>NC_141694.1:244152007-245352007 GCF_964263255.1 Lissotriton vulgaris
CCACACAGAAAGACTAGGCCCATGCTAGACTCAAATACCCCTGGTGAAAAGGCCACAAGTACAGCCCCAAAAAACGAAAATCACTGAAAAATCAGCACAATCCCATTCCATCCATGCCCTCCATGATGTTTAAATTCAAGACTACCCACAGAAAGACTAGGCCCATGCAAGACTCACTACCCCTGGGCATAAAGGTTAAAAAGTAGGCAAAATGGTTGCAGGCCTAACAACAATGCCTGCATTCAAAATGGCCACTTGCCTCCCTGCACATAGCCAGGGCCTATAGCAGCACTCAAAATGGCCCCCAGCCACATGGCCTGTCCCTCCCCATGAACACCCCCAAAAATCGAAAATCACTGAAAAATCAGCACAATCCCATTCCATCCATGCCCTCCATGATGTTTAAGTTCAAGACACCCCACAAAAACACTAGGCCCATGCTAGACTCAATACCCCTGGTGAAAATGCCACAAGTACAGCCCCAAAAAACGAAAATCACTGAAAAATCAGCACAATCCCATTCCATCCATGCCCTCCATGATGTTTAAGTTCAAGACACCCCACAGAAAGACTAGGCCCATGCAAGACTCAATACCCCTGGTGAAAAGGCCACAAGTACAGCCCCAAAAAACGAAAATCACTGAAGAATCAGCACAATCCCATTCCATCCATGCCCTCCATGATGTTTAAGTTCAAGACACCCCACAGAAAGACTAGGCCCATGCTAGACTCAAATACCCCTGGTGAAAAGGCCACAAGTACAGCCCCAAAAAACGAAAATCACTGAAAAATCAGCACAATCCCATTCCATCCATGCCCTCCATGATGTTTAAATTCAAGAGAACCCACAGAAAGACTAGGCCCATGCAAGACTCACTACCCCTGGGCATAAAGGTTGAAAAGTAGGCAAAATGGTTGCAGGCCTAACAACAATGCCTGCATTCAAAATGGCCACTTGCCTCCCAGCACATGGCCAGGGCCTGTAGCATCACTCAAAATGGCCCCCAGCCACATGGCCTGTCCCTCCCCATGAACACCCCCCAAAATCGAAAAACACTGCAAAATCAGCACAATCCCATTCCATCCATGCCCTCCATGATGTTTAAGTTCAAGACACCCCACAGAAAGACTAGGCCCATGCTAGACTCAAATACCCCTGGTGAAAAGGCCACAAGTACAGCCCCAAAAAACGAAAATCACTGAAAAATCAGCACAATCCCATTCCATCCATGCCCTCCATGATGTTTAAGTTCAAGACACCCCACAGAAAGACTAGGCCCATGCTAGACTCAAATACCCCTGGTGAAAAGGCCACAAGTACAGCCCCAAAAAATGAAAATCACTGAAAAATCAGCACAATCCCATTCCATCCATGCCCTCCATGATGTTTAAATTCAAGACAACCCACAGAAAGACTAGGCCCATGCAAGACTCACTACCCCTGGGCATAAAGGTTGAAAAGTAAGCAAAATGGTTGCAGGCCTAACAACAATGCCTGCATTCAAAATGGCCACTTGCCTCCCAGCACATGGCCAGGGCCTGTAGCAGCACTCAAAATGGCCCCCAGCCACATGGCCTGTCCCTCCCCATGAACACCCCCAAAAATCGAAAAACACTGCAAAATCAGCACAATCCCATTCCATCCATGCCCTCCATGATGTTTAAGTTCAAGACACCCCACAGAAAGACTAGGCCCATGCTAGACTCAAATACCCCTGGTGAAAAGGCCACAAGTACAGCCCCAAAAAACGAAAATCACTGAAAAATCAGCACAATCCCATTCCATCCATGCCCTCCATGATGTTTAAGTTCAAGACACCCCACATAAAGACTAGGCCCATGCTAGACTCAAATACCCCTGGTGAAAAGGCCACAAGTACAGCCCCAAAAAACGAAAATCACTGAAAAATCAGCACAATCCCATTCCATCCATGCCCTCCATGATGTTTAAATTCAAGACAACCCACAGAAAGACTAGGCCCATGCAAGACTCACTACCCCTGGGCATAAAGGTTGAAAAGTAGGCAAAATGGTTGCAGGCCTAACAACAATGCCTGCATTCAAAATGGCCACTTGCCTCCCAGCACATGGCCAGGGCCTGTAGCAGCACTCAAAATGGCCCCCAGCCACATGGCCTGTCCCTCCCCATGAACACCCCCAAAAATCGAAAAACACTGCAAAATCAGCACAATCCCATTCCATCCATGCCCTCCATGATGTTTAAGTTCAAGACACCCCACAAAAACACTAGGCCCATGCTAGACTCAATACCCCTGGTGAAAAGGCCACAAGTACAGCCCCAAAAAATGAAAATCACTGAAAAATCAGCACAATCCCATTCCATCCATGCCCTCCATGATGTTTAAGTTCAAGACACCCCACAGAAAGACTAGGCCCATGCTAGACTCAAATACCCCTGGTGAAAAGGCCACAAGTACAGCCCCAAAAAACGAAAATCACTGAAAAATCAGCGCAATCCCAATCCATCCATGCCCTCCATGATGTTTAAGTTCAAGACAACCCACAGAAAGACTCAGTCCACCCACCACTGAGTACCCCTGGGCAAAAGGCCCCAAAACAGCCAAAAAATCGAAAATTCCAAAATTGTAGTTGCAGCAACTGTAATGCCCCAAACAAACTTACTTGTAAAATTTCTAATCCAACAGTGATCCAAAGAAAGTCAAAAAGGCCTCAAATCCAAATATCCAGCAGCATCCACAAAAAGTAATCCTTCCAGCTCCAGATCCAAATGAAAACTGACCAGGAGATGGACAAAGCACTGGGAGGAGCCTGCTGGACAGGAACAGGAAGTTGAAGACTGTGGGGCACTTCCTTCCTCCCACCCCCCTCCCCCTCCCCAAAATGGACTCCTCGCTAAAAAAATGCAGGCAAATGTCAACCTAAGGAGTTATTCAGATTAAAATCATCATTTCAAGAAGGTTTATGCTGCTTGCTGGTGGATTTCTTGTGCAGAATTGCACATTTTATATTTTCGCTTGTGCGAGATTGTTGCTGCTCGCCGCATCTCAAATCTCGCAATAGCGAAGTACCGCGAGACGTGATCTCGCCGTACTCGCGTTGACAAACTCTCGCTGTGCAAGTTGGCAAGCCGCGATGACGTAATCGCGCTCGCCAAATTCCCGCGGGATCACACAGCAAGATCCAAAATGGCGCAGCACTCACAAAATATCGAGAAAAACAACTCGGCAAACGATGATAAACGCCTCGCGCCGCAAAAATTGTATCACCAATGCCGCGCGCCGCAAAAAAAATTCGCGGCGTGCGAATTTGCGGATTTTGCGGGAAATTCGCAAATCTCGCGGATTGCGAATTTACCGAAAATCCGCAAAATCCGCGAGCGTAACGGATTTTCCGCCCATACTTAATATGGAGGTACCTGAATGAACTTTGAAATGTTCATGTACACAAGGAATTTAAAAGATATGCTCGAATACATCTTACCGATGGCCCAGGAATTTCCAGATTTGCTCAAATATTTGGTGAATATGCCATAAGATGGTGGGTGGAAATCGTAGCTGCTTATGGCATTTCCGAATTTGCCTTAGAGTAAATATTTGTCAGTCAGGCCTCTTCTTTCCCCTCCAACTTGCATTACCATGTCTCTTCCACCACTAATCTGTTAACTAGTGTAAGATCATAAAGCATTTTGACATACTGTTCAAATGATGCCACACAGAAGAACAGAGGAGACAGCCACCAATGGGTAGAGTGTGTGGCAGTACTCAAGGAAGATAACAACACTCAAAATATTTTCATCCTTCTGGAATAGACAAAAAGTCGTAGAAATTGCTAAAAGGTCAGCATTGTTAAAACGATGACTTTGTAGGAAAAAATACAAGCTTTCTAAAAGATATTAACAGTATGTAGCAAAAAGTCAAGATGAAGCCAAAAAATAATGTACACAGTGGCAGTCGACACTGGTAGTTATAGTTAAGTAGAGTTTACATAGGAAGAGCATTTTTTGTTTTTCTAATAACTTTGGTGCCATTTGTCGAATCAGCATGAAACTTAAAAAAAAAAAAGTTAAAGTTTCTTATCGATATGCCAGGGGGGAGGGGGAGCAAGAAAAAGGGGGTTTGCAAAACATTGATTTTTCATGCTAATTCCTGTAGGAAACGTACTCTCTGATACTGAAAAAAATGGCTCATAGGAATTACACCAAATTCAGTCGAAATGTAGAAAAAAGCCCTTTGATTGACCAAGGGAACTTTTTTCCTGTCATTCGTCTCAGTACGGCAGGGCCAGAACCAATTAGGGATCTGATTGGGTGGCCTCAACCAGAGACATATGTTGCGGTCACCATTAAAAGACTCCAAGACGTGGTCCTCATGTCCTGAATTTGTTTTAAAAGAGTACTATTAAGAGGCATAGTAGGGTCACCCAGAGAAACCAAAGGCACCTATGTTGGGCATGAGAAGCAAGTGGTTGGCTGCCCACTACAGGATCAGTCTTAGGCCATGGACACAGCTGACTGGGGTTGGCCGTCTGTGATGGGTTTAAGCAGTGCCTGGCCTTTGGGCCAACCTTCCTGCTGTGTATGGCCAAAGGGTTGTGATCTTTAAAAAGATGAAATCAAACCCAAAAAAGTTTGGCAAACAGCTCATAAAGACAAAACACAATAAAATGAAAGGAAAAGCATGCATTCAATCTCTTCTCCACATAAGCAGAGCTTGTGAGTAGCAGGGCTAATGTTGGATTAGAAGGTGATGTTCAGCAGGTGGTTTGGGAGCCTGCACCCAACACACCCGCTGTACACAGGGCCGGACTGGCTACGAGGCGTTTTTTGCTGTGGTGGCAGGGTGGGGTTCCAGGTGCACTGCTGAGCTGGCAAATTATGTTGCTGGGGAGCTGCCGGCACTTCTAAATGAACAATACAAAACAAATGGCTTTAAAGCGTACTTTTCAAAAGATTTATTTTACATTGTTTATTAAGAAAAGCTCAGTATCCAGTCCGGCCCTGGCTGTACACAGCTGAAGTCTGTATCTAGAGTAGGAGGTGGCTAAATATGATTAAAAAAACACTAACATTCACTGAAAAAAACAAAGGTTAAAGTGACGGTATAGTCAGGTGTGGTAATACCATCTTACCGTATTTGAATAAAACAGAAATTCATTAGAAGAACAAAGGTTTAAGTGACATTATAGTTAGATTTTGAAATAAGATGAGCACAAGCTGAGGCTGTGTGCAGCCAGGCTATGGTTGGATTAGAAGGCCATTTTCAATGGGTGGTCGGATACCTACAGCCAACACCGGCTGCGTGCGGCTGAAGTCTGTGTGCAGCTGGGGAGTTGGCTGAATATGTTTAACAAAACACAAACATTCACTGAAAAAACTAAGGTTATACTGATGGTATAGTCAGGTGTGGTAGTACAATCTTACTTTATGTGAAAACAACTGAAATTCATTAGAAAAACAAAGGTTGAAGTGGCATTATAGGTTTTGAAATAAGATAAAGACTAATGTTTAAAAGGCAAAACAAATTGAAATTCACCAGTTAGATTTTACTAAACTAACTATAACTGTAGCCCTGCCACGCAGTTTGTGACCTCACATATTACATCACTCATTATATGTAAAATGACATCATTGATGACAACACTGATGGCACCTCAAATTACTCAATTGATGACATCACTAAAGACATCATACAATCAATGTGACAGCAACCTATGGGGTTTGTGTACTTAAAGTAATTCAACACGCTACACCAGTGGACATTTTTCTTGTCACCATAATGGGATTACCCTCTTAAAGACTTCCTGTGAACTGCAATTTTAAGACAACGCTCCATAGTGTATTTAAATACACTACATTCATTCCTGGGATGGGGACACTGGCTTGCAACCTATGAGCCATGAAGTGTGAAACAAACCACTCCTAAGTGGCACATCTCTTCATTCTACACTACACAAGTATGTGTAATGCCTCAAAATCTTCAACGAAGTTCTGAATGTAAACTTGCCAACCTTATAAATCTCCACGGTGCATACTATTTATCTATGACACAATAATACAACTATATAACAATGAGACATGCCCAGATATCAACTATTGCCAACCAAAGGTTTGGTATTTCTCACAGAGTTCTTGAAACAGACTTAGGTTTTGTGCCACAATCTGCTTTGAAACATACCTTTTTAATCATGGAGAAATGCCTTCAACCCAATCTTTAATTATTTTAGTAAATGGTGTACCAAATCATATTAAACTCGCACAATCGCACGTACCTCCAGGGCTTATGAAATTTCTATGCGATGGACCCGTACATGTATACTCAGTAACTATGAAATACATGACTAAGTGCCAGGGGCCTCATTTATGAAAAGTGACGCATCGCTGCGTGAAAACAGCGATGCGTCACTTTTCACTGCGCACTCCTTGCGACACCATTGATGCGTCATATTTAATGTATGACGCATCATGTCGCAAGGACTTACAGATACGTCAGTATTTCTGACGCATCTCTAAGCGCAAAAGTGACGCATTGCTGGAGTGTGTCACAAAAGTGACGCATCTCCAGCAATGCGGCCTTTCACATGGGGCAAGCCCCATGTGAAAGGGCTTGCGTCAGTCTTACGCCGGCTGTGAGGCAGGCGCAAGATTTTGACGCAGCAGCATCCTAAAAGTGACGCAGTGAAATCTCATAGATTTCACTGCGTCACTATTACGAGGCTTTTTGCGGGGGAACGCCCCCTCTGCATACATTATACCTGACGCAGGTATAATGTGGCGCAGGGGTTTAAAAAGTGACGCATCTACCTAGATGCGTCACTTTTTAAATATGGCGCAACAAGGCGCATGTTTTACGCCGCAGATGCGTCACAAAAAGTGACGCATCCGCAGCGCAAAACTGACGCAAGGCCTCATAAATGAGGCCCCCGATGTACGTAGCCCAATACCGGTTGGTAATGGCCAAAATTACCGAATTTCGGCCGTTACTGATCGGTATTAGGCTATTGAGATGTAGGTGGCTACATTTCAGATTCGGTAATTTACCAAATCGGTAATTTAAGGAATCAGTAAATTACTGATTCCTTAAAATGCTGAATCGGTAAATTACTGAATCTGAAATGTAGGGAGTACTCAAATGAGGGCATTGCATGGTTAAGGATTCGGTATTTACCACCAAATAAAAGTTGGTGGTAAATATCCAAAACGTTTGAAAAACCAAATTTGTGCCTTTTTCAAAAATGCCATGTGGCAGACATACATGCCCTTAGGGCATGTATGTGTGCCACATGTGTACCCATGCACTATTCAGAGGTGCAACAGGGTGTCAATGAAACACCCTGCCACCCTTGAATGTGTTCCCCCATTACCGAATTGGTAAATACCGATTCGGTAATTCCCATGCATTCCTATGGGCCTTATCAGTAATTACCGAACATTACTGATTCGGTAAACATTACCGAATACTTACCTACATACCATTTACCGATTCTAAAATACCGGTATTTTAGAATCGGTTAATGGAACTTACCTACATCTGGCCCTTAGTGTCATCAGAGACGTCTTCAATGAGGTCACTTGAGGTGTCATAGATTATGTCATCTAACATGTCTTGAGGTCATAAGAAATGCATGGTGGTAGTGCAAGTTTTTATTAGCGCTGTACACTGTAACTGGTGAATTTCAGTGATATTTTTTCTTTTTAAACATTTGCTTTGTTAATTATTTCAACTCCTAACTATATCATCACATTAATATCTGTGTTTTTACAGTGAATATGTTTCTATGTGAAAAATGAACAGTAAGTACGCTGTGGTGCCAGATGAGGAGCATTAAATAAATTACATCACAGAATGAGCAGGCAGAGAAAAAGAAGGACTTCTCACTCCCTAAAGCAACTCGCAAAGGATCCAGTCACAAGGCACCCATCTGATGGTATTGCCATTTTATCCTGGATAAGCAAGGGTTTAAGTACTGTAGAGATTGGTAAAGACTTCAATCAAAAAAATAAGTTATGTTAGAGTCAAAACTGAAGTATTGACTGCCACATTTTTTGGCAAAGACCTCTGTGGATCCACACATTTGAACTCATAAGTAAATCATAACCTAACCCCTCCTAGTTGCTTCTTGATGCAAGACAAAGTCTCCAGTATAAATCAGTAGGGCTCCATAGTGGATATGCTATAACACCATTACCTACACATACATCTTGTCTGTTGGACCCGGCCTTTTTTGCAGAGTTATCCCCAAACCTTTTTCCTTTGTCCTCATATTTTGTCTGACCTGTTTTTGCGGGCTTTAGGACTCTGGTCACTTTACCACTGCTGATCAGTGCTAAAGTAGATATGTACTCTGAATAAAATGTGTTGGTGATTGGTTTTTCAATGATTGACATATTTGAGTTGCTAGTAAATTCCTAGATTCCTAGTAAAGTGTACTGTGTGTGCCCAGGGCCTGTAAATCAAATGCTACTAGTGGGCCGGAAGCACTGAGTGTCCCGCCCACACGAGTGGCCCGCTATCGTGGCTCCAAGGAGAACGTGTTAAACAAGGGGAGTGCAGTTCCGAGAGAGGGGATGAAAGGGGAAGGGGAAAAGACAAATCTTTTGTCATGTTGCCCTCACACACCCCGAAAGGTGTCATTCTTCATCATTGGGCCTTGCTCCTCATCGGGCCGGCGCTGCAATGCTCGACGGGCTCATCATTTCTGGGGCTCTTTGTTGGAGATCTTTTTTCAAGAAGCCGTTGGGTGCGTGAAGGTGTGGGGAGAATGGGAGGTTGTGTGCACGTAAGGGGTGTTCTAAGATAGGTCAGGGTCAGTCCTTTTCTCAATAAATTTAATGGTTAAGGTAGATCCTGCTTAAATAAAAATTAAATGGACGCCCTGTGGGAATGTGATGTTCCTAGCGGGCAGTCTCTAAGGTGGGGTCGACATGTTTCGTGCCCAGTTGTTCCAAAGGAATCGGGTGGCACTTCTTCAGGACCTATGTGAAATGTGGTGCACAACTAAAGACATGCTCCAAAACTTTTGAAGGTAGCCTGGTGTGCGGCCCTATAGTCGGGGACTGGGTGTATTGTAGTCCTGAGGAGAAAACCAAAAAACATTGGGTATGCTAAGGGCGAGGGAAGGGAACTAGGAATGATAAGTATACAGTACAGGGAAGGGAACGTGGAAAGATCTACAATGAGTGTAAGACGAGCTGGAGGCCCTTCAATGAGGGACAGGCACCTGTTGCTGCTGGTGGAAGCAGTGGTACCAAAGGTTTTGGGCTATGCATGGACGTGGCTGATGTATGCATCCGTCTCAGAAAGCCTGGAACCCTCTAAAGTTAAAATAAAGATGCCAAAAATAAAATCACAAATTGCTTGACAATTTTTCTCGTGTGGCCAGTCAAAAAACCTAAAATTAATTAGTTAAATTGGCGAATAGAAATGGGTTATGCCTGTGTTGATTGTGCCCAGAGTGGGGATGTCGAAGGGTTGTATATTAATGACCCCCAGTGGCGGGAACTACTCAGCAATTCTATCCCTATGCTATGACGACTAATCTGTGCGCCCTTGAGCAAGCCCCGGAGGTGAGCCACATAATGATATGCAACAATGTGGAAGTTCAGTGCCCCTTGTTAGCACACGTCGCACCATGCAAAGGTAATAGAAACTATGGCACATTATGATATGCAACAATGTGGACATTTCTATACCCCTCATTAACAAACGTTGCATAACATAATAGTAATTGAGAGCTATAGTTGTGGGAGTAAAGTACAACAACGAGTAGAGCCCACGGTATGTTAGGAAAAACAAACAAATACTGAAGTTGAAAAGGAGGTGGAAGCTCCCACCTGTCAACTCACCCGTTGTACAGGAGCTACGATGTGGCAGTAAAGTACAACAACAGGTACTGCCCCAACAACTTTGAAAAACCAAACAATTACTGAAGTTAGAAAGGAGGTTGGTGCTCCCGTTAGTCAACCCACCATTGTACAGGAGCTACGGCTCGAATGGGGTGTAAGAGAGCACGATTTTGCTCCACTTCTTAAAGGAAAGGGAGAGCTGGGTTAATGTGGCTGGTTTGGTTAGAAGACGCTTGCAAGGCTTACCGTTACATCTTGGACTGGTTTCATACTTACAGAAGGGCGGTGGCAACTTGCTACTAAGCCAACCCTCGCTCCGGTTCCCCATGATTTGTTGTCACGGAAGCAGAGTATTTGGGAGGAAAACCTTGCGTGGACTAGAGCGTCAACCTTTGCCGCCATCTTGGAGTGGTATGTGGAATTGAAAAAAACTTATGGAGATAATTGCCTATGCTGCTCGAAGGGAGACCTGGTGATATCAGGATCACTATTTGGGACCAATGTGGAGCCCAAAGGAAGTGTTGTGACCAAGATTACACACGTGACACCATCCGTTGAATGTTAGTCCATGGTGGACGTTCTATGTGTAATTCGGGATGCGTTGCGTTGTCGGCGGGAATCAATGAAAGCAGACGGGCAATAAGGGGGTATATTAGGAATGCGTGCCCGCTCCCATTCATGGGGGGAAGCCATGCTGTTACTGGCTGGATGAGCATAGGGGTCGCTGTCATCAGCCAATGGGGGAATAATAGTGAATGAGAGCCCAGGGTTATGGGGTCGTGAGGGTGTGCTGTTTGGTCGTGAGTGATAGATAGCTGAAGTCAACCGGGCCATCAGGGGGTAGTTAACACCGCATGACCTCACCCAATCAGGAACGGAGGCCAGACAATGTCTGGGTATGTATTAGACTAACGGGTTGTTGCCATAGGTTGAAAGGGATCCATCAATGGTAGGGGTGACCATGGGATCTGGTTACAATGGGGTAGCAGGTGTGCTATGTAAAAGTGGATGGTGATGCAGGTCACAAAGTGAGCAGTAGAGACCAGCGCCCGGGAGTTATCAGAATAGTGGAATTATGGATTGGTGGCTCAGGTGCACAGGTGTTAGTGGTTCAGGGCTGCCCAAGGGATGTCATCATTATGTCCTTGTGTGTGGGCGGACAGTTTGAAGACCCAGCGTTGTTCCTTTTTGAACAGGGATTCTTTGGAAATGTATTTGCAGTGTTCTAGGATGGTCCATTGGAGATCGTTGGGAGAGTGTTTTGCTTCCGCAAAGTGTGTATACAACTTTGTTGTGGTTTTTCCACACCGGATATAACTCCTGTGTTCTGCGATTCTGGTTTTCATGGTGGGCGTCGTCATGCCGACGTATTGGCGGTTACAGGGACATGTGAGCAAATACACACAGTTGTTGGTGTTGCAGTTGGTATGTTTTGTTTGTTTCCATACCCTTGTGTGTCAGTTAATGCAATCGTTTTGGTTGCTTTTGTTAGAGGGCATGCCACGGACTGTCCACAGGGAAAATGACCTGTGACAGGAGGTAACCCCCAAAGGGTGTTCGTGTGTGTGGTCTGACACCTGGGTCTTGTGTTTACGACCATGTCTTTGATGTTAGATTTTCTTTCATAAGCGAGCCTGGGTTTCTCAAATGCTTTGTCTCCCACCTGTATGATCCTCCTAGGTTTGTTGATCACCTTTTTCAGTAGATTAGATTCTGGGGTGAAGGTGGTGATACAGGTTAGGACTTCAGCAGTGGGTTTGTATTGTTTCTCTAGGAGCGCCAGTCTGTTAGTGTTCTGGGCTCTCTTCTGGGCATTTTTTCTCTGTTTAGCTGGATACTGGCATTTGGCTAAGTTGGCAATGAGTTCGGAAGCTTGACTTCTGAAGTCATCTAGCTCAGTGCAATTTCGCCTTAGTCTTAGGAATTGTCCATACGGAAGGTTTTCCTTTAGGGCCTTTGGGTGAAAGCTCTGGTATTGATGGGGACAATGGCTGTCAGTGGGCTTCTTGTAAGTGGTAGTGGTGAGTTTATTGGCAATAACCAGCAACAACGCAACCTGACATTCGGCTATGGACCACTGGCCTACCAATCAGGACCAGCTTATCAAGGACCCCCACCCTTCCATGGCCAACGGATGTGGCAGTACCCACAATATTCACAGGGCCCCTAACCATTCTTTGCCACCCTTCCAACCCCAACCTTTTTTAGACAGAGGCTGGGGCAGAGGACACGTCAGAAGAAGAAGAAGGTACCAACATTAACTGAAACAAGTACAATGGCAAGACCAGAACCCCTCTTCAACCCAGGAGCTGTGCAGCCACCAGGAGAAGAAAAACTAATTGTGAATCTCTCTGCAAAAGTGCTCTCCGACATCGAAACCACCATACTCAAACGGGGACTGGGGTTTGTCCCCACACCTACCATTGACAACTTCTGCACCAATTGCGAGCTCCACAACTTCTTCCGCTAAATCCGGTTGAAGGCCTTTTTCACGGATGAGCCCACTAGGTCCCACAATGACACAGGAGTCCGCAAACCATCGACTTTTACTCCCCACTCAGGCATGGTACCACCAGAAATTCTAACCTTTGAAAAAGCTGTTCTGAAGGATCTTACATCCACCCGTCCAAGACCTGGCTACCAGAATACATCGAGGAAAGAAATCGAGGCAGTAAGAAACCTGGCAAATGATCCTTTGATCACCATAAAGGAGGCAGACAAAGGGGGAGCAATCGTTATCATGTCTACCACCAACTATACAAATGAATGCCTCCGACAATTAAACAAGGGACAGTACTACACGCCCTTTGCGGAAGACCCTACCAGGTGCTTGAACACCATGATCAACTCTACGGTCTCAGCAGCCCTCAATCAAGGCTGAATCACTAAACACAAGGCAGACTTCCTCATTCAAAAAAATCCCAAACTTCCCAACTTCTACACCCTCCCCAAAACACACAAAGGGGTTAGCCCACCCCCGGGAAGACCAATCATATCAGGGATTGGGTCCATCCTTGAACCCCTCTCCAAGTTTTGCGACTATTTTTTACAACCCTTAGTTCGCACAATGCCCTGTTTTCTTCACGACACAAGAGATGTCCACAAACTAATTGAATCCACCAATGAACAGGACCTCCTACCAGCTGTACTACTTACACTAGATGTGGAGGCCCTCTATACCAACATTCCCCAACTTAACACTTTGGAGGTGGTGGAGTCCATCCTGCACACTCACACATGGACATCCACCACACCAATCAGTTTCATAATGGAATGTGCCAACATTGCCCTGACGGAAAACTTTTTCCAATTCGAGAACAGCATTTTCCATCAGACACAGGGTACCTCAATGAGGAGCAATTTTGTCCCGAGTCTGGCATGTCTCTACTTGTCAGCCTTAGAGGAAAACACATCCTCACTGAAACCAACCCCTTCGGGAATAACTTCCAATTGTGGCATCATTATATCAACGACATTCTGGTTTTTTGGAAAGGCTCAAGTGAGACCATCACACTCTTCCTAGATTGGATCAATGGCCTCAATCCATATCTTAACTTTACAGCCCACAGTTCCTCCGGTAAAGTGTCCTTCCTGGACCTCCTGATCAAGAAACATCCCAACAAACTCACCACTACCACTTACAAGAAGCCCCCTGGCAGCCATTGTCCCCTCCAATACCAGAGCTTCCACCCAAAGGCCCTAAAGGAAAACCTTCCCTATGGGCAATTCCTAAGACTAAGGTGAAATTGCACTGAGCTAGAGGACATCAGAAGTCAGGCTTCCGAACTCAGTGCCATCTTAACCAATTGCCAGTATCCAGCTAAACAGATAAAACATGCCCAGAAGAGAGCCCAGAACACTAACAGACTGGTGCTCCTAGAGAAACAAGTCAAACCCACTGCTGAAGTCCTAATCTGTGTCACCACCTTTACCCCAGAATCTAATCTACTGAAAAAGGTGATCAACAAACACTGGAGGATCCTACAGGTGGGAGACAAAACATTTGAGAAACCCAGATTTGCTTACGAAAGAACATCTAACATCAAAGACATGGTCGTAAATACAAGACCCAGGTGTCAGACCACACACACGAACACCCTTTGGGGGTTACCTCCTGTCACAGTTCATTTTCCCTGTGGACAGTGTGTGGCATGCCCTCTAACAAACAACCAAAACGATTGCATTAACTGACACTTGGGTATGGACACAAACAAAACATACCAACTGCAACACCAACAACAGTGTGTATTTGCTCACATCCCCCTGTAACTGCAAATACGTCGGCATGATGACGCGCACCATCAAAACCAGAATTGCAGAACACAGGAGTAATATCCAATGTGTAAAAACCACAAACAAAGTTGTAAACACTTTGCGAAAGCATGACACTCCCCCAACAATCTCCAATGGACCATCCTAGAACAATACAAATACATTTCCAAAGAATCCCTGTTTAAAAAGGAACAATGCTGGGTCTTCAAATTGTCCGCCCAAGCACGAGGACTTAATGACGACATCCCTTGGGCAGCCCTGAACCACTAACACCTGTGCACCTGAGCCACCAACCCAGAATTCCACCATTCTGATAACTCCCGGGCGCTGGTCTCGACTGCTCACTATGTGACCAGCATCACCACCCACTTTTACATAGCACATCTGCTACCCCAATGTAACCAGATCCATTGGTCACCCCTACCATTGATGGGTCCCTTTCAACCTATGGCAACAACCCGTTAGGCTAATGAACACCCAGACTTTGGCTGGCCTCCGTTCCTGATAGGGTGTGGTCATGCCGTGTTAACTACCACCAGATGGCCTGGCTGACTTCAACTATCCATCACTCACGACCAAACAGCACACCCTCACGACCTCATAACCCTGGGCTCTCATTCACGATTATTACCCCATTGGCTGATGACAGCGACCCCTATGCTCATCCAGCCAGTAACAGCATGGCTTCCCCCCACGAATGACAGTGGGCATTTGTTCCTAATATTCCCCTCATGGCCTGTCTGCTTTCATTGATGCCCGCCGACAACACGACACATCCCGAAGTACACATAGCACGTCCTCCATGGACTAATATTCAACGGATGGTGTCATGTGTGCAATCTTGGCCATAATACTTCCTTTGGGCTCCACATTGGTCCCAAATAGCAATCCTGATATCACCAAGTCTCCCTTCGAGCAACATAGGCAATTATCTCAATAAAGTTTTTTGGGTTCCACATACCACCCTAAGATGGCGGCACAAGTTGACGCTCTAGTCCACGCAAGGCTTTCCTCCCAAATATGCTGCTTCTGGGACAATAGATCAAGGGGAACCGGAACGAGGGTAGGCTTAGAAGCAAGTTGCCGTCACCCTTCTGTAAGTATGAAACCAGTCCCAAGTGTAACAGTAAGCCTTGCCAGCGTCTTCTAACCAAACCAGCCACATTAAATCAGCTCTCCCTTTCCTTTAAGGAGTGGAGCAACATCATGCTCCCTTACACCCCCATCGGGCTGTAGCTCCGGTACAATGGGTGAGTTGACTAACAGGAGTACCAACTTCCTTTCTAACTTCAGTAATTGTTTGGTTTTTCAAAGTTACCGGGGGCACTACCTGTTGTTGTAACTTTACTGCCAAGCCATAGCTCCTGTACAACAGGTGAGTTGACAGGTGGGAACTTTAACCTCCTTTTCAACTTCAGTATTTGTTTGTTTTTCCTAACATACCGGGGGCACTACTCGATGTACTTTACTGCCACAACTATAGCTCTCAATTACTAATATGTGATGCAACGTTTGTTAACGAGGGGTTTAGAAATGTCCACATTTTTGCATATCATAATGTGCCATAGTTTTGATTACCTTTGCATGGTGCGACGTTTGCTAATGAGAGGCACTAAACTTCCACATTTTTGCATATCACTATATGGCTCACCTCCGGGGCTTGCTCAAGGGCACACAGATTAGCCCTCATGGAATATGGATAGAATTGCTGAGTAGTTCCCGCCACTGGGGGTTATTAACATACAGCCCTTCAACATCCCCACTCAACACGGGCATTACCCATCTCTATTTGCTAATTTAACTAATTTGTTTTTGGTTTTTCGACTGGCCACACAAGGAAAATTGTCAAGCCATTTGTGATTTTATTTTTGGCGTCCTTATTTTAACTTTAGAGGGTTCTAGGCTTTCTGAAACGGATGCATACATCGGCCACGTCCATGCATAGCCCAAAACCTTAGGTACCACTGCTTCCACCAACAGCAACAGGTGCTGTCCCTCATTGAAGAGCCCCCAGCTTGCCTTACACTCATTGTAGATCTTGCCACGTTCCCTTCCCTTTACTGTATACTTATCATTCCTTGTTCCCTTCCCTCGTCCTTAGCATACCCATTGTTTTTTGGTTTTCTCCACAGGGCTCCAATATGCCCAGTACAGGACAACTAGGGCCCCACACCAGACTACCTTCAAAAGTTTTGGAGCCTGTCTTTAGTTGTACACCACATTTCACATAGGTCCTGAAGAAGTGCCACCCGATTCCTTTGAAACAACTAGGCACGAAACATGTCAACCCCACCTTAGAGTCTGCCCGCTAGGAACATCACATTCCCACAGGGCATCCACTTCATTTTTATTTAGGCAGAATCTACTTTAACTGTTATATTTATTGAGAATAGGACTGACTCTCACCCCTCACATGCACACAAACTCCCACTGCCCCCACACCCGCACGCACCCAACGGTTTCTTCAAAAAAGATCTCCGACTTAGAGCCCCAGAAACGGTGAGCCCGTCGAGCATTGCAACACCAGCCCAACGAGGAGCAAGGTCCAATGATGAAGCATGACACCTTTCGGGGTGTGTGAGGGCAACATGACAAAAGATTTGCCTTTTCCCCTTCCCCTTTCATCCCCTCTCTAGGAAATTAACTCCCCTTGTTCAACATGCAGTTGTAAACTGCCATGTTGACCTGGCAAGTGCACCCACTTCCCAGGCCCAAACCATCAATCAATCAATCAATCAATGCATTTATAGAGTGCGCTACTCACCCGCAAGGGTCTCAAGGTGCAGAAGGGAGGGGTGGGGGGCGCTACTGCTCGAAAAGCCAGGTTGTGAGGTGTTTCCTGAATGTGAGATGGTCCTGGGTCAGCCGTAGGTCTGCGGGGAGGGAGTTCCATGTCTTGGCGGCCAGGTAGGAGAAGGATCTTCCTCAGGTGGTTGTTCTGCGAATCCGTGGGACAGTGGCGAGGGCGAGGCTGGCGGAGCGGAGCTGGCGGGTAGGATTGTAGAATGATAGGCGGTTGTTGAGGTATTCGGGGCCTATGTCGTGGAGAGATTTGTGTGCATGGGTGAGGAGCCTGAACGTGATCCTCTTGCTGACGGGGAGCCAGTGCAGGTTTCTCAGGTAGGCTGATGTTTGGCTGTGGCGAGGGATGTCGAGGATGAGTCATGCGAAGGCGTTCTGTATGCGCTGAAGCCGTTTCTGAAGTTTGGCCGTGGTTCCAGCGTAGAGGGCGTTCCCGTAGTCCAGTCGGCTGGTGACGAGGGCCTGGGTGACCGTCTTTCTGGTTTCGGTGGGGATCCACCGGAAGATCTTTCGGAGCAGGCGCAGGGTATTAAAGCATGAGGATGAGATGGCATTGACTTATTTGGTCATCGTGAGGGAGGAGTCCAGGATGAATCCGAGGTTGTGTGCGTGGTCAGTGGGTGTCGGTGCGGTGCCCAGCGCTGTGGACCACCATGAGTGGTCCCAGGCGGATGGGGTTTGTCGAGGACGAGGACCTCCGTCTTGTCTGAGTTCAGTTTCAGTCAACTGAGCTTCATCCATTCCGTGACGTCTTTCATTCCTTCCTGGAAGTAAGTCTTGGCAGTGGCTGGGTCTTTGGTGAGGGAGAGTATAAACCATTCCTTTTGTTACATGCAAGGCCCCACTAAGGTAAGCCCAAGGTAGCCCCATGGGCAGGGTGCAGAGTATTAAAAGGCAGACATACACTAGTGTGTTTTACATGTACTGATGGTGAAATTGTATTTATTTTATTTATTTATTTTATTATTTGTAAGGCGCGATGAATCATCCCCTGAGGGATCTTTCGGTGCCCAGGAGACTCACAGAACAAGGAGTGTGGTAGAGCGTCTGCATCCTAGAATAACCAGATTTTCAGCAATTTCCTGAAGTGTGCCATGTTGTTGCACGATCGGATGTTTTCTGGCGAGACATTCCAATATTTCGGGGCCAAGTGGGAGAAGGCAACACCTCCCATCTTACTTTTTTTGATTCTTCTGGGGCGGAGCAGCTCCTGGCCACCCAACCGCAACTAGCGACCCGGTATTACAAGAACTATCTTTCTAATAGGTAGGTTATCTTTGGAGCTGCCCTGTAACCTCTTACAAGTGTAACTTCCAATTGGGAGGATATAGAGGGTTTGAGTTTGGGGTCATGGAACACACCATTTAAAAATACATCTTTTAGTGAAGTAGGTTTTTAAATTGTGTTTTTGAAAAAGCCACTTTTAGAAAGTGGGCATTTTCTTTCTTTACAGTTCTGTGCCTCTGCCTGCCTGTGGAATCCACGTTCGAGGGAGAGTGACAGTTGGGCTGTGTTAGACCTGGCATCCTTGGCGTAGTGTCCCCTGACTTTTTGCCTCTACATCCTGTATTTTTGACACTGTGCTGGATTTCTTTTTTGCTGGTTTAGATGCTTTGGGCATTTTTCACTGCTGAACAGTGCCAAAGTGCAAGTGCTCTCTGTGTAAATTATTATTGTGATTGGTTATCCATGATTGGCTTACTTGTTTTACCAGTAGGTCCCTAGTAAAATGCACTGAGTGTGCCAGGGCTGGTAATTCAAATGCTACTAGTGGGCACAACACTGATTGTGCCACCCACATGAGTAGCTCTGAAAAGAGGTCTCAGGCCTGCCACTGCAGTGCCTGTGGACAATTTGTTAGCTGCCCTGTTGACCTGGCCACTGTACCCACTTGCCAGACCTGACCCTTGCCTTTTCTTACACAGTGGACACCCCTATGGTATGCCAAGGTACCCCCCTGGGCAGGGTGCAGTGTATGTGAAAGGTAGGGCCTGCACTAGTGTGGGTAACATGTCCTGATAGTGAAATACTGCCAATTTAGTTTTTCACTATTGAAAGGCTATCTTGCCCATAGGACAGAATGGGGAATGCTTTGTAACATGTTTACCTGCTTATCTTCAGTTAGGAGTGAGATAGAAAATTGGCGTCTGGTATCCCTGGACTCAGAATTTAATAACGCATCTTTTAGGAGGGATGGTTTTTAAATTCTGTGTTTGAAAATAGCACTTTTATAAAGTGGCTATTTTATTGTTCAACCTTTCTGTGTGTCTCTGCCTGTTGACTGTCTAATTTGAGAATGACAGGGGCTGAGGTGGCTCCAGGAGTCTGTGTGAGTCAGCACTAGGCTGAATAGACTTATCTGCATTTGGAGTGGTGGGAGGAGTAGAACCTGGATCTGAATAAGGCTGTGCCTGCCTTCCACAATGCTGGCTCCACCTCCTGTGGTGCGTTTGATGATCCTGGCCCACACTAACAAAGGAAGAAGTTGTGCACTGGCAGAGTGCACCCAGAACTGGTTTGGACTGGGTCCAGGAACCCTCACACATAGAGAACAAATACTTTTGGGATATAAATATGAGAGCTGAAACCTCTGAAAGTTAGACTACTTTGTGATCAAGAGGAATACCTGCCAAAGAAGATCAGCTGAAGAGACTGAGGAGAAGTACTGCCCATGCTGTGTGTCTGGGGTTGACCTGCAGTTTGCTGTTTCTACTGAGGAGATGACCAAAGGACTTTGCTGTGTGCTGTGTCCCCTGCTTGAAGAAGGACTTTGCTGTGTGATGTGTCCATCTGAAGAAAAGTCTCTGAGGGCCTGAGAAGAGCTGGCCTCCTATTTCTGAAGTCCCAGGCACAAAAGGACTTCATCCTCAGCTACCCTGAACTTCCTTGTTTGTGAGTTCCAGTCTGCCAGGAGGGCCTGTAACTGTGTGTGAGGCCATTTTGCTGTGGGGAACTGGAAACGCGACGCGACGAGGGAGAAGCGTGACACCGCCGCAGCAGCCGTTGTCGCAACATCGAGGAAGCTTGATGCCACTGTCGCTGTTTGCCTTTGCATCACCGGAGAAGCGTGCCGCGGCACAGAGAGTGCCGTTGCATCACCGGAGAAGCGTGTCGCAGGGCCGTTGCATCGCTGAGGAAGCGCGCTGCTGCTGATCGTCACCGCAACGCCAGAGAAGTGTGTCGCAGTCACCGAGGGTGTCGTCACATCACCGGAGAAGCGTGTCACAGGGCCTGTTGTGGCTCAGAAAACCACCCAGATCATCTCAAGTCCGTCAGGCATGCACGCATAGCCTCTACGTTGTCGCATCGCAGTAAAAACGCCATTTATTCGCATCACACTGGATCGTCGCAATGCATCGAGGCGCCAGGAACCGGAGCGTAGGAAGAATCAATGCATCGCCTTCTCTGCAACCCCTTTTGCTTGTTTTGCGTTAAGCATCTCAGATACTTTGTGAGAAAAGTTTTGCATTTCATCATCTGCAAGTTTATTTTTGCAACAACCTTTCTAAAGACATTCTACTTAGTTTTTGTATGTTGGATTTTCGTTGTTTTGGTCTTGTTTAGTTTAGATAAAAGATATTTGATTTTTCTAAACTGGTATGGTGTCCATTTGTGATGTTTTCACTGTGTTACTGTGAGTGTTGGTACAAATACTTTACACATTGCCTTTGGGATAAGCCAGTCTGCTCATACCAAGCTACCAAGGGGGTGAGCAGAGGTTATGGAAAGTGTGTATCCCCCTAACCGTGACAAGGGTCCCTATTTGGTCAAAGGTACCTACCCCTGTCAACTAAAGACTCCCATTTCTAACATTGGTGGTCAGCAGTGAGGATTTGAACTTGTATTTGTACTTGACCCACAGTGATTGGTGTACATCACTGGACTAGTGCAGACCACTACACAACCACATACAGAAAAGAAGCACCCTAGACCAATGTCAAAATCTCCACATGCTGATAGGCAAGTACACGCAGGCTAAGGAAGGGCGGCTGTACTTAGGATTTATGGACCTTTCCTCTGCCTTTCCTCGGCCTTTGACTTGGTTAATAGGGCGAAGCTCTGGACCATTTTAGCAAAAATAGGTGTTGATCCATCCCTGGTAAATTACCTAGCAGCTCTCCACCAAGGGCTGTCAGCCTCAGTTAGGGTGACGAGCGAGGGTGGCCGCACTAGTCATTTTAGTTCGAGGAGAGGGGTCAGACAGGGCTGCATCCTGGCACCCCTCCTTTTTACACTGTATATTAATGCCTTGGACAAAAACCTGGAGGGCACTTCATTGGATGTTCCGCGTATAGGAGGGACTGCAATACCGGTCCACCTGTACGCGGACGATGCAGTGCTGCTGGCCAGGATGGGTCTTGGCCTTCAGAGGCTTTTAGATTCCTTTGGGGAATTTATGGACTCCTTAGACCCCAAGGTGAACAACTCTAAGTCACATGTCATGATTGTGGGCAAACGACCAAGAAGGGAAAAACTTAAACTTTTTTTTGTGATAGTGTTGAATTTTCAAGGGTACCTGTATTCATGTACCCTGGGGTTTTATTCGATGAACGAGGCACATGGGGCCCACAGAAGAAGCAAAAGGCGAATGTTGTTGCTAGATGGGCACTTATGGGCTTCGCTAAACGACTGGGAGGCAGACCCATGGAGGCTCTTTTAAAAGTATATAGAGCAAAATGCTTGGCAATAGCCTCATATGGAGCTTCTTTATGGGGCTATATACCACAGGAGAAGATACAGGTAGTCGAGAATACATTTCTGTGAACCCTTTTGGCTGTGCCTCAGTCAACCCCGACATTTACAATTCATACCGAATTAGGTTTGGGACATGTGAGTGATCACCTGAGGGTCGCCCCGTTGGTGAGCTGGATTAACACTTGGTTAAACCAGGAGATCTCTTGGAATCATCTGACACTGAAAGATTGCATGGGCCTAGAGAGGGTGGACAGGGCACCCTGGTTAATGTACAGAAAGGAGATGTGTTTTTAAACTCGGGCGCCCAGAAATATTTGTATCACCAGAACTTATTAAAAAGGCAGATTTACCCTGGATAAAGAATAACGCCCTGAGTATGTTAGTTTGGGAACGGGAAGAACGGGAAATGAGGAAACCTTGTGTCAGAGCAAATTATGCACTGTTAACATCAATGACACTAGAACCTTATTTAGAAGTTGTTACAATCCCGTTTCATCGACACCTTCTAATTAGATTTAGGTTTGGTCTGATCTATTTATCGCTTGGCCACTTCCCAGTCTGGGGTGGACCAGAAACTTCTCCACCTTGTAGCTGTGATATCTTTTCTACCGAAGATAGAATGCATTTCATTATGTTTTGTGAGCATTATGATGGGATTAGGAAAATGTATTTAAAACCGTTATTGAGGGAAGCTGGGTTTTTACAGGTCAGACCTGCATTGACTTATCTGAAAATGTTAAATAACACCCGGGTAATGTTCGGGGTTGCAAGTTTTTTGGTAGCAGCTGTTCGGAGTAAGGCCAAGAGACTAGCTATTTGCAATAATAATCAAAACTGATTTTATTCTAGTATTTTGCCCATTTTAAATATTTTAAATATTGTAAATATTCCTGTGGGGGAAATTTTTTCAAAGACTTTTTATTAGATGGTAAATTTGTATTTATGACTTGATGACTGTATGTACACGAAATAATGAAAATGAATTGTAATATTTGTGCTTTTATGATTTCCAATAATCGAATAAAGTGTTATTGACTGACTGATAGACACAACCACATACAGTGGTTTATTTTTTAGTTCTATTTTTTATCCTTAAGTCATCCACGCATCATGTCCCAAAATGGCAAAGCAGCAAGTAAGAAGGCAGAATTGGAGTATAACATTGAGGAGTTGTGTTTCTACAAGGTGGACCAACTGAAAGTGCAAAGATTTGGGTTGTCCCACAAGGAGTAGCGCTAAAAAGGATGAGCTACAGAAGGCCTTAAAATCCTGGTGGGAGGCCAAAGGAGCTGAGGAGGGAGATGATACAAATGTGGATGAAGATGATACAAATGTGGAAGAAGATGGGTTCAGGTCACAAGATTTGCCTGTGCCAAGGTCAGCTTCAAGGGCTGCCAGGTTCCATTCCGCAGGAAGTCTCTCCAGAGAGGAGCGGGTGGAGAACGAGAGGATCAGGGAATATGAGCTGGAGGTCATGAAGCTCCAGGCCAAGGCGGAGAAGAGCAAGATGGCTCATGCCTTGGAAGAAAGGCAATTGCTTTTGGCGCATGAGAGAACTTAAAATTAAGGCCAAACAATTGGAGTCTAGTTCAAATGGTGGCAGCGCACAGCCAGTGCATGGGGGTAAGGTGTACATACCCAAGGGTTTAGTGCAGAATTTCCAGAAGGGAGAGAATATTTATGCATGGTTTGAATCATATGAGCTTGCATTGAAGATAAATGAGGTGGCTGAAAAGAACTGGGAGACGGGCCTATGGAAACACTTTAAGGCTTCTAGGAGGGCTGTTTTACCACCTTTAGAGAAGGCGGGTAGCCTGACCTACGCCAATATGAAGGAGGACTTATGTCTCAAGTATGGGCTCACCCCAGAAAAGTACAGAGTGAGGTTCAGGAACTCCAAGAAGAATGATTCAAACACTTGGGTTGAATGTGAGAGAGTGTACACGTGTGCACTGGATGGTTGAATGAAAGGTAGCAAAGTTACTGATTATGAGGGGTTATGCCATCTAATTAGTTGTGAGCACTTGAGTAGTCTATGTGTTCCAGAGCTGCACCAGCTTCTTTTAGACAGTAAGTTAACTGATCCCAGTGAGCTTGCTACGGGGGTGGACCACTGGACCAGCACCAGGGTCCACACGGGGATTGTGGGAACCACAGCCAAAGGTGGGTAGGGTCCCCAGCAGAAGAGTGGGGGGAGCAAAGGTAACCAAAAGGAGTTCACGGAAGGGCCCCAAAACAGTTTAGAGGGAAAGGAGTTCCAGCTCCCTCCCCCCCAGCCTAAGATGTTGCAGCCCCCTAAGGGCGGGCGTAACTTTCAGGGTACCCCCAGGTGTTACCACTGTGGTGAGAAGGGCCACATTGCCCCTAAGTCTCCCAGGAAATCCCAACCACCCACTGGTTCTCAGACACCGGGTTTGGTGTGCGTAGCTTTGGGAGAGGAATTAGTTATCAGTGAGAGGGAGGAGCAAGCAGTTATGACACTTGTCTCTTTAGGAGACAGAGAGATGGTCCAAGAGACCTACATGCCTGAGAACACTAGAAAATACAGGTAGTGGGTGACCATCAATGGGAGGAGTGTGGAGGCTCTGAGAGACACAGGAGCCAGTGTGACATCTGTTAGGTGTCAGTGGGTGTCTGAGGAGCAGGTCATTCCTAATGCACTTCACCCTGTAGTTGCAGCAGACAAATCTGTGTGCCTCTGTAAGGTGGCGCTAGTTTCCTTTGAGTGGGGGGTGTCTCAGGTTCCTTGAAGGTTGTTGTTAGTCCATCCATGCCTATAGATTGTCTGCTAGGAAATGACTTGGAGAGTTCCCCATGGAGGGAGCTAGAACGCCAGGCTCATTTGGAAATGTTGGGTCTGCCTGAGTGGGTTTGTATGACCACTCGGTCGATGGCAACCAGTAGGGGTAATCAAGCAGACCTGGGGCCTGAAACAGTGGCCCAAGTACCTAGCAGGAAGAGAAGGAGCAGGGGGCATGGGAAACTAGCCTCAGCCATTCACATGGTCCAGGAAGAAGCAGAACCTGAGGGGGATTCCCTGGAACCTACAGGGAAACAGGTAGCCAAACTGGCGGAACTGCCTGAGCTGAGCCATTGGCAGCAGGAAGGAGGTCCCTCCAAGGAGGAGTTCTGCAAGGCGCATATGGAATGCCCTTCTCTCATTGGTCTGCGGCAACAGGCTGCAGACCAGGCAGCAGGTGATGAGTCCAAGACTCATCTCATTTAATGGGAAGATAGATTACTCTATAGTGAGCCTATGGTCACTTAGCCCGTTGCAGCACATGTGCTGGTGGTACCCGAGTGCTTCAGGACATTCCTACTGGATCTGGCTCATGACGTGCCTCTCGCAGGACATTTGGGGTGCGACAAGACCTTTCAAACTCTTGCTACCCACTTTCACTGGCCCCAAATGTGAAAGCACGTCAGTATTCACTGCAGTATTTGCCAGACGTGCCAGGCAAGTGCAAGAGTGGAGGGAAGTGTAAAGCTCCCCTCCAACCCTTTCCCGTGGGGGAGCACCCCTTTTAAGCGGATGGCATTGATATTGTGGGGCCACTGGAACCCAAGACAGCCTTAGGCAACAAGTTTATCTAGGTCTTAGTGGACCATGCCACCAGGTACCCGGAAGCTGTCCCTCTCCGGACAATCATGGCCCCGTGATGGGCCGTGCATTGATGGGGATCTTTTCCCGTGTGGGGTTCCCCAGAGGGTGGCCCCCGACCGGGGTACCAACTTCATCTCGAAGTACATGAAGTCTTTCTGGGAGGAGTGTGGGGTAACCTTTATGTTCACCACTCCTTACCATCCTCAAGGGAATGGGTTGGTATACACCTGTTACAACGCAACTTTTACAACTACCTACTGTTACAACGCAACTTTTACAACGCATACCATTACAACGCATTGCGCTGGGGGGCGCTCTAGGATAGGGAATAAGTATAATTTACTATCCAACACCTTCCCTAGTGTCCACGGGGACTGGAGTTAGAATAGTAAATTATACTTACCACTATCCAGCACCTCAAAGCGCTATGCGTTGTAATGGTATGCGTTGTAATGGTCGCGTTGTAACAGTAGGTAGTCGTAATGGTATGCGTTGTAACATGGTACATCCGAATGGGTTGGTTGACAGATTCAACCGAACCCTGAAAGGCATGATAATGGGCCTTGCGGAGCCCATGAGACTGAAGTGGGACGTCTTTTAGCCATCCCTGTTGTTTGACTACAGGGAGGTACCTCAGAAGTCCTTAGGGTTCAGCCCCTTTGAACTCCTGTATGGTTACCCTGTGAGAAGACCTCTGGGTCTGTTGAAGGAAGGTTGGGAAAAGTCCCCTGGCAAGAACCCCAGGAAGTGTTCAGCTATATGCTGGCCTTCCACAACCAGACTCAACGCTTCAGGAAACTCGCTCAGGCGAACCTGGAAGCTAGCCAGAAAGAAATGAAAAGATGGTACAACCAGAATGCCATTCTGGTTGAATTTCAACCTGGGCAGAAGGTGTGGGTGATGGCGCCAGTGGAGCCTTGTGCGCTTTAAGACACCTTGACTGGGCTATGTGAGGTGGTGGAGTTCAAGAGTGATGTAACCTATCTGGTTGACTTTCAGTCTCCCAGGAACCCTTCAAGGGTCCTGCATGTGAACCGCCTCAAGCCACACTTTGAGAGGTCTGATGTGACAATGCTCCTTGCTACAGATGATAGGATGGAGGAGGAAAGTGACCCTCTTCCTGACCTCCTGTCAGCAGAGGAGCAGGAGGGGTCAGTGGATGGGGGGAATCTCAGGCCTACCCTGACCCCGGAACAGAAGTGGGACTGTCGCCATGTGTTGGATCAGTTTGCCTCCCTGTTCTCCCTGATGCCAGGTGTCACAGATCGGTGCGTCGTCCATGATGTGGACACTGGGGACAGTCTACCTGTGAAACAGAAATTTTACAGGGTAGCTGACAAGGTCAGTGCCAGCTTCAAGGAAAAAGTTTCCAAGATGTTGGCGCTAGTGGTAATTGAGCTAGCCCTTGGGCTAGCCCAGTGCTCTTAGTAGCAAAGGCTGCTGCACCCGGTGCCACTCCAGTACTCTGGTTTTGTGTGTACTACCGTGGGCTCAAAGCGGTCACCAAGACTGATGCACACCCCATCCCCAGAGCTGTTGAGCTCGAGGATCGGTCAGGCGCTGCCCAGTAGCTCAGTATGTTTGATTTAACATCTGGGTACTGGCAGATTGCCTTAACTGAGGGGGCTAAAGAGAGGTCAGCGTTTTCAACACCAGAGGGGCACTTTCAGTTCTGTGTCATGCCCATTTGGTGGAAGAACGCCCCTGCCACCTTCCAGAGACTGGTCAACCGGGTACTGTCGGGGCTGGAGGAATTCAGCGGCGCATACCTGGATGACATTGCTGTGTTCAGCTCCAGTTTCGAAGAACATTTGCAACACCTCTGTGAAGTGTTGAGGACTCTGCAAAGTGCAGGCCTCACTATCAAGAACAGTAAGTGCCAGAAAGGGCAGGTATCTGTGGTGTACTTGGGACACCAAGTAGGGAGCGGCCAGGTGGCACCCCTACAAGAAAAGATTGATACCATTCTGGCTTGGGAGCCCCCAAAGGCCCAGAAAGAGGTAAAAGCCTTCTTAGGTCTCGCCAGGTATTACAGACGGGTTGTAAAGGGGTATGGCACCATTGTTGCCCCCTTGATAGAGCTGACTTCAAGGAAGCAGCCTAGGAAGGTGATCTGAACGCGATGCCTGCCAGACTGCGTTTGATGCCCTGAAAGCTGCCATGTGCACGGCATCCATCCTCAAGGCGCCTGATTTCTCCAAAGAGTTTGTGGTGCAGACAGATGCTTCAGAGCATGAAGTGGGAGCAGTACTCTCACAATTGAATAACGAGAGCTTGTACCAACCCGTAGCTTTCATTAGCAGGAGGCTACTTCCCAAGGAACATGAGGTGGAGTACACTTGAAAGGGAAGCTTTTGCTGTGGGCTGGGCCCTGAAGAAGCTAAGGCCCTACTTATTTGTTACTCACTTCCGGGTTCAGACAGACCACATGCCCCTCAGATGATTAATGTAGATGAGGGATGACAACCCAAAACTGTTGAGGTGGTCCATCTCCCTACAGGGAATGGACTTTACGGTGTAACACCGCCCTGGTACAGAACACGCCAATGCTGCTGGTCTGTCCAGGTTCTTCTGCCTTAGTGATAAAAACTCCCAGGAAGGTGGTATAGATGCTTTGGGCACTTTGCCACTGCTGAACAGTGCCAAAGTGCAAGTGCTCCCTGTGTAAATTATTATTGTGATTGGTTATCCATGATTGGCTTATTTGTTTTACCAGTAGGGCCCTAATAAAGTGCATTGAGTGTGGCAGGGCTTCTAATTCAAATGCTACTAGTGGGCTTGCAGCACTGATTGTGCCACCCACATGAGTACCGCTGAAAAGAGGTCTCAGGCCTGCCACCGCAGTGCCTGTGTGCAGTTTGTTAACTGCCTTGTTGAACTGGCCAGTGTACCCACTTGTAAAATAGTTGAGAGAGACCCCTTCTCACCAGACCAGGGGATTAGAGTACTTTTAACCAGTATGAAGGAAAGATCCATTGGCGGAAAAAGAAACTAAGGCTTGTTCTATGTATTACCACATAAATTGCAGCCCATGTATTAGAACTTACAGGTTCACAATTAAAACAACATTCATGTCAAAGTGAATGAACACTCTTATTTTATTAGTTTTAAAAAAATTAAAAACATGTTACATACAAACACCAATTTTAAAATTCATCTTCAATAAAAACATGTGCAATCATTTAATTTTTCATAAGACCCTTTCTCAACCATACGAAAATTCAAATCCAGTATTTTTACAAATAGTACACAAGGGAAAACAATTTTTTTTCTAGATTACAGTTACACCTAAAGTGTATTACCAAACAAAGGAACACAGAGAGACAACAGACAGACAATATAATTTGTCATAAAGTCACACATCAGGGTAAAAATATTTCCTGGCTAAACCTTGATATATTTATCTTGTAGAATCTATAGGATGAGCTGTTTCCCTCGATTGTGTAAAACAGAGCATCGGCACGTTTCGATGGTTAGCGTTAATACTCCATCTTTTTCAAGACACTTATATACGTCTCTCTTGTTGTAAAAGGCAATGTTAATCCTAGAATGGGAGAAATAAAATTTTTCCAAGAAGGAATGTGGTTCAAACTGGCGTTTTTAGGCAAATCTATATGTTGCCTGTATCAACCTAAATATCATTAATGTAACTTATTCCATACATAGTTATAGCCCATTTGTTAGAATACAAAGAATAGAAATGTTGTGTCCTTAAAATGAATGTATTGTAAAAGGAGAAGGCTTTGTCTGAATTGATACCTCAGATTTAGCTGATGCTGCAAATGTGAACAGCGAAGTTTTTCTTTGTTGAACGATGACGAATTAGAATTGTTATATGGGACAGTGTATGTTTTGCTCTCTTTTAAAAACTATTATTCAATTGTATTTGCCTACAGGAATCAAGGGAAAGTGGCAACAAATCAGTGCCTTTTAAAACAAGAGAGACGTATATAAGTTGGTACTGTGTTGGCACAAATTCTTTACACATTGCCTTTGGGATAAGCCTGTCTGCTCGTGCTAAGCTACCAAGGGGGTGAGCAGGGGCTATCTAAAATGTGTATCCCCCTTACCCTGACTAGAAGCAAAGGTCCCTCTTTGGTCAAAGGTACCTACCTCTGCCAACTAGAGACCCCCTTTTCTAACAGGCTGTTTGTGCCATCAATCTAGACAGTCACGCAAAGGGAGCTAAGGTCTGCTCTGTATATCTTTATGGCCCATCACCAGGCTGATGGGTCTTCCTGAGTTAGAGTGGTGGGAGGAGTTGTCCCTGACACCTGAATAGGGCTGTGCCTGTCGTCCCACAAAGCTGTCTCCATCCCTTTATAGTGGTACACAGACAAAATATCGAGTTTAAAATTTCGATATACAATTATATCCAAGTTTAAATATCGATGGGACATAATATAGAAGGTAAGAAATATCGACAGTCTTAATATCAATATTAGTAATATCGAAGTTTTAAATATCGATGTCAATAATATCGAAGTAAATAATTTCGATGTTACTAATATCGATTTTTAAATAAATGTAGTGTATATTATATTGTATTTATTATGTTTTATTATTTATTTTTAATGTAATTTAATTAAATATTGTCTTTTAGTACTGTAGCGGGTTGTGGGTTTATAGGGGAATAGGGTGGGAAGTAATTTCATTATGTTAAATTAATTATTAATTAGTAGGAATAATTAATTAATTAATTGAGAATTAATTTTTAATTAATTTAAATTAATTGATTAATTGATAAATATGTTCTGTAGCGGGTTATGGGTTTATAGGGGAATAGGGTGGGAAGTAATTTAATTATGTTAAATTAATTATTAATTAGTAGGAATTATTAATTAATTAATTGAGAATTATTTGTAATTAATTTTAATTAATTGATTAATTGATAAATATGTTCTGTAGCGGGTTATGGGTTTATAGGGGAATAGGGTGGGAAGTAATGTAATAATGTTTAAATAATAATTAATTAGTAGGAATCGTAATTAAAAATAATTGGTAATTTTATTTAATTATTTTGGTAAATATTTTTAATTAATTGATAAATATGTTCTGTAGCGGGTTATGGGTTTATAGGGGAATAGGGTGGGAAGTAATTTCATTATGTAGAATTAATTATTAATTAGTTGGAAGCATACATTTATTTTTACTAATTGGTAAATAAATGTAATTATTTGGTAATTAATTTTAAATAATTAATTAAATGATAGATGTAATTTATAAGTATGTAATTTAAACCCCTACGCTATCCAACACTTTCCCTACTGTTGCACTCTCTGGAGTTGGAATAGTAATTGTTACCCCTACGCTATCCAACACTTTCCCTACTGTTGCACTCTCTGGAGTGGGAATAGTAATTTTTACCCCTACGCTATCCAACACTTTCCCTACTGTTGCACTCTCTGGAGTTGGAATAGTAATTTTTAATCCTACGCTATCCAACACTTTCCCTACTGTTGCACTCTCTGGAGTTGGAATAGTAATTGTTACCCCTACGCTATCCAACACTTTCCCTACTGTTACACTCTCTGGAGTGGAAATAGTTATTTTTACCCCTACGCTATCCAACACTTTCCCTACTGTTAGACTCTCTGGAGTTGGAATAGTAATTTTTACCCCTACGCTATCCAACACTTTCCCTACTGTTGCACTCTCTGGAGTGGAAATAGTAATTTTTACCCCTACGCTATCCAACAATTTCCCTACTGTTGCACTCTCTGGAGTTGGAATAGTAATTGTTACCCATACGCTATCCAACACTTTCCCTACTGTTGCACTCTCTGGAGTTGGAATAGTAATTTTTAACCCTACGCTATCCAACACTTTCCCTACTGTTGCACTCTCTGGAGTTGGAATAGTAATTTTTAATCCTACGCTACCAACACTTTCCCTACTGTTGCACTCTCTGGAGTTGGAATAGTAATTGTTACCCCTACGCTATCCAACACTTTCCCTACTGTTGCACTCTCTGGAGTTGGAATAGTAATTGTTACCCCTACGCTATCCAACACTTTCCCTACTGTTGCACTCTCTGGAGTTGGAATAGTAATTTTTAACCCTACGCTATCCAACACTTTCCCTACTGTTGCACTCTCTGGAGTGGGAATAGTAATCGTTACCGCTACGCTATCCAACACTTTCCCTACTGTCGCACTCTCTGGAGTGGGAATAGTGATTTTTACTCATACGCTATCTAAAATGTATTTAGCTTTTTTGTTAGTATTATGTTGTTATTAATTGTTATTTATGTGAATATTTTATGTAAATAAATGTATTAGTAATTTATTACATTTTTATTTGTTTTTAAGTTATGAAAATAATTAATTTAGAGTTAATATTAATGAAAAATATATTATGTATTATATATTTATTAATAATAATTTGTATTACAGTATGTATTATTTTAAATATTACAGTACATTTTTAAATATGTTTATTACATTTATAAGTATTATTTTGTTAATATTACATTTTTATTATATTTAAAAAAAAGGATATTTTACAAAAAACGATATTTTTGTCATTCTATATTTTATTTTCGATATATTTGTACTTACCTTGTTAGGGATAGGATTCCTATATTTTTTACTTCGATATTTTTGTTCCGATATTTTTGTATATCGATATTTGTGATATCGATATTTTGTCAGACATTCCTTTATAGTGTGTCTTGAGCGAGTTCAGGGAGCAGGCAGGGTCCTGTGGGCTACGAAGACTTTCCTTTGAAGTTTGCCTACTTCAAATGCAGAAACTGGAATAAGTGCTGGAGTTGTGACACCATAACTTCAGAATACTTTTGGGTTAAGAGGACATTCTGCCAGGAAGAAGCACTGGATGCTGTAGGAGGGTAACTGCCACTCTGCTTGTTGCTTTGTTGTGCTGTTATAGATAATGGGGTAACCCAAAAAGTCAAGACCGGCCTGGGTGGCACCATTTCTTGTGTGTGTTTTCTTGATACATGTATGCATAAATGGTAATTGAATGCATGTATGAGGATTTCCGTTGGTTATTGAATACCAGTGTTGTAGTGCTCTACACAACACAGATTGTTTATAATTGAATTTAATTTGTAAGCAAATTGGTCACGGACCATTTTTTCATTCCTGCTTTGTTGTGCTGGCCTGTTGCTTGCTGCTTCTGTCCTGGGAGTTAAAGGACTGGACTTTGCTTTTTACATCCTGCTTTTCAATGTTCTCCGAGGGCTTGTGTGTGTGTGGCTCCTATTAAGAAATCTCAGGGCCTTCAAAGACTTCATCTGCAGCCCCTGATCTCCTCTGCTGGGAGTTCTGACCTACCAAGTGATGCCAACTTCAGTCTGGGCCCTTGGAGGTGGTTTTGCTGAAAGGACTGACAAAATCCATGCATTTACCTTCAGTGCCTCTTTTTTCTGACACTCCACCACCGTGCAGCCCAAAAAACAGCACATCGCTGCTGTGCTGCTGAAGAATCAACACTGTGCCTGCCTTGTGGCTGGAAGATTACTGTAACCCAAGTCTTGAGCACCATATCTTGAACATCCGAGGCACTCGGTACGACTCCGACGCAGGCCCTGCGGTGCGGCTGAAGAAAGTGACGCATCACTTGCCATACGACTGGAAAATCGATGCAGTGCTTGTTTTGCCACTGCCGTATCAAACCAGCGCATCTGGATTTTCAATGCATCACACCTGTGCACCAAGTTCTTCAACGACATTGCCCAGCAATAGGGAATTGAAGCTGCATATCTGGAGATTGATGAATTACCTCCCCTCACAGTAAAAAACCGACACATCACCTCTCCCGACAGTAAGGAACTGATGCATCACCTCCCCTGTGCTACAGTAAGGGACTGATGCATCACCTCCCCTGGCAGTAAGGAACCAATGTATCACCTCTCCTGGGAGTAAGGATCTGACGCATCGCTTTGCTTTTCCGGTAGCTCACCTCCCCTGCGCCTGCTTTCGTCTTTGATTTCGACGCATCCTAGGTACTTTGTGAAAAAATTGATGCGTCCATAGTTTTCTATGGAATGAACTATTTAGAACTTTTTTAAAGTGATATCTTTGCCTATGTATGTTGGATATTTGTTGTGTTGGTCATGTTTTATTCAGACATATATAAGTTATTCCTCTAACCTGGTGCGGTGTCCTTTGGTGGTGTGTTCACTGTGTTACTGTGTGTGTATGTACAAATGCTTTACATATTCCCTTTGAGATAAACCGGACTGCTTGTGCCTAACTACAAAGTAAAATAGCAAGGCTATCTTGGGTGTGTATCTCCCTTGCCCTGACTAGAATAAGGGTCCCTACTTGGATGGGATGCAAGCTACTGCCAACTAGAGAAACCCATTTCTAACAATGTCTAACTGTTGGACTTCCCCTGTCAATAGCAAACAGTTTGGACACCAAGGGAGGTGTTCTTACTAAAGCCTACATAATAAGACACACTTTATATACTTGCGATTCCAGGAATACCTAGCTTGCTTCTTTTTACACCAACGCAGGCTGCAGTTGGACATGAGCGCCAGCAGCATCTATCAACTCTGAGCAGCAGCCTCTTCCAGAGACTGGCACTCAGTGGCCATTTTTTCACTGATCCTTCTCATGTGACCTAGCACAGGAGAGCACACAATGTATTTATAATACTGAATAACCTTTCAAATAAAGACCTTTATCTGTGGAGTCTGACCACGTCTCATGATAGGGCCTGCTATTTAGAAATATTATAGACATGAACACTGTTTCTCTTAGAACACGTTCATATTTTAACCTCATCAGGCTTTGTCACTGGATCTCTTATTTATTATAAATATTAGAAATGTAAACACCAATTCTGAGTCTGAAGTCTCACCCTATTCAGTAATTCTATTGTAAGTATTAAAATGTGTTCATTTAGAAAATGATGATGTTAGCATTAGGGGGGCACAATGTTTAAACTATGCCCATGAAGTGAGTGTGGTTCAGAAACTCCACACTACAGGAAGACCAGCAAAGTTTGAAGGAGATAGTTTTTTTCTTTATCTGTGGTGAGTGAGATTGTAGTTGAACACTTGTCTTCTGTGGGGATATGAGGGCTTGTGGAGCTGACAACTGCCTCTGGAGTAGATATGATCTGTCCAAGTCCTCCTTCATCAGAACATTTATGGAGTTGAAGGAGGACTGTTGTGATGCATTATTAAACATTGGTACATGGCATGATGTTGATAGGACTGGGGGTTGACATGGACACCCCAGGAAGTAAATAGCAGCAGTATCTCTCCATGGCCATGAGCATGCCTGGAGAAATGGAATTGGGTAGGCATTTGAACATTCACATTATGATTGTATGTGGGTTGTGAGAACTAGGGTAACCCTTCCCAGATCTTGAAAGAGGCTTTGGAATAAGTTGAAAGAGAATGTTGAGTATAAATATCCCTCTCTATATCTTGGGAAAGGACAGGTAAAAAGCTCAGACTCATCTGTCCTTGTGTAGTGAAAGTGGTGTTCTATGTGAAAGGAGGGAACACACCTCCATGACCTATTGGCATGGTCAGGGAGACTTTTTTTACGTATTACATTCTGGCCCTTTGGCAAGGCCAGTTTGTACCTTTAAACTTCCTGAGCTAGCCCCGGTGAGGCAAGGGGATGCTTAGTAGTGAGGGCTTTTACCTTTTGTTTAGTCTCTCCCAGACCTATATAACAGACTGAGTAGAGTTCTGCATCCCCCACTTATTCTTATAACAGTGCAGAAAGTTTCCTGATGTGGTGTTTGTTTCATTTTTTTTCTCCCAATCTCCCAATGTCGATTAACACAGAGATTATTTAGAGTTTCAGGTTTTCAGCTAAAACTGGTTATCACAGTTAAAACTCCCCAGACAAGAATATTCGTAGAAACAGGAAAAATACTGGCTTTTGCTGCACTTTTAGTGCTTTGGTGGCCTATGTTGTGGAACCACTACAAGTACAGGAATATCGCTAACGCACTTTTCTGTGATACATGTCCCCAGGCATTTAGGCCCCAGGTCAATGCCCTAACATCCTCAATTTATTTTCTTTTGAAAATGTTGCGGAAGATACTTCCTTTCCTCCCCGAAAGCAGTAAAAAGACAGTTGTTACTGCCCTGGTCTTACACCAGCTGGATTACTGCAATAGTCTGCTGCTGAATGCCCCACAAGGGCTTCTTAACAAGATGCAGGTGCTGCAAAATGCAGCAGCAAGACTCCTGACGGGCATTCCAAAGTACGCATCCATGTCGGGTGAACTCATGAAATTACATTGGCTGCCAGTGCGGAAGCGGATTGCTTTTAAGGCCTTGTGTCTGGTTTTTAAGGCTCTCCAAGTCTTTGGAGCGGCCTGTCTGACAGATTATTTTCAATGGTATAACCCCCCCTCAGACAGTTAAGATCATCGAGTTCGCGACTGGTCATAGTTCCTCGCATAAGGAAGGCGCAAAGGGGGGTAGGTGTTTTGTGTTGGGGGCCACAAAGTCCTGGAATGCCTTGCCCTTTGCCTTGAGAAATACCACTGATCTTATGACCTTCAGGAAAGGCATTAAGACTTGGTTGTTTACACAGTAATCCCGTCGGTTTTGGAGCATTTCATCAGCGCCAGGACACCTCCGGGTAACAGTGCGCTCTATAAATGTTAAAAATAAATAAATACATAAATAAATGTCTCACTATGACCAATTCTGGCCATGGCAAGATGCTTACTATGCCATATTGATCATCCACAAGGTACTTGGGCCCCAAGGTCATACATCCACTCCCATTTTGTAAGCATGGCTCATCTATATGGTTTTGTCTTACCATTTGCTGCACATTTCTGTGTAGTTGCCAGTAGGTTTGCAGATTAACTCCCAGTAGTGTCTCAGTCCATGGTAAGCAGTACTACTATGATGTAATTCTTCTTCACTGAGAGTGGAATGGAACTTTGCTCTCTGAAAGCTCAAGTATCACAACTGTGACAACAAGATAACTGTGCATAAAGATGCCTCCTGAATCAGTATCCCTTCATGTGGTGCTGCACCCAAAATTGTTCTCAGTTTTTCATCACTATCATTTGTAAAGTATACCTAAAGAGCACACATGCCCTCTTGCAAAAAGAGCAGGTACCCGCGCGTGAACATATTTAGTGCCCAAACCCCAGCCCACAAGGGGCACATGTGCTGGTTTTAATGAAAGAGTGCTTTCTACATCACATCATTAACTCAGGAAATCCAAGAGTTAGTGTATGAGCTACAGAAACATAAATATGCAACCACCATGCTACAGACAGCACAACTTCAGCAAAACATATGCATGGACCGACTCGGTGTGAGCCTGTTCACTAATATATAATGAGCTTGCGATTCAGCTTCAGCATCACCAAATTCAACATCCATTTGTTCTGCCTCCATGTCAAAATTAAACTTGGAACAGTAGATTGCAAAAACAAGGCCTGACACATATGAAACATCACCCGTACAAACCTGGCTGTATTTAATGGAAACATTTCTAGCTGTGCTCATTCTTTCCCCCAGGACAGAAAACACACTAGAACAGTACACCCTGGCCTCAACAAAAAGATAAAATGTCTTGTGCAACTTCCATACATACCTGGCAAATGCATAGTCCTCACAGTGCTTTCAAATAAATAAAACAAACATGTTTGGTGCAAATCAATACTTAGCAGCACCTGCACTGACTTTCAAATAAGCACAAAGTCCAATAGGGTCAGCCCAAGAATGCGAAACAACATTCACGAAAAAGCAAATGATCCAAACTTTGCTGCAAGTCACTACCTCAGCTGCTGCTTCATACAGCATCACAGTTTGCTGTCACCAAAGGTTCTATAGTTAATAGCATTAATTCCTTAGCAGGTTTCTCCTTTATGACCATGTAGAGCAGGTATAGGCCCAGATCAGACAGTAATATTGTAATATTAGCACATGCCCTTTTTTGGTACTTTGAGATAAACATCAGGGCAGTGTTACACTGGTTTAGAGTAAGATCGCTGAGAACCACATAATATATATCTCATGCCCTAAGCTGGAAATTTTCATAGAGGTGATCTTCGCCATTTTTCAAAAAAATTGACTAGCAGCAATTTGTTTTAAATGGCTACTACTAACCCTTCATCTGCTGCATTCAAATCTTAGTAAGGTGCGCACATCTCTTCATGTTTTGATATGGTATGTTATGTGTATTTGTATGGCGCTCATATCTACTGGGAGGGTATCCTAGTGCCTTGAGAACGAGGGTGCTGCCCTCACTGGGGCCTATTGGAATAGCTACTTTTTCAGTTTTCATATCTTTTACGGAATTCTAGGACAAAGCTGCCAGCCCTAATGTGCAGGGGCAGGTCATTTCAGGCTTTAGGAGTCAGGTATTAAATAGCACGAGCGTCAGCTCTGGCTCTTTGGAAGTGGGGTATGTGGGCAAGCATGAGGCCGTCAGAGCAGAGGTGCCTGGTTAGTGTGTGGAAGTTGATGCATCTATTCAGGTATGGAGGACCTTGATTCCGCAGCGAGGAGCTTGAAGAGGGCGCATTTGTGAATCAGGAGCCAGTGGAGGTCATTGGGGTGTGTGGACATGTGAGAATGCAGTGGAGATTCAGTTTTATGAATGTCCAGAGTATCTCGATGAGTTGTGCTTTGATGCCAACGTAGAGTGTGTTTCCATAGTCCAGCTTGCTGATGACAAGGCATTGAGTGATGGTTCCTTGGGTGTTGAGCAGTAGCCATCTGAAGATTTTCCTGAGTAACTTGAGAGAGTGGAAGCAGGAGGGGAGGCAACCGTGTTAACCTGGCTAGTCCTCGAGATTGGATTGTCGGGTTCTGACTTGGTTCAGCTGGTTGGGTGTCAGTCCTTGTACTGTGTGCACCAGGCAGAGGACCAGAGAGCAGTGTTTTTCCAAAGAGTACTACCTCTTTCTTGTCAGAGTTCAGCTTCAAACAGTTTGTCTGCATCCGGTTTGCGACTGTTTCTCCCTTGTAAAAGATTAGATTGATGTTGTCAGTGGTGGAAATGAGGGAAGTGTCGGAACTGTGGTTTTGCTGGAATCCAGTTTGGGAAAGATCCAGGTGGTGGTTGTTTGTAAGGTGGTCAGCAAGTTGTTTATTGCTGAGTTTTTCCAGGACTTTTGCAGAGTAGGGTAGCAAGATGGTTCGGTGGTTTGACGGGTTCTAGGGATCAACTGAAGGTTTCTTCAGTAGAGGTAAGAAAGTGGATCGTTTCCAGGTGTCTGGGAATGTGGCAGTGGTGACAGAATCGTTGAGTGCTAAAGTGAGGGCAGTGTAGAAGAGTTTGAATTCTCTGGTGATGATGAAGTGTGGCCATGGGTCCGATGGGTCTTCCAAGTAAATAGAGCGCATGGTAGTAGCGGTATCCAGAAGGCTGATGAACCACAGGACAGTTCCTGTAGTGTTCTTGTCATCAGGTTGGAGGTTGGTGAGCGTGGAGAGGTCTGGTAGGGATGTTGAGTTTTTTGGTTGCTAAAATAGTGTGAGAGCTGGGGGCAAAGTTCCTATCAGGGGTGAGGGTCATGGAGCTGCCTGAGGAGGAGGTGAATTCCTGCACTACTGAGAAGATTTCTTAAGAGTTGCTGGAGATTTTTTCAATCTCTTCAGTCAGAGCTGAGTGTCTGGTGGCCCTGAGTTTCTTGTGGTAGAACCGGAGGTGTTTTGTTGTGGGTATGTTGCCATCTGTTATATCTTTTTATGTGCGAAGACTGCAGTCATAAAGACACTACTCGTACATTACCATATTATTCGTATTCTTACACAAATGTGTGCGTTTACTTTTTTTAATCAAAACCTACATCTTTAAGTTATAAATCTAACCTGGTTAAACCGCTTCTTCCCCCATTCATCACATGTTGGGAGCCAAATCAGCTTATCCAGTCACAAACTTGTCTTACTCTGCCAAGTTAAGAGCAGGTGACCCTTTTTTCCATTTGATACATTTTGTTCTACAATTTGCAGAAACTTATGAGTTGAGCAAACTGGATCACATGTCATAAAATATTAAAAAGATAGGACTCTAGGTGATTTAAAATGTTAGTGCCCCTGACCTGGGTCATAGGTTGGCAACCCACACATTGTTGAGCCTTTCCCTTAACCCCAAAAACTGCATTCACAATAAGGGGGCCTAGGTTTTCAGAACAAATCCTCTAAGTCCAAGAGACCCCAGCTTGTTGGAAGCACCCCAATAATGTCCAAGATTTGGTGAGCAATGAGTGCACTGGTACAGCTGACCACTCTCCCGTTCATCTCAATGTAATGAGCCAATAGTAGCTAACCTGAAGACATTGATGGCTCAGCATGCAAAAGACTGATGTCTGCTGGGCTGAGGAATATTTTAGGTTACAAACACTTGCTCTTTTCATCCTGTTTGCTGACAGTGTAAATGCTGGTTTGTTTTAATGTCCGGGGATTAGCGCTCAAAGGCATGAACAAGCAGACAAGGGTATGGTTACTGAATGCAGGCCATGATCATGCCCAAAGTCTGTTGATGCTGTGCCCAGAGCCTCCTAGTAATGACTAGGGGCATAATGACCAGTTGTTGGTTATAGCCAAAGCCATGGGAAGTGGGTGAAGACCATGCTTGCACCCAGTGGGCAGGGAGACAGGGAGCCCTGTGACTAGTGCTACACAGCCACTAGACTTTGTTATAAGCTTGCCCAGTAGGTGCTTTCAATAGAGTACAACAAATATCACAAGAAAACCAAAGAAATGTACTGAAAAACTGTGGTACAGGGAATCAGGTTGCTTACTCTTGTACCGAAATCATGTAGTAAAATGTTAACATCGTCTTACAACCTTCAGATAAAGGATTAAAATAAATGAACAATATAAGTCATTCAAACTCTGAACTTGGGGAGGCAAAAAGATGGCTGCTGTGTGATTAGTCGGTGAGGTTGTTCTCCATACCTCGCCCTTTGCGGATTCGGCTGCAGCTGTGCTGCAGGTGGTCTCGGCAGTCGCGGTTCCCTTCATGCAGCAGCCGTAAGCGAGAAGGCTGGCGGATGTGGACACATCTGTTGTGTATCGGGAGTCAGGGGACTGCCGCAGAGGCTGCAGAGGTGTGGCAATGCAGGCTCTGATCATTCGCATTCTGTTGGTGTTGGCCATCCACAACCCGGCTCACTCGAGTAAGAACAAGCTGAGCTTGATTTGGGTCTCCTTCTCTCCAGGACATCCTAGGGGGAGTGTGGCACCTAAGGTTGTATGGGGGTCAAAGTGTGGGTTGGAGCTAATACAACCAATACGTCAATGGAACCCCGGTGGCTCTGGAACCTCAAAAAAAAGATGGCAGGAGCAGTATTGGATTTTTAAAAAAAAGAAAACAATAGAGATCCCAGTCTGCAATAAGGATTTGAGAAGCAACACATCTCCCCAAATGAGACAGGCGCATAGGGAGGAGGTGAGCTAGGAGAGCTTGAAAGCTCAGATATCAAGTAGTAAGATACAAGCAGCTATACGGAGGGTGGCAAAAACTTGTTCGAAATTTATGGAGCGAATGGCGGAGATGGAAAAACAGGGTGATGACCCTGGAGACTGAAGCAGCGGGCAGTAAAAAAGCAATGGAGTCCTTGGAAGAAAGAGTGCTGGATGTCCCTGACAGGGCACGAGGGACTGATCCACGGAAATATATATTCAACGTATTTAAGGGGGCCTTTTCGTGAATAGGACACTTGGACTTGGAAGAATGAAATTCAAAGAGCTCACTGATTCCCCTTTAATCAAAACCTGTGATTTTTGCATATGGGGTTCAAACCTAGACCATTATTTGTTTGATTTGGGAACTTTCTCCTTCACCAAGCAATATTTGAAGCTGCAAATCCAGATAAGAAACGAACCTTCAATAACTGCTATTTTTTCGTAAGACATGATTTTTGACAAACTCTTTGGAACGAAGATGGAGATTGAAACAAATGGTTCACCCCTTCTAGAACAAAGGGGGGCAGGCATTTTAACGGAACCCTTCTAAATTGAAGGTCATAATCCAGGATAAAACCTACTATTTTTCATCAAAAATTAGAGTTAGTGAATTACTTGAGACTCTCAAATGACTGGGAATAATAGGGGGCCTTTGATCAAAGCAATAGGTCAGGGAGATGGTTGAATGGATTAATCTGGCGTAGTGCTCTACCCCTATTGGGTTATATGATCAATACAGGATTACGAACATGACAGATGAATACTCTCATGTTGGGTTTGCTTTGTTGTATGATTTTGATGTTGTGTTTTTTTATTTTTATTAATTAGTGTTGGGTTAGGATTGGGGGCAGTGCTGTTCATCTTTAATGGACCAAGTTGGTCTGTCCGCCTCGATTGGGTGATGGGGTGGAGGAATGGGGGGAGGGTAGAGGGGGAGTTGCTGGGTTGGGGAAGGGGGAGAAGCAATAAGCACCAACCCGGATGCAAATTGGTTAAAGACTTTTCACACTGGTGTGTTGGTCAGTTGTTTTGAAGATGCTCTTCTTCAGTCAAGTCAAGTCAAGTCATAACATTTATATAGCGCACTACATACCCGGAGGGTTTCAAGGCGCTTAGGAAGGGGAAGAGGATTATTTGTCAAATATCCACGTTTTAAGCTGCTTTCTGAACGCTAGGTGATTCTGGGTGAGGCGAAGGTAAGCGGGGAGTGAGTTCCATGTTTTGGCAGCCAGGTATGAGAAGGATCTGCCTCCCATGGTGGTCTTGTTGATGCGAGGTACAGTGGCGAAGGCTTGGCTGGAAGAGCGAAGTTGGCGGGCGGGGGTGTAGAAGGATAGTCGAGAGTTGAGGCAATCTGGTCCGATGTCGTAGAGTGATTTGTGTTATAAGGAAACAAGGGTTACTTAGCGTATTTGAGATTAGAACTGATGCAGTATAGGAACACAATGGAAGCTATACGCAAAACAAATTTCCAAACCCAGCCGGGAAAGGAGTTTATTATCTGGAGACAATATCCAATCTTACAATATAAACAGTATAACTTGACACAAGCCTGTGCCGTACAAACCAGAAGGAAAGAAACAAGGATAGCAAAAAAGTGAAAGGGGTGTTTTTCAGGCAAAGGAAGAAGAGCATGGACAGGGTACTGTAAAGAGTCAATAATTAATCACAGTATCACCTGAGAGTTGGGTGTACACATTCACAAATGAAAATAATATAGGTGTGACCCCACTCATGGGTGTCGACGTTTCGATCCCTTAGCTCAAATAATAACATGGGATCATCATCAGGACTTTTGTAATAGACAAAAACATGCCTGAATGAAATCAATAACGCCTCAATGAGGTCTAGGGCATAAACTGCAATGGTGAAGCGTCCTTTACTTCAAGATGTGGTACTGGCTCACGTGGATAACGCGGTGGAAAGCCTTAGTGGGGGATCCAGTGGAAGGTACTTGCGGTACTAAGTCCCTCGAAATTCGTTTTCAACTGCGAAAGATAGCAGCTCTTGGTTCACTTGTTGTGTGAACAAAAATCCGTTTTTAATGATGCAGGCTGCGATGGCCGTGCATATCGGGAGCCAACAATGTGGCGGTAGTGACGCGCGTCTGAATACGGGCGCGTCTCTCGTGTGCTGCTCGGTCGGTGCCTGATGCTTAGCTAAGCATCAGGCACCGACCGAGCAGCACACGAGAGACGCGCCCGTATTCAGACGCGCGTCACTACCGCCACATTGTTGGCTCCCGATATGCACGGCCATCGCAGCCTGCATCATTAAAAACGGATTTTTGTTCACACAACAAGTGAACCAAGAGCTGCTATCTTTCGCAGTTGAAAACGAATTTCGAGGGACTTAGTACCGCAAGTACCTTCCACTGGATCCCCCACTAAGGCTTTCCACCGCGTTATCCACGTGAGCCAGTACCACATCTTGAAGTAAAGGACGCTTCACCATTGCAGTTTATGCCCTAGACCTCATTGAGGCGTTATTGATTTCATTCAGGCATGTTTTTGTCTATTACAAAAGTCCTGATGATGATCCCATGTTATTATTTGAGCTAAGGGATCGAAACGTCGACACCCATGAGTGGGGTCACACCTATATTATTTTCATTTGTGAATGTGTACACCCAACTCTCAGGTGATACTGTGATTAATTATTGACTCTTTACAGTACCCTGTCCATGCTCTTCTTCCTTTGCCTGAAAAACACCCCTTTCACTTTTTTGCTATCCTTGTTTCTTTCCTTCTGGTTTGTACGGCACAGGCTTGTGTCAAGTTATACTGTTTATATTGTAAGATTGGATATTGTCTCCAGATAATAAACTCCTTTCCCGGCTGGGTTTGGAAATTTGTTTTGCGTATAGCTTCCATTGTGTTCCTATACTGCATCAGTTCTAATCTCAAATACGCTAAGTAACCCTTGTTTCCTTATAACGTTGTTATACCCATGGTACTTAGCTACCCTTTGGGTCCCCTTGTACTTTGTAAAGCTTGTAGAGTGATTTGTGTGCGTGGGTAAGCAGTCGGAAAGTAATCCTCTTATTGACGGGTAGCCAGTGGAGGTCTTTAAGGTGACCAGAGATGTGTTCGTTGCGTGGGATGTCTAATATGAGCCTGGCTGAGGCGTTTTGGATTCGTTGTAGTTTCTTCTGGAGTTTAGCGGTGGTACCTGCGTAGAGGGTGTTTCCGTAGTCCAGTCGGCTCGTGACTAGAGCGTGGGTGACTGTTTTCCTTGTTTCGGAGGGGATCCAGCGAAATGTTTTTCTGAGCATGCGAAGAATGTTAAAGCAGGAAGAGGATACGGCGCTGACTTGTCTGTTCATTGAGAGTGAAGAGTCCAGGATGACGCCAAGGTTCCGTGCGTGGTCTGTCGGGATGGGTGCATTTCCGAGGGCTTCCGGCCACCAGGAGTCGTCCCATGCAGAGGGGGATTTACCTAAGATGAGGACTTCTGTTTTGTCTGAGTTCAGTTTCAGACGGCTTTGTTTCATCCATTCGGCGACTTCTTTCATTCCTTCGTGTAGGTTAGTTTTGGCGGTGCTGGGGTCCTTGGTGAGAGATAGGATCAGTTGAGTGTCATCCGCGTAAGAGATGATGTTGAGGTTGTGTTGGCGGGCTATGGCCGCGAGGGGGCTCATGTATACGTTGAAGAGGGTGGGACTGAGTGAGGATCCTTGTGGTACGCCGCAGATGATTTCAGAGGCCTCGGACTTGAATGGAGGAAGGCGGACTCTCTGGGTTCTTCCGGAGAGGAACGAGGTGATCCATTCCAGTGCCTTTCCTTGGATTCCGATGTTTCTGAGGCGTTGTAAAAGGGTGCTGTGGCAGACTGTGTCGAAGGCTGCAGAGAGGTCGAGGAGGATGAGGGCGACTGTGTCTCCATTGTCCAGTAGAGTTCGAATGTCGTCTGTTGCTGCGATGAGGGCGGTCTCAGTGCTGTGTTTGGCTCGGAAGCCAGATTGTGAGGGGTCGAGTGATTTGTTGGCTTCGAGGAAGGCGGCAAGTTGGTTGTTGACAGCTTTCTCGATGACTTTGGCCGGGAATGGAAGAAGCGAGATGGGGCGGTAGTTTTTGAGTTCGGTGGGGTCTGCTGTTGGTTTTTTCAGAAGGGCGGTGAGTTCGGCGTGTTTCCAGTCTTCTGGGAAGGTAGCGGAGTTGAAGGAGCAGTTGATGACGTCTCGGAGGTGCGGAGCTATGACGGAGTCTGCTTTGTTGAAGATGTGGTGAGGGCATGGGTCTGTGGGGGATCCAGAGTGGATGGAATTCATCAGGCGGATGGTGTCCTCAGTGGAGATTGGTTTCCAGGCGTTAAGGGTGTTAACGGGAGGAAGATGGTCAGCTGATGGTAGGGTGGGTTGGCTTCCGGGTTGGTTGTCAAAGCTGTTGTGGATGTCAGCAATCTTGTTGTGGAAAAAAGAGGCTAGGGAATCGCAGAGGGTTTGAGAGGGGGTGATGTCGTTGGAGTTGGCCGAGGGGTTGGAAAATTCCTTGACGATGTTGAAAAGTTCCTTGCTGTTGTGGGCGTTGTTGTCAAGTCGATCTTTGAATGCTGTTTTCTTGGCTTTTCGGATCAGTTGGTGGTGAGTACGGATGGCGCTTTTGAAGGCGTCCTTGTTGCTGGTGGATGAGTCTTTTTTCCAGGCCTTTTCAAGGGAGCGGCACAGTTTTTTGGACTTCTTGAGGTCGTCGTTGAACCATGAGGCCTTCTTGATGCCAAGTTTGTGTTGACGTTTTTTCAGTGGTGCTAAGGTGTCGGCGGTGTTGGATAACCAAAGGGTGAGGTTGGAGGCGGCTTCGTTGGCGTTAGAAGAGAGGGCTGGGGAGGTTAGAAGGAGCGATGTGGAGATCTGATCTGTGGTGATTTTGTTCCAGTTTCTTTGTAGAGTTGGTTGGAGGTGGATGATGGGTTTCGGCTTGTTGTAGGTGAAGTGAACGCAGCTGTGGTCAGTCCAGAGGAGATCCGTAGTGTGGCTGAAGGAGACATGGTTGCTGGAGGTGAAGATGGGGTCGAGAGTGTGACCTGCGATGTGGGTGGGGGAAGTGACCAGTTGTTTAAGTCCGAGGTTGGCGAGGTTGTCCAAGAGGGTGGCGGTGTTGCGGTCGTTGATCTTTTCAAGGTGGAAGTTGAGGTCTCCCAGAAGGATGTAATCTTTGGAGGGGAGCGCGTGAGGGGTGATGAAGTCCGTGATGTCTTCACTGAATTTTGCGCGTGGTCCTGGTGGTCTGTAGAGGAGGGTGCCTCTGAGTGTGGTCTTGGGGTCGATGTGGATCTGGAAGTGAAGGTGTTCGGAGTTGGCGAGGTTGGCATCAGAGCTGGTTGAGATGCGGATTGTTTTCTTATGGACGATAGCGATTCCACCTCCTGTATGGTCGGTGCGGTCCTTGCGTGTGATCTTATAGTCATCAGGGATAGCGATGGCGATGTCAGGGACGGAGGAAGCGTTCATCCATGTTTCCGTTAGGAAGGCGACGTCAGGAGAGATGGTGTCTAGTAGGTTCCAAAGGTCAATGGCGTGCCTGTGGACCGAGCGGGTGTTGAGAAGGATGCATTCTAGGTGGTTGGGGTCGGGAATCTGTGTTGTGGTCGTAGCGGAGATGTTGTCGGTGCCGCTGAATCTGCAGGAGTAGCAGGAGAAAGGTCCATGGGTGCGTCCAGGAGCGGCTTGGACGCAGTTGGGGGCGCGACCGGGGTTAAGGGCTAGGAGGGTGGCGGCATCGTAGGTAAAGCGGGGGGGCTGGGCAGCGCGAGGGGCAGGGGGTCTGGCGCTGGGCGCGGTCCCGGCGCGGACGGGCGTAGACGGGCTTACCTTTGGCGCACCTTCGGCGCGGGTTGGGCGCGGTCGCTGCGCGTGAACGCTGCGCGTTGGGACATTGGTCATAAATGGATAGTGGAGGGGGGCGGAGCGTGGGCGGGTCAGCTGGGAGGCGGGATCTGGGAGGAGGCACGGAGGTAAACAAAGTCTTAAAATGGCAGCCCTGTCCCTGCAACGAGACTGGGGCACAGCCGATGTAAAACACTCGTAAAACACTTCTCTTAACCCTACACAGCAAAGTCTACAGTGCGCAGCAATAATCAATTATATTATGTCAGGCAAATTCAAATTATATTATGTCAGGCTTAGTGAAGATAGTGATTGCGGTGGAACAATTGAGATTAATATGGCAAATACAGATTACAAATACAGGGTTGGTAGAGGGTGGAGAGCAGAAGGTTTTTTTTTACAAATCTCCAGGTGAAATTTTGAAGTGTATGAATTTACTAGGGACCTAGTAGTCCTCTGCGGCCAAGCTGGTAATGGTACCCAGATTCAGGAAAGTCAAAGCCGGAGGCAGATCCTTTGAGGTGGCAGCTGCCAAACTCTGGAATACGCTCCCGTTGGAGATTAGGCAAATTACGGAACTTTTTCTGTTCAGGAGAATGATTAAAACTTGGTTATTTCCCATGGTAACCACCTGAAAGTTCACGCCCCCCTCGGTCACTGTCCGCTAGTCAGCGCCAGAATGCCTGCAAGGTGACAGTGCGCCTAATAAGTGTTTTAAATAAATTAAATAAATAAACTATGGAGGATAGTAGGATACCTATAGCTACACTTAATATCTGTGGTTTAAATGACAGAGCCAAGAGATGTAGGGTAGCTTCAGTTCTTAAAATGTGGAAATTTGATATAATTTGTCTCCAAGAGACCCATATCCCCTGGTGTAAACAGAGTGTTTTTTCTGACATTGGATTGGACCTGCTGGGTTGCACACAACAGGTGTTAACATCTAGAGGGGTGGCTATTTTAGCCAAAAAATTCTGTTTTCAGTATGCCGGAAACTATCGGATAAGATGGGTAGGTGGGTTATTTTAGACTGCAAGGTTTGGGGAGGGTATTTTACGTTGTGTTCAATCTATGGAGCAAACACAGATGAGGTTGATACATTGGATTTTCATAATGTTGAATTGCCAAACTGGCCGACTCCACTGATAATCTGTGGAGATTTTAATATTCATCAATAGGTTGGAGGTGTGTCAAACATATGAAGGGAGGAAGCTCCTCTTTTTTAAGTCTCTCACCTTTCCGGTGAATAATCATGATTTGAATGATATTTAGGGGAAATGTATGGCTCCAGACCCAGGTTATAACTTTTTCTCATGCCAGCACAACAAATTTGTAAGTTTAGAATATTTTTTTTTATTTCCAGGGCACTTTGTAATCAAATTACAATCAAGAGATATCCTAGGATCCTATCGGATCATAACCCTATGGCTATAGAGGTCTCAATTGAAGAAGTTTAAAAACCGAGGGCTAATTGGACGTTTCATAAAAAGCTCTTATATAACAAGGAGTATGTAGATCATATGTGGAAATGGGTTATCCAATTTTTACAGATCAATAGGGGATCGGCCAAAGGGGCAGTAGTATGGGATTCATTAAAGGCTGGGATCAGGATAGAAACTTTAAACTATACATTATACCAAGAAAAGAAGAAACGTAGAGAGATTCAGATTTTATTTAATGATCTCTCAGTTTTAGAGGGACTCCAGGTCCAGGAGATTTCTCAAAGATTGAGTAATAATGAGGTCCAGAAGAAAATAGCATCTGTAAGATCAAAATTACGCAGTATTTTAGTAAGGAGGTTGCCTCCAAGTTCCATACAGGGAAAATTGAGTTTTATGAATACGGAGAGAATGTGTGTCATCTCCTGGCTCTTTGGACCCGGCAAAGGGAGGTGGCAATAGGGATAGAGGCATTTGACGATGAGCAGGGATCTAAACATGTTTTACCCAGCAAATTGTTAATATTTTAAAACATTTTTGTGGGAAACTGTATACGCAGGTAGGTGGGCTTTTGGGGGGAGGCAGTTACGAGGTCATCCAATTAATTGACAAGGCCCAACTTAGCCCAGAGGATCAGACCATTTTAGAGCAAACAATTTTGTGAGATAAAATCATAGCAGCACTTAGCTCATTAGCTGCTGGGAAGGCAAAGGGCCCGATACTATTCCCCAGGAACTGTGTAAGGCATTGCATAAAGAACTTGAAGAACATATGTTGTTGATTTTTAGAAAAGGGCAGGCAGGAGAGACACCCGCTTCATGGGGGGCATATAGTCGTATTTAAGAGTAAAAAATCTCCATTGAATCCAGGGTCCTTTAGACTAATAACATTAGTTAACTGTGACTCCAAAATATATTTAAACCAATTGATGAATTGGCTGGGCAGTGTTATCACTACACTAGCATCCCCTAGCCAACACAGGTTTATCCTGGGCCACAGGACACTCGATCATATTAAAAAAGTAATCACTCTATTTGACATTGCCAAAACTACTGGGGAAAATATGGGTCTGATTTTAATAGACACAGAAAAGCCATTTGATCAGGTGTCATGGTCTTTTTGTGGGCAATATTAGGGCTATATGGATTTGGCCCAGCATTTATTGGAGCTATTAAATCATTATATGCTGCCCCATCACCAAATTACAGATTATGCGGATAGAAACGGAAGAGCTCTGCATCTCCAGGTGGACAAGACAAGGCTTCTTTTTGCCCTGTATATCGACCCGTTTATTGCAATGTTGGAAAGGAATCAGCCGATTAAGCCAATATCTGTAGTGCAAGTAGAACATAAGGTATTAGCATATGCAATTGACGTAGCAATTTTTTCAACAGATCCTCAGCAAGCTTTGGGAGAAATAAAGGAAACAGCAATTCAATTGAAAAGGAACTCGGGATATTGAATCATCCCATCTGTCACTGGTGGGAAGGGGGAACGTTTTGAAAATTATTATTTTACCCAAAATATTATACCTATTCAGGGCAATCCCATTGGAATTCAATTGCAAGTGGCTGGGGAAAATCGAGAGTGTGTGCTATGGCTTTCTGTGGGGGATTCAAAAAAATAGAAAGGGCCTCTAAAAATATGACTCTTCCCAAGGATCGTGGAGGAGGGGGTGTACCGAATATAGCTCTGTATTATTGGGCATGTATGCTGCAAAATATGGGAATATCACCAGAAGTACATACATGCTTAGACGAGACGGGCCCCTGTCAATATATGAGTTGATAATGAGAGAAGAGGCTAAAGACTACCTGCTTCAAAATATTAGCCCCATAAATCACAATAACACAAAATTCAAAGTTTTGCAAGGTGCTTGTCGATTGTGGCAGCATCTTAAAAAGAAAATTTAAATTCCCAAATATAATTATTATACACCTCTTTGGGGGACACAGTCATTAACATTGATATTTCAAGATCTGACGGTTAAGAATTGGAGACGGAGAGGGATTTTAAAATTAAGGAATTTGTTCGATGGAGAACAACTGTGCACATTCGGGGATCTTCAGGAGAAATTTGTGCTTACTGAACAACATTTTTTAAAATATCCTCAGATCCAAGATTACATTAGTAAATTTTATAGGATCTCAGGGTCGAGGCAATCGATAACAGGGTTAAGATTGGTGCCCTCTATGATTTATTAGTATATGAATTTCAGGATGATTTGGAGTTTCAAAATGCCAAATGAGAGAAGAGACTGGGAGTGGAGGGGCTGCTATTGGAAGAATCACTGGATATAGGTAGTAAAGTACTCTTAACACCCGGATGAAAGAGACAACACTTTAAAGCGATTTTTGATCTGTATTATACCCCAGAGAAATTATTTAAGTGGGGTAGGAGAGATAACCATTGTTGTCATCGATGTGGCTCTGGACCTGGACCTGTCGAAATAGTACAAATATTTCATTCTTGCCTGTGATTAAGATCTCTTTATAAAGATTTTCATACATTTTAGAACAGGTTTCCGGGGGCCAGATCAAAACCAATCCTACATTGGTGGTATTAGGGGTGGTAGAGTACTCATCGGAGAATCGGCTAGCCAAAAAAGAGGAGTATATGGTTTTAATTGGTATGGCAGTTGCACAACTGTGTGTTGCTACAAGATGGTTAAATCATGATCCCCCCACATTTTTTGAATGGAGATCCTGATTTACAATATGGAGACTAAGCTGTATGAATCCTCCTAGACCTCTCCGCGGCATTTGACACTGTCTGCCACCGCACCCTAGTACAGCGCCTCAGCAACGTCGGAATCCAGGAGAAGGCTCTGGAATGGATCATCTCCTTCCTCGACGGAAGAACACAGAGAGTCCGCCTACCACCGTACAAGTCAGAGGCCACCGAAGTCATCTGCGGCGTCCCTCAAGGATCCTCGCTGAGCCCCACCCTCTTCAACGTCTACATGAGCCCCCTCGCGGCCATCGCACGACAACACAACCTCAGCATAATCTCCTACGCCGACGACACCCAGCTGATCCTCTCCCTGACCAACGACCCCGCCGCCGCCAGAGCCAACCTGCACGAAGGGATGAAAGAGGTAGCCGAGTGGATGACGACCAGCCGCCTGAAACTGAACTCGGACAAGACGGAGGTCCTCATCCTGGGCTCCTCACCCTCCGCCTGGGACAACTCCTGGTGGCCTCCCGCCCTGGGCACCGCACCCAAACCGACAGACCACGCACGAAACCTGGGCTTCATCCTGGACTCCTCCCTCTCCATGACCAGACAAGTCAACAACGTCTCCTCGGCGTGCTTCAACATCCTACGCATGCTACGGAAGATCTTCTGGTGGATCCCCACCGAGACCAGGAAGACCGTCACCCAGGCCCTCGTCACTAGTCGACTGGACTACGGCAACGCCCTCTACGCCGGTACCACCGCCAAGCTCCAGAAGAGACTCCAGCGGATCCAGAACGCCTCAGCCAGACTCATCCTCGACATCCCACGAACCAGCCACATCTCCGGACATCTGAGAGACCTACATTGGCTCCCCGTCAACAAAAGAATGACCTTCCGCCTCCTCACCCACGCACACAAAGCCCTACACGACCAAGGCCCGAGCTACCTCAACAACCGAATCAACTTCTACGCTCCCAAACGCCACCTCCGATCAGCCAACCACGCCCTCGCCGCCGTCCCCCGCATCCGAAGAGCGACTACAGGAGGAAGGTCCTTCTCCTACCCGGCCGCCAAGACCTGGAATTCCCTCCCGACCGACCTGCGCCTGACCCAATACCACCTCTCCTTCAGGAAGAAGCTGAAGACATGGCTGTTCGAGCAGTAGCGGCACCCCCCTCCCCCCAGCGCCTTGAGACCCTACGGGTAAGTAGTGCGCTCTATAAATGTCTTTGATTGATTGATTGATTGATTGATTGATTGAATGTAAAGGACAAAAAGCGCAGAAATGGTGGGCTTGGATTAGGCGTTCTGTTACACAATGGATTGAGGGTTTGGCTGAAGACCATACGTTTGGGTCCTATCCCCAGACAAGGGGATTGGGGTGGGGCACATGTATTATGATTCCCTGTTGTGCTATCCTTATTAACTTGCTAGATATGCTAGGGATGTTGTGGTACATGCCTGATGTTGATGTTTTAAAAGAAACGACCCTTTGGAGGTTTTCCATGATTAATTTCTGTAAGTATTGTCTGCTTCACACCCACTTTTCTCTCTTTTTGGAATTTCCAATACACTGTATTAATGCATACGTTACTGTATATCATTTATCATCAAGATGTACTATACTTTATAATCGTTATGGCTAAATTACAGCAGCTAATCATCTGTTTTATTTCTGAAGAGGGCAACTGATCAATTGTTATCTGTGGTTTATAATGTAGTTAGAGAAATGTTTCACTTGGTGTTAAACCTAATAGTGCTCCTGTGGTGGTTGTAAATGCAAATTTAAAAAAACTCGGAACTCCACCAAATATGGTAAACAATGTAACCATTACTTTACTCTTAAACGTTGCTCCTGAAATCACTCATTATGTTATAATTTACATATTCAGTGTTATCAATGATGATGTCAAATGTTTCATAACCATTAAAATCATTAATTACTGAAGCTGTGATATCAAAGACCTGTAGGCCAATGCATAGCCAAAGTACTGGCCCTAAGGTTTTGTGGGAGAAAGGACCTGCTATTCCATTCACACCTTTCTTATTGTATTGGTGGAGGCAGGTACCACCCCGCAGTACTGTTACTATGTATGATGTGTGATCAGATGCTTAATGTCTCCAAGTACTATTCTTGCTTATCTAGCTGGCAGCATGAATGAACACTTGTTAAGGAGTGCAGTGCTGGTCTATGACAGTGCATATATAATTCCAGGTAGGACTAACTGGCTGACTAATTCAATGATATGGTTCCTATAATAACCGACGGGGAAATAAGCATGCAGTCCTGAATTCCAGTAGAATTTTTTGATGTTTGCTACCTGTCTTATGTTTTTGCCACATCTAATCATCAGCTGTGTCTCTGTGATGGTGCAGTTATTGACATTGTGAAGTTCCTATCTCGATGGGATTTACACAAGAAGGTGGAACCGATAAGCCTCATCAACTTCTTCCTTTAACTAAGGACCACTGAGAAATTAAATTCCAGTAGATCAAGTATACACTTCCCTTCAATACATTGTCATTTGCAGTGTTACTCACTCAGCAGATGGATGTGTATGAACCGTGGTTGGCAATCAAATCATCTTGTAGCACTTGAGCTGAACTCATATATACACAGTTGTAATGGCTGGAAGTGATGGCCATGTTGTAGTGTGGTGGGAATATGGCCATGGTAATGTTCATGATGTCGCAGCTGTAGCTGCCCTTGTACTTGTATGCACGTCATGTCCATATTGGTTGCCTCAACTAGGGGTAGCAGCTGGAATACCTGAATTGCTCTTTGATAGCACAGCATCTCGAACAAAAAACAAAAACCGGGTCTAAGAGCAATGTTCACTTTCTGTATGTTGTACCCCTTTTCTTTCCATTAGCCCCTAAGGAATAATACCTAGGATCAAATAGAGAGGTCAAAGGACGCGTGATGTCCCCAACTCTTCCCGTGGTATCTTTGCTAACCAAAGTCCAATGTTATTTTCGTAAGGCAATATCACTTTCTATTTGTCCAACATCCAGTTTAATCGGACATTGACAGGATCCAATTGTTCCAATGTCAATTCCTGCACATATTCCCCATTCCAGTGGGCCAAAACTCAGAATAGTGCTGGTATACCTCATTGCACAATTACCTTACAGTATTGGTACCATTGTGTGATGTATTACCACAAAGGTTTCCGACTGTACTTGTAATAAGGGCCCTTATTTTGATCATTGCACTAATGCTGCAATTCCCAAGACATATGCTGGCACCGCATCAGCGGACTATAATCGCAACTACTTTTAAATTATATTGTAGATCTCTGCCCCGAACCCATTGTGAGTCTACTGTAAGCAAGGTTCTCGCAGGAGGTGTCAAATGTGCAATGGTGGCCTTTGGCAAGTCTGTGCAAGAGCAGGCTCAACAGAATCCAGCATGATGGTAAGTACAGTGAGTGGTTAGAAATGTAAGAACTAAATAGTTGGAAGTTTTTAAGAAGTAGGTCTGACTCTTACACCGCTACACAAGACAAGGACGTTCACAATGGCTGTAGATGATAAATGTGCAAAGGAAATTACATTAGTAAAAGGTAATCTTTTTAAGTTTAATATATTTAGTAGAATAAGAGTAAAAAAGAGAAGAAAAACAAGTATGCTGGTCCATCAAAATAGTTCTTGAGCAGAAAGGCCAAATAAAGATAAACAATACTTAAAAGCATGTTTAGAATACAAATGAATATTCACTACTGGACATACAGCCAAAGGAAGAGCATATAAATAGAGGATTGAAGTTGAAGAGAACAAGCATTGGCAAATGCATTAGGTTTCGCCTATGTGATTAACAATAAGCAGTTTTTTGTTGTAAGTTGTAGCTTGCTCACTTGTACAATGTAAGTTACAGTAAGTCTGTTTACGTTTTATGACTTGCTTATATACATAAAGGCAACATACTATGCTGTTACTAGTGGTATAGTGCAGGTAAGTAATAGCAGCATTTTGAGAAACTAAATGAAAGAGGGAAATATTAGAATTCATTGATGTAAAAGCAATATTACGTTTTAGAGGAGTTCTGGCAACTTTTGGGTCTGGGGCCAGTACAACTGATGCACTATTCAAATCATGGCGCTATTGACAGTAAGTAAAGTGCACTTATGACTGCCTGTTTAGTAGTAGAGCAGTGCAATATTTAGTACTTAGAGGGATCCCTAAAGCTTTGGGTCTCAGCGTCACTGCACCTGCTTGACCATTGAAATCATGATACTAGTGCCTGCAAGGTGATTACAGTTGTGACTGCTTATTTAGTAATTACATATAGCAATATTTGGTGTTTAGAGGGGTACTGACAACATTTGGCCCGGTGCCACTGCACCCGCAGCACCATTGAAATCCTAGCTCTATTGCCTACTAGATAACTGTACTTGTGAATGCCTGTTTAGTAGCAAAATATAGCAACATTTGGTGTTTAGTGGGGTGCCTAAAGCTTGCGGTCCTGGTGCTGCTGCACCATTCAAATCATGACCCTGTTGCCTGCTAGATAAATGCACTTGTGACTGTCTTGTTTAGTAGTAAAATTTAGCAATAATCTGGGATTAGTGCGGTTCATAGAGCTTTTGGCCCCAATACCACTGCACCTGCTGCACCATTCAAATCAAGTCTCTTTTAACTGAAATTGTGACTGCCTGTTTAGTAGTCAAATATAGCAATATTTGGTGACTGGTGGAGGTATGACAACTTTTGACCCCAGTGCCACTGCACATGCTGCACCATTTAAATGAAGCCAGCCCCTTTCAACTGCAATTGTGACTGCCTGTATAGTATTAAAACGTAGTAATATTAGATGTTTAGAGGAATTCTGACAACTTGTTGGCCCGGTGCCACTGCGCCTGCTGCACCATTCAAATCACGTCCCTAGTACCTAACAGATAACTGCATTTGTGACTGCCTGCTTCATTGTAAAATATTGCAATAATCGGTGTTGCCTGGGGTGCCTGGAGCTTTTGGACCCGGTGCCACTGCACTACGGAAATCATGAGCCTAGCGCTTGCTAGATAACTGCACTTATAACAGCCTGTTTAGTTGTGAAATATAGCAATATTAATTATTTAGAGGAGTACTGACAACTTTTAGGCTCGGGCTACTGCACCTGCTGCACCATTCAAATCTTGACCCTGTTGTCTGCAAGGTAAATGCATTTGTGGCTGCTTGATTGGTTGTAAAATATAGCATAGATCTTGAATATTAACTTTCTTTTTAACATTTATTGTTTATTACAACATTTAGAATTTGACCATTGTGACCAAATATAGATTAAGTTGAAAAAATCAATCCGATAATGCCTACAATGTTCAAAGATAGGCACTGAGGCAAGAATAGGAAATGCCACATACGTGCTAAGGCTAAAGCATCTGCTTTACACAACTAGGTAATAAAATGCAAGTATTCCAGCATTCTGTTAGAAGCTGTATGCGTTTTCTTTTGGAAGAGATCTTATCGTACAGAAGAGACCTTATCCTGACTGTGAATGGGGCTTAAACACTGTGAACAGTTTTAGTAGAACTATTGTAAATGCGTGCAGCCAGAGAAAGGTAACAAAAGTTCCACACACAAGTGAATGAACACAGTAATTCCGAAATGGGAACTAATAAGAGCCCCCTTTTAAGATATAATAAATATAAGAGATATCACAAGCGCTGTGCAAGCGAAACGTAAAAAGGACAAGAAGGAAAGGAAGAGAAGGAAATAGCATCAAATTAGAACATTCACATAACAATAGCTACGTCATGGCCAATTGTGCATGAAGTCGTGAACAAAGAAAATGAACAAAGAGAATAAATGGAACATGTAAAAATTATAAGGAAAAAAGGCACATGTAATAATTATAATTATAAGTTAAAACTAAATAACTATTAGGTGGAAGTCAAGGAAGTATTCTAACAGCTGTGATGATCACAATGGGTCTCATGTAACAAACAGGTGAAAAGAAAGTAAAACAATGCAAATTGTATTTATCCAGTATATAATTATTGCATATTACGTTCCACCAATGTTGAATGATAACATTGGCTGCAGGTGCCCAGTTGCATGTAACCTCCTGTAAACCAATTGATATTAGGAGGTCCACTAATTTACCAAGCATTCTAAAATGAGACCATAAACAGTGCATCCCACCATTGAATACCTTACCCAATCTACATGGTGTAGAAATACCAGCAATATCCACAATTCCTGTCCAAAACTAAATCCAGAAATAAGAGCCTTTTGGGTATAGAAAGAACAGACGAACATAAAAACCAGAGGCAGTGCTACTATGCCAACAAGTATCTTGTTTAAGGAACTTAAGTTTAAATAAGTGTACTGGAGTGTAATATAGTCTAAAATAGAAAAAATATAAAGTTTGTGTTAGGCTGGCTGCGTGAGGTGTACAATTAATCTTTGCCCCAAGTTTATCCCATAAGGAGAGAGGCCAATTATAGTGTAATTCAGATTTCAATAAAACCTCCTGTTTGGATTTAGATCTGTCACTATTGGGCATGCAAAGGGTTTTGTATTTCAGTGTAGCTTTAAAAAGTGTTATGGTGGCGATTGGATTGATCTGCCAATCATCACCTTGGCCAAAAGAAGTCCTGATGGACTTCAGTGATGCTCCAAGAACAGTTCCGTGTATTGCTTAAGCAGCACAGAGGGAAGAGGAAATCAACAAGAAAGTGACTCAAAAGACATAATTGACTTATTGTGTAGTAATTTTGAAATGGTAAATAATAGTAAAATAGTATTTTATTCCATTCAAAGAAAACTTTTCTCGATTTAAACTATAAATCATAAAAGCACAATTTATCACATAGTATTACAATCAGAACGACACAAAAGTTAAAATGGTTAAAAATTATATAAAACATCACATGTTAAAAACCATATTCAGTTCCACATTGCTTTCCTAGACTTAATCACACATTTTAGGTACGTAAGTACCGAAGTAATAGACATTTCATATTGTAAAAGGTGTAACGTCAAGAAAGCTGGGTGACATTGTCTCATACCAAGCATCTTTAAGATGGCAACAATCCATATTCTTCTGGGAACAGAATAGAATTTACTAAATAAAAGACTGTGCATAATGGACTGCTGTGACAAATTGTCACATGGGCATAAGGCTAGGGGTTTAGACCAGTCGTTCATGTTAGGAAAACTTATGAGTCTATGAAAGATCTCCTGGCAAAAGCGGATCAGGAACATCCTGTCATAACCCCCAGTTACATTTATAAGATGTGGCTGCATTCCATAACATGACATTAGCATCTGGTTTTCCAGGACCGTGGCCATAACGAAAGTCTCATTGTTTGCATTAAGGAATGAACTTTCAGGGTTTGTATTAAGGAATCAGCTTTCAGGGTTTTCCTTGAAAGTGATATAATACTGTCCGGATTGTCGAAGTATTCTGGATGGGATATCTGACATGAATTTTTTAATGTAATTTAGCCAGGGGATACAAGTTGCCCTATTGAGCTTCAAGCAATTGTTGATAATATCCTGATTGAAGGTAGTGTGTGTTGGTACCCAGATTTTATGCCATAATAGGATCGGCGGTATCTTAATTAGGTCAGATATGCATGGGATCCCGAGCTCAGCGTGACAAATGTAAGTAGCAGTGCTGCTAGGGACCGCCAATAAATATCTGACAAAGATGTTCTCAATTGATTGCAATGTTTGAGGGTCAGCATAGCCCCAAATGCCCACCCCGTACATAGCAATTGAAATACACTTGGCTTTATATATTTGCAATAGTTCGGCAACTGACCTTCTGCCCAGTTTTCTTGCAAAATTGGATAGGGCGGCGGTAGCTTTGGAAAATGGCATTTTCCTAGCTGAAACTGCATGTAACCAAGACCCTCTTTGATCAAAGTGGATGCCCAAATATGGGAATCTGTTAATACACTCCACATTGGTATTATTAATGAAAATATTGCGACATTTAGCACTATTCGCATCCGCATTTCATTATAAGCGTTTTTGAAATGTTCACTTACAGTCCCAAATTTGGCATAAATGTCTCAAAACTAGTCACTATTCTCTGTAGCGCCTGTTGGGTGCGTGACATTAAAACTGTGTCATCTGCATATAATAATGCAGGAATGGGGCACTTATCGATAAGTGGCAGATCCTGGAATTGATGGATCCCTTAAGTGTGTTTCAAGAAATCCTGCCCTGGTGGAACAGGCTCAGCAGAGTTATTTTAAGGCTAGGAAGCCCAGGTTAAAGATATTGAAAGAAGAGGCCTGGGATAAATTACTGAAAGCTGCAGTTACAAATAATACGAGGGACTTTTGGTCAATTGTTAATGCTCCATTTTTAAAACATAGCTCCAATCCTAATCTGGACACACATGTGGATGAAGATTCATGGGTAGAGCATTTTAGCAAAATGTTTAACGGTTTGAGAATGGATCCAGAACCGATCGTAGATGAGTTCGACTAACCATACAATATCTCCCTTACTTTTAATAATGAGAGAGGGGCAGCCCTAGCACAATGTTCTAGTAATAAGGCTCCGGGCATAGACAGCACCCCAATAGATTTTTTTACAGATTGCCCAGACCTACTAATACATTTAATGCCATAGCCAAAGAGGCCCCTCGGACTTTTGGCATAAAGCAGTTTTAATCTCAATTTATAAAAAAGGGGATACATTAGACCCCAGAAAGTATAGGCCAATCTCTCTTCTTGACAGTACGGCCAAACTTATGGGAAGGGTATTACTAAATAGACTGGAGGCATGGGATTTGTCAAATAACATCCTAATCCCTGCACAATATAGATTTATATAAGGTAGGGGGACCCAAGATCAGTGTCTGAATTTGAGCTTGCTTATAGCGAAGTACACATAAGCTAAGCAAGGCAACTTCTACCTGGCCTTTATGGACCTTAGCGCAGCATTCGACTATGTATGTTACTCACATTTATGGAAGATAATGAGGTACATGGGGATAGATAATGGAATAATTAACTTTGTAAGACAACTGTATATGAGGAGTGAAGCTTGTGTAAGATATGGCTCCCAGGGTGAATGCACTAGATGGTTCCCAGTCACGAGAGGCGTTCGCCACAGGTGCGTTCTCGCCGCCTTTCTGTTTTCACTTTATACTAATGGGGTGGAGTCCCGACTGCTTGAATCGATTTTAGATGTACCGAGAATAAATAAGAAGCGCATTACAATTTTAATGTATGCAGATGATACAGTTTTATTAGCACGCATAAGAAGATCGCTTCGGAAATTGTTGAATAATTATGTACAATTCATGAAAACTTGGATCTTTCATACAAATGAATCTAAGTCATTCGTATTAATCACAGGGAAGAAGCAGAAAAATCCCCCCGCTTTTTTTATCTTGAACCGTAAAATGACACAGACGGATCGATTTTCCTATTTAGGGGTTACCTTTGACTACCGAGCAGCTTGGGGTACCATTGTGGCGAATCAAGGGATTTTGCTGGAAAAGAGTACTAATGCCAGGCACTCTTTTAAAACAAAAAAGGGAACAAGAAACCGAACTATTGTAAGGAAAGTTTATGGGGCTAAATCTAGTGCAGTAGCAGCCTATGGTGCTGGAGTATGGGGCCATGTCAAAGTAAAGGATCTACAAGTAATAGAGGACAGTTTCTGCAAATCTATGGTGGGTCTCCCCAGTATCTGTCCCAATTTTAAAATACATCAAGAGCTAAATATCCCCTATATACCTGATCAGATCAAGGTAGCCCCTATCCTTCTATGGCACTCAGTATGGTCCAGAGATACTGTGCCCCTATCCCAACAAAAAATAACTGACTGCCTAGCCATGGAATATGTGGAAAATACCCTAAAAGGCACCTTGGGACTGCATCTATATGAACAAAACAAACTAAACGTCCCAGTAACATTACAGTGGGGTACACTTACAAGTATTTTGGTGAGTGCATTGGTGTGTCTAATATTGAAAGCACATAACGGAAGATATATATACATAGGAACTGCCGTATGACTCTTGTTTACATCTATAGGATTCCCACACAAGAACAAGATTGTGGGGAACACTCCAACAATCTGGAAGTAGTGCTGCACTCATGCACTAGGTAGGTTCCCTATACTGGAAGGGGCTAAGAATGACTTAATAAATATAAAATGGACTTTACAGCAAGATTTGTTGTTGTTGTGTTATAGCCTTTATGAAGAGTGTATAGAACTGGCGTGTGGAGCCCTAAGGAGCCCTGCCCATATCGATTGGAGGACACAAGCTTCTGGTCCATCCTGGGAATTATTTAGGTGGGTCAGACGTTACCTTGTGTGATAGTATGAATGTAGGGGTTAATCTTATTCCCCTAATACATGGATGTGAATTGGTTGAATGCAAGTATCTAGACCCTGGTGGACAATTATAAAGAGTGATTCAGTGTTGTGGCACTGGAGTCAGGAAATATGTCTGTCATTGTATACATTAGCACACAATCTGTCGTTTTGCTTATTGTGGGTAGGTGTATGCATATGTAAAATGTCTCTCTCTTTGTATAACTAACACTGTGATTACAAACTGTCACTATTGAAATGCATTGGAAAGGTTTTTTTAAAAAAAACATAATAAGGGCACCCAATGTATGTAAAAGGATAATTTCTAACATATTGTTTTATTTCTGTTTATATTTTTTATGTCTGTAGGAGATTACGGGTCTTTTTACAAGAGAGACTGCTATATAGTTTTAGTCTTGAAGAAAGTAATTTTCATAAGAATAATATCACCGAAACGCGTTGACGCCTGTGGTTTTATAAATTGGTTGTATCCAAGGAACTCGTCAATGTCCAATAGAATAGAGGGGGCTGTGGACATTTTAACAAATAATAGTACGAATTCCATAGGAAACAACCCATTATAGATGCGATTAATTTTTTGCACTTGATTTTTCTGTCTCTCATTGCCATATGAATACAGCATTGTGTTTTTAATGTATTTTTTTAAATGTATTGTAACTTTTAAAGAATATCTGAAGAATCTGGTATAGACACTTTTGGAATAAATAAATAATCTTTTTAATGCATTTCTTTGTTATATTAAATGTATTATAATTGACTAGTAGGGTCTGGGTTTTTCTGAATGAGTGTGCAAGATTGTGGCATTGCATGATAAAGGAATAGATATTAGTGTGACATATTTTTTCCAAGAGAGCTTTTTATTTAATTTCTATGTGAAAGGTAGGACATGTACTGAGGTGTGTACCATGCCCTGACAGTGAAATACTCTCCATTTCGTTTTTCACTATTGAAAGGCCATCTTGCCCATAGGACAGAATGGGGAGGCTGTGTAATATGTTTTTCAGAGGTGAAGTGTAGTGTGCCTAAACTCACAATTCAATAACACATCTTTTTGTGACAGTGGTTTTTGCATTGTGTGTTTAGAAACCACTCTTTTAGAAGTGGCTGGGTTTTTGTGCTCTAACATTTCTTTGTGTCTCTACCTGGTTGTAGATTAACTCTCTGGATCTGAAAGTGATAGGATATGGGGAATGTCTTGACCCAAGGGAGGAAGTGAGACAGCAACAGGCTGACCTGCATCTGGAGGGTAGGTGGGAGGAGTAGCCCCTGGAGGTAAAGAGGCCTGGGTTGCTGCCATAAAACAATGGCTCCATCTCCTGCTGAGTGATTAAGGATCCAGACCCCCACTATCAAAGGGAGAAGGTTTCACTGACAGGAAGACACGCAGAGCTGGTTTGGACAGGGATCAGTGCCCCCTGAACACAAAGACTTCAAAGACATTTAGGGGTATAACTATGAGAGCTGAACCCCTTGAACTTTAGAAAAATGGATGGATCAAGACTGAAAAGGATTGCAATTAATTTGTGGTCAAGAGGAACCTTTGCCAAGGAAGAAATAGCTGAAGAGACTGAAGGAAAGGACTGACCTTTGCTCCTGGTTCTGGAGGTGGCCTGCAGTTTGCTGATTTAACCAAGGAGAGACTAAGGGACTTTGCTGTGTACTGTATCCCCCTGCTTGAAAGGTCTTTGCTGTGTGCTATGTCCTGCAGTAACTGGTCCCCAAGGGTCAGAGGAGAGCTGGCTCCCTGTTGTGGAAACTAAGGAACAAAAAAGTTTCCAGGTGTGATTTAGCGATGCTGTGTGCCTGTGCCTTTTGCAGCCTGAGACCCTCGCAAGAATTGCCCTGTGATCGTGGACACCTGGAGTCCAAGTGGGTCTCAGCGACGCTGTGCGCGTGCGCTTCGTGCAGCCTGAGGCTTTTGTGAGGATTGTCCTGTGATTGTGTGCACCCAGAATCAAGTGAATCTCAGCGACGCTGTGTGTGTGTGCTTTGTGCAGCCTGATACCTTTGTGAGGATTGCCCTGTTATCGTGCACACCAGGAGTCCAAGTGAGTCTCAGCGATGCTGTGAGCGTGTGCTTCTTGCAGCCTGAGGCCTTCATGAGGATTGCCCTATGATCTTGTACACCGAAGTTCAAGTGAATCTCAGTGATGCTGTGGGCGTATGCCCTGTTGCAGCCTGAGATCTTCATTATCGCCTGCGGCCCAGACTGGCATCCCCAGAGAAGCTGGGCCGCCGGCCCGAGCCCGCCATTGCCAGAGCAAGATCCCAAACCAACCCCATCGGGGGAGGGCCCGTGTCCCACTACCCATAATCCACAAAGTCGCATCGGAGGCCCAAGTCGCGGGAAGAGGAGAGGAGATTGAGGTCGCACCCCTCAGGTAACGTGTGTCGCCACCTGGGGCGGAGCGCGGACTTGGAGAGAGACGCTCTCGGCGTCTCCCATTCTTGCAGCGTGAGCCTCTGTTTCTGCTCGTATCGCACCCCGTACTTGCCAATGAGTGGCAGTACCGGGGCCAGAGTGCAGAGCTGCTCTTTGGTTTACACCATACCCGTGTTGGGGGCATCTGTTGACAGAAGCTGACCGCGAGTCAGTACGAGTGGTGGAGAGACCGTTTAAAGCACTGTGATTGGTGCTGGAGTGCATTACGCATTGCATTATTTCTGCATTACGAACTGCCTGATTGTTGCATTACACATTGCATTATTTCTACATTATGAACTGCCTGATTGTTGCATTACTCATTGCTCTATTTTTGCATAACAAACTACCTGATTGTTGCATGACGCATTCCATTAGTTTGCATAATAAACTGCTTGATTGTTGCCTTACGCATTGCATTATTTTAGCATTACAAACTGCTTGATTGTTGCATAACGAACTGCATTATTTTTCATTGCGAAGTGCCTGATTCTTGCATTACGAACTGCTTAGCATTGCATTAGGACTGCAGTGGATCATCTAGAATTGCTCATTAATATCGCCAGAGCATACAAGGGCTGGCTGGCCTAATAACTGGCCAGGAGGAATATTACAACTACGCATATGTTGGATTTATATTGTGTGGTCTCATCAAATATTTTTTTATATAAATATATACTTGTTTTTATGAAACTTGTGTGGAGTCTGTTCGTGGTGTCAACATTGGGTTACTGAGAGCGTGGTTGCAAATACTTTACACACTTGCATTGAAGATAAGCCTGACTGCTCGTGCCAAGCTACCAAGGGGGTGAGCAGGGGCTACCTGAGAAGGTGTCCTTCCTTTCCTTGACATGGAAGCAAGGATACCTAACTGGCCTAAGGTACCTACCTCAGCCAACTAGCGACCCCCAGTTCTAACGGTTCCTCTTTAGGTAAAATAGTAAAAGAGACCCTTTTCTCACCAAGCTTTCCACATTAATATCTTCCCATTCTTTTAAAGACATTCATTCTACCACATGGGAATTTGAACAAACTGATCAAAAGAGGACATTTTGAAGACAATTTAAGGCTGCAACAAAGAACAAGAGTGAGATGCGGCTTATAGTACCCAAAACTTGGGGGGCAGATGAGACATGCAAACCATATGTTAAGGGTATAGGGGGATATCATGGCTCACTCTAATTGAAACCACAATTTAGAATTGGTCTCATTGAAGTCTGAAATACAAACCTGTATGTGCTTAATTCCAAACATTATTTGTTAGAGAGAAACACATCGACCTAGCTATAGAAATTCGAGACATTTTCCCACTCCAAAGAAACTGAGATATTAGTTTATCCAAAGTAAGAAACTATTTTCTGAGGATATTTATAGGCAACATTATAAGAAAAAAATTAACAATTGAAAGTAACATGATCTTGATGGCATTCAGATTACACAAGGTCGCACTACTCAAATAATGAGAAGTGTCCCCCGGGCTCCTTCAAAGTCCTTATATTAAGGTTTCACCAGTAAACATAATAGAAAAGATGTGAAAATTTGATGTAGAAATGCTTGTTTTTTAATCCATCTTGTTATATTCACAAGAGTATCTTTGGTGTTAACATAATCCTTCAATTGTACAATGTGCACTCAAACAATCCCAATGCATTTCGACATATCACAAATGCCTTCTTCTGGGGAATTGGTTTACTGTCAATAAAGAAAAACAAAATGTGTATGAGAAGTAATGTGTAGAAAAGTGATCGCTAGTAAATCGCAAAAAGAGTGACAGGTAATGGAAAGTGCTCGAAGAAATACCTGTGATAAAAGGTCAGTGAAAAGCAGTGCGAAGATGAACGTTAAAAACGAGTGCCTTGTTTCAGTGCTCGGGCTCGTGACTGTTTAAAAAACGGCGGTGAAGTAATGGCGGCTGGGAGACAGAGAAACGTGTGTGAAAGTTGGGTTATCTGGGTGATATTAGATAGCTGGCAAACACGATTCATGCAAGTGTATCGTGGGATGAAACTAACGGTCTGCAGTTAGTAGAAGCTTACCGTGGCGTGCACGGAGTGATCCAAGATACGGCTGTCCTCTGCCGGGTCTGGGCGTGGCTTAATCCCAGAAGTGTTTTAAATGTGGGGTGGAGCCAATTTCTCTACCTTGGCTCCTACATTCTGGAACTCCCTCCCCGACCACCTTCATTCTGCCACTCATTATGTTTCTTTCCGTAAAGACCTAAAACGTTCCTTTTCAAACAGGCCTTCTCCGTGTAACTGGCCCTTTCTTGCCCTACGACAGGCTTACTTTGCCTCAGCTGACGGACTCTCCTTTAGCGCCAAGAAACCGCACGGTGAACGTTGCGCTCTATAAATGTTTTAAATTGGAAATTGGAATGTTAGTGTGTTGCTATGCTACTGGTTGCTAGGGGTAGGACTTAATATAAGGACTTTGAAGGAGCCCGAGGGACACTTCTCATTATTCGAGTAGTGTGACCTTGTGCATTTGTTACGCTCCCAGTCGGAGGGCGATACCCCGGAGCACCACACAGACTTTGATATTACCTACAATATCGCAGTGCATTCAAAAACACCCATTTAAGGCATTCAGATTACCCCACCAATCAATCAATCAATCACTACTTGTATTGGGTTGCTTATAACCCATGAGACCATACAGGCACTGGCCTGCGGGTCTCAGTTAAAGAACTAGGTCTTGAGTCCCTTCCTGAAGTCTTTCAGCGAGGTGAAGGGATTTCCAGGATTTGGCTGCTCCAGTACGGCAGCGGTGGATGCTGTGTCTGTGCGAGGGCGAGGTGACTGGAATGCAGGTTTCTGGATGGTTGGTGAAAGTACAGGCAATGGTTCATGTATGATGGTCCTTGCTCTGAGGTAATATAAATTTTATGGTCAATTGTGTCCCCTATCGTAGACCCCAACGGCTCCATGTACATGCTTCTAGTACATGTAAGTTCCCTCCACAACCAGTTATGAAGACGCAAATACATTTGCGTCCAACGTTAACATGTCCTCTTTCAGATGCACCATGAATGGGTCCGATATTCAGTTCCTAAGTGTGCCTTGCCAACGTCTTTATGTGGTACACTTTTATGATTTCTAGCTCTGGCGAGTTAGGCCCTGATTTCTGCCATCGAGCCTTTTCTGCCCTCTGTCTCTGGAAGCTGCAGCCTGCTGCTTCCTGACCCTTGACTTACTCCCTGTGTGGTGAGCGGTGCCTAGCTCGGCCAGCCTTGCCTGCCAAGACTGTATTCAACCTTCAAGTTATCTGCTCCGCTCCTCGAAAATACATTCCTGTCTAGCAGTTTAGGAAAACATCCTTCCCAGCTGCAGAGCAAAAGGGCCCGGCCTCACTGTCTCCATGCAAGTAATTCATAGCTTCCGTTACCATGGTAGGCCCATGCCCCTTGCCTTTCATGTAGACACGTAGTTGCATATGCACGCACTAGCAGTCAGTATAGAATAGCCTCTGCCCGAGAGACCTTTCCTTCTAGATAATACAGTTCCTTAAACACAAGATATAGATATGATTTGGGTTTAGGTTGTTCTGACACTCCAGACTTCTGTCTCCTCATGAAGGGCTAAATGTCAAGTCCCCTTCACCCTCCAGTTTCACGTCAGTCACACGTCATGCTGCTGCGCGCGCATCCCTGCCACATGTTTTTGCTGACTCTGCAGGATCCTTCTAGGGATCCACCCACTTATGACACCTTTATGTGACGTTTCCAGCACACACCTCCGTGTACGCCCTAGTGCACGCCTTCTGTTACGTATTTCTGTTCTTATCTCGTTTCTCTCAGCTGTTACGCCTTCTGCATTCAATGCTACTATATGAAATGACTATATATATGGTTTCATGTTAATAAATCATTGTACATGTCCATTGCAATTCCCACCCTGAACCCTCGTGGCGATGGGTCATGCTACCATTGGCTCGAGCCAATTCCTTTGTTAAGGAATAAAACCCCACTTTAAACCTCAAATACCACGGACTCTGCCTTCTCATTTTGACTGAGTTATTCTTATTGAACTTTACCGCATAAATTAAGTATAGGTAATTAAAATTTACCACATAATTGGCGCCCGAATAGGGACCCCTCCCCCACCTCACGCGCCGGCGGTGCGTTGCAGGCCTGGCCCCCTGCCCCAGCGCTGACGGACAACTACGCGTACCCGCAGGATTTCCTGTATCTCCCTCAGGCCAACGGAGGTGACTGAGGCTTCGATCGACACCCAGACGAGGCGGTGAGGAGTGCGGAGGATCCCGACCAGAGCCTAGCTGAGAGAGCAAAGTCCGAGGTATCCGGAGGCCCACCAGTTCCGAAGTTCCGAAGTGCTTACATCACTAGTCGAGTCCAGTCGAGTCCAGTCCGGTGTCAAGTTTCCGAGGCCTTCCGTTCCGTGCTTCCCGGTGAGTACCATTGCTGGGGACGCATCTAGACGAGCACATTAATTTGTGCCGGTCAAGACGGGTTTGGGTACACAGACCTGGTCTGCACTGTTTAGCAGTGTATCTGTACTGTTCAGCAGTATATCCTGTCTGCACTGTTTAGCGGTGTATCTGTACTGTTTAACAGTACATCCAGTATCATGCCATTAGCTAGTTTTATTCTAATCATTATTGTTCGCTCTGAAATGTTTTAGTATGTTTTAATGTCGTGGTATGAGTGATTGTTCGAGCTGCATTATTGTGTTTACTGTATTAGTTGTGTCCAAGTTCGAGTAAGTATCAAGTCCAGAGTAGCACGGCTGAAACATGCCGCTGTTCTCCAAACTAAGACAGATAGGAACTAGAAAAGGGATTCTAGAAGAAGCAGTGCCTGTTCCACCTAGGGACACTCCAGGGCACTTCATGTACCACAAGCACGGCCTACACGCTGTATTATATCTCGATTTGTGGGTAGAATATACTAAAGATTTAGCAGAGAATCAAAGATGGCCCGCTACTGGGACATGGGATGCCGAGTGCATCATGAGAGTAGAAGAAGCATTATGGAAAAAGAAAGCCAGACAGTCTCAGAAAGACGCCATTGAACTATGGCGTAAAGTATAGCACAGACATACAGAGAAAGCACTCAGAAAAGCAGAGAAACATAAAGAGGATTCAGACAAGGCCCAAGAAAACGTATTAGTTGAGGAGGGGATACGAGTAAAAACAGAACAAGTAGACCGACAGCGAAACACTCTTATGAATGGTATGTATCCTTTACTGGCCGAGGGTTTACCTAAGGCCACTCTGGAAATACCGAAGGATCTGCCCCCTCCCCTGCTCCCGACTAAAGTATATCACAAGACCACAAAGGACATTTTCCTTTCTTCCTATCTAGACGATGTAGCCCCTGAATATGTTAATACCGCACCGCCCCGCACACCCCCTACTGGCGGCGCTCGACCCCGAGATAGTCAACCCCCACCTCCGCGACAAGTTACTCCTCCTCCCGTTCCGGCTGTCCTTCCATCTCTTCCCGCACCCATTCCTCCTACTTTACACCCAACGAATCCCTTCGGATCCGGCGCCTCAGGAGGCGCGTCAGGAGGGGCGATAGGTTTTCAAACCCCACCACCAACACATCGATGGACTTATAGGGATCTAGCACAACAACGTACACCTCAAGCAGCCGATTTCGACATATATAAGGAACGTCTTGCAGATTGTAGATATGATCCAGTACCCGGTAAAAAGAATGACGATAGAATGATGCTCGCATCAGTACGATTGCGACGAGTTACAAACTTTTTATTGACACTACCTGGAATGGTTGATCATCTAGATAGAATATATCATTTTGTCCAAACAGGGGTAGGCCCTGAAAGTATTGGCGAGGCCATGGCTTACCAAAAAGTCGATACTCAAGGCAAGATATTACGGTTTTTCATAAACTGCCTAATAAGAGAACAGGATAGGCCGGGTGCAAACCCGGAAGAAATAAAGGCACTTCATAGATGGGGTCAGAATATAGCAGACGGGAATCATGATAAACAAGCTTGTATAGAAAATATGTACCGAAGGATCAGAAATGCAGTAATAAAGATACATGAAAGAAGACAGCCAGCACCAGAAGTAGATTCAGACAAACTTGAATCCTCGGGGGAGGAGGACGCACCAGAAGAGACAGGAGGACAAGCACAATTACCAGTCAGAGAAATGATAGCATATGTAGGTAAGGGAAGACCCTATAATAACTCAATGCGTCCGGTACGTCCGGAAAGTAAAAAAGTCTTTCGAACTGCTATGTCAAATCCAAAGACCCCCGAACACCTATTCCAGGCCACTGACAGAATACTACAAGAACGAATGGGGTACCATGTACTCAATTCCATGGATGAACAAGAATTGGCCAGGTCAGCCGTACAATGGACTGACAATCCTGATACATATAGTGATGATGGTTTAGTACAGACCTTTTTAAACCTTTCCCCTGATGAACAGAAATTAGCTGGTATATACATGGTTCAGCATCTCATTACGTTATTCAAAGGCCATCATTCTGATCCAGGTCCCTTACCTGATATTTTAATAGAACTACTCTCGCCACAATGGAGAGGTCTAGGTACTGACTTGATTAAAGTAATTCTAGAACATCGACACAGGTACAATACTTTTCTGAATACACGTTTTGTTCCAGCTCCACCCATAGACAGAAAAACGTATTACATAGACAGACAGAACCCCTTGCGAGAAGTGCATCCGGTCCAGAATGCCGATAATACGCTCAGACGCGTGTTTGTGTACACGCCCATAACTAAAATAGAATTATTGGAAATGAAAAAATTAGTGCCCAGCCATGACAAAGATCCAGCAGGTTTTCATCGTGAAATAAAAGACATGTTACTCATGGGTGATTACACTTATCCTGACCTTATGAAAATATTGAAAGTACTACTGCCTGCTGGTATTTACGAGAAACTCAAAGAAAAAGAATGGGAAGTGGGAAATGCAAAGATTGATTGGGCTGCATTAGAAAACGAAGAAAACACCCGAATTCCAGGCCTAGGGCTTGGAGACAAAGTTAAAGCGTTACCAGGATTGTTAGTGCAAGTATTGCCACGTTTATTAGCAACTAAAAAGGAGGACTGGGATGCTATCTCAGCCTGTAAACAGAAACCCGATGAAGACACTAGCGATTTTTATTCCCGTTTTGAGAAATGTTTTGGTATTAATAGTGGCCTGAAACCAAGTAGCGAGTCATATCCACATCTTTTTGTATCTAAATTGGTCGAAAATTCTCTGCCCCAAGTTAAGAATCGTGTTCTGAAAGTCGAGAGCACATGGCAAGCTAACACGCCTTCACAAATGTTACAAATGTTACAGTACCACCAGAATAGAATTAGAGAAGAACATGATCACGAACAGAGACGCATGAAAGACACGAAAATGAAAATGTTAGTTGCTCAGTCAGTTCCAGCTGACGGTCAGAAAAAGGGCACGACACAATCTAATAATACAACAGTTCCCGTTAAAGGGACATGCAACTATTGTAAACAGCCAGGTCACTATATAAATGATTGTGCAGTTTTGAAACATAATATAGCTACGGGTAAAACTAAAGAGAGACCGCGTCCTCCTAGACAAGACCAGGTCCAACAACAAGTACCACAGAATATTCAGCCTATGCAAGCCTCACAACAGACAGTAGCAGTGCCACAGCCCCAACCGATTGCTGCAACTCAACATGCATCACAGCAGATGTACCAGTATGCCCAGACTGATTACCCCGATTATCAGCGATACACATGAAACAGCCTAGAGAGGGAAGTTGGCTTGCCTCTTATCGAGGTTCCTGTAGATCAAGAGGGTCCTTATGTACACAGTCAAGTATTAGGGAAAGACAGAAAGTTTTTAATTGACACAGGGGCAAGCCGAACAACGATAAGTCACGACGAGGTCCCAGGGGCACCCCTCTCAGGCTCACAGAATGTTTCCCTTGGTTTTTCAGGCAAGCCTATTATTAATGATGTATCGCAACCACTTCCCCTTGCAGTTGGTCTTTTGACACGTACTACAGATTTACTGCTCACAAAATCATGTCCAGAAAATTTGTTAGGTATCAAGACTCTGGAAGCTCTAGGAGCTGTTATTTGCTGTTCTCCGGAGGGAGTACGGTTGTTTCTACGTGACTTTAAAGGTCACTATGTGTTGAGAGATATTGATCCCCGATTACAGAATGTACCTGCACATTTATGGGCGCAAGGCCCCACTGATGTGGGTTGTATGCACATTACACCATATCGAGTCACACTCAAGCCAGGTGTCGTTTTACCACGAATTCGACAATACAAGTTACCCCAGATGCTGTAGTGGCTTTACTGAAAATCATTGAAGAGCTCATTGCACAAGGAGTGGTTGTAGAAACCAACTCGAATTTATGTAATTCTCCTATCATTCCAATTCTTAAACGTACAGATCCCAATGCACCACCAGTTTACCGATTGGTTATTGATTTGCGCGAATTGAATAAATGCATTGTACCACAGTATCCTGTGGTCCCAGATATCTCATCTCTATTGACAGCCATTGATTCTGAGGCAGCGTTCTTTACTGTTATTGATCTTAAGAACGCTTTCTTTAGTGTCCCTATTGATCCGGAAAGCCAATACTTGTTCGGATTCTGTTTAAATGGACGAAGCTTCAAATTTGCACGCGCACCTCAAGGATTCACAGAAAGCCCCAGCATCTATAGCCAAGCACTGAAAAGACAACTAGACAGTATACACATGCCTGAAAACACTGCCCTACTCCAGTATGTCGATGACCTACTGATCACCGCCCGAAGTGAACCTGAGTGTGAACTAGCGTCACTGACGGTTTTACATTTCCTGGCTGACAAGGGGCACAAGGTATCCCCTTCGAAGCTGCAATTCTGTGTTCAGCAAGTTGTTTACTTAGGCCACTTGCTGTCCAAATGGGGGAGACAGCTAACGCCCGATCGCATCCAGTTAATTGCAAACATGTTACAGCCCAAGACACAAAAGGAGGTGCGGGCTTTTATAGGCCTCACTTCTTACTGCAGACAATGGATCCCTCAGTATGCATTTCTAGCAAAGCCACTCATTCAGTTGACAACTCAGGAGGCAGCGTCTTCGACTGTCCTCCCCTGGACTCAGGAACATACACAAGCTTTTGACGACTTAAAGAAAGCCTTATGTCAAGCACCAGTTTTAGCGACACCATGTTACAGCAAGCCTTTTACACTTTTTGTCACAGAACGTGAAGGTACTGCATTGTCGGTACTCACTCAGGATCAAGCAGGTTCATACAAACCGTGTGCCTATTTTTCTAGTACATTGGATCCAGTAGCCCAGGCTCTGCCTGCGTGCTTGAAATCAGTTGCAGCAACAGCTCTAGCAATCAGACAAAGTGATTCAATAGTGTTAGGACATCCATTGACAGTACAAGTTCCACACTCCGTGGAAGTTCTTTTAAATCGAACACAGACTCAACACTTGACTATAGCGAGATTGACAGGTTATGAATTGACATTGTTTCAGCCACACATAGAAATCAGACGCTGCAACACATTGAACTCTGCTACGCTTTTGCCATTAAGTGAGACAGACCCATTGGCACATGATTGCATTGAGGTCATTACTATTACGACGAAACCCAGACAAGACTTGACAGACACTCCATTACCAGATCCAGACCTGACACTTTATGTGGATGGTTCATGTATGAGAACAAGTACAGGAGAATTAGTGGCCGCCTACGCAGTCACAACAGAAACTGAAGTCATAGAAACAAATCGTATTGACATCCTGACAGCACAAGCAGCAGAGCTCATCGCTCTGACACAAGCCTGAATTCAAGCCCAGAACAAGAGAGTTAACATATACACAGATTCCCGTTATGCATTCGGAGTTGTTCACGACTTCGGTGTCCTCTGGCGAGAGAGAGGTTTTTTGACTTCTCACGGTGCCAAAATTCAACACGGTCCCCTCATTCAAACTCTGTTAGATGCAATACATCTGCCTACAGCAATATCCATCATGAAGTGTAAGGCACATACCAAGGTTACAGATACTGTTTCCCAGGGTAACGACCTGGCAGACCGAACCGCAAAACATACAGCTCAGAATCAGATTCATGCTACTGACCTGACAAAGACAATAGTCTCGACACCGACACATTGCATGACAGTTAAGGATCCCGCCCTAGATGTAATTGACATACAGACACATGCTACACCAGATGAAATCAAGAAATGGATCGAACTAGGAGGGACCCAGACAGAACAAGGATGGATGACGAAGGGAAAATCTATATGGTTTCTCCCCGACTCTATGGTTCAAGTTATCATTAATACAGTACACAGTCCAGCACATTTAGGAGAAAAAGCCATGTTAGACAGTATTCAACATCTCTGGTTCAATAAACACTTACGAGCAGCAGCCAAACAGAAAGTGCGTACTTGCATGATTTGTTGTCAGTTCAACCCAGGTAGAGGTGTTCCCGTAGAACAAGGTGGTTTTCATCCTCCCGATCACCCTTTTGAAGTCCTCCAGATGGATTATATTCAGATGGAACGATGTCGAGGTTTCAAATATGTCCTTGTAATTGTATGTGCACTTTCCCGTTGGACAGAAGCATATCCAGTCCCAGATTACACTGCTCCGACCACTGCCAAGCAGCTGGTTCGTGAATTCTTCCCCCGATATGGTTTGCCCCGTGTCGTATACTCAGACAACGGTCAGCCATTCTCGTCCGAGCTTATGAAGCAGGTATCACTCCTGCTCGGCTACCAATGGAAGTTCCACTGTGTCCGACATCCCGAAGCAGCAGGTCTCGTAGAGAGACACAATCAAACCCTGAAAATTCGTCTAGCAAAAATCTGTAAGGAGAAGGGTGTCGACTGGATCGTAGCTTTGCCAGTCGCCCTTTTTTACATGAGGATGGTAGCCCATTCCAGAACAGGGCTATCCCCGTATGAGGTGGTCTTCGGTAGGCCACCGAATATGTGGGGGACGCCTTTGCCCAGAAAAATTACCGATGTCGATTGTAATATGTTGACAGATTACCTTGCCTCCTTGATGTCTGCACTCCAATCATGTCGTTCACAGGTCGCTGCAGCTTTTCCCGACAACACCGAGGTGAAACCGCACGACGTCGTTCCCGGAGATACTGTACTTATAAGAAATTTCGACAGGAAAAGTCCGCTGGAGCCCAGGTGGCAGGCGCCGAAGTTGGTACTTCTCACCACGAGGACTGCAATCAAGGTCGAGGGCCGCAAAGGGTGGCTGCACTCCAGTCACGTGAAGAAATTTCGTGCATTGCCAGAGACTGACTCACCCTCCCCCTCTAAGGACTGTCCAGATTCTAGTGACTCTAAACTTCCCCTGATAGAGAAAACTCCACAACAGGAATATAAAATGAAATTGAGGTCTAGCAAGTCAGACAGTTTAATTGTTTAAGTCCTCCCCTAGGTGAATCGGTTGAACGTGTTTTCTGACATGTATCCCCTAGACCCCGACAGAGAGAGAGATAGACAGAAACAGCTCACGAAACATGAATATTGCAAATCTCTTCGCAGCCACTGCATTGTGACTTTATTGGTTATGTTTTTTCTGAGCCTTCTAATTATTGCTGCAAGTGTGCTCTTACACTTATACTATCCTATATTCAAACGTGCAAATTCTTCCTTCAACGTCACTGCTGAGCATTCTTTTAGCGAACTGCCCCCTCATGAACTCTCTTACCGACTCGCGCTGCGCAACAACACATTCATTAGCATGTTACATCATTCCCATCAGACCAGCAATGCTACTAATTGTTGGATATGTGGCCGACTCCCTCCCTATCAGAAATACAAAGGAGTTCTGCCTCTTTTTCCGTACCCGTTCACACATAATGGGTCCTGTGGTGCATGGTTTAGTCTGTTTAATTCCTTGGATTCAGACTCTGTAGTTTACCAGGGTAACTGGGTATGGGGAAATCTGAACACTGTTTTGCATAAAGTATGTTTCCCTGACAAGGAGGGTCTTCCCAAAAGGACAGGAACTGATCTAGAAAATGAAGTATATAGATTAGGTAACTTTACACTTAACCTCATGATTCTCAGTGTTGAATCCGAAGTAGAACCAGTCTTGCCCGCCATGTCCGTACTTCCAGTTAAAGGTGAATTATGTGTCAGGAAGAATGGTTCAGTACACCTGGGTCATAGTAGATGTACTACTGTGATCGAATTCAGTGATAAGGGCAAGTCTACCTTTAAAGCTTCACGTCATTCCTACTTCGTTTGTGGTCATACCGCATATATACGTTTACCTCTAGATTGGGATGGCACCTGCTACATTGCATTCCTTCTGCCACCCGTTTTCCTAGCCCCTCCTGATTATCATAGAGACATCCATCTAGTACATAATAGACCACAGAGAGATCTCCCGATTGTCGACTATACTGAAACGGCATGGGAGCAGTATACAGATTTCAATAAAGGTTTCTTTCCCTACTTAGGTACTGTCTTTAATAGTAAACTGATACGAAAATTAACTAGAACCCTTGAAGCTGTAGTGAATGAAACTACATCCGCCCTAGGTAACTTAACAGAGGAGCAGTCTGCTATGCGGATTGTTGTTCTTCAAAATCGTCTCATCCTTGACGTCATCCTGGCCGATAGGGGCGGAGCCTGTAGAGTCATCGGATCGAGCTGCTGTGTTTTCATTCCACAAAACGCACCTTCAGTATATAAAGCTATTACCCGTCTACATAAAATTGCAAGTCTGATACATCAGAATCCAGGCACCTGGACTTGGTCTGGTTGGTTCTGGACAACGTTGTCAGCCTGGGGATGGAAAGTCCTATCCTTCCTAGGTCTTGGCCTTCTCATAGTATTCAGTTGTTGCCTATGTCTGCAATGTGGGCCAGCGATTTGCGGCTTGTGCGCCACATCATGTATTCCTCATTCGAGTCCTCATTCGGAACGCCATAAGAAGAAAGAAGAGCAAATGATGTTACATGAACAGATTGATAGATTAATGAGGATTGATATATCATGAAGGGTCCGTAGGGGACAAGGAGGGAATGAGGTAATATAAATGTTATGGTCAATTGTGTCCCCTATCGTAGACCCCAACGGCTCCATGTACATGCTTCTAGTACATGTAAGTTCCCTCCACAACCAGTTATGAAGACGCAAATACATTTGCGTCCAACGTTAACATGTCCTCTTTCAGATGCACCATGAATGGGTCCGATATTCAGTTCCTAAGTGTGCCTTGCCAACGTCTTTATGTGGTACACTTTTATGATTTCTAGCTCTGGCGAGTTAGGCCCTGATTTCTGCCATCGAGCCTTTTCTGCCCTCTGTCTCTGGAAGCTGCAGCCTGCTGCTTCCTGACCCTTGACTTACTCCCTGTGTGGCGAGCGGTGCCTAGCTCGGCCAGCCTTGCCTGCCAAGACTGTATTCAACCTTCAAGTTATCTGCTCCGCTCCTCGAAAATACATTCCTGTCTAGCAGTTTAGGAAAACATCCTTCCCAGCTGCAGAGCAAAAGGGCCCGGCCTCACTGTCTCCATGCAAGTAATTCATAGCTTCCGTTACCATGGTAGGCCCATGCCCCTTGCCTTTCATGTAGACACGTAGTTGCATATGCACGCACTAGCAGTCAGTATAGAATAGCCTCTGCCCGAGAGACCTTTCCTTCTAGATAATACAGTTCCTTAAACACAAGATATAGATATGATTTGGGTTTAGGTTGTTCTGACACTCCAGACTTCTGTCTCCTCATGAAGGGCTAAATGTCAAGTCCCCTTCACCCTCCAGTTTCACGTCAGTCACACGTCATGCTGCTGCGCGCGCATCCCTGCCACATGTTTTTGCTGACTCTGCAGGATCCTTCTAGGGATCCACCCACTTATGACACCTTTATGTGACGTTTCCAGCACACACCTCCGTGTACGCCCTAGTGCACGCCTTCTGTTACGTATTTCTGTTCTTATCTCGTTTCTCTCAGCTGTTACGCCTTCTGCATTCAATGCTACTATATGAAATGACTATATATATGGTTTCATGTTAATAAATCATTGTACATGTCCATTGCAATTCCCACCCTGAACCCTCGTGGCGATGGGTCATGCTACCATTGGCTCGAGCCAATTCCTTTGTTAAGGAATAAAACCCCACTTTAAACCTCAAATACCACGGACTCTGCCTTCTCATTTTGACTGAGTTATTCTTATTGAACTTTACCGCATAAATTAAGTATAGGTAATTAAAATTTACCACAGCTCCAGGAGAGCTTTGTAGGCCTGGGTCAGAAGCTTGAATTGGCATCTTTTCTGGATGGGGCGCAGTGGAGGTTTCTCAGGTGCTTGGTGATGTGGGTCCTTCTGGGCATGTTGAGGATCAGTCTGGCTGCTGTGTTCTGGATTGTCTGGAGTCTTCTCCAGAGTTCGCTGGTCGTGCCTTCACAAAGTGCGCTGCCATAGTCCAGATGGCTGGTGATGAGGACCTGTGTCACTGTTTTCCTGGAAGTCATTTGAAGATTCTGCAGAGCACGCAGAGAGTGTTGAAGCAAGCTGAGGAGATGACGTTGACCTGCCATTTCATGGGGAGTTTGCTGTTGTGGATGATGGAAAGTTTACGTGCTTGGTGCTAGGGTGAGTGGATAGGTCCGAGTTCCGCTGGCCACCAGGAATCGTTCCAGAGGGAGGTGTGCCCGCCAAAAATCAGCACTTTGGTCTTGTTCATGTCGATTTTCAGGCAGTTAGGTGTCTTTTATCCAGGCTGAGATCTTTTTCATGCAGGTATGGAAGTTGGTTTACATCGTGGTGGGGTCCATTGAGAGTCAGAGGACGAGCATGGGTTCTGATGATTTCTGCTAGCGGTGTCTTGTAGATGTTGAAGAGGCTGGGACTGAGAGGATGAACCATGCGGGACTCCGCATATGGTGCTTTTGGGCTGTGAGGTGAAGGGTGGGATTTGGATTTTCAGGGAGAATCCATCTAGGAGCATTATCTTTGATTCCAATCTGCTGCAGTCAGTTGATGAGAGTGTGGTGAAAGACAGTGTCGAAGTCTGCTGAGAGGTCAAGAAGGATAAGGGCAGCTGATTCAACTCTTTCGGGAAGAGTGTGGATGTTGTCTGTCGCAGTAATCAGGGCATTCTCAGTGCCATGGTTGGCTCAGAATCCTCATTGGGAGGGCCCTTGTAGGTTGTTTGTCTCCAGGTGTTCAATGAGTTGGAGGTTGATGGCCTTCTCCAAGATTTTGGCAGGTAACAGAAGCAGTGAGATGAGGCGGTAGATCTAGAGGTCGCTGGGGTCTGCGGAGGGTTTCTTGCGGAGGGGTCTGACCTCTGCGTGTTTCCAGGCCTTGGGCAAGGTGGCTGTTGCGATGGAGGCATTGAGGATGGCGGTGAGCTGGTGGCTGATCATGTTGCTTAGGAGGTTTAAGAGTGGATAGGGGCACGCGTCAGTGGGATAGAAATAACGGTGACTATCTTTGTGTAGGGCGATTGATTTTAGAAACCAAAATATCCATTTTAATTGTCAACATGTCACTGATATTGTTGCTGTGCCAAATCCACAAACACTGAGGGGCAGATTTATGAAGGGCTTGCGCCACGTTTACGCCGCTGTTGCGTGACGCAACGTCGCGGAAACGTGGCGCATCCCTGCGCCCTATTTACAACGTGACGCATCTATGAGATGCGTCACGTTGTACAGCACTGCGCCATGAGGAGGCGTTCCTGCGCAGGGGGGGGGGCGTTCCTGCGCAGGAACGCCTCTTGAAAGTGGCTGAGTGAAATCTATGAGATTTCACTCAGTCACTTTCAGGGCAATGCTGCGTCAAAAACCCTGCGCCTGCTTGAAGCAGGCGTAAGGCTTGAGGCAGCATTGAAAGAATAGGCCCCCCCAGAGCATTGCTGGAGCTGCGTCGTGCTTGCGACGCAACTCCAGCAATGCGCCACATTTCCGGCACAGATGCGTCACGCATCTGTGCCGTTTTTGCCCCATGGTGCGCTGCATCATAAATGCGGCGCACCATGGGTGGCGTAGCTGTGGCGCACTGTGGCGCACGTTAACTGGCGCATCCCTCGGGATGCGCCAGTTAACATAAATCTGCCCCTAAATCTTAGTAGGATTCCGGCATAATCCAGCTTCCACAAAATAAGTTTTTGTACAATATTTAATTTTAGGGCATAATTTCCAAGTTTTCTTTATTAAGTTTGTATCCTGACACCTCCTAGTATAGTCATAACTCCTCGAAAAACATTGGAAAGGAAGATTCTGTTATTAAAATAAAACAAAGAATATTGTCAGCATGTGCACTGTATTTAATGTGTGACTTTAACTTTAAATTCATAGAAGGTTTCTGAGTTTTTCAATTGGTGCAGAAAAAGCTCTAGCACAATAATAAATACCTTTGGGAGACAACCTTACCTAGTACCTCTATTGAGAGGTAAATAAGGGGGCTGGATTCCATTCACCATAACTGTTGAGCAAGGCGATGAATAAAGCAAAGAAATGAGTTGTAAAAATCAGAGATCTAAACCATGCCATTGTGATGCATTCAGAACAAATGCCAGTTAACCCTATCAAAGGCTTTATCCTTCTCAAGGTTCAGCACAGCAAGAAAATGATTGAGTTTATGAGCTTGTAGTATTCACTGTATTGTGCCTTCCTGGCACCTGTAGTTGGAACCCCTGTGCTTGTATGTTCTATGGCTTTGTAGTAGAATGTTGCCTTCTGGCAGTTGATAGCTTTGCCTGTTCCCTGTCGCTGTGCTTCTCCTAAGCTGAATAAATCAACTCTATAAGCTATCCTGTTGTCCTGTCAGCTTCAATACTACAAATTTGTTGGCGACGATGCTGCTTAGGAGAAGATAAAAGAACCTGCCTTACCTCTCCTTCCTCGTATTCCTGTGGACAGTACACTGTGGATCGAGTGTATATGAGGAGCAGCTGTTTCAACTCTCTGGTGAAGACCATTGGCAAGATAAGTGGTCCGCTGTTTTTTCTGCGCGAATTTAACTAATTTATGGCTCTTTAATCTATTTTAATTACGTTGAGGCTACAACGTCATTCCAGCGCGAGCGCGCCATGTCATTGGTGTTTGCGCGAGGCTTTTAACGTGGAGGCTCGAGGAAGCTGCTACGCCTTTTCCAGCGCGAGCGCGCCACGTCACTGATGTCAGCGCGAGACTCTGCTTCGCTCCGTTGCCAACGCAACCACCTGACGCGCTCTACTTAACTACACGCGTCTCCTTGACTACGCCTGACGCTCGCTCTTTCAGCAAGACGCGTCTCCTTGACTACGCGTCTCTGAGCCTTTTCGCGTCTTGCCGATTTCAGTCAATTTCATGGCGGACTGACAACGCATCTTTGAACCTGCTTGTACCTTGCCCGTCTGAAGTCCTTCAAAGCGCTCTTCACCATCCTCATGCTGGCGCCGTCTGTTAATAAAAAACGCCTAAACATAAGGAAAAAAAAGGCATTATATTAGTGTTTGTTTGACCTTAACTCTACACGTCGGTGCCATCTTCTGGCGGAAAAAATTACTACATGGTCCTTTTTCAAGGAAAATATATTCTATTTGCATACTCAACTTCATTTGCACAGCGACAGAGTCAATAAAGGGTAAAATCCCTAATCTTCACCAGTATGCAATCTGTTTCTCCTCCTCCCCCTTTTCTCGAGACCCCAGGCAATCCTCCAATCATCTGGAGAAAATGGTTTGATGCCTTTGAGACTTATTTGGGGGCTATAGGCGCATCCAGATACCGCGCTGAAAGGAAGAAGTGTCTTCTACTGCATTCTTTGGGCTTCGAGGGTAGAGAAATCTTCAAGCATTTACCTCCTTTAGTGAGAAACAACGCAGAAGAGGATGTTGATGAATACACAGAGACAAGGTTGAGACTTGAGTTACGATTTGATGTCAAGCCGAGTCTTGTTGTCAAAAGACACAAATTTTTCAAAAGAGAACAACTACCTGGGGAGGATGTTGAAACGTATGTTTCCTGTTTAAGACAACTAAGTGCTGAATGTGAATTTGAAGGTTTTCGAGAGCAATTAATTAGGGATCAGTACGTTTGTAAGTGCTCTGACAAGTCTATTCAGCAGAAGCTCCTAACTCTGGGCAATCCTACACTTGAAGAGACTATTCGTATGGCCAAGAGTATAGAACTGTCGAAAAAAGAAGTAAAGGAACTTGAAAAGAAATGTGATGAGGGAGTTTCAATTGTTAGAACCAAGGAGAACAAAGACAATAAAGTGGTTGGCAGTCAACGTTTCGATAGAAACAACACTCCTGGTTCTCAGCGCTTTGAGAGAAATGCTTTTTCAAGAAATGACATTTGTTACAGATGCGGAAATCCTTCCCATAATAAAAACAACAAGTTTTGTCCTGCCAGGAACTCTACATGTCGGAACTGTGGAAAGTTTGGGCATTTCGCGAAAATTTGCCGAGTCTCTAAACAGGGAAATCCTGCTTTCAGCAACAAGTCACAGAGTCTGAGTACCGTCAACACTATTGGGAATGTCTCAGAGTCCTATGGAAATACTGCTGATGACTCTGACTCTATGAACGGCATCCAAGATGACCTTAGAGACATGGTCGTAGTAGTACGGGACGATGGGGTCATTATTGGAGATCCTTCTGATTGTGTTGATCCTCTTGAAGACTTCGGTGTGGGTGACAAGATAATTACCCTTTTAGTAGACTCTGGGGCTAGAGTAACTATGATTACACAAGAATTGTTTGATGTAACTTGGCCTGAAAGGAACCTCCTACCACCTGACAGGACTCCTGTTTCTTATGAAGGGCGTAGAATTGCTCTTCTTGGGTTTTTCGAAGACATTATTCAGTTCAGGGGAAGGAGGATCTTTGGTAAAGTATATGTTTCATTGAAGGGCCTAAACATTTTGGGTTGGTTCCACCAGGGTTTGTTCAAGATGATCCTTAGACCTGGGTCCAAAGAACAGTTCAGTATTGATGAGTCTTGTGATAATGTAGAGAGTTTAGCAGTTATTGTCTCAGGTGACAATATTGAGAGTTTAATTTCAAGATTCCCCAGAGTCTTCGGAAACAGCCTTGGCATCATTAAGGGTTTCAACCACGAAATTAGAGTAAGAGATGGTGCCATTCCCGTTAAACATAAGGTGAGGAGTGTTCCTTTCAGCGTGAGGGATGATCTAGAAAAGGAGTTGATGGGTTTGTGCAGAAAGGGAGTCATAGAACCCATCGAGTCGTCCTTTTGGTTGTCTCCTCTTGTCGTCGCCAGAAAAAGGAATGGGGATTTGCGCGTCTGTGTGGATTTGCGCAGTCTCAATAAGAACATCTGGATTGATTCACACCCCTTACCAAAAATCACAGATTTGTTGTCTCTTACCAGAGGGGCAAGGTGGTACACAAAGCTGGACTTGGCCTCCGCTTACCACCAGGTGGTGTTGAGTCAATCCTCTAGACATCTGACTGCGTTTGTCTCTCCCTTTGGAAGTTTTCAGTACTGTAGGATGCCGTTTGGCCTTGCGTCAGCGGCTGCAGTTTTCCAAAGGTTGATGAGTCAGATGTTTAGGGACACCCCTGGAGTAATTGTCTTCCAGGATGATGTTTTAATTTTTGGCGAGAACAAGGCGGATCATGACTTTTCCTTGAATCAGGTCCTGGAAATCATGCAGGAAAAGGGAATCGTATTGAAGAAAGAGAAATGTGTTTTCTTGAAAGAAAAGATGGAGTTTCTGGGGCACGTTGTTTCTCATGCAGGTGTGGAACCACGTCCTGGCTTAGTGAAAGCCATTGTTGATGCTCCTCCACCTGCCGACAAATCTGGGCTAAAATCTTTCATTGGACTCAGTGAATTTTACTCAAGGTTTATCAAGGACTATGCGTCAAGAGTTCAACCTTTGACCAACATGTTAAAGAAAAGTGTGCCTTTTGTTTGGGATGAAAATTGTCAAGAAATTTTCAAGTGGATCAAATCACAGCTTGTTGGGGAAAGCATTCTCAAACCCTTCGATCCCAACAAGGAGTGTGTTGTGACTGTGGATGCAAGTGGGTTTGGTCTTGGGGCTGTCCTTACCCAGAGGAATGGACAGGTTGACAACACCATCGCATATGCCTCAAGGGTTCTGCGTGGGGCAGAAGTTAACTTCTCTGTTATCGAGAAAGAGCTCTTGGCTTGTTGGTGGGCAGTCAGGAAGTTTAATCCTTATCTCTGGGGAAGTCATTTCACCATTCGCACAGATCACAGTCCCCTAGTTTCTATTTTGTCCGGGGAAAAGATTAAGGAGCATACGCCTAGAATTGCAAGGTTGTCCACTAAGCTTCTTCAGTATGACTTTGAGGTTGTTTATCTACCAGGCTCAAAGAATGTCAGAGCCGACTATTTTTCTCGTTTTCCCTTAACTGATAATGACCCCGAGATTGAAAAAGATGAAGATCAAGAGGATTGTTTTGTTGCGGCTTTGGATCTTGAAGGAATGTGTGCTATCAGTGAGGTTGAGTGGAGAAAAGAGTTATTGAAGGATGTGGTTCTCCTACAGGTTGTCAACTATCTGAAGTCTGGGTGGCCCAAAGAAAAGAATGTTTCTGGTCTTTTCCAAACTTTCGTCAAGGTTGCTGATGAACTCACTGTTGAAGATGGCATTCTCATGCGGTGTGGCAGGCTTATTCCCCCTGAGAGCTTGCGGAAGCGTCTGGTGGATGGTGCACATGAAGGGCATTTAGGGAAGACTTTCACCAAACGCAGGTTGAGAGATGTGTTCTGGTGGCCGCAGATGGACGTGTGTGTTGATTCTCTGGTTGACAACTGTGTTATTTGCAAGTCCTCAGACAAAAGTCATAAGGTTAGGTCTCCCCCAATGGAGCCTGTTCAACTTCCGGAAAGAGCGTGGGAAAAGATTGGGGTTGACCTGGTTGGTCCCTTTTACCTTTTACCCTCTTGTTCCCGTTTTGCCATTGTTGCCATTGATTACTACTCCAAATGGCCGGAAATTCGCTTCATCAGTGAAGCCTCCTCTGCCAGTGTAATTTCCTTTCTAAAGGACATCTTCTTGAGAGAGGGGTTTCCTTCAGTTGTCATGACTGACAATGGTGCCCAATTTGTCAGTTGTGAGTTTGAATCTTTCCTTAAACAAGGTGGTGTGACACATAAGAAAAGTTCCCTTTACCACCCCCAGGCCAATGGCCTCGTTGAGAGGATGAACCGCGTTCTCAACAGCTGTATCCAGTGGGCCATTGCCAGTAAGTGTGTGGTTGAGAATGCTGTGCGTTCCATGTTATGGTTTTATCGTACAACAGCTCATTCTTCTACTGGGGTTTCCCCCTTTGAGCTCCTGAGGGGTAGGAAACCCTCTACCAAAATTTGTCCGGGTTGGATGTCGAAGTGGGTAAAAATGAATGTAATGGATGGAATTGATGATTTCGTCAGAGACAATGTTTCTGAAGCTCAAAAGAAGCAGAAAACCTATTTTGATGAACGGAAGAGATCTGCTAACGTTTTAGTACTGTTGCTATTAACGGAAATGGCAGAAATGTTGTTGATGTTTCTGTACCAGGACCTCGCAGGAGTCATAGAGTGTGTAAGATTCCTGCCAGGTTCAGATAACTTTTTGCTTCTGTTCCTCTCCTTCACAACCAGTTGTGTTTTCCTTTTCCTCTTACTTCCCATCCTAGTTTTCTGGTTACTTCGCTTCTCTTTTCCTTTTCTCTTCTTTTCTCTTCTTTTCTTTTCTTTTCTTTCCTCTCTTTTCTCTCCACCTTCCCCAGGTACGAATCCTTCTTCTTCTTTTGTTTTACAGAAAAGAGGATAATGTAGTATTCACTGTATTGTGCCTTCCTGGCACCTGTAGTTGGAACCCCTGTGCTTGTATGTTCTATGGCTTTGTAGTAGAATGTTGCCTTCTGGCAGTTGATAGCTTTGCCTGTTCCCTGTCGCTGTGCTTCTCCTAAGCTGAATAAATCAACTCCATAAGCTATCCTGTTGTCCTGTCAGCTTCAATACTACAGAGCTTTACTAAGAATGTTCAGGAAAGAATAGGAATTATCTAGCATATTCCTGTTTCACAAAACCACATTGTCCTATATCATTTGAATCTGGGTACCTTCCATTTTTTTAGACGTCCGCAGACACAAATTCACCAAACTCATGGTAGCGTGAAGGGATATTCTTGACTCTGTATGGTAGTTATGGAGTAATAGAATGAAGAAGAAAACCGCACTTCACCAACAAGAAGGAGGAAATTCAGATTACTATCTTATCTGCCTTCCTTGTCACAATCTTCACCTGTCACTGAGTGTTTTCAATAGGTTTACAAAGTTGCTCCAAAGATTGTCTTCCCTTTTTTCCATTTTAGCTCTGTGCCTAACATTAAATAATACCCAACTCTGCACTTTTCCTGTTTTTTCAGCTGTTACACATCATGGAATGTTTTACAATGCTGCGCTCCTGAAACTTTAAAAAAAAAACAGTTAGCTAAAATAATATTATTAAGTTGAATCAGTGATTAACTTGAGCTGGTGGCTTCTGGTGGGTGCCACTAGGAATCATTTTTGGGGATCAATACTCATTTTTCCTCTTCAGGTATTTCCCGAGAGCAAAAGAGGAAGAAACACCCAAAGGAGAAAAAAGGAGGAAAAGAAAGACATCACAAAGTTAGAAAACAGGAAACCACAAGAGAGAGATAAAGGAGCAGGAATGTCTGATAGTAGATTAAAGAGGCCTGGATTCAAGACCACTCAGCTTTGGTATTCAGCATGCTGACATTTAAGAGCACCGTCCATGAGCTTTTGATCAGAGCTTGGGGCACCAACACTCATTCTTTTACAAATTAAGCACTGACTGCTGGACAATGTCAAACCCTGGGCACCGTGCTTTAGCCAATGTGGGACAATTAGTTAGTCTTCCTTTTTTGGATTATGGTGGCGTAGCCCAAGCTTATGCAAACTCTTTTATTCATTAAGACCTTGCTTAGCAGGTACTGAAGATAAAATATGCAATGGGAATGCTTGTCAGTCCAGTGCTTGAAGTGATGCCATGCTTCTCTTGCTGTGTAAGGGCAGTGCTTTTCTGTGTCTCTCCTTTTTATCTTCTTGTTTACTGAAGAAGCTGGAAGGGGTAAGAAGTATTTCAGCAGCCTTGCTTTGGTTTGTGTGTTTTTTTTTTGGTTGTGTGTTTTGCTTCGTGTGCTGTATTTGGCAATACGGAGACAGAGTGTTGCCCAAAGGGAAAGCATATTGAACAGTCCGAGGAAAAACAAGACACTGTTCACTTAATTGTCCTATCTCCTGAGGAGATGCAGATGTCGGCACTCTATCCGTTATTAATAAAGGAGGGTTGATGGGCAGGAAAGGGAGAATAATAAACTCTAATGCTTAGTCATGCTTAATAAGAAAACCTAAAACACAAGGCTTTGCCAGTTCTCAGTATTAATAGAGTTATTTAAATAATAGAATTATTGCCGGAAGCACAAGTTAGTTATTCAAGAAATTTAGCATAAGTCCAAAATTATATTAATGCAAAAGGCTGCTTGCCTTTAAGAAACTAAGTAGCCAATACTAAACAATAAATAGGCCTAAATATAAATATGGACCACAAACATCTTGTTTTCTCTAAGCTACAAAAGTCTGGAAGCCTAATAAGAAGATATCTGAAGAGTCTAAGATGAACATAATAATAGATTCATTCAAATAATAGTATCATTACAGAAAGCACAAGTTAGTTATTCAAGAAATGTATCATAAAAAGAAAATCATATTAATGCAAAATGCTGCTTGACTTTAGGAAATTAAGTAACTAATAGTAAATAGGCCTAAATATAAAAAGGAACCACAAACATCTAATGTTCTCTAAGCAACAAAAGTCTGGAAGCCTACGAAGGAGAAAATAATAATAATCTGTCTCATCCCCAAAAAGCTAGGGTCCGATTCACAGAACTAACTTAAGACTAAATCCTAAACTTACTACCATTTTGGTATTCACAGACGGCACTTACTTATTGCGGTATTCACAGAAGTTAGGACTCCTGACTTTAGGACTCCTAAATGCCATCTGTGAATACCGAAAGTCTTAAGTTTAGGATTTCTCAGTTTAGGAGTAGTAAAGTTAGCACTCCTAACTTTAGGACCCCTAAACTGAGAAAAATCCTCACTTTAACACTTTCGGTATCTACAGAAGGCATTTAGGAATCCAAAAGTTAGGAGTCCTAATTTCTGTGAATACAGAACTGAGTAATGCCTTCTGTGAATAACAAAATGAGTAAGTGCCTTCTGTGAATATTATAATGTTATTCACAAAGAAAACATGCAAATTCATACCATGATTTTAAGTAAATGAACAGCACTAAAAATGTTACTTGCGCATCACTAATCACAATTATTCATTACAAATAACATGTACTTGCACATCATTTTCATTGGCTGTTAAACACATCATTTATTGCACAGAAGAAATTGGAAGTTTTATTAAAGCTGAAAACGAGGAAACTAATGATGGACGTTTACCTCATAGCCTTGCAGGTTTGCTTCCTGAGGAAGCGAGAGATAAGTTACATTTTCACACAAGGGCAGAGACAATGGTTTGCAGCTCATTTTCTGAAAACAAATAAAACACATGAATGCATACATCCACAACACATAAACATGGACTTTCTTCAGTGTGACAAGCACTCTTATTAAGAGAGCTCTAATTGTGCTAACTGAACTGAACCTATTGTAGGTACTATTTTTAATAAAATAATTTACTTCTACAATTACCCTCATGATAATTTTTAAATGTTCACATCATCACACAATGCCAGGGGGCGTGCCTAACCATCGAACATGGCGGATGAGTCTTAGCTGAGCTCCGGGCTGGGCCTTACGTACTGAAAGACACCACGCTATTGCAAGCCCATCCAGAGCTACAATTCGACCGACGGACACCTAAAGCCCAGAGCCAAACAGACGGAGAAGAAAGAACTTTGGCTGTGGTGTGGAGCAGCATTTGCCAAAGCAGCATTACCAGCATAATACACGTCGCGGACGCAGAGGCCACCACGATCTGTCAGCACCCGCGGCAGTCACACTGTAAGAGGAATCGGGAGCGCTATACAACACGCTGTCCAGGTGCCAAGGCTTCTACCAGTACCCTGCTGCTGCCACGACAGACCGAACTGGCGGAGGAGAGAGACGATTGCTGCGATGACGGTCAAGTCAGCCGTGGGTGGAGAGGAGGTGGACTATGCGGGACCAGGAACTATACCCAAGGCTGCGGAGCGGGGTCCCCCGAATCCAGACCACAATTACAGACCCCTAGGACCTGCACTAAACCGTGACTAGGCTAGCGATTGCACCGGAGTGACCACCGGCAAACTGGCCACAGAACAAGACGAGGCAACCAGCGCGAACATCGGAGTTCTACCCCCTGTTACCAACCGGAGTCTGCCAACCTTGCCCTGGACCAACAAGGCCTCGACTAACTAGGCCGAACTTGAACAACTCGATGAAGTAGGCCGAGCTAGGCCTCGACCAGCTACAAACGTGGCCTGCTCCCTGGGCCGGGGGCCGGGCAGCAACCTGCTGTCGAGCTAAATCTGGAGCCCCCTATTAGTCGAGAGGAAGGGTAGGGCCGTGGAGGCGAGGCACAGGAGGACCCCTTGAGAGACGGGTCTCTCGCTGAGGACAGCAGCGGGCACCGGACAAGCGATGAGTGCAACGCGACACCTGCTCCTCAACAGACTCAGAAAAATCGTGCATTGCATCAAGGGCCCACAACCAGTGTTCCATCATAGCCTCACACAACCAAAAATAGGTTGCATATGAGGGAAACAGCCGGACCCACTCTCATCAGGGATTCCATAACAAAATGAGCAGGACAACGCAGTTCAAGCAACTGACACTGACTGCATTCCACCAACACCTATTGGGAACCCTCCAGATAAACTGGACATTATCCTGCAAGAAGTCCATGAATCAACGAAGGCGATTGAGGAACAAATGAGTGCACTAACAACAGGCTTCACGCTCTTAAAGGCCGATCAAGACAAAACAGCCACGACTGTGAAAAATAATAAAATGTTCCTCACCAAGCTGTCACCACAGCATAAAGCACACTCAGAACAGATAGAGCAACTACGACACCAGGTTTTTCATGCCTGCAAGACACAGTTGAAGGTTCACGAAGGGGCGATGTGAGAATTGTTGGCCTACTGGAATGGTGAAGGAACAAACTCAACACAATTCGTAGAACAGTGGCTGCAGGACACGATCACCCCAGATGGACTAACTGCCTACTTCAGGGTGGAATGGGCACATAGAATCCCTGCGAGACCACAGATAGCTGGTGCACAACCTGGGCCAATATAAGCGCGAATACTTAATTTTAAAAACTGTGACAATCTACTTAGAGCCGCCAGAGAGAAGGCCCCGATTCAGTTTGAGAACAAACAGATCTCACTATGCCTGGACCTCACGTTAGCGGTCCAGCGCCAAAGAACCTCCTTCTAAGAGGTCAAAAAGACACTTAGAGCTCACAATCTTAAATATGCCCTCCTATTCCCAGCCCGACTAAAAGTTACATGCAAGCAGAAATCCCACTTCTTTGAAAATCCAGAGGAGGTTGTGGAGTGGTCGGAGGTTACACTAACCCCTGGCACATCACAAAGATCATAACAGTTCACCAAGCAGAAACCACAAAAATCACAAAAGTCATGTAAAGAAAGATCTGGCTGAAGGAGAACGTTCTCTAAAGATAAGATTAGCCCATCTCCGGAACAAGTAATAGAAAGCCAAAAGTCAGCATTAATGAAAACAGCATCACTAGATGACCAGGAAACACCCTCTAAGGCTGAGTCAATTGAATCATCTAAAGACACTAACCTATATCGGACTCTCAGAACAGTATGGCTCTCTTCCCTTTCATCACCCCACAGACAGTGGATGATTATTTGGGATAATAAACTTGATTCGAGGCCACTCTGGTCTTGGACACCACTCTAGTGTACATGAAACACTGAACTATATGCCCACTTGGCCTAGCAAGTAATTCATGGTATTACAAAAGGCCTGTGCCCGGCCAGCTGTACTATGGCTCTGAGAGCTGCGCCCATAGACCCACAGCAGATCATGGTATCCAACTTCCCCATTGCAACTGCACCAACGTTCAAATTGTATTATATTCAAACTTGTTTTGTAGTTTGATCCTCTGTAGTTCCTTGGGAGACCTTGTATTGGGAAATGGTAGGGGTAATTACGTAGTTGACTAACTCCTAGGTAAATCCACCCTATCTAGGAGATTACTACACTTGGGGGAACCACAGCAAATATGCAATCAGAAATAATCACAGCATTTAGGAAGTATTATGAAACAATATACGCACCACCTAGAGATTTCGAGGAGGGTGCATTAGAGCCGCTGTCTTTAAACTTGTTAATGCTGCGCTCCCCCAGTGAAGAAATAAAATGTATTGGGCCCCACTCAGATTTTTCACAATTGTTCTATTACTGCAAAGTTTGAATATGCCTGAACTTGTTTAAACAAGAGACATATTTAAACATTGCAGTTAAGTTGCGTTAACATTTATCCTAGCTAATACATAAATGACAAAAAAAGTTAGTGATGGCCCATTACGGAGAGGCTTACTGCTGCTAATTTTCCACCACTGCTTAATACAAACCACTGCTATCAGCATAAAGCTTTGTTTGGCCAGAGCCTGGTGCCCCCCTGGGATCACTTATGCCCCCTAGAGGGACCGGCCCCCAGTTTGAAGACCCCTGAATTAGAGGAATTCCTAAATGATCTCGTATTCCTCCAGCTACGAGAAGCACATAAGAAAGAACTAGCAGACCAATTTCAAAAACTGGAATTGAAGAAGAGATCAAAGAGCTCCCAAGGAACAAATTCCCCCGGGCTGGATGGCCTCCCGGTAGAGTATTATGAAACATTCTCATCATCCTTAGTCCCCCAATTAGAACGTCTGTAACAGGTTGCACTGGACACAGAATCCCTCCCTCCATTACACGGCAGGCACTGGTCACATCCCTCCCGAAACCAGGCAAGAACCCAACGGACATTTCTGGATACCGGGCTCTCTTATTACTAAACACGAATAAAATATTTTAAGCAAAATATTATGCCGCAGACTACTCCATCATCTGCTGAAACTGATACACATAGACCAAAGCAGTTTTGTGCCTGGCTATGGCACCTCCCTCAATATTAGACAACTATACCATGTATTAACTTCCACAACAGTGGACCACCCTGGAGCTGGTTGCATCTCCCTAGACCTGAGTCAAGGTTTTGACACACTAAATTGGAAATACATGCTAAAGGCCCTTTCGAACGTTGGTATCCCACAGGAGTTTGTACGATGGGTCAGCTTAATGTACACTGTACCTAAAGCAAGGGCCCGCACTGGAGACCACATTTCACAGTCCCACCCGGTTGCCCGTGGCAAATGTCGGGGATGCCCGCTTTCTCCACTTTTGTTTGTATGAGCGTTTAAACCATTAGCCATCAAAACCCGTACTGTTGCAGCAGGAAGGAGTATCAAGATCGGAAATGCAGATGAGTGCGGGTCGTATAGACTGATATCTTTGATAAACGCAGACGCCAAGGCTTTTGCTAAAATACTGGCAAATCGACTCGCTCCTCTCATGCCCGAACGGGTCAATATTCAACAACATGGATTTGTCACAGAACGTGATACTACCGCCCATATTAACATGGCCATCACGGCTTTTGATGTAGCATCAATTAATCCCACCTCACTTGGAATGGTCATGTTAGATGCTGAAAAAGCTTTTGATCGAGTGGGGTGGGATTTTTTTGTGGGCTGTCCTGGAGGCCTTTGGCATTGGGGGTAGATACTTTGGATGGATTCGTTCGCTATATCATCAATCAATGGCAAGGTTCAGTTATGCAGGAAGGAGCTCTCTCAGTTTCCCAATTGGAAGAGGAACCCGGCAGGGGTGTCCACTTTCACCCCTGCTGTTCGCATTATCATTGGAACCATTCCTTAATGCACTATTAGCACAGGATGATATTAGTCCATTCCAGCACATGGGGAATAGCTCAAAAATTACAGCATACGCGGACGATGTCGCTATCTTTACTACTGATGTACTTAAAGCTATACCTGCAGTAATAGAAGAGGCAAAACAATTCGGAAATGTATCTGGATACAAATTAAATATAAATAAAACTCAGGTTATTACCAACTATAATCCATCAGGGTTGGTACCAGGTTTGTGCTCCAATGCAGTGTATCTGGGTGTTAATATATCTGCAAAGATTAAAGAAATAGTAGCCCTTAACTATGACCCACTTTTGAAGGAAGTGTCTAAATCTTTAAAAAAAAATGGCATAAGATACCGTTAAGTATGGTTGGGCGTATAAACTTAATAAAGATGAAAATAGCACCCAAATTTCTTTATTTATTTAGATCGATTCCGTTATGCCCCAATAACCTTTTTTTTTTAAAAACTTGATGGAGTCTGTGGCAGCTATATATGGGGCTATGAAAAGGCTCGGAGAGCAATAAATCTTCTAAAGCTCCTAATTGAAAAAGGGGGATTAACGTTCCCCAACTTTAGACCATATTTTTTTGCTTCTTTTTTTTATCGGATATGAAGCCTACTGAGAAATGATAACTCCTTATTTTTTATGTTAGGGCATGATAGTAAACAATTTTTGGCCCGAACAAATGACCCAAATTACTTCAAACGAGTCAAGTTTAAGACTGCTAAGCATATCGTACAAATTTGGAAGCAAATTATGATTCTTGATAAGACTTCCTTTTTTAATGCTGAACTAAGGTTATGGGGAAACCCAGGACTTCCTGAAATATTCTCAGCTGGGGAAGGGACAGCTGGGTCTAGCCACGGCATTAAAACTTTGGGAGATCTTTATGGACCTGATGGTTTATTAGGGTTTTCATCACTTAAATTAATATACAATTTGAACGATAGGATGTATTTTAAATATATGCAAATTCAAGACTTTCTAGTTCGGAGAATGAATATTAAGGAAGTCCGACACTCGGATATTCTACAATGCTTATATTCGGATAGGACTAAGTCACTTATCAGTAAAAGCTATTGTCTTTTGAACCTGGCAAAAGGAGACGATGGTGTTAAATTAGCATCAAAATGGTCCGACCGGCTAGGATTAAGTATAACTCCCAAGCAGATATCTGCTTCCTTTATCCAACTCAACCGAGTAGTACAGTCTTCTAGTATGAGATTGCAGTCTTACAGAACCATTTGACAACTATATTACACTCCTCAAAGAATCTCAAGTTGGGTACTAGATAATTGTTCAAATGAACGTACCAGTTGTCCCAAATGTAAATTAGAAGCTGCTGATATTGTCCATATGCTTTTCTTATGTCCTGAGTTTTCAGAGTTCTGGAAGGGCGTCGTAGGAACATGAGATAGAAAACATAATATATCATCACCCCTTTCAGCTCATTTGATTTTATTAGATCTGCAGGAAACAAATAGTCTAAATAAAGATTTGAACTCTATTTTATATGCCTGCGCAAGACTAACTATAGCTAGGGTATGGATATCTCCAGATCCACCGCACGTTATGGAGTGGTGGGCTCTGGTAAATGAAATACACACTATGGAGATAGCACTAGCAAGACTAAAGGGGCCTAACCCTCTGAGGAAAAAAGAGGGAATATGGGACATTCTATTCGGGGGAGATTAATTTCACAAGATCGCACTTGGCCTCAGATACTAACTTAAGGCTCCATTCAGACGCAGATTTGTTATCGTTTATTCTCTCTACCTCTGCGTTTATATTTCTGTTTTTTTTTATTTATGCTTATGTATATTTCTCTCTTCTTTTGTATAATCATGTTATGAATTGTAAAAGTATTTATTTTACTCTGCCTCTTGTGATATCAATAAAAATTGATAAAAAAAAGGAATGAAAGGACTTAGGAAATCATAGAGAGGGAATACAACAGAGACACAGATTTATATTACCCAACACATCTATGAAAAATAGCATACATGCACCAGGAAAAACGCGACATACAAGTTCATTTTTGCACCAGTCATGATGGACCGCATTTCCAAATCGGTTTTATGATGTTGGAGGAATAAACAGATGCGTATCAGATCTAGGGCTGAAAGTTGACACAGTGTTTAAATTGTGTTCCATGCACGACGCAACTCCAGCACTTTTCAAACTTGTTCTATTTGTAACGTGGTACATCAACCTTTACAGTTACGTCAATAGCTTCAATGTTTTCTCACATCAGCATTGGTGAAGTGACTCAGTAAAATGTTGTAGATTTCATAGAATCACTTTTTAAGGGGGTTCGTGTGACAGAACAGCCATTCCTGCGTGGAAATGCTCACATGAAACATGACACTGGTTTGATCGGACAGAAAAAGAAGTAAGACAGTGATGGAAAAGTATTTTTATTTGTCATACTTACCTAAGAAAGAGTAACAAAGTAATAGTAAACTTCTTTAAAAAAACATAGTATCTGTGGATGAAAAGTAAAAATAGGGTTATAATCTACATTTCATAAAACATAACAAAGTAGGAGTGAATGAAACAGAAAGTGAAAGAAAGGAAGAGTGAGGGAGAGAGAGAGACAGAGACAGAATGTGTAGTATATAAATCAATGACTAACCGCCTGATTCATGAAGCAAAATTGCACTCGCAAAGGGCAAGATTCTCAGAATCTTGCCTTTTGCGAGTGCAATTTTGGCATTTGGGATTCACAATCCCAAATGCAAAAATCGCTAATGAGGAATTAGCAAATATGCGAGGATTAGCATTTAAGGAATCTCTATTAGAGATTCCTTAAATGCTATTCATGACACTTGCAAAAATTGTGATTTAGCAAAATTGGGCCGCTATTTACCGAGAGGTCAGACCTCTCGGTAAATAGCAAAAACATAGAAAAATGCTTTTAAAAGCATTTTTCTAAGTTGCATGTTGCACACACACATGTCCTTTGGACATGTGTGTGCGCAACACCTGTTCAAATGTGCATTTTAGGGGTGCTACAGGGTGTCCTTTGGACACCCCTGGCACCCTTAAAATCGCTATCTGATTTGCGAGTAGCAAATTGCTACTCGCAAATAAGGGATACTCCCCATTCATTCCTATGGGCCTTTTGGCCCATAGGAATGAATGGGGAGTTATTCCTTTTTTTGCGAGTAGCAAATTGCTACTCGCAAATAGAGAACATGTAGGAATCGCTATTGATTTAGCAATTCCTACATGAATGCCGTTTTGCGTGTCCTCAATAGCGAGTCGCTATGATTCGCTATTAGGGCCACGCAAAACGGCCCGTACATGAATCAGGCTGTAAGATAATTAAGTGAAAGAGATAATGGCACTGAAGGAATGACTGTGTAAAGGAAAGCATAGTGAGGGAGAAAAGGAGAGTATGGTCAGTGATAGTAGACGAAAGAAACAGTCTCTAAAACAAACAGACTAAGGGTTCGGGAATGTGGAAAGGAGATGCATAAAATAAGGGAAGGACACTAAGAGAAACAGAGTGAAAAAGGGAGAGTAACAGAAGATGAACGGGGCAGAAACAGGGAAGGACTGTAAGGGACAGATAAACAGAAATAAAGTAGGGTAAGGGGACTGAAGTATAGATTTAACTACAATCAGATACAAAGAAGACTTTGAGGGCGAAAAGCAGTTTTAAACTTCATAAGTATCATTTGACACAGTACAAGAGTGGAGATAGAATTGGAAAGGTCTTTGCCTATAAAGTAGCCGACAAGAAAGCCAAGACTAATATTAAAACAATTAAAGGTAGCGACATGGTCACTTATAACAAACCAGATCAGATACTAGAACAGTTTGTTAACTAATATTGTAAATTATACACTCCAGACACTCTTACTACCAAGGATGATATACTACTATATCTCAATTCTCATATGAAGATACAACAAGACAAGGAAGCTGTTGGACTGCTAAGCTCAGAGATTACATCTGACGAGACTAAGACTGCATTTTTATCTCTCCCCTCGGGTAAGGCAGCTGGAGAAGACCTTCTCCCTATGGAGCTATATAAAACATGCTTACAGGAATTACTCCCCTTATTCAAAATGATTGTAGATTCAATTGGTGATACTGGGAGGGCTCCCTCTTCTTGGAGAACAGCTAAGATAGTATTCTTTTAAAAAAAAACAAAAGCCTGCAGATGAGTGTGGGTCGTATAGACCGATATCTTTGATAAATGCAGACGCCAAGGCTTTTGCTAAAATACTGGCAAATCGACTCGCACCTCTCATGCCCGAACTGGTCGATATTCAACAACATGGATTTGTCACAGGACGTGATACTACCGCCCATATTAACATGGCCATCACAGCTTTTGATGTAGCATCAATTAATCCCACCTCACTCGGAATGGTCATGTTAGATGCTGAAAAAGCTTTTGATCGAGTGGGGTGGGATTTGTTTGTGGGCTGTCCTGGAGGCCTTTGATATTGGGGGTAGATACCTTGGATGGATTCGGTCGCTATATCATCAACCAATGGCAAGGATCATTATGCAGGAGGGAGCTCTCTCAGTTTCCCAATTGGAAGAGGAACACGGCAGGGGTGTCCACTTTCTCCCCTGCTGTTCGCATTATCATTGGAACCATTCCTCAATGCACTATTAGCACAGGATGATATTAGTCCATTCCAGCACATGGGGAATAGCTTAAAAATTACAGCATATGCGGATGATGTCGCTATCTTTACTACTGATGTACTTAAAGCTATACCTGCAGTAATAGAAGAGGCAAAACAATTCAGAAATGTATCTGGATACAAATTAAATATAAATAAAACTCAGGTTATCACCAACTATAATCCATCAGGGTTGGTACCAGGTTTGTGCTCCAATGCAGTGTATCTGGGTGTTAAAATATCTGCAAAGATTGATGAAATAATAGCCCTTAACTATGGCCCACTTTTGAAGGAAGTGGCTAAATCTTTAAAAAAATGGCATAAGATACTGTTAAGTCTGGTTGGGCGTATAAACTTAATAAAGATGAAAATAGCACCCAAATTTCTTAATTTATTTAGATCGATTCCGTTACGCCCCAATAACCTTTTTTTTAAAAAACTTGATGGAGTCTGTGGCAGCTATATATGGGGCTATAAAAAGGCTCGAAGAGCAATAAATCTTTTAAAGCTCCCAATTGAAAAAGGGGGATTAACGTTCCCCAACTTTAGATTATATTTTTTTGCTTCTTTTTTTTATCGGATACGAAGCCTACTGAGAAATGATAACTCCTTATTTTTTCATTATTTTATGTTAGGGCATGATAGTAAACAATTTTTGGCCCGAACAAATGACCTAAATTACTTCAAACAAGTCAAGTTTAAGACTGCTAAGCATATCGTACAAATTTGGAAGCAAATTATGATTCTTGATAAGACGTCCTTTTTTAATACTGAACTAAGGTTATGGGGAAACCCAGGACTTCCTGAAATATTCTCAGCTGGGGAAGCGACAGCTTGGTCTAGCCACGGCATTAAAACTTTGGGAGATCATTATGGACCTGATGGTTTATTAGGGTTTTCATCACTTAAATTGATGTACAATTTGAACATTAGGATGATTTTAAATATATGCAAATTCAAGACTTTCTAGTTCGGAGAATGAATATTAAGGAAGTCACACACACGGATATTCTACAATGCTTATATTCAGATAGGACTAAGTCACTTATCAGTAAAAGCTATTGTCTTTTGAACCTGACAAAAGGAGACGATGGTGTTAAATTAGCATCCAAATGGTCTGACCGGCTAGGATTAGGTATAACTCCCAAGCAGATATCTGCTTCTTTTATCCAACTCAACCGAGTAGTACAGTCTTCTAGTATGAGATTGCAGTCTTACAGAACCATTTGCCAACTATATTACACTCCTCAAAGAATCTCAAGTTGGGTACTAGATAATCGTTCAAATGAGCGTACCATTTGTCCCAAATGTAAATTAGAAGCTGCTGATATTGCCCATAAGCTTTTCTCATGTCCGGCGTTATCAGAGTTCTGGAAGGGCGTCGTAGGAATATGAGATAGAAAACATATTATATCATCACCCCTTTCAGCTCATTTGATTTTATTAGATCTGTAGGAAACAAATAGTCCAAATAAAGATTTGAACTCTATTTTATATGCCTGCGCAAGACTAACTAAAGCTAGGGCATGGATATCTCCAGATCCACCGCACGTTATGGAGTGGTGGGCTCTGGTAAATAAAATACACACTATGGAGATAGCACTAGCAAGACTAAGGGGGCCTAACCCTCTGAGGAAAAAAGAGGGAATATGGGACATTCTATTCGAGGGAGATTAATTTCACAAGATCGTATTGGCCTCAGATACTAAATTAAGGCTCATTCAGACGCAGATTTGTTATCGTTTATTCTCTCTACCTCTGCATTTATATTTCTGTTTTTTTAATTTATGCTTATGTATATTTCTGTCTTCTTTTGTATAATCATGTTATGAATTGTAAAAGTATTTATTTTACTCTGCCTCTTGTGATATCAATAAAAATTGATTAAAAAAAAAGGAATGAAAGGACTTAGGAAAGCGTAGAGAGGGAATACAACAGAGACACAGATTTATATTACCCAACATGAAAAATAGCATACATGCGCCAGGAAAAACGCGACATACAAGTTAATCTTTGCACCAGTCAGGATGGACCACATTTCCAAATCGGTTTTATGATGTTGGAGGAATAAACAGATGCGTATCAGATCTAGGGCTGAAAGTTGACACAGTGTTTAAATTGTGTTCCATGCACGACGCAACCCCAGCACTTTTCAAACTTGTTCTATCTGTAACGTGGTACATCAACCTTTACAGTTACGTCAATAGCTCCAATGTTTTCTCACATCAGCGTTGGTGAAGTGACTCAGTAAAATGTTGTAGATTTCATAAAATCACTTTTTAAGGGGGTTCTTGTGACAGAACAGCCATTCCTGCGTGGAAATGCTCACATGAAACATGGCACTGGTTTGACCAGGACAGAAAAAGAAGTAAGACAGTGATGGAAAAGTATTTTTATTTGTCATACTTACCTAAGAAATAGTAACAAAGTAATAGTAAACTTCTTTAAAAAACATAGTATCTGTGGATGAAAAGTAAAAATAGGGTTATAATCTACATTTCATAAAACAAAACAAAGTAGGAGTGAATGAAACAGAAAGTGAAAGAAAGGAAGAGTGAGGGAGAGAGAGAGAGATAGAGACAGAATGTGTAGTATATAAATCAATGACCAAGATAATTAAGTGAAAGAGATAATTGCACTGAAGGAATGACTGTGTAAAGGAAAGTATAGTGAGGGAGAAAAGGAGAGTATGATCAGTGATAGTAGACGAAAGAAACAGTCTCTAAAACAAACAGACTAAGGGTACAGGAATGTGGAAAGGAGATGCATAAAATAAGGGAAGGACACTAAGAGAAACAGAGTGAAAAAGGGTGAGTAACAGAAGATGAACGGGGCAGAAACAGGGAAGGACTGTAAGGGACAGATAAACAGAAATAAAGTAGGGTAAGGGGACTGAAGTATAGATTTAAGTATGGGAAATGAGGATAAGTGATGGAAGCAGAGTAAGGGAACAAGTATTAAGGTACGGTAAGAGAAGGGATTTAAGATTGAGGAAACAGGTGATAGAGGGTCGATAAAGGTGAGTCACCATGAGACAACGGGAGTAACAAACTGAAGAGATAGATGGAGTGAAGGAAATAGTGACAGAAAAGATATCAGGAAAGCAGGAAAGAAAAGTAAACAACCAAATGTGGATGAGTTAAAGGGAGTGAGCGTGAGAGAACGGCACTGACAAAGGAAGGGGATGAAAGGAGTAAGGATAAGAGAGAGGGAGAGAGGGAACTATAGGGAGAAATAGAAATAAGAAACTAATGAAAAAGTTTTTTTATTAGTCGTACTTACCTTATAAATGTAATATCTGTGGAAGACAATAAACAAATCTGTTATAATAAATATTTCTAAATCCAATCTAACAAAATAACTTGGACAACATATTACATGGTTTATTTTTGCTGTCCTCAGAATATATTGATTTTCACTATAAGCCGTGATTTCAATACTACTCATCATATGACAGCGGGCAAAAAAAACTACAATCAAAATGATTGTGTTTAAAAAACCCATACAACATCTGTATACATAATGTAATTACTTGAAAAAAACATGTCTTAAATGTTTTTCTCTAATTCGCAATTTCTTGAGTAAGGACACTACATCTTCAACAGTTACAAAGTAATAAAACAATACCACTTACTTTTAAATACCTCTCAATAAACTTCCATGCAAGTATGTTCTAAGAACATTTATCTCAACTTCTCATTTTGTTGTCTCATGCTTTTCCGCGTGGCCAAATAGCATAGTAAACTCCTTATTTTCCCAAATTACTTAATTGTACTCTTAAACATTCTTTTCTCGAGCTTTCGAATGAAAAGTTCCAACGCGTTCTGTACCATCAAACATTAATTAAACCTATACCTGATACTATCACTATGCCAAATACAAGTTTCATTTCTAAATTTGCACACCCTCAGTCACACGATACTTCTAAACAACAGAGTTTCTTTTCTTTACAGCATTAATCTTCCTACACCAAGTAATTTTACTGAAATTTGGGTTGCAAAAACACCAGATAAGAATTTGTTAAGTCAAAAGGCAAATGTTTCTTAAAAGTCAAGTGACTATCATTGCAGTGTGTCCAGCCTGTTGGAGACTTCAAATAAGCTGTGTAATGCCCTGATGATGTTGAAGGACCTTCATGAAAGATAATTGCTACAGTTACAAATGTTCTTCTAGAAATAGATATTTGAGAAGCCACAACATTTTTAATTAAAGTTAACAATTTAGTTCCATCAGCTCTGCATCGTTGGAACATTAAAATTACATACTGTCCATATCCATGGATAAATAATGTTGATAACATTTCTGAGTTACATTGAGAGCAGACCATGTTTTGATGCACATCTTTAACTAGTTTATTAAAGGACACTGCTTTACAGTCTGGTAATGTTAAATATATAAATCTTTCTGTGTGTATGCCAGTACTACTTGAAAATGAACTATTATCGCAGTTATGTTGCCATTTATAAGAAAGGCCAAAAACACTATCAATATCTACACCTTCATCTTCCAAAACTGTAAGCATATACATAATAAATTCCTGACAATCTTTCTGAATATTCTGAGAAAATTGATTTAGTCCAGCACATATGTCTAAAACATTTCGTAGTTCTGAAACACTTGCTACTTCACTATTATCACTGCTACATTTTTCAAAGACAGAATTTAACGAACAACAAAATGTTTGCTCCCGATTTTGTACAATCTGTTGATGTAAAGTTTTAAGAAAAAAACAACATTAACCACTACATTTGCATAGCAGTTGACACCAGAACTGTTATCAAATTTAAATCCAACAATTTCTTCAATAGTAACCTTGTTCTTTTTGCTACCAATGACAGGTTCATCTTTTTTTCTTCGTTTCTCTACTACTTCACTACATTTTTCCTCATATCTCCTTTTTTGACCTACCACACACTTTTCAATTAAAGGATATTGAGGTAAACTTGGAGCATATTCTCTTCTTAACCTATTATACTCCTTCACACAATTTAGATCTGCACTAATCTTTGTCTCATAAAAATCAATTAGATAAAGTCCAGATAAAGTTCTAACTCGAGATAAAGCAACATAGGCCATGCCCTCTTTGAACACAGTGCTTCCAATATTTACCAAAGCACTATCTACACTTAAACCTTGAGATTTGTGAATAGTCACTGCATATGCCAAACAAATAGGAAATTGTTTCCGACGGACATATAAGTCTTTCACAAGCAAAAAACGAGTTGAACAACGACTAAATTGTTGAACTTCCTCAATTCCATCAAATTTGATTCTTAAAAATTCAATCACATCTCTATTTGGGTAATTCACAAAACCAACAACATTACCCATTGCTCCATTCACCAAACCTCTTTCCAAATGTAAATTTCTACGTAAAATAATCCGACAATTTAAACATACATACAGATTCTTTTCTGAGCCAGCAGTTTTAGATATAGATTTCTGTAGAGAATCCAATTTTAACTTCAACCTTTCTGACAAAATAATAGTACTTCCTTCATGCTCTATTCTATCTTTAGCTTCCAGTTTCTTAATTTGTTGATTTTCTAACTTCAACATTTTTTCATTGAACACCGAACATTCTTTTAGAGTTGGCATCAAGCATATAACTGACTTATCTTGTGCCTCTTTAGTATATATTTTCTCAGCCACATTATCATCATTGGGAAACAAATTGGAAAGTAATCGTGTTTGTAAAGTTTCTTTCGCATCTTCACTTAGTTTTCCAATTCTTATATCTTGAAGAATATTTCCCTATTTAGTATCCCTTGCCTGTCGCATTTTTTGAATGAGTTCAGTTTATTTGAAATGGACCATATATTAACATTTCCAATACTGCCCAGGCACTTTCTGGTGTCTTCATGTGTAACAGTTTCAAATACAGGTTGTCCTTTTATAGGAGTTAGCTGCAGTAGATCTCCAAAAACTATGACATGTTTGCCTCCAAATAACACATCATACTCTGTTTTAAGTATCTGTTGCATTCTTAAATGCACAAAGGCAAGCATTAAATTTGATACCATTCTTACCTCATCAATAATGAGAAGTTTCATGTTTTTAAGGACTCTAGAAACTTCACAACAAGCTTCTCCAGATAGCTTGTGATATTGTAATTTATTTTCATGTTCAACTGGCAGCATCAATAAACGATGTAAAGTAATACCTTTAATATTATGTGCTGCCAATCCAGTTGGAGCAGTAACAGCACAAAAGAGTGATGACTGAGTTCTTTGCTGCAGATATGTGTAATTCCTTTAATTAGAAAACTTTTACCAGTTCCAACTTCTCCGCTTACATATAGTCGTACAGGTTCAAATGACATACATGAGCATTCTTTTTTCTCATGACGAAAACCATGCTCAATCTGCTCTGTCTCTTCATCATATATCTGTTTTTGCTCAAGATTAAGTTGCTTTTCCAATTCTTCTAAGTTTATTACATCCTCTTGAGCTTGCTGCATTGCTCTTTCCACCTAATCCATGACATTGGCTGCTTCATTTTGGATAATTGGTTGTCCCAGTGGATCTTGACTCAACGAAGCAGAACTTTGACTATCTTGAGAACTGTCGCTAGCAATCTCCGCTGCAATTGTTGCTTCTTGCTCTATTTCGTCGTTCAACATTTGGAGATAATTACTAAAAACAGGACATTCTATACTATTTTTAGATGCGTTGAATGAATCTTCATAACTATCAAACTCACCAAGTAGTTCCTCTTCTGTACGCCATGGTTTAAAGAGTTGCAAAAGAGCTAAATAGTAAAATTCTCTTTTGTCAGGAGTTTCGCAACTCAGTTTTCGGTGATCAATCAAGTGTCCTTTTCTTTGTTTCACCAGACATCCTTCATGTCCAATCACAGCGTATACACCTTTATCAATATTCTCTGTAATATTCCTTTTAAAAGTGTAGTTTTGAAGTATTTCATACAGACAAATGTTTTCAAGCAGATTACTTCAATTTGGATAGTATGTATCCAACATGTTTGTCTTCAGAATGTCTGTACTGTTTGGTTCTTTCTCTGCTAAATATTCAATTTCTTGAACAGATTTCAAAACACGGTTTTGTGTTCCTGCAAGACCTAAACTCACCCACAGGAAAGTTCTAGATTTCGCATAAAGACTTGCTGATGATAATCGATCACAACATTCATATGCTCCAATTTCTCGATGAGATAACATCTTCAAACTGTACGTATACAATTTCTTACTTAGGCTTTTTTCATGAGAAATGTCTTCCCACATATCCTTTAGTTCAGTCTTTTCAGATTTGGTGATGTAAGACGTTATATATCCAGCCACAGCAATAGAGTTGTCTGCAACATATTGAATATCCATGTTAGCATTCCACATGGACAAAATGACTGGGTTATAGTCATTTATGTATTTGGACTCTTCACCTCTTCTTAAATTGTAGGTATTTTTGGGTGATCTTCTTGTGAAATTATGTCGCAAAGATGACATAAAATTGTTGACTCTTCCTTTTGAAAGTACCGGTCATGGAAATCCAAAACGACATTTGGTATAGAATTTATCCTTTGATTTGAATTTTCGCCGACAATATTTTCCACAACGATGGCTTTGAAATCGTAACACTTTTCCTCTTAAGTCCTTATCAGTTGTACTTTTAGGTATCTCACATGTTGCATATTCTTCAATGAAAGACAGTACAGTGTCATCTGAGTCTGTTCCAAATTTGGGAGCATCCTTGATCCATAATATATGAGGAGCACCTCTCGCTTGATACTCTTTTCTCCAAAAGAAATCCAGAACTTTGCCAAGAGGAGGATTTTTCCTGTTTGTAATAAAAGACATCATAGCTTCAAATCTATGATTAAAATATCTGCAAACATTAACCGGATCCAAAGAACACAGTTCTCCAGGTGTCTTGTACTCTATATTTCCCATATTTGCATTCGCCTCACGGAGAAATTCAAGTAAATCTTCCCAAGCATACTCAGCACAGCTAAAAACCATGTAGGTGCTCCTAAGTTTCTTAGCATGCATTTCAAATCTCCATGACGACGGTACCAATACTCATTAGTACCACGCTGACATGCCATTAAATTAATTAGGTGAGGATCCAAAACAGTGTCTTTCTGTTGCACTTTATCCATAAATTCCTTTGCTGAAACATTTTGCAGATGCACTCCTTTTTATAAGATATGGTTTACTGCATAAGAAAATCCAGATAAGTCACTCTCAAACAGAAGATGAAACAAATATGTAATACATTGATGAAATCTCCGATCTTCTGCATATAATCTTGTTGTCCGGTATTCAGATGCAGGAATCTGCATAGGTCGGTCATCATATCGTGCACCTTGACCTGTTGGAAATAACTGTGGAAAACAACGAGCTTCCAAGCTTTCTTCCCGTACACTAATAGGACTTCCTTTTGCTTTTTTCATCTGAAATAATTCAATAGCATTCCCCATTGCTTCTTTGGAATGCAGTGGATGAACACTGTAATGTTCATAAATTTCTTCACTTCTGGACAGATCCACTTTTTCAATTTGTCAAGTTTCCAGTAAACACTGGTTACTGGAGCGTAGAAGACGTTCAGGTTTATATATCTGAAATGTTTGGGCCAAGTATATGGGGCCTTGTCCATAAAGACATTTGTGTACTGAGCAGCAGATTTTAAATTTAACGCGTTGCCGTATGGGTAGCCAATGAAGGTCACTTAATAAGGGTTTAGACAGAGTTCTTGCAGAAGCATTTAAGATTAATCTGGCCGCCGTATTTTGGACCACCTGCAAACGGTTAAGCGCCTCCTCATTTGCTGATATAAGGAGACCGTTGCAATAATCCAAGCGGCTTAACACCAGGGCTTTCTATGGGTGTCAGGCAGAAGAGGAAAGACTCACCTTAACAGGCCAATTGTTCTAAAACAAGCTCCTGTGACATAATTGGCATGCTCCTTTAAGCTCAGGTTTTGATTGAGCTTCACTCCCAAGTTCTTAACAGTTGGCTTTGGGCATGGGACAGGTCCAAGATCTAAGGGCCACCAGTCGGGAGACCAGAGCATGCTAGCTTTCCCAAAAAGCATTACCTCGGTCTTCCCGACATTACACTGGAGGCAGTTGGTAGCCATCCAGTTGGACACTGCTCTCATGCCCTCGGCAAAATTGTTCTTCACATCAGATGTGAGGGAGTGGAAGGGAAAGAGCAGTTGGGTGTCATCAGCGTATGACACTGGGGTGAACCCAAACCTTCTCACAATGTCAGCAAGGGGGGCCACATACACATTAAATAATGTGGGGCTTAGGCATGAGCCCTGTGGCACCCCCTTGGTGAGCACCCTAGAGGTGGAACGATAGGGTCCCACGCTGACAGCTTGTGAGAGGCCGGAGAGAAAGCTCTCCAACCAGGACAGTGCCACTCCTCCAATACCCACTCTCTGCAAACGGCCGAGAAGAATGTCATGAGACACAGTATCAAAAGCGGCCGACAGGTCTAACAGCACCAGAATCATCGAGCCTCCTCTATCCTGTGACATCTTGATATTTTCAGTCACGGAGAGGAGTGCCGATTCGGTGCTGTAGTTGGGCCTGAACCCAGATTGTGAAGGGTCCAGGCCCCCTGTCGCCTCTATGAACCTGGAGACATGGGTGTTTACATGCTTCTCGGCCAGTTTGCTCAAAAAAGGCAGTAGAGAGATGGGGCGGAGGTTGGAGAGTTCTGTCCATGGTAGGGCCGTGTTCTTCCGTATTGGGTTCACAACTGCCTCCTTCCACTGTCGAGGGAGATGCCCCTCTTTAAAGGAGAGGTTTAAGATCTTGTGAATAGTGGGGTAAAGTATGTTATTCAAGGTAACAGTTAACTTAGCTGGTAACAGATCAAGGGGGAACCTGTTTTCATACTATTTATTAGTGCCCAAATATCACTATTACTGGCTTCTGGAAAGGTGAGTAGGGTGTCTCTTTGTGTGTCAGAGTGGGTCATACTGGAAGGCTCCAGGTCCCTATGACATTGAGCAATAGTGATTTTTTTATAGATTGTCTCAATTTTATCCTCAAAGAATTGAGAGATGTTATTGCACAGGGTTTGTGAAAATTCATCTGGACTTTCACATGCAATTGGTTTGGTGAAAGTCTGCAGGATTTTATACAGCTCTCTGGTGGAGTTTCCGGCTTCGGCTAGCTGTGCAATGATACTGTTCTTTCTTGCTTGCTTAATATTTTTATAATAAGCAGACATGGCTTTTTGGTAGTTGGTCTTATTTTCACTAGTATGGGTTTTCCTCCAGAGTTTTTCCAGCTTCCTACACCCTTGTTTTTCTAATTTTAAGGATTGTGTATACCATACCTCTCTCTTGGCCACAGAGGGTTGTTTAATTGTTTTTTGAGGGGCCAGATGATTGATCATGTCTAATAGAGTGGTGTTAAATTTGGACAGGGCTGACTCAGCGTCATCAGAATTCAATATTACCGGCTCCTTCCAGACTTCTTCCACTGTTTCTAAGGTGATCTTATGCCAGGACCTTCGCTTGATGGTCGGGACAGTAGGAGGTTTATTTGATTTATTTAGGCCCATGAAGGTAAATTCAAGCATACTGTGGTCTGACCAATTAACTACTTTGGGGAGATGACAATATATAGTAGTGCAGTCTGCAAAAATTAGGTCCAGTGTATGGCCACCTCTATGAGTGGGTCCACTATTCTGTAGAGCAAATCCCAGTAAGGCAAGATCAGACATTAAAGTCTTTGTTTCTGGGTGGTCTAAATTGTCCGCATGAAAGTTAAAATCACCTAGTAGAATACACTTTTCTTTAGCTTTCATATGCTGTGCTAGTATTTCAGTCAGGGCTAAAGTAAAGCCAGCATTGGGTCCAGGGGGGCGATAAACTAAGGCACCCTTCCAGTGCTCCTTAGGTCCTATCATAATTTTGAAGATCATAACTTCCATAGAAAGTTGGTTGATCTGTTCTATAACGGATACTTTAAGGTGTTCTTTATATATTATGGCAATGCCACCGCCAATTTTATCAGGGCGATCCTGTCTTAGGATTTTATACCCCGTAGGAATCCCCAGAGTGATATAAGGGGTGTTATGCGGTTTTAGCCATGTTTCCGTAAGGAAGCTGACCTAAGGTTTAAGAGTATGGATAAGATCCCATATTTGTAAATGGTGTTGCGGTAAGGAGCGAACATTAAGAAGAAAGCTTTTCCAGCCTTTCATCATAGATGCATTCTCCCTGACATGTCCCAAAATAATGGATGTTTGTGTAGCCTGAAACCTACATACAGCACATGAAAAGGGTCCTTCAGGACTTGGCCAACCGCCATTAACACTTCTCTCCACCCCCTGGGGCTGTAGGTCTAATAGAGCTTGGGAGGTGTTCCTGAGTCGTGAGGCTTTCAAAGGCTCCATGATTGAAATGGGCAGAGTAAGTGGCCCCTGGCCCCGTCCTGTCGTGGACGGGCGCAGACGGGCCACTCTTTGGCTACTCTTTGGCTCATCTACGGCCCCGCTACGCGCTCCCGCTACGCGTACGGAGAGAGATGAGGGCTAAATAGCCCCGAGCAAGTGAACCGCTAGAGCGCTAAGCGGTGTCCAAACAGGAAGTGGTGTCCTCCCACCCTTTCAAAGTCAGGGCTCAGGAGGAAGCGCAGGTAACGGGCTAAATTGTGGCTACAATGTGCAAATGAACCACCAGCAGTGAATGCAGGAGCAAGTGTGTGCAAAGTAATGTGTCAAAATAATAATTTAAAATTTTCGAACTTTTCAATCAGTAATTATTAAAATTGCATAAGTTTCAAGAGCGCACTCAGCACAACATAGATAATGTGTCAGAAAGCTCAGGCGAGCGAGCGGGTCGAGGTGACGCGGCCACTATCACCCTTACCGCATCGCGCCGATGTCAGGCTCCGCCTAAATAGCCCAGAGCAAGTGAACCGCTAGAGCGCTAACCGCTAAGCGGTGTCCAAACAGGAAGTGGTGTCCTCCCACCCTTTCAAAGTCAGGGCTCAGGAGGAAGCGCAGGTAACGGGCTAAATTGTGGCGACAATGAGTAAATGAATCACAAGCAGTGAATGCAGGAGCAAGTGTGTGCAAAGTAATGTGTCAAAATAATATTTTACAATTTTTGAACTTTTCAATCAGTAATTATTAAAATTGCATCAGTTTCAAGAGCGCACTCAGCACAACATAGATTATGTGTCAGAAAGCTCAGGCGAGCGAGCGGGGCGAGGTGACGCTGCCACTATCACCCTTACCGCATTGCGCCGATGTCAGGCTCCGCCTAAATAGCCCCGAGCAAGTGAACCGCTAGAACGCTAACTGCTAAGCGGTGTCCAAACAGGAAGTGGTGTCCTCCCACCCTTTCAAAGTCAGGGCTCAGGAGGAAGCGCAGGTAACGGGCTAAATTGTGGCTACAATGAGCAAATGAACCACCAGCAGTAAGGGCAGGAGCAAGTGTGTGCAAAGTAATGTGTCAAAATATTATTTTAAAATTTTCAAACTTTTCAATCAGTAATTATTAAAATTGCATCAATTTCAAGAGGGCACTCAGCACAACATAGATAATGTGTCAGAAAGCTCAGGCGAGCGAGCGGGTCTAGGTGACGCTGCCACTATCACCCTTACCGCATCGCGCCGATGTCAGGCTCCGCCTAAATAGCCCCGAGCAAGTGAACCGCTAGAGCGCTAACCACTAAGCGGTGTCCAAACAGGAAGTGGTGTCCTCCCACCCTTTCAAAGTCAGGGCTCAGGAGGAAGCGCAGGAAACGGGCTAAATTGTGGCTACAATGAGCAAATGAACCACCATCAGTGAATGCAGGAGCAAGTGTGTGCAAAGTAATGTGTCAAAATAATATTTTAAAATTTTCGAACTTTTCAATCAGTAATTATTAAAATGGCATCAGTTTCAAGAGCGCACTCAGCACAACATAGATAATGTGTCAGAAAGCTCAGACGAGCGAGCGGGTCGAGGTGACGCTGCCACTATCACCCTTACCGCATCGCGCCGATGTCAGGCTCCGCCTAAATAGCCCAGAGCAAGTGAACCGCTAGAGCGCTAACCGCTAAGCGGTGTCCAGACAGGAACTGGTGTCCTCCCACCCTTTCAAAGTCAGGGCTCAGGAGGAAGCGCAGGTAAGGGGCTAAATTGTGGATACAATGAGCAAATGAACCACCAGCAGTGAATGCAGGAGCAAGTGTGTGCAAAGTAATGTGTCAAAATAATATTTTAAAATTTTTGAACTTTTCAATCAGTAATTATTAAAATTGCATCAGTTTCAAGAGCGCACTCAGCACAACATAGATAATGTGTCAGAAAGCTCAGACGAGCGAGCGGGTCGAGGTGACGCTGCCACTATCACCCTTACCGCATCGCGCCGATGTCAGTCTCCGCCTTAATAGCCCCGAGCAAGTGAACCGCTAGAGCGCTGACCGCTAAGCGGTGTCCAAACAGGAAGTGGTGTCCTCCCACCCTTTCAAAGTCAGGGCTCAGGAGGAAGCGCAGGTAACGGGCTAAATTGTGGCTACAATGAGCAAATGAACTACCAGCAGTGAATGCAGGAGCAAGTGTGTGCAAAGAAATGTGTCAAAATAATAATTTAAAATTTTCGAACTTTTCAATCAGTAATTATTAAAATTGCATCAGTTTCAAGAGCGCACTCAGCACAACATAGATAATGTGTCAGAAAGCTCAGGCGAGCGAGTGGGTCGAGGTGACGCTGCCACTATCACCCTTACCGCCATTGAATCAGAATAGTCTCATAGGTATTTAAATCCTTCAGTTCAGATGGAATATTTATCAACTCAAGATTATTATGTACAGCTCTAGCAGGCATTCTATTTTCATTTAATTTATTATAACAATATTTACAAATACGTTGATCAAAACCCAAATCAAAACAGTTTTCTACCAACAAATAAGTCGCAAAATCTTTCCACTGACTATTATTTTCCTCTTCACTTTTGAAATATAAATCAACTAACCTAGTTTGATTTTTGTAATGAGTGCGTCGACAACACACACAAGGAAAATTTGGTTTTTCACCTGCAATGACCTTAAACTTTGTTATTTCCTGTTCAAAATGTTCAGTATTAAAATTTCCGACATTTTCTACCACATTTCCTTCTATAACTGTATCAGTTTCTGCTTTGTCTTCTTCTGCACCAAACTAACTAACTTCATTTTCTGCTCAAATCTTCTTAACATCTAATTCACATCCATTCAAAAGAGCACTATTTAACTGTTTAAGTTTAAGTGCTGGACTTTTTGCATAATACAACTTTCTCACTAATTTCCTCATTTTGGTATGATGCACTGCTAACATCCTGAAGTGATGAAAAACACTCTGGCATTTTTTTTAGAAAGACAAGCCAGAGAAAGCCCTTGCAGACCTGTTTTTTCTCTCTCTCTGAAACGGTCTTATTCTTGCAACATTACAATCTTTTTTTTTAGACTTTCCTTAGTATACTTACATAAGAAATTGCGAAAGAAATCAATTGAATCCTGTCTTACACTGCAAATACTACTACAATTCCAACTGTACACAGGAACGTTAGGACGTCCCTCTAAAACTTCATCAGCTATCACCTCTTCTGCATTTCTAAGCACAATTTTCTCTTTATCAATAGGACAACCATCCTTCACCTCATATGCTCGACCACTGGTGTCAACTGCCGGCAACAAATCGTTATTTTGAAAGTAACTCTCTTCATTAAAAAATGGCTCAGAACTTGAAGTATGCATCCATTTTCCAGAAAAAACTTTACAAAAATTACTTCTATTTATGTGTCTTTTCCATTTACTCTTAGCTTTTAAAACTTTGATTGCCTTATTCAGTGTATTTATTCTATTAATTACTAAAATAAATAACTTATTTTTTGTCTCAAACGCGCGTTCAACAACATCCTCAATATATATTTTTTTCTTATAAAGAGCTGATTTCCTTTTAGAAAGTTTTTCCTTTTTTATAAATTCAAAACTACTCTATTATAAAACATGCGCTTCCTGATTTCCGCAAACAGATTAGTACGTCTTTTACTGTACACATTTTCCTCTTCGCAGAGTTGAGAAACATTTTTACTTTTTTTCTGATTTCTCCTTGTAGATACTGACAACTTTTTTTCCTTTTCAACATTATCCAAAAATGTTTTCCTTTGAGACAACTTTTTATGAAATCCTTGCTTGTCTTACCAGGAGCACTCTTGTTTTTATCCGTTCTTTGTTGATTACGTAATTCTTCTAATTCTTTTCTCTTTGAATGATATGTCCGTTTATAGTGCTTTCTTTTTTCATTTTTGGTCGGCATATTGATTTTTGTTTGTGATCAAAATGACAATCTGTTAAGAAAAAAGAAAACATAGAAATTATAACCACTGGTTTACTTTACAAGTAAAATAAAGACAAAGCAACAGTCTCTGAACAGAGTAGGAAATCATGTAGTGAATGCTGTTTCTAACTTTATGACAGTCCATAGCTGTGTCAACATTATAGACGTATTTTCTGATAATAATTTTTCAGGCTTAGGAACAGTACACTGATTTTCAGGTGCTGTAGATGATCATAGTGCAATTAATGTTTTTGACTATAATCTCTAACACACTTCATCAAAACATTTATTCTCATTTTCATTAAGCAGATCAACGATGAATACTACAAGAAGACTGGCTCGAAAAATGTTTTTTATAAAAAGTAAATTTATTCATTTAAAAATTCATATTCTAATAATACTTGTAACATAATTTCATCAGGTACTTCGTCTCCTTCATAATCAAAATTGTCCTCTTCCAAATTCTCTTCTTCCCCTTCCAAATCTTCCACCATTTCTAAATAAGCACTGTCCAAAGTCTCATCCATAAAATCCTCATTTCCACTTTCATTATCCTCTTCAAAAACTCCATCAATTAGTTCCTCTATTAAATCATTTGCAATTTCGAAATGCAAATCAACGCTCTCTGGATGGTTTTCCATTTTAGGATTTAGATTTTCTTGCTGGTCCTTCCAAAAAAATATAAAGACTAAAGTATATCTTTTTCATGAATAGATAACTAAAAAGTACCTTTACTAATTTTTAAGTACATACATTATCATACTTTGAAACACATTAACTACAGAGATTAACGTAGCACCTTCCTCTTATTTGAAAATAGACTCACACTGTGATCCTAGACATTAACACTATCCCTTTTAATTTTTTTAAATAATTACTGCAGTGAAAAGAGATCTTACTGTGAGATTTGTTTTTAGGTTTTCTGGACTGTAGAACTGTTGAAAGACTTTATAATTTATTTCTAGGGATCGATTTTCTGAGTTTACCACTATAAACTGCTATTCAAACTGTATACAGTCTGAAGGTGGGACTCACAATGATCAAATGACAATTCACTAAACAGATTACTACTTGCCACAGAGACAGTTGCTTTTGCCTTTCAACAGCACACTCAGCATCTGAATTCCACAGCATGTACAAAATTTCATGCTAAACATGAGCAACCATATCATAATAGACCTCTGCAAATGCATATAAAAGGGTGCAGACAGATGGTACAGCCACAGATATGTAGAGATGATGCCCAACACACCAACAGCCATATCATAATACGCCTCTGCAAATACAGAAGAACGAGTGCAGACAGATGGTACAGCATGAGTTAGAGAGATAATGCAGACTTAGCAAGAATTAATGCACGCAGACAGTAAACTGTTACAGTCAGAGGATAGATGAAGCAGAACTGAAAAGAAAAGAACACATGGACCAGGCCCATAAAAATATAGTGCCGACAGACAGTAAAATAATATGACAACATACATATGTAGTGCAAGCTGATACCGACATGGTACAAATAGAAGATAAAATGCTACAACAGAAGAGAAATAGTGCAAACATTCTGCAAAATGTTGTTTATTATTTTAATCTGCACAAAAATAAATTCCCTTTTCAAATTGCCAACTTACCTTTATAAATGGTTTTGAACGTTGAAAACTCTATTGAGTACACTGCAGATTCTTGCTTTTCAGCAGCAAACACTATAAAAAACAAAAAAACTCAAATTTTATTACCATATTACACACATATTTATTACACAACATACAGCCTTTGTGGCAAATAACAAGCCTAACAGATATATTCCCTTAGATTCTCTACCACTAGATATCCTAAAGCCTAACTAAGTTCAAGAAATGATTTTTAAACACATCAAATAACCACATTTTTCACCCAGATTTATTTAAAATCAAGCTTCATTTACAGTGTGATCTTCCACACATTTCCAGGATGCTACATGCAATCTTTATGATATGTACTGCTAGAGAATCTTACGTAGCATATATGTTAGGCATCTTACTTGCCAAAAGAAATCACCATGGAACACCAAGATCACACTATGAGTTAAGCTTCTTTTTAAATGATTTTGGGTGAATAATTTGCTTACTAGATTTATCTTTAGATTCTGCTAATTATACTGATTTATTTTCTTTCCAACATTTTGACAATCACTACTTGCACAAAACTAATGACAGAGGGGGAGGGAGAGGGAGAGTAGGAAGGAGACACAGGGCAGGAGGGAGAGAGAGCGCAGGAGAGAGAGAGAGGGCAGGAGGGAGAGGAAGATGCAGAGAGAGAGCAGCAGTGAAAAACACAGATGGAGAGGGAGAAAAAGGACAGGAGGCAGAGAGAGGTCAGGAGAGAGAGGGAAGGCACAAAAAAGAGAGATATGAAGATGGAAAGGGAGTAACAGAGTAGGAGGAACAGAGAGGGCAGGAGGGAGAAAAACGTCAGGAGGCACAGAGAGAGAGAGGGCAGCAGAGAAACAGGACAGGAGGGAGAGAGAGGGCAGGAGGGACGCAGAGATGGAGAAGCAGAGCAGGAGGGAGAGAGAGATGGAGAGGAAGAGGGAGAGTAGGAAGGAGAGAGAGATAGAGCAGCATGGAGACAGTGCAGGACAAAGACTGAGAGCAGGAGGCAGAGAGAGATGCAAAGGAAAGGCAGGAAGGAGAGAGAGATGACAAGGGGGAGGGAGGGCAAGAAGGTGAGACAGGCCAGAAAGAAGAGGAAGGACAGAAGGAGAAAAACAGTAGAAAAAAGGACAACAGGGAGAGGGAGAGCAGGAGGAACAGGAAGAGCAGGACAAAGACAGAGGGAGAGCGAGAGCAGGATAGAGAGTGAATGAGGGAGAGGAAGGGTAGAAAGCAGAGGGTAGGCAAGATGGAGAGAAACTGCACAATAGACAAAGATACAGAGGGCGAGCCGGAGAGAGAGAGATATATAAAGGGAGGGCAGGACAAAGAGAGAGATGGTCAGGGAGGGAAGGAGGAACACAGATGTATGTATGCTGACTTTAGTAGCTCAGTGCATAAAGGCATCTGCTGCAGGGACCTGTGTATAACCTCATGGTCACAACTCTTTGTTTCGCTTTAGCCCCGCCCCTTTCCTCTCTGACCCCTCACCCACCAGTGCGGCCCTCGGCCACAAACCACACTGTAAATCTTGCCCCCATATCATTGCATCTAAATATGATACAACAGGTAACATCATACCTACAGCAAATGAGGACTATTGGCTTTGACAATGATTCATAGCTGCACAAGTTAAATAAACAGAAATTTTGGCCTGTCGATAATCTTCAGAAAACTTCCACTTACAGTCCTGGTGACGCCATAACAATATTGCTGTACCTGAGTTTCAGAAAAAGAAGGGAAATCCACACAGAAAATGACTCTCTTTAAAGGATTTCCCTTCCTTTACTACGCTCACCTAGCATGACCTCATGCCTCACTTCTCCACTAGTCACAACTAAGTAGTGTCAGCAGCGTAAGCAGCGCACATAATCTACCTGCAGTTTCTGAACGTGTCTGTATCGGGCTCTGTTTTATGCCCTGGCACTTTTTCTTGAACTGCAGCAACAGCAGGTTGTCACTGCAGGCCCCTCAAAAAAAACAGTCTGCCTGTGCCAGGCCTCAAAACAGAGCCCGATAGAGACCCATTTTCAGCCTGCCTTTAAAAAACTGCCGGTGCTCAGACCCGAAGAGACCCGGCCAACGTAAAGCCCTGAAACTATGTTAATGTCTCCTCTCTCTTTGCTCCCTTAAATTTGACTGACAAACAACGTTTGCTTTCCATGAGACACGCTTCTTTTTCGATGTTCCACATTCAACGCCTTGAGACTTTGCCCTTTTTAGTATCAGAAGCCACTCTACCTTTCGCGCTTTTTCAGTTTTGAAATTCCATAAATTATTTTGACATGAGTAGATACGAGCGGCCCAGTACCTCCTACTTGCATGAACCCAAGTCGCTCCCTTTCACTTAAAAATGCCTTAGAGACGGCAAAGAATTATATCTGAATAGAGATGAGTGTACAGAAACACGGGATCACTCGTTCACGTGTAGGCACTTCCAATTGCATGAGTCATGTAACCAGAACCGCTGTAATGTAGCATGTGTTTTCAAAGGTACACCGGTGCCTGCTATAATGCTGACTTTTACCTTATTGGTCAACGGGGGTTATTTATTTTCAAACAATGAGAATTGCTATGAGTTATTAAACGCCACAGCTTACATTGTAATAGTCACTCAGCATATGCTTTCCTGTAAGAATGTACTTTATCCACCCCGCATTGGAACCTTGATGTTTCCATCTGGCCGCGAATTGAGTTCAATCACATGAGATGAACAAGAGCCTTATTGTCACAAAAACAGGTTACCCTAACATCTGCTCGCAAACATATCTCCTTCACTTAGCTAACACTCGCAGAGAAGTGCATGCCTTATTAAATAGTGACCTTCCTTTACAATTTGCTGACTGACTCCCATAATCTTTAACGCATCCTCCACTTCAGGGCTAGCTCATTTTTTTTATAAGTAGTGAGCAATGGTTTAGTGACTTCTTTGCCGAAAATATTTGGAGTCATTCCTGCTATCCTTCACTCCATATTCTCCGGTCTATTTTGTGGACTTCCTGTTTTACTAGCACTGGCTGCTGGTTTTTTGTTCCTATTTTGTTTATTGCAAAATGGATGTCCGTCCTGTCTTCGCAAACGAGCCGGAGCACTTAGGAGTGTTTCGCCACAGAATGCTTGGGTACCCTGGGATCCTGTCACTCGCGACTTTGAGTGCATCATATGGATTATCATTTCGATTTTCCTATTTCACCTGTGTGCAGCCTGTATTTCATTGCCTGAGCTGTGATTTCATGTGGGCTCGGGACTTATGTCTCTGCAACTTGGTATCTCCTGAAGTGAATTACAATCATCTCATGGATCCTTTAATTGATCATGAACTGCTTTGTTCTGATGGAGGGATTATGGCCTTTGCAGCGATACATGGAGTTCTGGGTCGTTGGAATATATTCGCAGTGGCGCAAGATTTCTTGGCACACAGCTACATTGAAAACCCACTGAGTTGTCCTCTGATGGTACTAGAGGCTCCGGTAATTGAAGAGCATGTATGTTCTTTTCCTCTATTGAATTGGACGGCTGAGTTGTTTTCGGATAATAACAGTGGCTTCCTTTTAGAAGCGGTTGCTGCTTATTTCGCCTACTCAGTTTTAGGCTGACTCTTATGGAAGCCATTGACGTCATAACTTTTTTTTTCTCTCACTATTTTTCTGACCTTTTATAGACTTTTTTTTATATAAACAGACCTATTGGCTTTACTAAGAGTGGACATTACAATTTCGTGCTGGTGAGATTTTATTTTTTTATGTGGACTACATTTTTTTTCCTACCCTACTCGATTTCGAACTAAGCATCTTATCTGATACGTGCTCGGAGCAAGGCAGGGTGATATATGGATAAATGTGCCCTGATTACTATGTTAAGTTAGCATGAGTTTTTTATGAGTTTAAACGCCATTTTTCCTTTCTGCTGCTTTTTTGCGCCTGACACACATCTGCTGCTTTACTTTTCTGCCTAGTGAAATGTTTTCGATTCATACGAGAATAATATGTTGTTACACTGATATCAGCCTTGCTTGCCGAGCTGTATCTGTACAGCGAGTACTGAAACCTTCAAAGATATCTCAATACAGTAGTTGTTATGAGCACTGATCTTCGAACGTCCCTACAGATAACATACATGCAGCTGCAGCCAAGTTCTCGCTTTTGGCGCGTTTTTTATTTCCTTGCACAAGAGCATAACACAAACTTGATGGTGCTTCACATGCAGAGAGCTGGTTGCTAATGATGTGATCTCTAACCATTAGGATTTTGAGTTATGGTCGCTTTACTTAAACTCAAAAGAGACCTTCTCAGATATAATATAATATAATATACATGCTCGGGGGGGTGTGAAATAAGTTTTGTTAAACCCTATTCATTTTGCATCATACTATGCTTGCACCGTTTGTGTTCTATGGACTAGTAACTATGCCGATTACTTTGTTTCTTATAATATGTTTACTTGTATTAGATAAGATACTGCACTTGAAAGCACTACATTAGTGAATAAACATTTCAAATATGCACGTTCTCTCTTTTAATCCATATTCTGGACTGAAATTATTGTATACTGAAAGAGTATTCATGTGTTCCACGTAACCTCAGGTGTACTAAGTTCATGTTGTGGTTTGTCGACCAGAGTTACTCATAGTACAACCCGCGGGCTGCCTTTCTTGGCGGCTCGCGGACCATGCAGACAATCGTACCTCTGCTAAAAAAATCATTTATTAGTGTTACCAACACTGCCGCAGCAGCGCTTCACTCAGACTGATAATCAATGCTCCCCCGGCTCCCACAGAGCAGAGGCTTTGTCGTATTTCACTTCTTCTTGCCCTTGCATCTCCACTCTGACAATCACTTCTCCCCCGGCCACCACAGAACAGAGTGGAGATGCAGAGGCACTAAGAAGTGAAATACGACAAACCCTCTGCTCTGTGGAGCCGAGCGAGCGGTAATTGTGAAAGTGGAGATTCACTGGCGCTTCAACAAAGCATCAAAATTATATAAATGGTCTTTTAAACACCTGCCAAGTACTTTGATGCGACTATCTGTGTGTGCCCGCAGAGCAAACTGTCTCAGCCCGGACTGAAGGCAGACACAGACAGACACACACACAGTGAGATAACAGAGGGGGACGGAGAGGGAAGGCAGGAGGGAGATAGAGATGGAGACAGACGGCAGGATGGAGAGAGATCTATGTATGCTCGGTCTGGTACCTCAATGTATGAAGGCATCTACTCCATGGACCTGTGTACAACCTCATGGTTACAAGTTTTTACTTTACTTTACTGAGCCCCCTCCCCCTCTCACCCCACCCACACCAATGCGTCCCTCGGCCACAAACCACACTGTAAATTTAGCCCCCGAGAGAACGTTTATGAGTACCTTAAGCATTGGCAGTTTATGCTGACCAATAAGTCACTGATTGCTACTATGGTGGAGGATTTTTGGGTACTAAGGTGAGTTTTGGGACATCGTAATTCACGGAGGTTCCATGCCTCTATGCACAGTTCTGTCTAAGCACGGAATCCCTGCGAAAGTCTGTTAGACCTCTTACTTGCCAAAAAAAATGTCCATGTATCTTTTGACAACGACGAGGCCTAAGAAACATGCTGCCTAAGATTCTCAAGCAGTGCATACCATCTAGCCTAACTAACTTATTGTCTCTGGAAGTGTTCAAAGAATTCAGTTCTCTATGAATAGTTCTACTGTAAGGAGATTAATTTTCCCAAAAAGAAAAATACAAATTTGGAGAAAAAAAACTTAATCATAGGAAAAAGTTACAAGTATAGTCTTTGTTTTGAAAAATGAAGGCCGAATTCAGAGTCTTCCTGGTACGCTGTGTGCAGAATCAAAAGTCAGTGTAAGGGGCTGGAGAAAACATGAAATCTTCTATTCCTGTAGACAAAAAGTCATCTACCGTAGTAGGTGAAAATTGGATTACCTCGTTTAGAAGATTAACCATACATAGATGCGAAGCATCTCCTTTAGCATTGGAAGCATCAGCAATGTCAGTTTCCGATGTTACCTGCATGCCTGTTGTTTCCTCTTGTACCTCAGTAGTAGCAATTTGCATCTGTGAGATCTCAATGAATGCCGTCATCAGAATTGGTAGTCTCTTGGGACAGCACAGAGCATGGGCCATTACCGGGTCCAGCACAGTATCGACATCTGTTGGCATGACTGAGGGGAGTGTTAGACAGATGTCTAGCATGCAGTCTTCACCGCAAAGCAGGCAGCATAGAGCAGGTAAGATGCAATCTTGCCAGATTGGTCGGAATGACAGAAACCATGTGGTATTTAATTCTCGTAGACGAGGTAAACCCAAATTTGTACTATGCGCTCACGACACTTCCTTTCCAGGAGGGCATTCTCCAAGATTTCGGGAGTGACGCTGGTGACGCTGGTGGATTGGCGTGCCATAGTGTAGCAGTAGGAATAAAAACAGGATTCCTGTAACGAGTACTAAAATTAGTGGCAGACCACCAAACCCCGAATGCACAAAGTTTGGAATGATTCCGAGGACTGCTTAAAAAAAGTGTTAACAGTCCTACACACATGTTCTTAAATACATGTACAATACCGCTCATATCAGACATGTTTAAGATACGTCCCAACATTTCTGTGAAATGTACAGGGCAGTTTGTACTCAAAAGAGCCTGTATTTCAGCTGAAGTCCTTGCAATTTGTAGATCATAGATTTCTTTGGCCGAGGTCAAAGGCACAGTTTGTTGCAAAAGAATGGCTTTCATTCTGCTGAAAGTATCAATTCGTATAGAAGAGATGTTCAGTGAAGGCCATAAAGGTGACTCACTGACTGTGTCTTTGGGGGAACAAGACTTTCATACAGCAAGTGAACCTGGAAATAACTTTTACTAGATATGGGATTCCTAGCAACATGCCACAGCAGCTGTGATCATTCAACATAATGTAACTTCCATTCTAAAGTTGTCCAAAAAGTGGATTAATAACCTCGGTTGGTGAATCTTGCAGGTGACAGGACAAATTTGCAGTGGAACCATTACAAGTCCCTTGTAAAATAAAACCTGACATAGGAGAGAACCGCTTAGTGCGTTTTCACAGTTTGTACCGCTAAGAAACACTTCATGCCCCCCACTCCAACATCTGTGTGCGTAAGGTAATTCCCAGGATGTCTTGATATAAACCTCACATATTTGCCTGCTGGTATATTTCTGAGGCAATACGGAAAATGGAAAGTTGTAACAGGCAGTTATTTTGACATGTATGATCCACTCAGTAGCTGTTTTTTCTGCTACCATAAATGGCAATTTTTCCAATTTTGCAATGCTCAGCACTGTATACTTTGCTCCCCTTTGTGCCAGTTTGATCTGTTCATCAGTGAGATTGAATTCTGAAAACAGAGACGACAAGTTGATAAAACGCCAAGGCACATAGCCTGCACACAAGTTCTGTAGCGTCCTGCTAATAGCAAGATAGAACGTAATTGAGACTGGCCTTGTCGCAGCATGACCAAATCTTGTTCCATAATGTCTATGGCAGAGGATACAATGTTGCCCAATGAATATAACCTGGATGACAGAGTTGTTAACCGATTGTCGACTACAGTGAGAGATTTCTCTTTATTATTACAACCAATTTCTCCTATTCTTTCTGCAGTGTCCTCTTGGGTAACCTTGCATATTTCATTATAAGCAGCATAGATACCAGCATATATGAAATGTTAGTGACGCGGATTTCTTGGACCTAGCAAGAAATCTCTAAGTAAGTATAAGTGTTCTTTCACATCCTCTAGTGTAGCTTTCTGTAGCCAATCAAGGCATAGTTTCCGAACAATGTATGCTGTTACTACCTCTGGATACTGTCTTTGAACATGGTGTGGGACTGGCCTATTGATAGTAAAACCCAGTATTTTGTTCAGGAATCGATCTTGACAGTTGTTTGTGTCTGTGGGCCAGAGCAACCATTTTTCCCATTCAGGATCTGATATGTTGTGATGCAAAATAGTACGTACGTCGACCTCCGCCGGTGTAGTGCTATCACTTGCAGGTGCAGGTATGGGCGGAGTGTTCATGTCTTTGATCTTGGCTAACCCAAGGCAAGAAGTTTGTTGGACAGTGTCATTCAAAAACATTATTTGCTCTGGGATGATATAGGCTCTTAACAAAACTTCTATCCTATGCACTTGCCAATCTTTTTTACCCCAGACAGATTTTGTGTCAATTGTGTCAAAACCTTGTCTAGACAGTTGGGCAATAAATGCTGCAGAATACATCTGTTTTGTATTGGTTAATATATTTTTCATTCCTGTTTTGTTCACATTTTTGAAGTAAAATGTTTCTGGATTGGATGTATTGAACCATGAAAAATATAGAAACTTCATTGCAAACGTTTTTAAGCTACCCTTTGGAGGTTTAGGACGATGATCCCATTGGTTATACATAAATACATTTCTAGGTGATGCAGATTTATGCAAGAAATTATGACCATAGTGGCTGTAACAATTAAGCTGTTCATAGTCTGATGAACCCTCTAAATATTCATGATTAGAGAATGCAGCATATATTTCGAGATCAGACATCATGTTATTAACAGTCTCAAAGTCCCAATCATCAAAAAAGGTACTAGAGGTAATAAAGTCACTTAATGAAATTTTAAATAATTGTAGAATCTTCAAAAGTTCCGACGGGCCAAATATTTCATATTCAGTTTTGTCCCAAAGCTATACCATCTTGTATAGGAATGGCTGTGATGTTCACTGATGACAAGTCTCTTGCTTCACAATGGGATGATTTGTGTGGTTTCAGAAGTAAGTTCACTCTTTTACTTGCTGTGTCCATTTGAATATATCTTCCATTTATCAGCATACTAATAGTCATTACCAAAGCTAGCCAAAGAAGAAAGAAAAATATTCCAGAAACAATCCATAGTTCAATCCATGGTGAATTCAGATCAGTCTTTTTCAGGAGATAAAAAACGACTTGTGCTTGTTCCTTGAAAGTTTTTTGTGCTGGCATCGTTTCAGGTTCGCTGGGATCCTCAGAAAACGTATCAAAGTTATTGAAATAGCCAGAGGCAGTTCTGTCAATGGTTGGAATTGCATCAGGATTCATTCAAGTTGCTGGAAACAGTTGATCACTTGTTACTTTGTTGTAGATAGGTGTATCAGGATGAACTGTTATTTAGGTCTCAATAGGAATAAGTTCCATAGCATTGTTGCATAGTCCTTCGATTCTCATTTCTGACTGTTCGAAGGTGATGAGTCTCTCAGTTTGGACCTCTTGGATAGTAGCTAGAGGAGTGCATCTGCTACTTGATTGGAGTCCACATGGCCTACTGCTTAGTATCAGCCACATAGTGTGGTTTGATCAGGTCGATGGACACAAATCTTTTCTCCTTTTTTCCAGCAAGTTGCGGCAAAAGTACTGTTCTTGATCCGTGGATTGCTAGGACATGTACTGGTTGTCTGTATGAAGGGCCAAATTCCTTCTTGTCTGCGATCTTCTCTCAGACTTGATCCCCAAGCTTTGGGATCCAGACAGGCCTTGCTGGGACGGCTGGATTTTCCCCACTGGTGGTTGGCTTCAGGAACACATTGCTTTGTTTCGATCTTAGTTCATTTAAGTCCTGTGAGACAACCAAATGATCTTTGATGTCAAAAGGTTTATTTTCCACCACAGTGCCTTTGCAATCAAGGTCTGGAACCAACATTCTTGTCCCAAATAGGACCTCATATGGAGTGACAACCCCGAGAGAACTTCTCGTCAAATTGTTTAATGAGTGTTGGACCCCATAAAGATGTTTGACACATCCATCACCCGAACCTAATACTCTAGCTGTTATAGACCGCTTTATGTCCCGGTTTTTTCTTTCCACAACAGAATTTCCCTCAGGATGGAATGGAGAAGAGTACCGCAATGCTACTCCCAAACTGTCCATGGCTTCTTTGTAAGATTGAGAGCTAAACGCAGGGCCCTGGTCAGAGTGTAGTGTGCCAATTGTGTATGTGCCGATAAAGACTCTCAAATCTTTTATAACAGTTTGAGCTTCAGCCGAGGGCTGAGTCCAAATCCATTGGAACCTTGAGCATGAATCCACTGCGACCATGATATATTTATAGTTACCATCCCTTTGTAAGGGACCTCAGTGGTCCAGGTAAACACAAGCTAATGGTTTATATGAAATTAACAGGGGTGTCTGCGCATGATGTTTCACAGTAGAGACTTTCATCTTCTGGCATATTTCACATTCCAAAACATAGTTTTTGATCTGTTTTCTAATGCCAGGCCACCAATATCTCTGTTTTAATAATGATACTGTGGCGGAAACACCTGCATGGGCAGAGGCTATCCCTTTATGTGCTGCTAGGATTAGTCTTAATCTATGTTCCATGTTTGGAATTACCCTATACCCCACTCCAGAGATTCGAGAAAACAAAATGTTGTTCGCATCAATTATATATGAGTGGAAACTTTTTATGTAACGCTGCACCGCTGAATTTGCTTGAAGCATTGACAGCCAGTAATATTTCACCATCTATTCCCATTTTTTATCGAGTGATCGCAGCTACAGAAGTTGTTTGCACAGCCCCCTTTGCGGCTTCATTATCCAATGAATTACCTGCAACGCCATCATGTTGATGATTCAGCATGTGTATCACGTGAGTGTTTTGTAGTCCGTCTTGCAACTGAACTACTTGTTACCAAAGCGTTTTATGCTTGATTGTGCCACCTTTTGCATCTTTGAAACCATTTTGAAGCCAATTCTGTAAATATTCTTTGCATGATTGAACACAGTAAAAAGAATCGCACACTATGAGTGTGGGGAATTTGCGATCCGTATTCTCAAGTGCCAATTTGAATGCTTATAGTTCAGCTCGCTTAGCTGTGCAATCTCCTGGAGATTGTGTTTTTGTGACCATTGGTCTGAATTTGCTATCGTGCATACAACTTTTACCGATTGCGCATGCTGTACTATAAGCTTGCTTACTCCATGTGGGGGGTTGTGCAGATCCGTCAGTATAAATTATAAATTCGTACTGGTCAAGAGGGAGAATCTCAGTAGGCAGAGGACATTTGTGTTCTATAAAGATCAAAAACATTTTCAACATCAGTTGCAGCAAGAGAATTAACCAATTGTATCCATCTTGGATGTAAAGCCTGTGAATTCGGAATGCTTGCTTTTGTAACTGCCTCTAAGGCTGGTACTGGAGTCACGACAATGATGCGTTTCCCCTGTGCGAGGGCTCTTTCTTTTGCTACAGTGGTTTTAACTGCTATCAGAATTTTTTCTGTTGAAGTAAAGCGCAGAACCACATGTTTATACAAAAGTGATTTCTATGCAATTGGTTCTTTTTCAATTTCATTAAACGTTAAGTATGTGAATCCGCATTGACCCGGAATGATTAGTTTGTAGCGAGGTTTAACCCTGTCTGCGTAATTTAGAATGTAAGTTCTTCCAAATTTCGGGAAACCTTGAAATGACTGTAAGTTTTTCAGCGTTTTTGGAGGTTGGAGCAGCGCACACTTTTCTAAAAAGTTGGCTGCCAGGCATTTGCCATCACTTGAAACTCATATCCTAGGAAAAGGACTTTGAGATGGGCCATTCTTGATTTCTTGAAATTTAATTTGTAGCCCTCAGAGGCGAAGCCCAGGATAATGGTGTTCACCCTGTTCAAGTCATCGTCTGTCAGATAGATATCATCAACATGTGACAATGCCTCATCATCATAAATTTGTAGTAATTCTGTTACTCTTGCTGATAATAACCCTGGGCTGTTCTTGAACCCTTGAGGGAGTCGCAAAAAGTGACGCTGGGTCCCCATTATTGAGAAAGCTGTCAAATACCTACTTTCAAGTGCTATGTTTTGACAAAAGAATCCGTTAGAAATGTCTAATGTGCTTTTATATATTTTACACACAATGTTATTCATTAATGCTGTACTATGTGCATTTTGCACTGCAAATGTTTTAGAACATGAGTTGAGGTGTCTGTAATCCAAAACTAGACAATATTTGTTGTCTGATTTGGAAACAGGAAACAAAGGACTGTTCATTGATGAGGTGTATGTTTCAATCACCCCTTCGTATTCAAGTTGATCTAAGATCTCCCTGACTTGTTTTTTAGCTTCTTGCTTAATTTGGTACTGCCTTTGTGCAGTTGGTTGATTTTTTAACCGCATGCGCTCTACGGGTTTTCCCGCTGTGCGCTGACTTTTGAAAATCGCGCGGTTCGTGACAAAGCCAGCTCGTCATCCGCGCAGCGCAGGTAACGCCCATGACGAGCTGGCTTTGTCATCCGCAGCGAAGGGGTTAACTGGATCTTGTGGTGAGGTGAGTCCTCATCCCATCCTACATGATTTTTGTATAATGCTGGGGCTTGGGCAACTGCCCATTTCCTGACAAAAGTGTCTTTTAAATGTACTGGAACATGGTTGTAGAAGGCGGGCATAATGATGTCTTTCGCGGTTAGTGACACCTAGCGTAGATGTCAACTCCCTGAGCACAACCTGGGAGAAACAAGCAATGTTTCTATGTCATGTAATCCAAATATCGCCAATAAAGTTGAACCAAAATTGTTGTTGTTTATCTCATGTTTAATTCACACGAATATCATCAATATCCATGAAGTTCCATAATGTGTGTGCATCCAAAATCAACATGTGGTGATAGTATCCCAATGCATTTCGGACACATGGTCCTTCGTCAGGGGAATCCTAAACAAAAATGAAAATGAGGCAATCTAAGTATAATTCACCGGGTAGCAAGTCTCAAACAAATTAAATGAAGTTCTGACGATTATGCATGTCAATAATCTATGGTACGGTATAATGCATGCAGCATGAGTCCAAAAACTTGTGTTGAATAAAGTAAAACCAAATGTCCATGCTCGTGTGCTATGGATAGAGCAAGCCCAGTTTGCAATATAAATGAAACGTACAATCACATGCGTTCAATGCGGAGAAAAAGAGTAAAGCGGTCACTGTGCCCGGAAGATAGACTCGGTGATGGAAAGCTCCACGTTATAACCCAAGTTAGAAATGCAAATAATGAAGGAGTTGGCGTTTAACTAAGAATCCAAAGCAAGAAGAAATGTGTCTATAGCGGTCACCGTAAGTAAAAGGTGATCCCAGTAATCAAGAGGTCTGCGTGTTAACACCAAGATGGAAAGCGTGAAACAATACAATAAAGACACTTACAAGAAATTCGGAGCTGGGTTACGCGTTAAGCCAGTACGCCCTTCGCCGTTTGGTGTGCAACAAACATTCGGAGTATACGGAAGTAGATAAGGAGTGTGCAACGTGCATAAAAAGAGGACTGAGTGTAGGCGGCCATCTTAGAGTGGGGAAACAAACACCCGAGGGTGGAAGTGAATGAGCAATACAAATAATGAAAAACGGAATGAAAATCCATTAAATTGGAAAAGGGGAAATTAAAATAATGAACTGGAGGTGTAACAGTGAGTGGGTGTATCTCATTTGAACAACGAATGGTGGACAATATGTAAACGATTAAACAGAGTGCATGGAATATGGAAACTAAAAGGATTAGAATGATTGCATGATAGTGTACCAATGGATGAAAGAGGAAAATTAATACATGCCATAACCATATATACATAAATTTAGAAGAAGATTCTTATAGATAACATTGAAATTCCATCCGATCGTTGAGACCAGAAGGTTTCATTGATTGAAGGAATTTGATCCAATGGTTTTCACGCTGTAATATGAAGTTGTTATTGTCTCTGAACATAATGATGTCTTTGCCATGTGGGCACTCCCTGACAAATTCTGGTGGCCAGTCTTGTTCTACTAGAAATATATCATAACCCTTTGAAAGCCTTTCCCAAAAGAGTGCTTTCACTTTTCTTGGTATGTCTCCCTCCATCCGGAGTGTTATCTCATTTTTGTGGAGAACTAACCCTGGAGTCTACAGTCTCAACTTGTATGTATTCATTCAAGTCCGCTGTCTCCAGTAGTTCCTCCAGGTTCTGGTGACCTATTGTTACCGCTGCTGCACTGTCCAGCATTGTCTGAGCCCATTCTCCATTCTTTAGTTATGTTCTCAGAATTCTTGGCATGTCTGATTTTCAGACCTGCTACCTTCTTCTTGGAGAATTGAGGTTTTGGTTTGTTTTTCTGAACGTGTTGATTATCTTTGGACTTCACGCGTTTTTACTTTTGTTAGGACCGTCCTCTTCTTTCAGATGTCTGTGACGATATCTGAAAGGTACGAGAGGAATGTGTATCAGTATCTTGATACCTGTCAGGTTTTCTCAAATTATCCCTATTCCTGAGGTTATACCTCCTTTCAGAGGGTCCTTTTGGTGAGGCCTACCTCGGGATTGAGAACATTTCTCTTTTGAATGTTGTTGTTATTTTCACACTTCTTTTTAGAAGATGTAGGATTGTGTTTATTAGAGACTTTTTCAGGACCTTCAGACAGTTGTGGTTTAACTGGTTTCCCACCCAAACTGTCTCTCCCTAATTCTTCATAGGGTTTTTCAATTATTCTGGCAAGTTCTTGTTTTTGTTCTGTTAACTCAAATTTCCTTAAGCGCTGGCTGATAGCCACTGATGCTGCCTCTCCTTTAATATTAGAGAATATTATTGTTGAGACCTGGTCAAAGTTTTTCAGGAATTTCATACCTAAATTCAGAGCAGGTTCTGCCCCATATTCATTTTGAATTTGTTTCAGGACATCAGGTATTACTGCCATAGACAGAACACCATGTGTTTTAGTATAGATGGCAGCAAAGACTGTGCCCCAAGTGGTGCAGTCTTCCTGATGTGGTGTGATCCCCATCGGTAAGCTGATTGTTAGGATTATGTGTTTCTCATAAGGGCTAGTTTCAGGAAATACTGCTTCAATTTGAGTCTTTTTTTGAGCTATCCAGAAGGGAATTTGTTCACATTTTGTGAGCATTTTACCCATGTCTGCGTGTAAAGTCTGTGGAGTAATTTTTAGTGTATTCCCCTGGTGAGAGGTTTTTGGAATAGCTAATGGTGGTTCGACTGTGAAAGTTCACATGACATATTGGACCAATTGTCTGTTAATTTTGATTAAATATTTGAGTTGAGCAAGTAATTCTACGTCTGACATTTCTTCAATGTCAGGATGAGGTGTATAGCCGGCAAAAATCGGTCATGTTGCTCCTGTTCTACCTAGTTGGCCGAACCTGGTAAAGTAATTGAAATGTTTTAGGGCACCTTTAAACCAGAAATTGTAAATAAAATTGATACTTGTATAGCGCACTACTCACCCGCAAGGGTCTCAAGGCGCTTGTACGAATACCCCTGTGGAACCCGTCCTGGCTTTCGCTGTGAGGCGTCCACTCCTGGGCACCCCGAGGGTGAAGGCCAGGCATCCTTAGCATTGTGGGGGCCGTTGTGGAGATTAAGCAAGCTATTGTCCAGAGTTACAGAGTGGGACTTATCAGGTCCGTGGAATTTTGAGCCCAAGACCCGCCGAGGCAGGGAATTGAACCCTGGTCCCGGGCTAGACCTCTGCATCAGGGTCTGCCGCTCTAACCATTGAGCCACACGTCTCCACAGAGAATATGCTCCTGGTTTGTAAGTCGAATTTTAACATCCTCGAAAGGAGTATAATCCTCAGGTGGATCATCTTCTTTGTAGAAGTGAAACAAATGTGTTCCTGGATTTGATTCTGGGAATACTATCCATGATGATAATACCTCTGTCTGGAAAGATTCATGTGCCTCCATCACAAAAACTTTTCTACCACTTCTTGATGTTAGACCATGTTTTATAAGTTTTAGAGTGATGCCTCTCCTTAAATTTGGAGGTATGTTGATAACATCGTCATCGGTTTCATTAAAACCTGAAAAATTAAAAGCTGGTACGACTTGGTCGGCTGCAACCCCACCGGTCACGGTGTCAGTCTCGTTATCCGTTATCGGACATTGTTTGATGAAAAATGCAGAGCAAGTTTCAAGGGAACAAAGATAAGGTGCACAATATTTTTGGAACACTGTGTACTTCAACGTTGAACAAACCAAACAGCTAATACGTAGGATTTTCGTCCTTCTCAGCTAGTGCAGATACTATCCCTACCCACTCCAGACATCTTCTGGAGTATTATGAGTAGAGGTCTCTGAGAACAGCACGACTGAGTTACTTTAGTATCTAGCGTTAAATTAGTGCCTTACCAAACCATTGGGCGCCATGTAGTGTAGATTTTATTTCCCTTATAGGCGCTGCGCATTGGAATAATATACACTGTTGTTTTTGCATAGGACTGAAGTCAGAATGCTCCTATCGGGTATATTAAACTCAATTACTTTGTGTGCCAGTTAATTCAGAGGTCACTAGAAACTTCTCGGATGACCAAGAAGGGATTCGTTGCTGACAACTGCATAAACATGACAACTTTTCTCAGAATCGTGGAAACAATAGATAACAGTTTGACTTGGGCATGCTTAGTTTCTTCAGAGTTACACAGAAATAGATAGACGGGCGTTTCAATAAAAGGATTTATTGAACAGTTTGATTTCTCATGCAAGAGATATGAGCTGTTACAATCGCAAGACAGTATGCAAAATATAATAAGTACAGAGTGAGCAGTAAGAAGAAATATTACTGCAATAGCATGGTATGTTAGCTATGACATAGATTCATATATACATACATAAATAACAAAGGCTAAAATGTGAATACTCATCTGATGCTTCTAAATAGTTCTAACCTAAGTGTAGTAGGAGGTAAGAAGTAGGTGTGTTTACAATAGTATAGTTTAGCTATAGTTTGTAATTGCCAGAAGTCTCTCTAGGTTCTAGTCTGCTCCATACCTTAGAATGAGAGAGGTTGGAATCTCTTTCCGGGTCTCAATCTCTAACACCCCACGAAGGGAGTCAGAAACACTGGAAACTGGATTCTCTGCAAGCATTATGATGGCGTCTGGTCAGTGCATCAGGCGGGGACTCGAATTCCTTCCGAATTTGCCATGGTGAGCGGTTTCGAGCTGTGTAGCCGAGCCCTGGTATGCCAGGGTAAGTGAAGATATATTGATACCTGGAAGGTGCTTAGGAATGCTAGCATTGACATAAAAGTTGGGCAGAGGAACGTCATGAATGAACCCTTAAGGAATAGTTGTTCATGCATAATGAATGAGTTCTTGGAGAAATCAATAATCCAAGCAGGGAATGTCCCATAGCTTAAGGGTCTGGTTTCTAAGAACTCGTTGTGACGTGGGATGGACGGATGTAGGTGACCATGCCTGTATTTGGTTTGCATGGGCAATGCCTAAATAAGGGCTGGGATTCTATGCCTAAATAAGGGCAATGTGAGTTGTATCCATATAAAGGCATAATTCGGGTAACCTATGTACGGGTATCTAAATCGAAACACAACACTACTTTGGATTTAAATTTACAATCTGCTCAGTTTAGGGCACTACGGGAGATGATCCTGATATTTTCGAATTTCCTAATACGGAGCTCACTGTTGACCTGTACTGAATATACTCTGCAGTGATTTAAATATTAATGGCTTGGGTGGGCTATGGAATGCCAGAACCAGCAAGTATGTTGGTCGGAAAGGCAAGGTTTACCGAGCCCTAACACACTTGATACCAGATAACAGTATTACAGATGTCTGGCCATACTTAAAGTCTTATGATGGGGCAGTAGATATTTTTTCAGGCCCGCATAAAGCATTAGCACACCTTGACTATTTATTTGTATCACAACAACTGCTAATGGCATGCACCATGGAGAAGTTCCCCAGGGTCATGCCAGATCACAACCCTTTGATTTTAGAAATTACTTGCACAGGAATGCAAACACCAGAACAAACTTGGACATTTGATAGGGGATTGCTGCAGGACTCTGATTAGATTAATCATATGAATAAATGGATTGGAGAATTTCTGAAGTTTAATTGGGGAAGTGCTGAAAATGGAATGGTATTGGATGCATTTAAGGCCATGGTTAGGGAGGAGACCCTTAGTTACTAAATTGGAATAAGAAGCACATCCAATGCCTAAGTGAAATATACAAAGCATTGGTGGTTATTAATGAGGAACTCATTAGGGCTACTGCTAATGGAATATGTATAGAACAAATCTTATATAAACTGGCCCTGGCAAAGACAGCCGCTGGTGAAATCTCTGTAGCAAGAGCAGTGAAGAAATACATGGCCTGGCGGCAAAACTGTTATGAATACAGTGATCACTGCTGGCCATACGGACAAGACAAAATACTGTTAGTGGGGAGATCTTAGAGATTAAAAATCATAAGGGCAAACTAGTGTCTGTCCCTAGGGACATATGGTACGGGATCTACAGATTTTATGGGAAGCTATATGGAAAGGAGGGGTGCCCTGAGGAGAGGTATATATCTAGACTCTCTTCAATTTGAACTGTTTTCTCAGGTAGATGTGGAGTCTCGTGATGCCCCGTTCACAGGGGAAGAAATACAAAGGGTACTAAAAGATCTTCCATATGGAAAAGCTGTCAGTCTGAATCAAATCTCGCTAGTGCTTTATAAAACCTTCTTTTTAACCTTGGGGGCGGACCTAATCTATTTAATGTGTCAGGTTCATAAAAGGGGCACCCCCCACATTTTTGTGCCTGGGCTAACATTGTCATTTTAGTGAAAAAGCGGAAACCCCCACATGAGATGGGGGATTATAGATCCATAACCCTCATGAATAGTGACAGTAGGATCTTTTCAAAGATGTTGGCCAGTCGCTTGATCTGTATTATAGGGAAGGTGATATCCCCGAGACAACACAGCTTTATCCCAGGCAGGGTTACGGCTGACCATATTCATGGAGTGGTTGCATTATTTGACGGAGCTGCAATCTCCGGAGACCCTATGGCGCATATTCTGCTAGATACAGAGAAGGCGTTTCATAGGGTCTTCTGGGATTATCTACGGGCCTCGCTTGAACATATAGGGATCAGAAAAGGGTTTATTAAAGCCATACGGGTACTTTATAGAGCCCCAAATGCCCGGATGTGGTTAATGTGATGTCAAACAGAGCCTATCTGTATCACACGGGGAACTAGATAGGGATATCCTTGCTCTCCCCTTTTATTTGCACTGTACATTGATCCCCCAATTTGGAAGATAGATGCCAATCCGAATTCCAACCTATTGGGTTTCAAGGCATTGATACCAAAATCTTGGGCTATGCGGATGATCTAACGGTAGTGACGCCTAACCCTCATACAGATCTAATTGAGATTGAGAAAGAGTCAAAAGTTTTAAGGAGAGTATCAGCCTACTCGCTTAATCAGGAGAAAAGCCAAATTGCAATAAATATTAGGGTTGCCTCCCTGATTTTCGGGTATCGAAATCAGCAATCTACGTAGGGATCACTATAACATCCGAATTGGAAAAAACTGTGGAGTTAAATTTGACCACAGCAATTCAGAAAAGGAAGAAAGACCTTGATAGATTGAATAATCTACATCGCTTTATCGTGGGTCGGTGTAACATCGTTGAAATGATGCTCCTCCCAAAGATCTTATATTTTTTTTAGAACAATACCCCTGTAGATTGAAAGTCATTGGTTTAAGGAGATCAAAAAGATGGTTAATAATTTCATATTGGCACTCAGGAAAACTAGCATGGCAGCTAGATTTATAACCCTTGCCCGAGAGAGAGGGGGGGGGCTGTCCCAGATTTAAGAATGTATTATTGGGCAGCAGCACTCCAGTTTATGCAGGGTCTGCTTAGAGAAGATTGTCGATCAGATCAGTGGAGAAGTGATGCCACTACTGACATATATGAATTGCTATTAGGAAAAGAGGCTCATAAGTGGCTTTTTTAAGTACAATGAACCTAGTTACTATAAAAATATCAAATTTAAGACCCTTGGAGCTGCGTTCTCTGTGTGAGCGGCCGTTTGGAAAAAACTAGGGTTAGGGAGGATGAATTTCTATACCCCGCTCTTTTGAAATCCATCATTTCCAGAAATATTCCATGACAGCATGATGGCATGCTGGGATGATCTTGGTGTGGAGATGATCGTGGATCTCCTTGATGCAAATGGAATAGTCCCATTCGAGAAAGTCCTGTAGGTAGGTTTATCATATTGAGCAGAAAGACTTTTTAAAATATTTGTAGGTTCGGAGCTTGATATCCAAAAAGTGAGGTACCGGGTTTTTATGGACCCGGCGATGCCAGGGAGAACACCCAGAGACCTCGAGTCCTTCCTGTTTTGGACCGCAGAAACACAGAGTCTTCTAGGTGATGTCAAGGATCGAATTTATTGGCTGCAACCAGTAACAGATATCCTAGAAGTACAACAGCATGTAGATTCTCAGGAGACTGCTCGTCTTTACAGAACCAGCCTCTTCTCTTTATACTAAATAATGTGCTTCAGGCAAGAAGTCCTAGTTTTGCAGTTTGACCATATACATATTTTCACTACAAAGGAAAAAGCATAGTCATGATGACAAGCCCACATTTCAGTTCGTCCAGTTCGTGATAGAGAACCCGGCAAGGCCCAGAACTTTCATCAGATATCGACGGACCCCTAATAAAATCGGGCACCTCCTCCTTGTAAAACAGATCATAAAGAAGAAACAGGGACAGGTGTGTGTGACATTAGCCATTGCTTGTATGCGATGAACAGTTTATGACATGTTGTGCCTTGATACTAATCTCGTTCGGCCACTGGGATGGGGACTGCCCGAACAGGTTTGGCTTGAGGCAGTGGAGTCAGCTTGCCCAGGTCACAGAGGAGTCAGCAAAGGTGTACGTGTCCTTTTAGATCGAATTCGACCTTGGTCGTTTTGACTATGTAAGGGCAATCACAAAATGGATGCCGCTCACAAAATGGAACCCGAGGGTTCAAGACAGAAACTGCGATTTCAGGGTGATTGCGTCACTCGATCGTGACGCAAATGCACAGGCATAGTAGCTCAATCATTACCGGTCTGCCGTTACCAAAATCGTCATGATATGACGATGTTTTTGACACGAGTGTAGAGCTTCGGTATCATACAATAGCAGGGTCCAGATTTTTCAGTACCACAGACCCTTCTTTTGCCCTTATATAGGCAATAACCTATACTCATGCTAATCTGAGTCCAGGTCTGTATACATAAAGTCATTGAGGTGCTGCTGTAGCATCATCCTATTACTTAGTTCATTTCTTGATACAGGCTTCCTTACACATGATGTAGCACAGAGGCCACATATTGCAGGAGCGCACTGTACACACAGGCAGAACATGAACAGAATGGCTAAGACCATCCCAATGACTTAGAATCTTCCATCCCCAGGCAGATATCAGTTCCCAGAACCACCCCATCAATGACCAGTCCCCTTTATCCACGTGAATGGATTCAGAGATCTTATGCAGTTTGGAGATGGCCTGGTATACTGTCGGAGGGTTATCGGGGATAAAAATGCAGCAACTTGATTGGATCACTTTACATACCCCACCACGGTCTGCAAGTATGACATCTAGGGCAACCCTGTTCTGAAGAGTCATAAGGCGGTCCGACTTGAGTTCCGCAGTCAAGTTACTCAGGGCACCAGCCGTTTCAATCACGGCGGATTCAACTACCCTTGTCAACTGGCGAGTGTTCCTGCTGTTCACCATAGGCCCCCAAAATGGCAGAAAACCTTTTGCGAAATCCCCAAATTCCTGCTCCGCAGTGTCGTCTTTACTCACAACACCCCTAACTGTCCATGTCCTATGGTAATCTGCCTCGGCCGTGTAGGTGGGTGGAAACAGGAACGAGATAAAACATGTGCCCGAAAAGTCAGGGGGCAGCCATGTGTATGCTCTATCATGGCACATGCCAGGAACGAAGGGGAGGGATGAGACGAGAAGACGTAAGTTTCAGTACAAACACTCTTCCCTAGCTGAGCTTTGGGGTTTTTGCCATTTCCCTGCAGACATAAGTGACCCTGATGGGGTACTATCCAAATTGGGGAGGATTTCTTGGCTCACTGGCTCTCACTCAAGGAAATTCCATATTTTGTTATATTCCATCTACTGTAAGCCTTCAGTTCGTTCTTTACGTGTCGATATCCCTGCTCATATTTCTGATTCCCGCCACTAGTGCCTTGTTGCTCGAGTTGCTCCCTGTGGAACGTGGGGGATATGGTTCGATGGCAAATAGGAACATTGTTTGAAATGCCCACAAAGAACCATAGTAGCTGAATGGCAGGACAAAATACGGGATACCTTTATCTGTCGTGTGTGGCATCAGCCCACACACCCAACAATTTGTCGTGTTTATTACAAACTGGTGTTGGTGTAAGAGCTGAACGAATGAGTTATTTATAAATTCTAATCTTCTGGCAGACTCGTGTTCAGGTAGAGGGTGAAAAGGGTGCGAGGAAACAGTAGGAGGAGGTGTGGGCTGTGTGGTGTGTGCAAATGATACTCGAAAGGTGAATAAAGCATAGCCTATTAAAAACATCATTATACTACACAACATGAAAATGCATATTATTAAAAATCGTGTTTTCGCCATCACAGTGCATATTCTGGTTTCAAAGTTTGTTGATCTGGCGGGTCTCTCCATCTTGGGAAACTCCATCCTCTAATTTGCTGCCCGCGGCGGGAGGGTGATTCTGCTAAGGGGTGCTTCTGTCAGTCCAGGGCAACTCCCTTAGACCAACCAGATCCGTCGACCTAAATGTCTTCGGCTGCACCCCAAAGACTTTGGGCAGCCGCGACCCTAGCAGCAGAACCGGATGGCGGTTCGAAAATTAAAAATGAGCAAGTTTTTTGGATGAGAGAGCTGCACAATCAAAAAGAAAAAGGAATTTATTTGTCCATAGTCATAGGTCTTGGCCTCAAATTATAACGATTTCTACCAGGTGCTGTGTGGTCTTGGAACAAGAGTTCAGGCTCTGTAGTGTTCAATCGAATTGACGGAGGCACAGCTTCTTGCAAAATGTTGTCACTTTCCTTTTCAGAAATTGTTCCTTTTAGACGGGCATCGCTAAAAGGTAGGAACCGAGGCACGGTCTCGACCTCAGAGTCAGCAATTCCCTCCTGGACCCACCGGTCATACGGAAGGGGCAGAGGGACCCTCTTACAGTGATTTCCGTGCACCCGATGTTTCTTTCCTTCTACTCGGATGGCAGATCTGGTCGAGAGAAGGACTAGATGAGGGCCGGTCCATCGGGGCTGGTCATTCTTTGTCCGCTGGAAATTCTTGACCAGCACATACGATCCAGGAGAGATGGGATGCCCTGGAGCTTCAGAGGCCTGAGGTAGAATGTCGTGGACCTGTTGGTGTAAAACACGCAATTTAGCCGTCAATTCATACAGATAATCAAGCAGTACAGGGTGTTCGATCTCACTGAACTTCATTGGCCTTGGCACTCCCCAAATGTTGGCCGGGCGGCCAAACACAATTTCATGTGGACTAAGTCCCACTCTAGAGTGAACAGTCATTCTTGTTGATAGGAGTGCCAATGGCAGGGCGTCAGGCCATTTAAGACCTGTGCTTGCTTGAATCTTGGCCAGTTTCAATTTTAGCGTGCCGTTATAGCATTCTACTAATCCAGCTGATTGGGGGTGATTTGCAGCGTGGAACTTCTGTTGTATGCCTAGCCCTTCACACACTCTCTTCATCACTCGACCCACAAATTCACTCCCATTATCACTCCAGACCATTCTAGGCATTCCAAACCTAGGGAAGAATTCTTTGACAAGGGCTTTGGCTGTGGATAAGGCAGTGTTGTCCTTAAGGGGATATGCTTCCACCCACTTGGAAAAGGCACAAACAACAACAAGTACGTATTTCAAATTGTTGCACCTTTCCATGTGGATGAAATCTAGCTGCAAAACCTCGAACGGATACGTTGGAGGCGCAAAATGACCAGCTGGAGTTGGGGTTCCCCTACCAGGATTGTACTTCAGACACACCATACAATTCTTGACCACATTCTCTGCACACTTAGGGATCCCACTATTTTGCCATACTGGAGCCAGCAACTTACAGATCCCTTTTACACTGATGTGAGCCATTCGATGAGCCCTTGTCACCACTGCAAGCACATATGCATCGGGTAACAACCATCTCTGATGCTCTGACAATTCGATCCAACAACCATTCGCATCCAATCTACCCTTGCTTTCTCTCCATTCATTCACCTCTTTCTCTGTGGCTTCAGCTTGGATGGACTTCACACTCTCAATCGTATCTTCACACATACCAATGTCACCAATCCATCTTGCAGGGCCTGTAACATATATTCGACTCATTACATTCCTTGCAGTTTCTTTTGCAACTTCATCCGCAAACGCATTCCCACGACCAACATCATCCATAACCTTTTTGTGTGCACTGCATTTCACAATCGCAACTTGTAGTGGCAAGGTCAGTGACTCGAGAACCTCATTCACTAACTGACCATGCTGGATCTTAGCACCATGCGACGTCAGGAACCCACGTTCATGCCACAATCGTCCAAAACTGTGAGCCACGCCAAAGGCGTATTGGCTGTCCGTGTACACATTCACTCGCTTTCCTTTCGCCAACACACACGCTCTTGTGAGTGCAATCAATTCTGCTGCTTGTGCTGAGTTGTGTGGGATACGTGCAGCTTCAACTACCATATGCAACGTTGTCACAGCATATGCTGCAGTCATATCACCATTTGGCAACTTGAAACATGAACCATCAACCCATAAGGTACCATCACATTCAGGAAGAGGAGTGTCTTGTAAATCTACTCTCCCTTTTGTCTCTTCTTCTGTCCTAAAACAGCAGTCATGTTCTTCGACCTCATCTGTCTCTACTGGAATGGGCAATAACGTGGCTGGGTTCAGTGTGTCGCACCTCTTTATGTGTACATGACTCGCTTATAGTGTCAGCTCATAACTTGGCAATCGAGCACTAGTTAAGTGCTGTGTCCTTGTTCTGTTTAACAAAATGTCTACTGCATGTGGGACCATGACGATAAACATATTATTCATTACTAGCCCAGCAGACTGTCGAATACAAACAGCTGCTGCCGCAGTTGCCCTCAAGCAACTCGGCAATGCCTTAGCTACCGGATCTAAAGTCGCCGAAAAGTACGCGCATAGACGCTGTTTGTCCCCAAAAGACTGTGTCAGGACTGATAATGCACAACCTTCTTTCTCATGGACATACAATGTAAAAGGCTTACTGTAGTCGGGGGTACCCAACACAGGAGCCGAACACAATGCAACACGTAATTCGGAAAAACTTCTCTGACAATCTTCAGAACATGGAATGGGATTCGGTGTATCTTTGCAAGTTAATGCCACCAAAGGTTTGGCCAACAGGGAGAAATTCGGTATCCATTGTCTGCAGTACGATGTAATGCCCAAGAAAGCACGCACTTCTCTCTGTGTCCTTGGGACACTCAATTTTGCAATCGCCTGAATTCTTTCTGAGGTCAGTTTCCTTCCCTCCTTCGATAAGATGTGACCTAAGTAGGTCACTTCTTGTCGACAATATTGCAACTTTGAAAGAGAGACTTTGAGGTGCAGATCACACAAATGACGCAACAATGACAAAGTGGCTTGTTTGCAAATCTCCTCAGTATCTGCAGCGACCAGCAAATCATCGACGTACTGAATAAGAGTGGCGCCATCGGGTAAAACAATCGTGTCAAGCTGTGATTTCAGAGCCTGACAGAATATTGATGGACTTTCACAGTAGCCCTGAGGAGCGCGTTTGAAGCGGAAACTTCGGCCTCCTAAATTGAAGCCAAAAATATCTCTGCTCTCCTCGGCAATCAGGATGCTGAAGAAAGCATTCCTCAAGTCAATCACCAAGAACCAAGTGGCCGAAGCTGGAATCATGGTCAACAGGGCAGTGATATCAGGAACAACTGGAAACTGTGGCACAACAATCTTATTCACTTCTCTAAGATCAATCACGAACCTATAGACAGGTGGTTGGGAAGGATCAGTACGCTTTAAAACCGGCAGAACAGGACTGTTACAAATGTTGCCTGTTGTCTCTTCAATGACATCTTTCTCAATCAGATCACAAGTGATTGCTAACAATGCCTTTTCACCTTCGCTAGAGATCTTGTATTGGGGAATACGTGGCATTCTAACATTGGCTTTCAATGTTATAACATATGGCGCTATTTCCAAGAGGCCCACATCATTAGAGCCAGTAGCCCAAAGTATATCTGGAAGAGAAGACAATTCTGTTGGAAGTTTTTCCCTTGACAAATACATTGGAGAAACCACTTTCTTACCCAGTGTCAGTTGCACTCCCGAAGGAGAACAGAACAAAGTCGCATATAATCTCTTTAACAGATCCAATCCCAACAAGTTTTCACCACAACCTGTTGTAAGAATTAGGGGTGCTTCTAATTCACATGGCCCAACAGAAAGCGACATAGGACTAGAGATCGGGTTCCTAACCGGGGCACCAGAAAAACCTACTGAAACATTCATTTCGCCAGACAAAGGTGCGCCAGGGAGTTTTGAGTGCATAATAGAACTCTTTGTAGCACCAGTATCCAACAGAAAAGGCTCTGACACACCTGATGTAATCACCTCAACATAAGGTCCATTCTGATCTACTGGAACTGAAACAACTCCCTCTCTTTGTCCATGGCTGTCCTAGCAATCATTACCCTCCATATTCCCATTTTCTGCATAGTAGTCATCAGCATAGTACTGAGCTGTCCTAGAAAACGCGTTATTCTGCTGGTCAAAGCTATTCATAGAATTCTGAGACGGGAAAGAAAGAGCATTCTGGGGGAAATTTCCACGACCTCTAGGGGCTTGTTAAACACCTCGACCTCTTGCACCAGAAGCACCATTCATACGCCATAACAAAGCCGGACAACTGTTCTTGAAATGACCCTCTTCCTTGCAATACGCACACTGATTCGAACCATACGGTAAACGTTGTTGAGAAGACCCGTTTCTTTGCCAGTTTCTCGAATACTGCTGGGGTTGCTGATAATCGTTCTGAGTAGCAGTACGAGGTGGATAAGCTTGCTGCAGAAGGACTTTAGTTTTCAATTCTTTCGTCTTCTTGTCTGCCTTCTCTAATTCATCTTTACGCCTATTCTCATAGTACTGGGCCGTAGCTAAAATCTGCGCTGAGGTGGAAACAGCCCATGCACTCTCAGAATCCTTCAACTTATTGCATAGTTCAGGAAGCAAGTTATGTACAAATTTGTCAACAAACAATCTTTGGCCACCCTCGGTAGCCATATCCTGACCACTATGATCGACGAAGGTCTCTTCAAACCCCGTGAAAAACTCGGACACATTTTCATCTTTTTTCTGTTTGCACGCTGACAACTTGTCCCAATTAACACGCAATTCGGGTATTAAGGTCTTCATATACGTAATAATTCTACCAGGAAGCTCTGCTACCAAAGGCTTGGGCTTAGAGCCGCCAACTTGTCTAGCATCAGCAGCAGCAATATTAACCAATGTGTCACCTAATTCTTGATCATGATCCGCATGACGAATCTTTCCCCATAAAGGCTGTGGAACAACATTTCCAAACAACATGTCTACATCTGCTATATTCATGATACAGGAGCTGGCAGTCTGGGATAACTCCTATAATACCCTGCAGGATTTTTACGGGGATCAGGTAGTGTCTGTTTGAGCGCCAAAACCTCAGATCTCTTCCAAGCGACATGTACCCACACATGCTGAAAATGCGGCTGAATGGCTGGATTAGCATTCGCATCACCTTCCCTCCAAACTCAGGGAACCTCTCTCATGGGATACTGTCGTGCCTTTTTCCTACCTGGTGCGTCATGCTCAGATAGTGATCGAGAATTGCTCCCCTTACTCCTATAAGACAATAATGTCGCAACCGCTTGTTCAACATCGGCACCCACAATCATACCCTCCGAAAACTTGTACCGCACACGGAATAATTCAGGCATGTCGTATTCCGGGTCATTTCCCTCCAAATCCTCACAGAGAAATACACACATTTGTTCAAAAACATATCTCTGCGTAGATGCTTCCCACTGACGGAAGACTTCCATGACGGACTGAACGTCATATCTCACAGTATTGATAACCCATTTACGCGCTAAATCATTCAGTATTTCTCTCTCGTGATAGTCAGGCAGTCGACTCCGCAACTGTCTACGTTCTGTGTTAGGGGTCATTTTAGGCGACCCGAAGAAAGGTGAGAAAAGACCAGTGACAGTGTTTGCCACTCTCTGCCGAACAGGAGAAACTGGCGGAAAGGCAGATACGCCAGAAAAGACAGGCTGATGTAAAGCAGAGGTGGAGGCAGTAGCAGAGGGAGCATTAGGATAAGCAGTTGGAGCAGTAGGCGAAGTCGTAGGGAAAACAGATGGAGTGGGTAGCAAAGGCGGCGGCCCTTGAGAGAGCTGCGCCGGAGTAGTAGTAACCAGCTGAAGAGGAGCTGGTGATTGTGGTAGGACCTGTGGTCCAACAATAGGAGGTTGTACAACCAAAGGTTGCTGTGGTGCTGTAGTACTTTGCGCATATGGAGCTGGTGAACTCAGTAAATGAGACATTAAAGGATCCTTATCAAGTTCGTCTTTTGATCCTCGTCCTTTACGTGGCAGAACTGGGTAGCATTTATCTACTGCTAACTTCCTACTTCTAAGCGTTTGTTCATTCTCTTGTTCTTCCTCATTATCCCTGAACGCAACGGCGGCTTGCACCATTGACATACTCCGTTTATTTTTCTTTGCTAATTTCATTTCTTTCTGTTTGGCTTCTTTGCGCCATAGGCGAAAGGAGTCAAACATCGCCGGCCGGGCTTTCTTCTTGAAAAGTTTAACCTCTAGATTATCTAAAATCTCCGTGTCGAAACTACCATATTGGGGCCATTTTAAAACACCATCATTTCTGGTGTATCGGGTCCACACTTCATTATATGTGATAGAGCCTACGCCATGCTTCACATAGAGCTCATACGTTGGAGTTCCAATCGGAGGAACCGGACACGAGTCCTCCAATCGGGAGTCCATACTACAACCAAGACAAAACAAATTTCCAAGTCTGCTAAGACCAGGCATCTTCGCTCTCTAGTCTAGCTTCAAACTTCAAAGGTTTTATCGAATATGATAGTCTCGTGAATACACGAGTCCCTCGGCTTTGGCACTTGCAAGTTCCAAATCAAAGCTATCCCAAAGGATATCAAACTAAGAACCAAACTAAGGACTGGGAGACGCTCCACTTATACTTAACTGAAGTATCGATGATCGATGACGTCACTAGAAGACTCGTCTGTCGTTTTGCTCTACCAATCATCAAGGGTCCAAAACAGGGCGATAGTCAGAGCAGCAGTCCTTCGTAGCCGTCAGGACGCGGGGAACCTCGCAGCAAAGACCTTCGGAACCACGTCGACATACAGGGGTTGCTGAAGTGGCTGGCCGTCCTCTGGAATTTTCACACGAAGCTCCTCACGAACCTCTGGCTTGGACCAGTACCGCTGATACCGCCCCGAGTTGGGCGCCAACTGAGGTACCAGGTTTTTATGGACCCGGCGGTGCCAGGGAGAACACCCAGAGACCTCGAGCCCTTCCTGTTTTGGACCAAAGAAACACAGAGTCTTCTAGGTGATGTCAAGGATCGAATTTATTGGCTGCAACCAGTAACAGATATCCTAGAAGTACAACAGCATGTAGGTTCTCAGGCGACTGCTCGTCTTTACAGAACCAGCCTCTTCTCTTTATACTAAATAATGTGCTTCAGGCAAGAATTCCTAGTTTTACAGTTTGACCATATACATATTTTCACTACAAAGGAAAAAGCATGATGACAAGCCCACATTTCGGTTCGTCCAGTTCGTGATAGATTACCTGGCAAGGCCCAGAACTTTCATCAGATATCGACGGACCCCTAATAAAATCGGGCACCTCCTCCTTGTAAAACAGATCATAAAGAAGAAACAGGGACAGGTGTGTGTGAGATTAGCCATTGCTTGTATGCGATGAACGGTTTATGGCATGTTGTGCCTTGATACTAATCTCGTTCGGCCACTGGGATGGGGACTGCCCGAACAGGTTTGGCTTGAGGCAGTGGAGTCAGCTTGCCCAGGTCACAGAGGAGTCAGCAAAGGTGTACGTGTCCTTTTAGATCGAATTCGGCCTTGGTCGTTTTGACTATGTAAGGGCAATCACAAAATGGATGCCGCTCACAAAATGGAACCCGAGGGTTCAAGACAGAAACTGCGATTTCAGGGTGATTGCGTCACTCGATCGTGACGCAAATGCACAGGCATAGTATCTCAATCATTACCGGTCTGCCGTTACCAAAATCGTCATGATATGACGATGTTTTTGACACGAGTGTAGAGCTTCGGTATCATACAATAGCAGGGTCCAGATTTTTCAGTACCACAAAAGAAAGGAGGGGAAATAGCTTTTAGCGAAGACCCTATAATGGAGGTGATCAGGGATCAAGAGGGGTGCACTATCACTCAAATAATTGGAGGGCTGGCAAGGGTTATGTCTGATGATTTAGGGAAACACTGCGAGAAATGGAAGCAAAAACTAGATATAGATGGTACTGAGTTTTTTGAATCGCTAACACTTGGCCACTGCATCCGAAGGTTGACTGGGTTGCAAGCACAACATTATAAAACAACACATATACTACATGCCGGCCAAGATTGCTCAATGGAGTGGCACAGTCGGAGTCCTCTGCCCCTGATGCTGCAGCTCAAAAGCGGACATTATCCATATGTTCTCTACTTGTCTGATTTTAGATGCCCTGAAGAGAGATATAGAAACGTTTTTTTACTCAGTTTTTGAGGTTTCAAATAACACTCACATCTGAGGTATGTTGCTGGGGGTCAAGCAGGAAAGAGCACCAGAGACACAAGAATAGTTTGTTTTTCTGGCTATGGCAGTAGTAAGAATATGCATTATTTCTGCATGGCTGCACCCTCCTTTCAACACTGGCTCATGCAGCTTTTATCTATCTATACTATTGAAAATGGGATATATGAAAAAAAAGGACTGGGGGCCAAAAAAGTAGGGAAACTTATTTGGGCACCGATCCATACTTGGAAAAATGACAGTGAGGCTGGCTAAGTAACCGCTTGAATGATCTGGAACCCCTTGAATTTTGAATGGTGGCAATTAATTTTACTTTACTGTATGATATGAAATGTTGAAAAATGCTTTTATTCTCCCTTTTATATCCTATTTATCTTCAGTAGTATTTCCTCATGTATCTATGTATTTCTTTATCTATTTGTATTCAATTGATGGTGTTCAATAAAAAAAAATAGAACCTATCAACTGCTTCTATGCACAACACTGATAGAGCTTGAAAGGCAGAGTAATTTGCAATCCAGAGTTTCTAAGGGAGAATTGTCAGTAAAGGTCATCTTTATCAGCAAAGGGCAAATACATGCTGCAGTAGAGGTCTTCCTCTGGCGCTCGTTTTAATCAGCTTTTGGCGAGATGTAGCATCTGTGAAGTGAGAAGTGTGCTGGCAGTAGTTGGGACTGACTCTGGCAGAATCTCCTGCAATATTGTCCTGACATGTGGTCAAGTGGCAGTCCTTATATACTAAATCTTAACAAAATTGGAATTTCTTACATAAGTTTGGGACTGTTTGATATAGATTATATGCATGATCCAGCAGGCCCCTTTGGGGCGCGGCTTCCAATATGGCGTCCAAACCTGAGCTCGAGAAGCGCAAGACGAAAACGCCAACCCGTGGGGGACCTATCCAGACCAATGTTATGGATCGCTACACGCAACCGAAGGGTTCCCCCAGTGATGCCGGCCGTACTCTTGCGGACCCCAGGACGGACCCCACAGCGCCATCGGAGGTTTCGCTCCAGGACCTAATGAGTGCCATCACTGGGATGAAGGCTGATATGGGGCTACAATATGAAGCTATTGTCTCCAAGATTGATACAGTGGCTGTTGATGTCACACTTATTAGAGCGGACCTGGCCAAGACTAATGAGAGGGTCAAGGCTTTGGATTTGAAGGCTTCCAGTCTCGTCACTGATACGGCGGACGCGCAGTCTGAGATTGGTAACCTGCGATCATCGCACGGCGTGATGGCCAGACGAATGGACGAATATGAAAATAGGGCCAGGCGTAACAATATTCGTTTGGTGGGAGTTCCCGAGAACCACAACGCCGTCACCGTTGACCTGCTTGTGGAGGATCTGATCCTCAACCATCTTGCTCCCGCCGGACTCAGCAAATTCTTTGCTGTTGAGCGTGCATACCGCTTCCCGGGTGGACAGACTAAACCGGGGGCCTCCCTGAGGCCTATTATTGCTAGGCTCTTCCATTTTCGGGATCGGGACGCTATCCTCCAGGCCTCTCGTGGTCGTGGCCCATTGAAATATGAAAACAGCTCTGTTTCCATCTACCCGGATTTCACTCCTCAAGTCCAGCGTCAAAGGATGGGGTTCCAGGGAGTGAAACGGTGCTTGCGGGACTTGGGACTCAAGTATGCGATGCTGTTTCCGGCTCGATTGCGCGTCGAATACCGTGAACGAACATTCTTCTTTGACCAACGAGACTGTGCCAGTGACTGGCTTGATTCGCTGCCAAAAAGAGACGATAGGAGCGGCAGCCCTGGTGGAGCCGACGGGGGTGCATCGGCACAGGATTGACATTTCGGTTCTTGTTCGTATTTGTCAGCTGAGTTATGCCATTTGCTTCCTTATTGGCGGGGTTAGGCCCGAGGGTGGTGCGGGTGTGGGTAGTCTCCTTTCCTCCTCCGCGTTCTTTGTGTAGTGAATTATGGGTGGGCGACAGGCACACTGCAGATTGGGGTGGCTTTTTAGTCGTACGCAGGGGTGCAGGGTGGGGGGTGTTGTAACGGGATGTTGTTAGGAGGTGGAGGGGGGGTCTGTTTTTGTTATTGTATTTGTTTTTTTTACATGGCACAATATGTTTTGCTCTTATTCTGATCTGGCTGGGCTCCGGGGTGGGAGGGTTGTGGTTCTTTGCCGGGATGGGGGGTGGTGAGTTAATGTTGCTGTCTTGGAATGTTAATGGTCTGGGTGACAAGATAAAACGTGGCGTTGTTCTCTAGTTTCTCCGACGCCCTTCCCCTGACATCGTCTTGTTACAGGAGACACATCTGATAGGGAATGCGTGCAGGGCCCTAGATAGACACGGTTATAGATTGGTAGCTCATGCTGGATTCACATCCGGTTCCAGAGGGGTGGGCATACTGGTTAAATCCTCTCTGCCACTTGAAATAGATGACGTTACACTCGATGATAGGGGTCGATATGATGCTATTTCGGGGAGGTGGGAAGGGAAGGTGCTTTCAATCGTTAGTGTTTACGTCCCTCCGGGTCTTCAGGCTGCTACCTATGCCAATCTCGGACGGACTTTGCTAGGGCTCCCAGATGATCTCCTTGTCTTGGGAGGGGATTTTAACTCTGTGGTTTCTGGCGACTTTGATCGATACCCCCCCAGAATCTTGCAGACTTCCCAGTTGTGGCTTTCTGAATTGCTGGAGACCTTTGGGTTGGTTGATGTTTGGAGGCTGCTACACCCTTCGCACTTGTAGTATACATTCCATTCTGGAGCGCACGGCAGCCTTTCTAGAATCGACTATTTCCTAATGCTGTCTGCCCACTCTCCTTTGGTGCGAGAGATCCGTCATCTCCCTAGGGGTATCTCTGATCACTCACCCTTGTTGCTCAGGGTCTCGGTGGGTTTATGTAGCGAGGGCAGAGTCGCCCCTATTAATCTTTGGCACCTGAGAAATCCCAAGACGCGCTCTGAGCTTATCAAGGCCATTGATTGCTATTTTGATGACAATGTGGGGTCTGTTTCCTCTTCTGTTTCCTTGTGGGAGGCTTTTAAAACTGTTATACGGGGTTCTGCATTGACGTTGATTGCTGCTAATAAGAAGACTAAGCAGGAGGATTTGTTGCGCCTCGAGGATGAAATAACTGTACTTGAAAGTGAATTGGGTGGTAATGATACTCCTGCTATTTTACATTCCCTGACTTTGAAGCAGGCAGACTATAGAGCTCTGGTGACTGACGCGGCCAAAGTTATGAATCGAAACCAGCTGGGCAGACTCTACGATGTGGGTGATAAGGCGAGCAAGCTTATTGCGTGGCTGGACAAGTCTGAGAGAGCGAATCGAGTTGTATTGGTGATTGAAAAGTTGAATGGAGATTGTGTGTCTGACCCAATTGGGATTGTAGATTGCTTTGTGGACCACTTTCAGACGGTCTACCGATCGGTGAGTGATAGGGATGAGTGCGATTCCCGTTTGCTCCTGCGTGATATTGCGCTACCCTGCCTCTCTGATGAGGACCGGTCCTTTATGGATGCGCCTCTAACGGTGGACGAGGTCGCTGGCGCTATTCGTGCCCTTCGATCTGGTAAGGCTATGGGGCCCAACGGTTTACCCATCGAACTTTACAGGTTGCGACCTGACAAGATGGCGGCATATCTGCGTAATATGTTCACTGAGGCCTTGGAAACCGGCCTTCTCCCTCTTGATCAACGCTTGCCCACTATCGTTGTCATACATAAGGAAGGTAAACCTCGTGACCGGTGTGCTTCCTATCGCCCCATTTCTTTGCTTAACGCTGAATCCAAGATACTGTTGAAAGTGCTTGCCACTCGCCTGCTTACGGTCATCGGCGACCTTCATTCCGCACCGGAACACAGCAGGGTCTTGCGAGAAATGCGCATGCGCGGCCGCCCACGCATGCGCATTGGTTAGCAGACGGCGCCGTGAATGAGCAGAGGGAGCCCCGGGATGCCGCGGACAAGGTAAGTGTATTTTATTTATTTTTTTGTGCCCATTTCATTAAATTAGGTATGTTCGGGAGGGCGATAGGGAGGCGGGTGGCGGGCAACTTCGCTACGCCCAAGGAGTGGGCATAGTGTTGCCTGCTTTGCCTACTTTACAAATGGCGAAGTAGGCAAGTTGCCCGCCCAGGGTTACTCCTGATATCCGCCATGAGGGGAACGGCTTACACATTCACCGCCATTCACCGCCATCCACAGCCATCCACCCGGTGCTGCAGCAGCTGGGGAACTACATCACCCAGCTGTACCAGGGCTGGACGTGGCGGGACTGACTCCTCACACGCGCCCGGAGGCGCCTTATCAACAGGGAGTGCCGAAGCGCTCAGGGGGCACCAGACCAAGCTGCATATCTGCCGTAAGGGGAACGGCATTGGAAGCACCTCACCTCACCTCCTGATATCCACCGTGAGGGGAACGGCTTGCACATTCACCGCCATTCACTGCCATCCACCGCCATCCACCCAGTGCTGCAGCAGCTGGGGAACTACATCACCCAGCTGCCCCGGGGCTGGACGCGGCGGGACTGACGCCTCACACGAGCCCAGAGGCGCCTTATCAACAGGTAACACCTCTCGCCCCGCGAGTCGCACGCGGGAGCGACCGGGAGAAGCCCGGGACAAGGGCGGGACAGTTTGGGGCAGTCCGGGGCTGGACGAGGCTGGGCTGGGCCACAGACCATGGTCTTGCAGCTGAGGTTCCTTATTCCCAAAGTGAGACTTTTACTAATTGACTATGGTCAGGACCCTGTTTCATTTAACATTGTAGTTTTTATGCTTGTGACCCTGGCATTAGTGTAATTTGTATTTTATGATACTTTTGTTCTTTTAGCATTCAAGCATCTAAGTGCTTACTTAAAGCTTTGATCATTTCTAAACCTAAATCTGATAAAACCGCACCTGGGCTGGCCACTCTAGATAACTATCTAGTGAAAGTGGTCAACAAATTCAATAATGACCTGAGAGCCTCGCTAAGATGGGGAAGCTCTCCTACTATACTCCCAGATACTCCCACCCCATTGGTCGCACTACCAATAGACAATAGTTTTGAACCGGGTAATCGGGCAGCCATAACGAATGAAGCTATGGTTCGTTCTGAGCTTTATCAGGATAGCCCAGATACATCTATTGAGGTAACAGAACAGTGCCCGCCAGCCCCTAGAGCGGTGAGGGCATATAGGAAACTACAATCTAAATGTGGGGGGAATCGTAGTAAACAAAGAGTAGAGACAACCCAAACACCTCAAAAAAGCCCCCTTGGTGGATCCGAGTTACTGAAAAGAAAAAGTGCAGCTAATATAAATATAAACACTGAGCAATTTGAACTACTAGTTAGTGTTACAGAAGCCAAGATAGAAGCTAAGATGGAAGAGATCATTAAACCCCTAGTGCTTAAACTGGATACTATTACATTAGAAATGAATAGACTAGGAAGTCTTATGGCAACACACCTGGCCCTGGCTGAAAGATCTAAGGTTGCCACTAGGGGTTCTGCCGGAGAAGGGCAGGGAACTAGCAAAAGCATATCACATCAATCCAGTGAGAGAATAACTGTAACTAAAACTGCTTTGCCTGATCCAATACCGTTAATTTGTCAGAATAAACAGGCTATAGCAGTACAAGAGGGTAAATTGAGACTCAGAGAAGCAAAGAAAAGTTGATTTATTAATCTTCCCCCTGACTGTGCACCCTATGTGGTTGTCCTAACCAATGTCCCACCTATCGATTATCATCCCACTCAGCTTCATGAGGAATCCCATGAATCACTTAAAAACAAAATAGTGTCATGGCTAAACAAGAGATATGGCTTTCCAATTACCTACTCTGAGCAAATATTGTCTACCAGAAGGGTAAATTGGATTGGCCCGTCTAGAAAGACCTGAGGGGGGATTGCGTTATTGTTAATTTTAAAGACCCCCAACATGTTGCAACAGCCTTGCTAAAAGCAGCCTCCCTAGTTTACGATGTGAATAGTGTATGCGTGCGAACACTTGGCTACTTCTATTCTCGTCTTATTAAAGCGCCCCATGACATCAGTGGAAGTAGACCATTTATTCCTATTCATCGTCCTGCCCCTGAAGTAACACAACTTAACAACCCTGCTAACTGCTGTAGGAACGGGTTTGAAGTTGTGACACAAAATAGATTTTATTTACTATCAAGCTTAAAGGCTTGTGATTGACGTGAGGGATTGGGGGAACAGGGAATGGAGAGTTCAGCTGACTTGGAAGTTACAGAAGCCACATGGAGAAATAGGAGCCATAACAATGTAATTTCCTGGAATATTACGGGCTTAGGTGCCAAGATGCAGGATTGTAATTGGATTAGGTACATAAAACAGTATCTTATAATTTGCTTGCAGGAGACATGGTCCATTGAATGCAATCAGTTCTTTAAAAGGGTATAAGGCATTTTACGTCCCTCCCATTACAACCATTAGGGGAAGACCTAAGGGGGGGATGGTCACGTACATCTCTGTTGCACTGACTTGTAAAGTACGTAGAGTACCATCTGCCAACCCTGGAATTATTGGTCTAATTTTAAAAGGAGAAAACTGTCTAGCTGGTCTGGTAAACTTTTATAATTCTGTTAATCCATGCTCAGATTCTTTAGCCAAATATCTGCTTTGAATGTTTTTATTAATATGTCAATGAAACAGAGTCTTCATAATCTTATGATCATGGGGGACTTTAATGTTCACCCTTGTGGTGACCCCCTATTTAAATGTATTCTGGATCTAACCTGTGTACGATCTAATGGTTTACATTTAGAACACTCAATTGAGGGGGAAATTTTTAACGATTTATTGAATGACCTGGACGTGACACCAACCATGGCCTTGATGGATCCTGCCAAGAGATTTAAGACTCCGACTTTTAAGGGGCATGGGAGGGGAACTTTCATTGACTATGTATTAATCTCTTCATCAATGCAGTCTTTCGTGGACTCTTTTACTATTGAAGACAGTGAATTCAGTGACCATAACCCGCTCACTGTTCACTTGATGGGACCGTGGATATCCAAAGAAGGGCCAAACTATAATCATGGCAGGTTGAGCACAACTGATGGGAGACGCCGACTGAGATGGTCTAAGATCACCCCAGATCTGTTGTACAAAGACATCAAAGTCATTTGCGCAGATGAAATTACCACATGTACTCAAGAAGGCATACAGCCTAGTAAGGTCCTTGGGGCATTCCAGACAATCTCAGATAATGTCTCTCAGCTACTGTCGGTACCAGCTTCAAATCTAGTCAACGTGGGCCCAAAATGGTTAACCATGACTGTACCAAAGCAGAAAGTAACCTTAGGTTGGCTCTAGCAGCTAAACCAAGACAACAGGTGACTGTCCAACTCTTGCGTAAAAAATACAAATCTATCATAGCTAAACGCATGGAATCCCTAAGGGAAGAGGCATGGAATGAGATCCTGGATCCCACTATTTTGAAGTGCAGCTCCAGATTTTGGGCTGCAATGAAAAAACCTTTTCTGGTTCAGGAGCCCGGTGATGGCCTTGAATGTTATATACCGAAGGGGGATTGGGAAGCGCATTTTAAGCAATTATATTGCTGCCCGATGGAAGAAACTCTTAACCTAGCACCTTTTACTACCGGAGAGAAAATTAGCATTGATGGGGGTGAAGTCATTGAGGGTATTATGGGACTGATAGACGGGAAAGCTCCCGTACCTGATGGGACCCCTCCAGACTTATTTAAGTCTGAGCCTTCCTTTTGGGCTCCTATACTAGAGTCTGTATTTAATGCTGCAGTGCAAAGTGGCTGCCCACAATCGTGGGGGGTCTCTACTATTGTCCCGGTTTTTAAAAAGGGGACAAATGCAGCCCACACTGTTACAGACATATTTCATTAATAGACTTAAATAATAGGAAGGATACTACTGCAGAGACTCTCAGACTGGGTGGTGGAAAACAATATCATGTCCATCTCCCAGTATGGTTTCTGCAGTGGTCGTTAAACAATAACTCAATGCCTTAACCTATTTTTGATTTTGCGTAAGTATACTGTGGCTCAAAGGGGTACCATCCACCTCGCCTTCATGAACTATCCTCAGCTTTCGATGTGTGAACATGAGGAAGTTGTGGCAGTCCATGAGGGCGAGGGGGGTGGACAGTGGTATTGTTGATTTTCTTATAGACCTCCACAGCAATACCAGAGCTAATGTCAGATATTCGCAAGATCTGAGCGTAACAAACAATTTTGACATTAGAAAGGGAGTCCGTCAAGGATGTATCTTGGCCCCCTTCGTTTTTAATTTTTATATCAATGATCTGGATAGTGTTCTACAGAAGGTGCCGGCTGACTGTCCTAGAGTCGGCAGGCGGGGTATTCCAGCAGTTTTAATATCCAGGACTGAAAGGGGCCTTTAATCTCTATTAAATGCTTTTAAGTCCTTCATGACAGATAGAGATCTTATGATTAATAACTCCAAATCATTTGTCATGCAAATAGGCCAACAACCAAGAAGGAACTTTCTATTTAAAATTGATGAAGCGGTAATCCCGATATCAAAAACGTTCTCCTATCTTGGGGTCCTTTTTGATACTAAACTAAATTGGGGCCCGCATTTTGTTAAAAAAAAGGAGAATTGGTCAGGGTGAATGCCTCCATTTTTAATTTTGCCTCGAAACTGGGGAATAAACTTACTGGTGCCATGTTAAAACTTTATGACGCTAAATCTGTGGCAACGGCTACATACAGTAGTGAAATATGGGGGTATATGGCTGGTAGGCAGCTGCAGATTGCTGAAAATTTCTTTATGAAGCGTCTTCTGTGTGTCCCCTCAGGCTCGTCCAATCTTGCAGTTCACGAAGAATTGGGGACGCAATACCCATGTGACATCTTTTCCCTACGCCCGTTGACCTGCTGGATAAAATTGTGGTTGAATCCTGATATTCCATTGACACATATGATTGTGAGGGAATGCCTGTCGCAGGACAAGGCACTGGTTATCCCATGGATAAAATATCTGAAATCCAGCTTTTCTAGGCTGGGACGTTACGAATTGTTTGAACATCCTACTCAGATTGTCAAGGGGGACCTGGAGGTAATTAAACGGGCCTTCCTCTTGGACAGGAAGATCCAGAAGGAAGGAGTTGAGCTCCAGAAACAAAGTGTGAGAAAATTTGTTATGCTGAAAACATGTGTGACTATCGAGCCATATTTATTGGGATCCCTGACCTCTCATGAAAAGTTCTTGTTAACAAGGTTTAGGTTGAATCTTTTTCATCATCTGCTGGTCAGGCCAAAATTTTTAATAGATCTACAGCACCCTGCGGCTGCGACGGAAAGTCTCCGCAGGATATGCTGCATTTTATATTTTTATGTAGGTTTTATGAATATCCCCGCAAGTGCTATCTGGTGACTCTTTTAAAAAAACTTAATTTTACTCAGATCAGGCCGGCTTTAATGTACTTACAACTTTTGCACAATTCTCCAAATCACAGAATTTTTCAAATTGACTTACATTTAGAAAATGTATGGATCAGTAGTAGACTTATGCAATGAATTTCCTAATCTCTTGCTTTTTATGTAATGAAGAAAGTATTTCCTTGCACCTTTTGCACTTTATCAGATATGTGTTTTTAACAAAAGTATCTTGAATTGTGTCATTACTGTATAGGCATTACAACAGCAAGGAACTCTTCAGCATCATCAAGGAGTTCGCCCAACCCACCAGCGAGTCTACCGACATCCCTCCCTCACAAGACCTCTGCGACAAACTCAGCACCTTTTTCCACCACAAAACCAAGAGCATCTATGACAACTTCGACGAACACAACTAACACACTGAACCCTCACCAACCACCCCCGACACCCGGAAACCAGCGATTGATGACTGGACAGCCCTCACCACCAAAGACACACTGAAGACAATGAAGTCAATCCACTCAGGGGCCCCCACGGACCCCTGCCCTCACCACATCTTCAACAGAGCCGCTGACACCATCGCACCCATGCTCTGCCACACCATCAACAGCTCCCTGGCGACTGCCTCGTTCGCCGACGACTGGAAACACACCGAGGTCAACCCCCTCCTGAAGAAACCCTCAGCGGTCCCCACCGACCTCAAAAACTACAGACCCATCTTCCTGCTCCCTTTCCCAGCAAAAGTCATCGAGAAAACCATTAACAGCCAACTCGCCACATTCATTGAAGAACACAACATCCTTGACTCCTCCCAATCCGGCTTCAGAAAAAACCAGAGTAGGGAAACCGCCCTCCTCGCCGCAACAGACGACATCCGCACCCTACTGGACAACGGAGAAACAGTAGCCCTCATCCTCCTAGACCTATCAGCGGCGTTCGACACAGTCTCCCACCGCACCCTAATATGCAGACTCTACGACGCAGGAATCCAGGACAAGTACTCATCATGGGCCCAAACCCCGACGCCTGGAGCGACACCTGGTGGCCCACCGCCCTCGGAAACCCGCCAACCCCCACAGACCACGCACGCAACCTGGGAATCATCCTGTACTCCGAGCTCAAAATGGACCGCCAGATCAACTCTGTCTCATCTTCCTGCTTCCACACCCTCCGCCTCCTTCGTAAGACCTTCAAATGGATCCCCCTCGAACACTGAAAGACAGTCACTCACTCCCTGGTCACCAGCAGACTCGACTACGGCAACGTACTCCACGCCGGAATAAACAAAAACCTCATCCGCAAGCTACAGAACATCCAGAACGCCGCCCAAGACTGGGGCTCAACCTGCCAAAACACTGCCACATCTCCCAGCACCTGCGCACACTCCACTGGCTCCCCGTCGAGGCGAGAATCACCTTTAAGATGCTCACCCACGCACATAAGGCCCTCCACGGCACCGGCCCAGCATACCTGAACAGCCGGCTCAAATTCCACGCACCCCAAAGGACCCTATGATCAGCCCAGCTCTCCTACGCCGAGGTCCCCGCACCAGAAAGACCAGATCGGGAGGCCGCCCCTTCTCCTTCCTCGCGGCCAAAGCATGGAACGCCCTTCCGCTCCACCTCGGACAGACAACATCGCTCCCCATCTTGGCAAGAAACCTCTAAACCTGGCTCTTCGACAGACCCCCACCTTGATGGAATGGAACCTGCACCCCCCCCACCCCTAGCGCCTTGAGATCCTTACGGGTGAGTAGTTGCGCTTTAACAAACTCATGATTGATTGATTGATATATGTACTTTTATGGTTTGTATTAAAACCGAAATAAAGTTTTGATTGATTGATTGATACTACCACACAGCCTGCAGACTATATATAGTTTGTTCAGGATGGTCAGAGCCACCAGTATAGAAGATGCTCTGATAATACTCAATGAGTAAAGTGGCTGGAGTCAGAGCAACATCCTGTTCATATTGGGGAAAAGCTTGTGTGAAAAGAGAGTAATCATACTGAAACTTCGCATCCAATACACTTAAAGAAGAGGCCCACTGTACCCATCTTGGATGTAGTCAGAGAGCATTAGGAATGCTTGCTTTGGTCGCCACTTCTAGTGCTAGTACGGGAGAAACAACAATATGTTTTCCCTGTGCCAAAGGGCACTCATTTGAAACAGCTGCTTGCACAGCTGTTAGGTTTTTGGATGAATGCAAAACATACTTCCCCTAAGGAATACAAGTGAGACTTTTAGGCAATAGGGGCGGTCTGTTCTTCATTGTAGATCACATCGGTATAACCTTGGGGAATGGCTATGTGTCTGATAACCAGATTGGTTTTATCATCCCTAGTTTGTAACTATTTAGTCTCAATCATGTTCACTTGTAGAGCACGCAAGATATCAGTGTGCATGCTCAGCCATTGTTTCCATAATAACGCTTCAGAAATCAGGTCACACAAGGATTTCACTCTTTCACCATAGTGAGGCATAAAATTACATCAGCTAGAACTGCCAATAAAGGCATACCACGAGTACTAGTGTAAATGGTACGCATGGTAAAAATGCTTCCCCAGGTGTTACACTCCTCTACCGGAGGGCACAAGTGAGAGACACATAGTCAGTATCCTATGTTTGTCTTGGGGTAGTGTATGGAAACACTTCTTCCAACTGATTGTTCTTACCAGCAATCCAGAAAGCCATGTAATCATGCTTTGTGAGTGCTTTTCCCATGAAAGCGTTAATAGTCTTGGACTAATAGTTTGTACTTGTGCTGGTGTGCAAGGCTCCACTGCAAAAGCAGGTCAGGAGCTCAAAGTACAATGTACGAACTGTATAAGTCTCCTGTACAAGGCAACTGAGTAATTTAACACCCCTACCACCTCTGAGTTACGTTGTCAGGACGAGAAACGGGAGTGTAGGCAGCCAAAACTGAAATTGTAACATTTTGTCATTCACAGTAGCTTTTTGCTGCATATTAAGGCATATGGAAGTATGCATACCAGATTTTACAAGCATCTCATGAGCCTGAACTGGCAGGGATGTTTTCGCTTTCTTTGAGCTCTTTTAGAGTTCTTTTAGATTGACCACTGTTCGTACCCACTGTAATTCAAACAACCTTCTCACTAAACCACACAATCAAACATCAATTAAATTACAAAACAATATCCACAATAGTTTAGAAAAACAAATGTAATAAACAAGAAGACCTATAGTCTTTGTACTGGGAAATGGGACGGAAATCAAACTCACCATGAGAGGAAATTAGCGGTCCAATTCCCTACTCAAGCACATACACACTTAGCTAGGCTTTGATCAGCAATGACCTAACGTGGAATAGATATAGCTTACTATTGGCACAGAATAAACACCACTATTCCACTCTTGATTAGTGCTCACTCACAACTATTAAAGTATTCATAAACTCATAAAACCTTGGTGCCACACTTTTATACGTCCAGAGATACTATACCTACATCTAGTCATCATAAAATCCAATACCTTCACATAAAATACACATACAAATAAATCATCAAAAATATTTATTAATGCACCTTCATCAACAGATCAAAATATGTCACATACCACGTATATCACAATACCAGAAACGCAAACACTCAGTCAGCTAAACACAAGCACCAGTCACAATTCACACATTGCAATATTCACCAGTCCATCATTGTGAGCTAAACCACCAGATTGCCTTCATCACACTCCCAATTTATGAACCGCAGATTCATTGCATACAGGATTCTTCAAAATGAGGCATAATTATTGACAAATTGTATGTTTTATTAAATCAAAAACTTGAGGAAACAAAGAACTGCTTCTGCACATTTATAGACAGTGAGGTTAGGATTATAGCTTTTAATGTTGCAACACAACTAGAAGAATGAATGAAAGAATTAATGCAGCATTTGTAGAGCACTCTGCCACACATAAGAGCGCATCATGGTGCTTTTCCTGGATGCTGACTTAGAAACTGTAGATGGTGCAATGAGAGAGGGTCTAGGGGCTCCAACAGGATTAAGGAGTGGCAAATGGTGTCAGGTGCAAAAAAGTAAAAAAGTAAGACATTTTAGAAATCTCTATTCTTTTATGCCGGACATCGAATTGTCCCTAACAGAATCGATTGATGTTTTACACGATGATGAGCCTTCTTTTCCGGTAGAGTTCTCTCTGGAAGAGGCTGCTCTTGAGATTGGATCATACAAACAAGGAAAAGCCCTGGAACAAGACACAATCCCAGATGACCTTTACAACATTGGTCAATAACATCTGGGTTCTCTACATTAAAACCATCACTAATGCCATTGCAGCCAGGGGCTCTGATACTACCCACATGGAGGGGAACAAAGATTGTCCCTGTTTTTAAATAGTGGAGTTTTGTGTTCTGTTTATCTACTGCCCAATCAGCGTCCAGGATAACCTCCAGAAGGTCTTTTGCAAAATACATTCTGATGCAGTTTTTGGGGTGGATTAATGAAAACCATGTTCTGTCCAACGTGCAAGCAGGTTCTAGAACCAAAACCATCTCCATTGACCAAGTTTTCTACTTCCGTGAGGTAAGTGAAAAACAGTTGACAGAAACCGGGGCAACCTTTTTTGTGATGTTAGTCAACCTTTGAGTCACTTTTGACCTAGCATCAAAGAAAAAGCTATGGGAGACCCAATGCGAGACTGTGATCTCATGTGATTTGTTAAAGATCATCGTACGCCTCCATGAGGGAAATTATGCCAGGATCCGATGAGGCACAAAGGAAGAATTAACTGATCCAATCTGCATCAATGAGGGCGTCCTCCACGGGTGTGTCCTGGCTCTCACCCTTTTCCTCCTTTACATGAACAACTGTGTGGAATACCTAACAAACTGTGTTAATGACTCCCCTGTTTTTGCAGGGTGGAAAGTTCTGGGACTATCCTACGCTGAGAATATCCTTTTATTAGCAAAAACGAAGGGGGTTCTCAAAACCTTGGTGATAACTTCTGTTTATTCTGTGCCGGCCACGGCCTCGAAGTTAATGTCACCAAGACTAAATTTATTATCTACACTAGCCAAAAGATTGCGAATGTCACAGTAAAATTGGGAAGCAAAGTATTGGAAAGGGTGAGAGAAGTTGATTATACCAGGATTCAATTGGCCAACTCTGGCATTTTTTTGGGCACCACAGATCGCGAAAAGCTCACACATGGTAACACATAGGGAAGAGATGGCCAATAATGCTTCTTGGTTTCCAATTCTACCTGTATAGTAATCTATAAGTTACAGGCGTGAGGGGCAGCACTAAATGGGGGCAAATTATGGGGTCACTGCAGTATGGGCACTTTGGGTATCAAACAAAATAATTTTACTACAGCCCTTACTGGGCTAGGAAAAGGAACCCCATTGGTGCCATTATCATTTGTTCTTGGCATTGATTCTGTCATTGATTTGGAGACAGTGAATGAGACCACTGCTATATTGGGTGCACATTTGGTCCACCAAAGATCTACAAGACTATAGAGTAGGACTTACTGATATCATCACAGTTCAATCTTTCAAAAAGGTCAAGTGGCTGAATTATGTAAAAAGAGCACGGATAGAGTTGGGTTTAGCTAGTTTTTGGAAAGACCTTTCGTCCATCCCAGCTAATAAGGTACAAATGGTCAAATCAAGATACTGGGAAAAGATTGCTGCCCAAAAGGAACAGTCTATCCACAGGGAGAGATTTATCAGGTGCTTTTGGATGCACAAATCGGTGCCAAAGCAGAGAAATTCCTTGATTACATTTGCTCAGTATGTGTACATACTTTAGTTTTTCCACTCTAGATATAGGACTTTGCCAATTGCTGCATCCACTGCAGTATGGGATTCCTCTAAGCCCGGGCAGAAAAAAATGCACTTCCATTGAGGAAACAGACGAACACCTGGTGTTTATGCCCTAAAGTATGCTTTTCCAGACGTAGATGGATTGTTCCGCTCTGCAGGCACCTATCCCTGACAAATCGCATAAATTCCCTTAGAATTTGAAAGAGTGAATCTTCACCAGTGGATGTGGTACCAGTTTCTAAATTTCTTTATGTGGCATGGTTTGTTAGACAACCATTTATTTCAAAACTGCAGTAAACTGAGGTATAAAGAAACGTTTTGCTGGCTTATCTATAATCTTTAGTTGTTAATCAACTATGTAATGTTTTTATATTAACCTTTAATTATAACCAACAGCTGTTTTTATGATATATTTATGTACCTGTTTTGCATATTTTTGATGATGAAAAATTGAATTTTCAATCTAGCAATACACTTTGGACTATATAAAAGATGGTATATCTGTCTGTGGGAGACACAATATCTTGTTTCATGCCATGTTGAAAGAACAGTGTGCCAGCAAGATGGGTTCTTAAAATAACAAAATGAGGTTACTTCTTGGAGTTCAAAAAAATTCCATCAACAATGCTGAGGATCACCTCATGCATCTGCTGCAAATGAATAGGAAGGCAATCTCTCTTTATGGACAAGGGTACAATAAGGAAAGTTCCTAGGCATAAAGAGTCCAAAGTCCGTATTCTATTCTTTTTGCAACGTAAAAGTCAAATGTAAATTTCAGCAGATCAGAGCTGAATGGAAGAACTTTAAAACTTTAAACAAGTACCTGTTTCAGCGTCCATTGAAAATGACAATGTTACAGTCTATAATACCTTTAATACATCCAGGACACTTTTTAATTTCTCTTGATCAGATCTATCAAAGCCATCAGAAGTTCCAGATACTTGTGATCAATATTACCAGTGTAAGATACTTTTTAGGGGGTTAGCACATGCTCTTTGTGTATTTACAAAGGTTTTAGCTTCTCTAGTTTCCTTATTGGATTGGAAAGGAAATATTATGTTCCCCTGTTCAGGTGAGTGGCTGATGGACGCTTCTACTTGTTCAAAGGCTTGTGAAGACGTGGAGACAGTGTGCTAAGCTCTTCAGGAACATGGCTTTTTACTAAATATGAATAAGTCTAAGCATAAGCCTTCCCAGGATTCGTTTTTTATAGGGGCATATTTTCAAATAGTCAGTATCGAGACCACATAGCTGCACCAATGGTCCTGACCGGTGTAGATCGAGCGGGGGGGGGGGCATTTTACTGTATTTTACTGTATTTTATTGAATCAAACTGTATTTAATTTTTTTTATACTGTAATGATTTTAAGTAATAGCACAGTTCATTAATAAACATATTTTCAAATTTTGCTAGACTATTTCTCTTCCGCTCGAGAGGATGGCCAGATTGCAGTCAACTTTGAAACACTTCTAGAAGAAAATGATGGTTCTAGTAGGAGACTAGTTGATGTCTATGGATCTAATAGTGTTCACAGTATATTTAGTACATTAAGCACAATGCTATTTTAAAGTTTTAGTGACTTTCTTTGTGAACCACTGGGCAACAACATCAATGGACTGCAAAAAGGAATGTGTGGAACCATACGTCTCAGGGAATCTCTGACTTGGTTGTCAGACTACAGTTGCATTGGTCCTGACAACAGATGCCAGTTTGATAGTTTGGAGTGTAATATTGTAGAAATGGTCTTCTGAGGGTAAGTGGTGTCTCCATACTAAATGGTCAAGCTTCCAAATGAAAATAATTGTTCACCTCCCTGAGAGCAATGCTTACTATCTGAGGGGAATGGCTTTATTAGTGAAACCAGAGATCAGGTGACAAGACATTCTGGTGGCTAGGGCATTTTTAAATTACAATGAGGGCCAGGTCATATTCTTCTAACAAAGTAGCACAGCAGATTGTCCCTTGTCTCAGTTGCTGATTTCCCATCATCCATACATTATCATCTTCATCAGAGAATCTTTTGACGAATTGCAGGAGATAGGGAACTTGAAAGATGGATCTTTGATCATCCCCAGAGGATGCCATTCTTACACTCAGTGGTACCACCTTCTCAAGTATGCTTTTTCTGTTAATTGGCCAACAGTTCTCCTGTATCGTTTTCCAGAAATTTCAATCTTAAAGTAGGTTCTTAGGAAATTGCTAATGGAGACAGATCAGATGGTCTTATTAGCACCAATTTGACCCAGAAGGATATGGCTCTGATTCTTCCTTTCCTGACATAAGACCCTTTTTCGGAGATTTGAATAGCTCCATCTCTTCTACAGCTTCCTACGCTGTTGTTAGAAACCCTTCAGATCCTTTAGTTCGCGGTTTGGAGACAGAGTGGAGTGGATTGCAGCCTATAAATTATTCAACACAAAGTTCAATTGAAATGAACAAGATACCATCAACTTTGAAGTCCAAATGAAGGCTTTGGATTTTTTTTCCTCATGGCGTGTTGAAAAGGGTATTTCTTTCTTTTAGTATTTTGGAATTTTTGAGGGATAGTTTTACAATACAATTATTTGCTTCTATTTAAGAGAACAATGCAGTACTTTAATAGTCAGCCAGTCACTGTCCTGTCCGATATTGTTGTTACTATACTTTTATGTAGTTTTCCTAAAAGAAAGCCTGTTGTGCAAATCTAAATGTCGATTTGCCTTTGATGCTCAGTTTATCACAAAAGGAGGCTTTTGCGCCTATTGAAACACGTTTGGTGCACTTATTATCTTTTATCTCAATTTTTGGGTAGTAATAACGTATGGACTTTGAGTTAGGGAGTTGGGTGCTCCAATGGATCATGAGCCCATTATACAATTTTTTAAGAACTAGGTAGTGTTATACCTACTTATATACTAGCCATGTCTTCTGTCTATAGGTATTTTCATGTTAAACAGAAGTTAATCTTTTATTTTTTTCTCAAAATCCGGAAGAAGAGCGTAATTTGCATTGTCCAAGATTAACCAAGATTTAAAGAAGTAAACTAAGAACTAATAGTAACTCCTACCAAGGGACACTGAATTTAGGCAACTGCAGTCTTTTCGCATCATTATGGATTTACTATACTTGCCACAAAATTCACCACCTTCTACATAGTTTGCAGATTTTCAGTAACATAATTGTTGCTCTCTCAAATGGATCAGAAGTTATATTAAAAAGCATCATAGATAATAATGTTTAGTCACAGGCCCTTTAAAAAGTTTAAGTGTTCATCTTTTATTTATTTTTTTGCTGTATCATAGATATTAAACTGGAACTAGTATGAAACTATGGCCAGACTGCATAAATGTCTGTTTAAATAAAACATACTTCAAACTCTTGCTAAGGTCAGATATATTGCTTGTGCTAATGCTTGTTAACTATGAAATCATTACAACATAAACACACATTCTGTTCACTTCTTCATTAGGCAGAGACAAGTTCCCCAAGGTCCTAAATGAAAGAAGTTGCTGATGCAAAACAGAGAAAAAGGGATAAAATGGTCCCAAAGACAAATTTAAAAGATGATTCACTCTTACTGTACACAAATACTCACTGGGGTTTTCTAAGCCCCTCACAACTCTGACACTCAAAATGAAGCTGTCTGTCTCCCTTTACTAGGGGCATCTCTGTTCCCAGCCTTGCCTCTCCGGCCACACCCCTTTTCAATGAAATGTTAGAGTAACACTACTTTTTAATCTTTGACCACTGATAGAAGAGGTGTTTGCAGAGTTTGTACACAGGGTGAGACTTTGCAAGGAGAGAGCAGTAACATGCTTTTAGGCAGTGTGCGTAACTGGAACATGGGTACCCATCATCCATATGCGCAAGACGTTGCATCACTGAACGTCCCATCATCCGTCTCCACAGGAAGTGACATAACTAGTTTTCCTACCAAACCTGTCTTTAAAACCAAAAGCCAAGCAAGAGGACTCAGGACAGAATGTGCAATCATTGGGTTTCCTATTATCCATCAGCACAGGAATTGAAATCACTGGATTTCCCATCATCCATCTACAAAGGAAATTACATAATTGGTTTCCCCCCAAAATTGACTTTAAAAGAAGCCAAGCCACAGGACTAATTTCACATCAACCGTCTGCACATAATGTGACATCACTGGATTTCCCATCATCTATCTGCATAGGAAGTGGCATAATTGGTTTCCCACCGAAACTGTCTTCACTTAATGGAGACTTAAGTGTGAGCAGGAAAGCCCATATGCAAAGCACCAGGACCCCAGGGCCTCCTCTCACCCACCTCTCCTTCCTTCGCTACTCCACTGTGACCCTCCACACCCTAAACCTTGTCAACATCTCCCAGTGCTACTGCAGCTCCTCCCTGTTCTGTAAACTCCTCAACACTTGTTTCCTCACTAAACAAGACACTGAAGTTTGGAATCCAATACATGACAGCTCACCGGACCCACTTGTCCTGACTGAAAACTGGCTAACTACCTTGTTGGACCCTGCATTGCCATGTCAATCACCCTCTCTGGATACAAGATTGCAGACCAGGACAATCAGACCCGAAGATGAAATTCCTATAATTTTCAAAAAATCAATCCAATGCTCCACTACCTCAGAAAACACCACCAGCAACATGGAATACTAGACCTTCAAAATTCTCCTCAATGCAGAAAAAACCCTGAGCGGTTCCCTCGTCTACCGACCTCCCAGACCATATGGCAAATTCAGTCACATCATTGCAGACTTTGTCACCCCTCTGATCACCAACTTCAGCACCTTCATCCTCCTCTGCACCTCAACTACCACCTAAAGAACCTCACTGAGAGTCCAACACAACCATCCTCTTTGAAGATCTGCTCAACTCTGGACTCACCCAGAGAGTAGAAGGCTTCCCACAGGCCACTGGACACATACTGAACCCCACATGCACCAGATTCATCAACAAGTCAGCTTGTCTGACCACACCCTCATCAACTTCAGCATCCCATCCCATACGACTGAAGAAACACCATCACCAAATCTTCGTGACTGCACTAGAACAAGACTTCCGAAGAATCCCGGTCTTCCAAACTCCTACACGAACAGCCTAAACACAACAACAACCACCACAAAGCTATCTCGAACTTCAATGACTAGATCACCTGCGCAGATACCTGGCTTCTCTCAAAGCCATGAGTACCAGACCATACACATAAGAGCTCAGTCTCACCAAACCCCACTGCAAGCAACTTGAACTCAGATGGAGACAAAGGGCCCGATGTAGGTAATTCTAATTTACCACTTCTAAAATACCAAATCATACCGATTCGGTATTTAAGAAGTGGTAAATTAGAGGGGGAGAAATGTAGGTAATTCAGAATCGGTAAATACCGAATCGGTAAGATTTGGTATGTACCGATTCTGTAAATACCGAATCGGTATCCCCCATTGATTCCTATGGGCCTTGAAGCCCATAGGAATCAATGTGGAATACCGAATCGGTATTTACCGATTCGGTAAATTCTGATTGTTGCAACGGTGCAGGGGGTGTCACTTTGACACCCTCTAGCACCCCAATTCTGGACTTGTGTGCCATGTGGCACACAGACATGCCCTAAGGGCATATCTGTGTGTCACATTGCACAGGTGTGCATGCACAGATGTGCATGCACACTTGTATTCGGTATTTTACCACCCAATAGGATTGGGTGGTAAAATACCGATTCTAAAGGGCCTTTGGGATTCAGAAGAGTCCCACCTACATGTAGATTTACCGAATCGGTAAATATACCGATTCGGTATTTTACCGATTCAGTAAATTTACCGATTCGGTAAATTTACCGAATCGGTAAAATAGGCCCCCTACATCCAGAAAAGCCATTTTCCGGTCGGTAACAGCCGAATCGGCCATTACCGGCCGATAAATGTCGACCTACATCGGGCCCAAAGTCAGAATGTCAATGGCAAGAACACCTACAAATCAGCCCTCAGATGCTCCCATCAGCAAAGCAGAGCCACCAAGCACTCCACAATCCCCCCCCATCGCACCAAAAGCAGAACCACCTGTGCAAAGGAAGCCTTTGCCACAGTGAGAGATTTCACCTCCGCAAGCTCGATCAGAATAACTCCCATCTCAGGACCTCTGCACCCAGTGATTCCCATGCTGCAGCAACAAGATCACCAGCAGCTAAGAAAACTTTGAGCCCCCAAACTGACTGACTGACTCTACCACCACCCACATTACCGTTTTGACCACTTGCCCCAACATCACCAGTCAAGAAACCTCAATGACCATGCATTCCACCCACGGAGCCCTGCCCTCAACATGTCTTCATCAAAGGACTAGACCCCATCAGCGCAGTGCTCACCCTGTTCAAGAATGACTCACTCATCACAGCCACCTACCCAGATGCCTGAAAACATACCATAGTACTCCCCTTCTCAAGAAACGATCAGAATGCCCCAAAACATTAGCCAACTCCCGGCTAATCTCCCTGCTACCCAACCTAGCAAAAGGCATGAATAATATGATAAATAAGCACCTATCTATTCCCCTTACTGACAACCACCTCAACAACACCAATCAATATGGATTCAGGCCCAACCACAGTACAGACACTCCCCTCATTGGTGCCATGAACCACATCCAGATGATTCTGAACAGAGGTGACCCTCATCCTACTGGACCGTTCTGTAGCCTTGAACTCTGTTTATCACACGATTCTTATACAATGAAGGCACAAAAGTCCCTGCACTTTGTTGGATTTTCTCCTTCCTGCAGGCTGCACATGCCCCCCTTTACCTCAGACACTGCCAATCTCATTTCTGGAGCTCCACATTGATCCTCACAAAGCCCCCCTCTGTTCAACACCTAAATGACGCCACGCAAAGCATTATCCCCAACCACTGAATCAACATCACACCCTAAGCTGACCACGCTCAGCTCATACTCTCTCTCAGACAAAATGTCAAACATCCAGACCCATTTCTCTGCCTGCAAGACTTGAGTCGATAGATAGATGAAAAACAATTGCCTGAAGTTCAGCATAGAGAAAGATTACAGACGAGAAGTAGTAATCTTTGTCTAAAACATTTCGCTTTAGCACTTGGTGGCCTGCTGAACTCGGCCCCACAGCTCTGCCAGCAATCCAAGCAAAGAAACTCATAATAGTAATGAACAACCAGCTCGCCATTAACAGTCAAGTGAACACAATCTCCATCTCCTGCTTCCACAGGCTCAAGATACTCAAGAAGATCTTCAAGTGGCTCCACACCAACATATGAAGAAATGTGAGCCAAGCCCTCATCACCAGCAAGCTAGACTACAGCAACACACTTTATGCTGGAATTAACACTCAGCTGAGCAGAAGACTCCCTGCAAACACATCATCCCACACCTGGCTCCTAATTCATAAATGACCACTCTTCAAACTCATCAGGCACACATAAAAACCTTACACAACATTGGCTCCACATACCTCAACAACTGGACGCATTTTCACAAATCTACCAAACACCTCTTCTTAGCCAGACTCCTTGCACACCCACCACATATGCACAACCAGATCCAGAGGTCTTGCCTTCTCCTACCATTTGACTTCTTTTTCATATGTTGGACTGAGGTTTTACAGCCCAATTTTTATACAGGTTGTTGCAGTCCAATATATCGATCTTTGGAAACGGGTCAAATCCAGGCAAAGCCAATGAACTGTGGAGAGTTTAGCCAATCAATTTGTGAGCCCTATTGTAAGTAGGCTTGCATTCTAAAGCATTGTTTTGTGATAACATTTACGAGATGAGCCACATGAAGATTTTGTGACTCGTTTGTTTTATTGCTGGATTTCATCCTCTTGCTGTCGGACTGAGGGGTGCTTACGTACAACTGAAGTTGGTTAATTCAGTAAGAAAGTTAGATGCTTAACTGTTACAATGCATGCTGAGTATGCACGTTTCAGTTTAATTTCAGGCACATCTCAGTAGTGTCATGGGAATGCATATGGTACTTGGCACGATTGATTTTGCTAGCATCGTATTTACCTATGGTTCTGTGGGAGCCTATCTTCGACACAGTCAATGTAAATTTTCTTCAAGAGAGCATGCACAGATGTATGCTTTTTCTCTGGAGCTTCCTAGAGCTCATGTGTTTTCACACATGTCCCTTCTTTTCCCCATACATTGATAAGATTTGTCCCTATCACCACACTGGTTGCCTCCAGGAGCTATTATAATTCATATAGCACATGCGGAGAATTAAAAAGAAGGTCTTCCTTTTCTTCTATTGTTTCAATTAATTCTAATTCTGCTATCTATACAATTTCTTCCTTTTGTTTGAATGAGAAATTGTCTTTAAAGAACACAATTGTGGGACAGAACTGTTTTACTCATATACCTATAGTTACCCCTGACAAAGGGTGTCATCACCCACAATGCATTGGGTACCTATGGTCAAGCTGTAGATACACATTGATCCATGTTTTGAAAACATTATTTGAAAATGCAACAAATGTGAAGCATAATTTGTGTGACAGTCCAAACAAAGGACTGATGTACAATATTTTCTAATGATGCAATTAAACACTGAAGCGTGTTGGTATGTTGCTTTCTTGTTTTAAATTAATTTGAACTTGTAGTAAGAGGGAGGGTGCATGGTATCAAAAAAGCAGAACATGTGTGTTTAAGTCTTATATGGCTTGACAGGGAAAATCTCCTAAAGTCGGTTTGAGAGGCCGATAGCTCCCATATGCTAACACTGTGTTACCTTATTACATTTAAGTGCAAACCAGTTTGGGAGGTAGGTAAAGGAATTCCCCTACACAAAAGCTTGCACCAGCTATAAAAATGGGACTTTCAGACCCACTCATCAGAACATTCATTGACCTGATTCAGAAGAAGGACTGTCCTGCTGCTAGAAGGGAAGGACTGTCTTGCTGTCTGAAGAAGGAAGTATGGACCTGATTCCCTTAATCCCAGGCTACCCAGAGTTACTGTTAGTGTCAGTTGTCTGACATTCTGTGTGAGCTAAAGATACACAATAAACTTCCATAGACCTCTCTGTAATTGCCCTGCTGAAAAAACCCAGCTGTGCCTACTTAAGCCCTGCAGATGGCCTCTGCTGGAGTGACCCTTGATCCCCAAGAGGTTCTCTCCAGGTCATTGACCCTTGGCTGGCTTCAGAGAGAGTAACTCCTGAAGTACAATGTGATAATCCTGAAATTTGGGCTACTCGCGACTGCGAATGGGCCAGTTCATGCCTAGACTTTGTCACCCGCAACGACCGCCAACGAGAAGCTCTGGTGGGGTAACCACCAGTTACACAGGACCAGCACTTCACACCGACAGCAACCAGTCTATGACCTTCAACCAATGCAAAGCTCCAGTGACGACCAGCTATTTGCACTCCTGCAACAACCATTTACATTGTCCAACTGGCTATTTGAGCTGAAAGTCTCCTCCTCATGGCCTCCTCCCATCTGAATGAAACTCTTTTCCCCATTCTTGAGAATATATCTCTCCAGCTGGACGGACCTTGTCCCTGTATCTGACTCGCCCCCAATTGGTGCTGGCCTGAACTTGTGGCTTCCCCTGGTTAAACACAGAACTGTGAATTGCACTTTCTACCTCTATGCTCCATTTACACAAAAAATTATGAAATTCAGTAGCTCTGGTTCTATGGATTGGATTACTGTTGTTCTGGTATACTTTTATTTATTAAAATGTACTCTGTTATGTTTTCACTTTATTACTGTTACTGTACTCCATAAATGCTTTACACATTGCCTATGAGTTAAACCTGACTGTTTTTGTGGCAAGCTACCAGAGGGTTAATTGCAGGTTAAATTAGGGACTTTTGTGGTTCCCCTGGCAAGGATTGTGGTTGTTGTCTGGTGGGGCTTTGGACACCTCTCAGCCAATGACCCTATTTTGTTCAACAATATAACAAACAAACAAAAACTACTTGCTTTTCAAATATCGCACCTCTGCTGTTTAGAAGTAATCAATCAATCAATCAATCAATCAATCAAGAAATTTATATAGCGCGCTACTCACCCGGAGGGTCTCAAGGCGCTTGGGGGAGGGGGGTCAGCTACTGCTCGAACAGCCAGGTCTTGAGTTGCTTCCTGAAGGAGAGGTGGTCTTGGGTCTGACGGAGGTGGATGGGGAGAGAGTTCCATGTCTTGGCTGCCAGGTATGAGAAGGATCTTCCTCCCATGGTCGTCCTTCGGATGCGTAGAATGGCTGCGAGGGGGTGGCTGGTCGAACGAAGCTGGCGGGTGGGAGTGTAGAAGGTCAGGCGGTTGTTGAGGTACCTGGGGCCCAGGTCATGGAGGGCCTTGTGTGCATGGGTGAGGAGTCGGAACGTGATTCTCTTGTTGATGGGGAGCCAGTGCAGGTCTCTCAGGTGTCCGGAGATGTGGCTGTGACCGGGGATGTCCAGGATGAGTCGGGCGGATGCGTTCTGGATGCGTTGGAGTCTCTTCTGTAGTTTGCCTGTGGTTCCGGTGTAGAGGGTGTTTCCGGAGTCCAGTCGGCTGGTGACAAGTGCCTGGGTGACCGTCTTCCTGGTTTCGGTATGGATCCATCGGAAGATCTTCCGTAGCACGCGAAGGATGTTGAAGCATGAGGACGAGACGGCGTTGACTTGTCTGGTCATCGAGAGGGAGGAGTCCAGGATGAAGCCCAGGTTGCGTGCATGGTCCGTTGGTTTGGGTGCGCTGCCCAGGGCAGGGGGCCACCAGGAGTTGTCCCAGGCGGAGGAAGATGTTCCCAGGATGAGGACTTCCGTCTTGTCTGAGTTGAGTTTCAAGCGGCTGTTCTTCATCCACTCGGCTACTTCTTTCATCCCTTCGTGTAGGTTGGTTCTGGCGGTGGCTGGGTCATTGGTGAGGGAGAGGATCAGCTGGGTGTCGTCGGTGTAGGAGATGATGTTGAGGTTGTGTTGGCATGCGATGGCCGTGAGGGGGCTCATGTAGATGTTGAAGAGGGTGGGGCTGAGTGATGATCCTTGTGGTACGCCGCAGATGACTTTGGTGGCCTCGAATCTGAACGGGGGGAGGCGGACCCTCTGGGTTCTTCCAGCGAGGAACGAGATGATCCACTCCAGAGCCCTCTCTTGGATTCCGATGTTGCTGAGGCGTTGTACTAGGGTGCGGTGGCTGACAGTAATGTGCATAACTGGTGTTACCATTATCCAATGTAATGGTACTTGATTTACAAACCTCGAATAGATGTGTTAAGGTTGTCTTGCTCGGAGTTGCACTGGTATCTGCAAATCACAGCAAGTGTCAGCTGCAAGTGAGTTGACTATCCAGTGGCTTTGATAGCAGGAATCACCACAAAAAGCCACATACAAGTAAAACCAACTACATTATGAATTACATTTCCTAAACATATGAAAGAGCATTGTTACACCAAGGTGTGAGTGATTACACCACCCACAACTTCTTTAGCTCTCAGGATATGCCTAACAGAAACACAACAAAAAGTGTTGTCTTCACTTAGTAGATCAGATTACATTATAGAGCACATCGTAAACATGTAAGTCCAACATAACAGAGATAGATTTTATATGAAACACTGCTCCCTGCTAACTACTCACACACACGCACAACACTTCAGACAAACATATCAACACAATTTATACATGCCACATAGCCAGCATAGCCATGAACAACCATGCGCAATCAACCTCGTCTGCAGGTCAAGAAGGGTTAGCAGTGCAAGGGGGTGTGTAAAATGTGTGTCATTTTGCTTTTGTGCAATTACATGACATTTTGAAAATGTACAAGCACTTACGAATAATGACATGAAATGCAAAACTGGTATTTGGTGATATATCCACTTTGGATGCGAGGATGCATTTTGTGCTAACAAAATAGTATAAAAAAACAAAAGCACCAAGAACGACAGCTGCTCACATTCCGTCATTTGCTGTGTGTTTTCTGCCAACTGCATAGTCCAGGTACATTTTTACAACAAATGGTGCATAATTACACGATGTGGTGTAATAGCATAATTTCAGGAATTTCACATAACAAAAGTAATGCAAAATTATATTTCTTTCCCTGGCATAATACAAATGTTGCCCTTGCCTAATTTGCAGTATCCAGCGACTCATAAGCAAATGGTCAAGACCTTCAGTCATGCATCTAACAGTACCGGCCCGATTCACAAATGTAATCTGCGACTAAATCCTAACTTTACGACTTTTGGTATTCACAGAAGGCATTTAGGAGTAATAAAGTTAGGATTCCTAACTTTACTACTCCTAAATTGAGAAAAATCCTAACTTCATGACCTTCGGTATTCACAGCAGGCATTTAGGAGAACTAAAGTTAGGAATCCTAACTTTAGTACTCCTTAACTGAGAAAAATCCTACCTTTACGACTTTTGGACTTTTGGTATTCACAAACCGCATTTAGGAGTAATAAAGTTTGGAATCCTAACTTTAGTACTCCCAAATGCCTTCTGTGATTACCGAAAGTCATAAAGTTAGGATTTTGTCTCAGATTACTTTTGTGAATCGGGCCCTAAAATCCTGCAGTCTAGCTCAGTGAATAGCACACTGATACCCAACTAACATGATCACTCCTGGCTCCCTGCATAAAAGTAACCCAATGTTTATTATTCACATTACACAATAAGAATGGACCACAACACATAAAAAACCTAATTATACATTGATTGGGATTCCTGCCTGCGGGAAAACTGCAGAAGCATGTATTCTAGGTCCTACAGCACTATGTGAATAAACTAATGGCAGAGGTGTGCTATACAATTGGTATTTACGTAGCTGTACACTTTTTATTCATAAAACATATTATTAGCTCTGGGAAAAATACCCTATGAGTTCAGTATAACACTTAGGAATCTCGCGAAGCTTATTCAAAGAAATACATGTATTATTGCAAGAAATTAAAAATAAATATTTGTAGGTTCCTTATGTACTCAGCTAGTAGGCAGTTCTGTTCTAGCCTAGTGCATTCAGGTGCTTTGCATTTTTCTCAGTAAAATTAGATTAGATGGAGTTGCTTAGAACTTGATTTAAAACAACATTGTCTTTGCGAACCGTGGTCTCAATTTAGCTGTATCGAGTTACTTGGCAAATGTTTGCTACTCAGCTGTCCTGAAACAACATGGACAATAATTCGATTTGAAATGTGAGATTAATCAAGATGTCATTTTTTGGTACAGCATGAGTACTTTTTCACTGAGCCCCAAAACTGCAAGATTTCTTTTTCACTAAGCACAATGTTTCATTTCTGGGCTGGATGGCTCACACAACATTTTGATATATATTATATACCACGCCATTTCACAGATTTCAGATTGCCTCAGCAGCCGACAGACTTACACTTGTGAACATATGTCGCATTTAACATTTTCATTGGGATAACATGCCGCCCTTTATTCATTTACCTCGCTTCTTAAATACGTTTAGCGAAGTCTAGGTGGAGACAGGCATTCACTCGTGGTCTCATGCTCTGACACAGGAAACTGGCAACATTCTTACTTATCTTTACACATGGGGGATAGTAGATTCCTAGGAGCCTCGTCAACCAGCATATCTTGCTTGTGGCCATCACAGGCTCTGAACCATGTGCCTAGTACTTAAAGTCTCTGTTTAGGCTCACTGTAGTAAAATGTGTGCAGTAAACCTGTGATGTCACACATGTTGCTTTACCACACCTTGCAAACCAGTTGAGTCACTTCAATGAACATAGAAAAAATATTGCCACTTGTACATATTGCAGCCTTCCATCATTGCAAGCGCTATGTGATCAAGGCTGCATGTCTGGCGGACGAAACGCGTCATTTGGACATTTGATGCACGAAATAAACATCATTATGCAACAAGTCTTGCCTGCAGAGTCTGTTTTCCGGTATTGCGCCGCACCCTGTGAAGGTGCACGCACACGAAGATTCACACATTGGCTGTTTTAATGAAGCGTGATGTCTCTAGACCTGGTAAAAGTTCACTGAGACGCATTTCGGCTGCACTCAGCCTTTCTCAATCAGTGACATTTGATGCAGTAAATAAACATCATTAAGCAACAAGTCTTGCCTGCAGAGTCTGTTTCCCGGTACTGCGCCGCACCCTGTGAAGGTTGCATCGCTGGGATCCTGATGTGACATATATATATATATATATATATATATATTCAATGAAAAAACCATAGGTTATAGGCCATATATAGTTAGGAATTAGCATTTACAAAACCTTATTTTACTCGCATAAAACCATTGAAATTCCATATATAGTTAGCTAACTATAAGCGCTAACTATATATCGCGCACCCGCAATCCACTGCTGATGATGTCACATATTACATCATTCATGACATGGTCAGTGACATCACTGATGACATCACTGATGACATCATCCAGTGACTGTATGTTTCTGTAAAGTTAAAATATGTTTCACATATTAAAGAATGAGTGGATGTATAAGTGTCTGGATGAAGAATTTAGTAGGTGCATGACTGACTGTATGAGTGAGTGATTAAATGTGTCTCACTGAGTGCATGGGTTAGTGACTAAACTGTCTTAATTCGTGCATCAGTATGTTTGTTGTTGTGTAAACTGCTGCTTGTGTTGATCAGTAGCTATAAGAGTAGCCATATGGGTTATTGATTGGTTGCCCAAATATTTGAATGGGAGGCTGAGTGTGTGTGTGGGTGGCTGGGAGGTGCGTGACTCTGTGCATAGATGTGTAAGCAGTTGATTCACTAGGAGTATGAGTTCAAGAGTGCATGTGGAAACAGCTATATGAGCGGTTGACTGTGCATGGGTGTGTTGGTGAGTGAATGGATTTCTCATTGCTACATGTGCAAGTAAGTACGTATGTAAAACACAATACATGTGAGAGTTGAGATATATAAATAACTGAACATAAGAGCCAGTGAATGTGTGAGTGGCTGTATCGATCACTGTGAGCTTGTATCAGGGATTATATAAGAGAGTAAATATGTGTTATTATATGTTTGAATAAGTAAGATGTGAATAACTGTATAGTTGAGGAAATAGAGGTGTGATTGATTCTTTGCATGACTGACTAGGTGTGTGAGTAACTCCATGGATGAGTGACAGTCTGTGAGTGTCTGTTTATACTGAGTGTATGTAAGGTTATATTAGAGTCTGAAGAGGTTCATTGTATTATCACATGAGTGATGTGATCAGTGATGACAAATGAGATGTCATCAGTGATGTCATTTGAGTTGTCATCAGTGATGTCATTTGAGATGTCATCATTGAAATCATTTGAGTTGTCATCAGTGATGTCATTTGAGATGTCATCAGTGATGTCATCAGTGATGTCACTGACCATGTCATGAGTGATGTAATATGTGACATCATCAGCAGTGGATTGCGGGTGCGCGATATATAGTTAGCGCTTATAGTTAGCTAACTATATATGGAATTTCAATGGTTTTATGCGAGTAAAATAAGGTTTTGTAAATGCTAATTCCTAACTATATATGGCCTATAACCTATGGTTTTTTCATTGAATTTTCAAGGTTTTGTAAATGCAAATTCCTAACTATATATCCACTATAACCTATGGTTTTTTCTGTGAATTTCATTGGTTTTTTAATAGCAAATATGAAAAGCTTTAAAATGTCAAGTACGTGATAGATAAAAACATTTTCATATTTATGCACGCTGATGTGCTTTGAACGCTGCCCCCCCCTCCCCTCTTTTGCCTTTGTTAGTACTCTCTCTTTGCAGATACAGAAGGGTAGTTAACGCAGGCCTTTACCCCCGTTGTAATCCGTCGTACCTCCTTGTCTCTCCATTTGATTGATTGTTGTCCAAGCATTTACTGTTTTAGAATTGGTTCTCTTTGGATCATTCTCTATTTACAAACAAGCACAAAGTCGCAATACTCTGTTTAGTCTTTGCAGATAGTGAAAAATCGTGTAAAAAAATAAAAGTAATCGAGCAAAATCAGTAGGCCACTAATTGGATCTCTTTTTGACCTCGCTAAAATAGAAATATTAGGAACAACCCTTCTTGAGAAATACGAAAATAGTGAGATGAACTGAAATCCACACCATGAGGGCTGCAAGACAGCTCGGCTCCATCACCCATCCCGCACAAAATAATGACAAACCCTATGCAAATATTAAAAATATAGACAACACACCAGCAAAGAAATAGGGTAAAACATTTTATTAAAAAACTATTTACATAACGTTGGTTTATAAGATGATGTCAGTAGTGGACCGATGTGTGAATAGATCGAAAACAGCACAAGGCTCCAAGATCCGGATAGCAAGCTCCTGGATGTTGGGTGCCATAGTTTAGAGTTCTGAATTTCAGCCTTTTTCAATGCCTGTGCTTTGTTGAATCAAAATGGCGGCTTGACACAAAGCTGACTCAAGCGTTGTTACTGATGCTATGCAGACCAAAACTGGTTTTCAGTTTGTACATTTTTCTAGATTTTTCAATCCAAGTTTGGTTGACTTTGTAGAACGATGGCTTCAGATTTTCAACATACGGTGTGGTGGCGCTGACTGGGAGGGGGCGCTTCGCTCCTGCCCCCTCCCCAAGTAAGATTTTCATACGTGAAAGTACGTTAATGGTTTTGGTCCCCGAGATGCTTCGATGTCACTACCATTCTCAAATAGCATAAGTTCTGGATGTTGGGTGCCATAGTTAAGAGTTCTGAGCAGCGCTTGTAACACTGTCTGAAGCTTATTTCCTCCTACTGCAGCTTCACTATTCTCAAAGTAAGTGAGTGTCGTTTGTGGACCTGACTGCATTAGAAAACAATATGATATGTTACCTTCCTAAACAGCTTGACGGAGGCCCCTGAGGGGCGCTGTGATGGCCATGGACTCGGAGAAGACGCTTGGCTCCGACACCCTCCCCAAGTCTTATAGCACTGGTGTAGCCTGAGATCGCCCCCGACATAGGCGGCCGGCTCCCGGGGTCCGGCGGTACTTTTTGCCTTTTGATGACTCTTCAATTCTGGACCTTGTCCCACAATCCGTTTGACCTGAAGACAAGCTGTAGTGAGGCGCCCCTTTATCGTTTTAGTTGCCATTCCGCCCGCTTTTGCTACACTGTGCCTCTTCCGCCATTCAGCTGTTTTCCGCCCGCTCTTGCGACTACAGCGTCTCGCTCACCATGTAGTTGAGATGCGCCCGCTCTAGCGGTGCAGCGATACGCGGCTGCCACAGGACTCTCAAAATGGCGGCCGGCTCTTCGGTTTTGGGCCTGGTCCACTAAAATGGCCCTGGGACACCTTGGAACTCGGACGCTTGTCTGCTAGGGCTTGGATCCCATTCTCGAAAAGCGTCCCCTCAGCCGTGAAGATTCTACAAAAGTCATGGGGGCCTCCGACTCCCGCAGGCTTCTGGTGGGGAGCGGCTGCCATGATTGCTCGTGGAATGGCCACGACGGAGCTACGAGATGGTAGTGGTCTCATGCTGACGCCAGCTTTAGTCTGAAACATCCAGAAACACTGTAGACTACCAATTCGATCAGTTCCGGTAGCGCCCCAACATGACCCGGAAGAGAAGAACTTGCCCTCCCCTCTTTGACTGATGGTTCTTGTTGCCTGTCCCCTCTGTTGTCATTTAACAGAACTTTTTGGACTGCTGAAAGGGGTTGTGTTCTGAACGCTGGTTGGTGGAGACATTTAGACTATATTCTTGACCTACGTTGTCGCGTAATGCGTTTTATGACACGCCGCGTTAGCGCACCCGGAAGTGATCCGAGGCGCGGCGCGCAGCGCGTAACGTAAGCATAACAGGTCATGTGACTTGTTAATAAAACTTTTCATTGGTTCATTTTACTTTTGTTAATTTAATGATGAAAAGCTTGGTCATATGACCTAAAAATTACGCTTTTTATTATTTTCGAACAATATTTTTTTTTCAAACATATGTTATAATATTCCAGGCTAATGTACTTTCCCGGAAAATTTACAACTGTCTGGCAAGTAAAATATATTCCTTTTTCGAGAAAAAGGGCGTTTCTTCCTTCCATGACGGAGCCGTTGAGTAAAAGAGATTCGACCTGCTGTCTTAGTCGCCGATGCGCCTGATTATCAGATTCTTATCGATCACTTTATGTTGCAGACATGAAAAACACAACTGCCCTTGACCATTTATCTTTACTGCGTTCCTACATATTATACCTTTTATCCGTCATGTAATTGGACTGCTTTATTTCACTTGTCTTTTACTGATTCGAAAACAGTCACTAAAAGTAAAAACTTTACAAATGAAAATACTACTACCGTGTTTTGTTTTAAAAACCTTTATTGTGAAAATGTCAGTATACAAATACGGGCCTATAACCACGTGGGCCGGCCACGGAGCAAACTCAAATCGTATATGATGAGGAGACATTTACACTGTAGAAGAACGTAACGAGCGGGCCATTAGGTGACAAGAACAAAGGTGTCTAACAGTTGCGGTATCGGTGGACGTACATTTTGTAATTAAAATACGACAGGGCCACTTACAATAACATTTTCTAGATATACATTTGCGGGCAAAGAGTTACGAGTCCCATTTATACCGGCGCCATTTTGGGCGAGGCCGGGCAGGTCCAAGATATAGTCAAAATGTCTCCACCAACCATCGGCCAGACCAGAACCCCTTTCGGCCCTTTATGTTACAAGATGATGTCTTCCATTCAGAAAATATTGGTGGCAGCATTTTGAAAGGAAACAGAAACAGCCGTTCTCCTAGTGAGTTTCACATTGTTACATTTAGGAAGAATGTTGAAGAGTAGTATGTGGAAAATCTGAAGCCATTTTTCTACAAACTCTCAATCAGACTTGGATGGAAAAAAAAACCTGAAGAATGTACAAACTGAAAACCAATTTTTGTCTGTATAGCACCAACAGTAACGCTTGAGTCAGCTTTGTGTCAAGCCGCCATTTTCATTCAATCAATAGCGTCCCCCTGCACACATTCAGGGACCTGGTCGTGTCTTCAGATGAAACGCATTGTAGGAAAAGAAGCAGAAAGGAAAAGGAAAAAAGTTCCGCCGGACCTAGTGAAGCTGCAGCAGGTGCAAATAAGCTTCAGACAGTCTTACAAGCACTGCTCAGAACTCTCAACTGAGGCACTCAACATCCAGGACTTGCCATTCGGATCTTGGCGCCTTGTATTTTTGTTTTGTTTTTGATGGAAGGGAAAGAACAAAAAACAGACATTGAAAAAGGCTCAACAGTGCAGGGCGCCTTGTGCTGGTTCCGACCTATTCACACATCGGTCCGCTACTGACATCACCTCATAAACCAACGGGGCACCCCACGCCGACTTTCGGCGCAGCATTGTAGGATGGACACACCAGTGCGGCAATTTGATGGACACCACCTCGGTGCCATCCAGATCTCGGCGCGTTCATTCATTCAATAGCGTCCCCCTGCACACATTCAGGGACCTGGTCGTGTCTTCAGAAGAAACGCATTGTAGGAAAAGAAGCAGAAAGGAAAAGGCAACAAGTTCCGCCGGACCTAGTGAAGCTGCAGCAGGTGCAAATAAGCTTCAGACAGTTCTACAAGCACTGCTCAGAAATCTCAACTGAGGCACTCAACATCCAGGACTTGCCATTCGGATCTTGGCGCCTTGTGCTGGTTCCGACCTATTCACACATCAGTCCACTACTGACATCACCTCATAAGCCAACGGGGCACCCCACGCCGACTTCCGGCGCAGCATTGTAGGATGGCCACACCAGTGCAGCCACTTGCTGGACACCACCTCGGTGCCATCCGGATCTCAGCGCGTTCGAGTCACTGTGCCGGGAGAGTGACCGGAACTCAGCTGAACACGCCGTCTTTCGGCGCAGCATTGTAGGATGGCCACACCAGTACGGCAATTTGCTGGACACCACCTCGGCGCCATCCGGATCTCGGCGCGTTCGAGTCACTGTACCGCAACAGTGACCGCAATTCAGCTGGACACGCCGTCTTTCGGCGCAGCATTGTAGGATGGCCACACCAGTGCGGCAATTTGCTGGACACCACCTCGGTGCCATCCGGATCTCGGCGCGTTGTGCTGCCTTCGGCCTATTCGCACATCGGTCCGCTACTGACGCCGCCTCACGTGCCAACGGATTTTCTACGCTTTTTGTAGCCCTATGTCGCATAACAGGTCATGTGACTTGTTTATAAAACTTTTCATTGGTTCATTTTACTTTTGGTTTCCTAAAGATGGAAGGCTTGGTCATATGACCTAAAAATAACACTTTTCATTGGTTTAGAACATTTTTTTTTCCCAAACGATGAAAGCCCCACCTTGTTTCTGGATCATTCAGACTGAAGCTGCCGTCAGCATGAGAGCACCACCATCTCGTGGCTCCGTCGTGGTCATTCCGCGAGCAATCATGGCAGCCGCTCCCCACCGAAAGCCTGCGGGAGTTGGGAGCCCCCAAGACTTTTATACAATCTTCACGGCTGAGGGGACGCTTTTCGAGAATGGAGCCCAAGCCCTAGCAGGCAAGCATCCGACTTCCAAGGTGTCCCAGGGCCATTTCAGTGGACCAGGCCCAAAACCGAAGAGCCGTCCGCCATTTTAAGAGTCATGTGGCAGCCGCCTATCGCTGCACCGCAAGAGTGGGAACAACTCAACTACATGGTGAGCGAGACGCTGTAGTCGCAAGAGCGGGCGGTAAACAGCTGAATGGCCGCCACCTGGGGAGGCCCGTTCACGCCGCCTCCCCCCCCCCCCCCGGGCCGCCGCACGCCAATTTTTGGAGCAGCATTGTAGGATACCAAAACCAGTGCGGCAGTTTACTGGACATCACCTGGGTGCCTGTCGTACATGTTGTGTCAGCCATGTGACACTGGACACAGACCGCTACTGACGAGGCCTCCCCCCGCACCACCCGGGACGCCCCACGCTGTTTTTCTGTGCTGCATTGTAGGATCCCTAAACCAGTGCGGCACCCAGGCGACATCACCTGGGTGCCGTCCAGAACTCTGCACGTTGTGCTGCCTTGGGACTATTCGCACAACAGACCGCTACTGACGAGGCCTCCCCCCGCCCCACCCGGGACGCCCCACGCCAATTTTCGGAGCAGCATTGTAGGATCCCTAAACCAGTGCGGCACCCAGGCGACATCACCTGGGTGCCGTCCAGAACTCTGCACGTTGTGCTGCCTTGGGACTATTCGCACAAAAGACAGCTTCTAACCATTGTTGCTTTTTGTGTTAATAAATGTTTAAATGTTTTTAGTTTTTGTTCTGTTCATTATCGTTAAAAGTTAATAAAGTTTTATAACCTTACTTTGTTGGAGTGTTATCTATTTTTTGAAAAACGGGTGAATGGGGCCTTGAATCGGGTTATTGTCATGTGTGGGCTTTGGAAGTGTGCTGCTGCAGGATCGGACATTTCAAACTCAAATGCACGTTCTTTTTCTTACCTTTCCGAAGCATGGAGCGCAATAGCAAGCAGAGAAAGGGTGATGCACGTGTTGAACACTACCTGACCTGGCAAGTTGCTGGCAGTGCCCCCCCGCCCGCTCCTGAAAGAGGGCACACACACACCGCCGCCCCGAGTACTTCAGAAATCTTTAAAAGACCATGCGCTTGTTCATGAGGCTTAAATGGTTTATCACCTCTTCTAGAACCCCTACATCGACCCTCTGACGTTTCATGGAAAAATTACCATGTAACACAATACCAAGCCCTATCAGCTGAAACCCCCAAGGAATCGTGGGGCATATTAGCAAGGGGGTTTATCTCCGCTTTTTTGGCTTTAAAAACCATGAAAGCGGAGATAAAATTATTTCCCTATTATCAAGCTGTCGCTAACACCAGTTAGTGACACCTAAAAGGAGATAGCGACCATCTTGGGCCCGGCTTTGCATGTCAGTGATACTTATCACTAATGACATGCAAAGTGGCGTGCCAAGATGTTAGCGACTGGAAACAGTCCCTAACATCGCTACCTTCTATTACCAACTTTTGGAGATATTCGCACTAAGCGCGAATATCTCCAAAAGCTAACACCTGCCCTGAGCAGGTTTTAGCCATGTTATCCAATGGGAGGTGGATAACATGGCTAAGAGCATTAGGTCGATAATACATGAATATCGCTGACTTTTCTGCGATAATAGCAAGGTTTATCTGCGATAAAAATCGCCGATGTGCGGCGATAATTTTTGTCTCTAAACAAGTTATAGACAAAAATTATCGCTAGTTGTTAGTAATATGCCCCCGGGTTTTTGCTTGCAGAAATCGGGAGGCGGGAGACTAGCACTGAAATCAGTACTCACACGCCTGAATCAGGAGGATTGGCATGTCTGAATTCTCTACAGCTGGGGCCATAAACTACATCCGCAGGGGTAGGTGATAGCCTGGGACCAGCCTGGCATCTAAAATGGCTGCCGTGCACGACAAAATTGTGGCATTCGAAAAAAGGCAAGATGGCGCAGCCGCTGGAAGAGATATATCAACATATATCAGCCTCCTCAGCCACCCTCAGGAAACATAGGGGATTAGGATATGTCTCCCGCACCCCCTTATACCTAGTACTCTAATTAACGAAGCACAAAATGGCGAATTCCCGTTTCGCTACCAGTTTGCGGCCCAGTTCGCGGCCCGTGAAGCGCTTCTACCGTGAAAAATCATTTTTTTTTTATTTTCCCCACGGGACCCTTTAATAACCCCAACAACATTCCTAGGGGGTCAAGAGGGGGATACCTTGCCCCCTTTCATTAAATTCCCCCTTAGTTTTTCACCTTTTCTTCTCTCTCGATCCTACCGAGAGACAAGATGGCGGCCGCTCCGGACTGTCACGCAGCAAAAAAAAAAAAAAAGCTCACGCACAGCCGCTGGAAGAGATGTATCAACATATATCAGCCTCCTCACCCACCCTCAGGAAACATAGGGGATTAGGATACGTCTCCCGTACCCACTTATAACTAGTAATTTAATTTACGTAGCACAAAATGGCGAATTCCCGTTTCGCTACCAGTTTGCGGCCCAGTTCGCGGCCCGTGAAGCGCTTCTACCGTGAAAAATCATTTTTTTTTTCTTTTCCCCACGGGTCCCTTTAATAACCCCAACAGCATTCCTAGGGGGTCAAAAGGAGGATACCTTGCCCCCTTTCATTAAATTCACCCTTCGTTTTTCACCTCTTCTTCTCTCTCGATCCTACCGAGAGACAAGATGGCGGCCGCTCCGGACTGTTTAGAATGTTGACAGACACCGGAGAGCCAATCAGCTTTCTGCGCGCAAAGTTCCGATAAGCGAAAAGTAAGCGGACCGGATCGCTGCCCAGAGCGCTGTTACAGATATATATCTTGATTTAAACGTTAATTTCTCAAAAACTACTGGAGCACATATATTGAGACCTAGCAAAGGCACATCGGGCTAACAGTCCCTACAATTTTGCCAAGTTTCGTGCAAATCCATTCAGCCGTTCGAGCTAAAAGTGAGTCCAACCGCCCTATGGAAAACTCAATGCAAAAAACGCGTTTTGGGACCCCCCTTTTTTCTCAGCCCCCCCTTGACGAAACCCCACCAAATTTTCAGGAGCTGCTCAGAAACAAAATGTGCCATTTTCCTGAAAATTTCAGCCGATTCCATCCACAAACGCCAAAGTTATTAGACATAGAATTTTCAAAAGTCCCATAGGGAATTAATCCTAACTATATATACCTACTGGCGATAGCCAGTAGGTAATATATATATATATATATATATATTACCTACTGGCGGTCGCCAGTAGGTATATATAGTTAGGATTTTTTCTCTATGGAACTTTTGAAAATTCTATGTCTAATAACTTTGGCGTTTGTGGACGGAATCGGCTGAAATTTTCAGGAAAATGGCACATTTTGTTTCTGAGCAGCCCCTGAAAATTTGGGGGATGTTCCGTCAAGGGGGGGCCGAGAAAAAAGGGGGGTCCCAAAACACGTTTTTCCCATTCATTTTTCCATAGGACCTTTGGCCTCACTTTTAGCTTGAACGGCTGAATGGATTTACACGAAACTTGGCAAAATTGTAGGGACTGTTAGCCCGATGTGCCTTTGCTGGGTCTCAATATATGTGCTCCAGTGGATTTCGAGAAATTAACGTTTAAAAAAACAGATATATCTGTGACAGCGTCCTAGATAGCGCTCCAGATCGCGTACTTTTTGCGTAACGGAGCTTTGCGAAGCGAAGCTGATTGGCTCTCCGGTGTCTGTCAACATTCTAAACAGTCCGGTGCGGCCGCCATCTTGTCTCTCGGTAGGATCGAGAGACAAGAGGAGGAGAAAAACGAAGGGGGAATTTAATGAAAGGGGGCAAGGTAGACTCCTCTTGACCCCCTAGGAATGATGTTGGGGTTATTAAAGGGTCTCGTGGGGCAAATAAAAACAAATGATTTTTCGCGGAAGAAGCGCTTCTCGGTTCGCGAACCGGGTCGCAAACTGGTAGCGAAACGGGAATTCGCCATTTTGTGTTTCGATTTAATTAAATTACAAGATGGTGGAAAAGCAATGTGAGTATTGGGTATAAGGGGGTATGGGAGACTTATCCTGACCCCCTATGTTTTCTGAGGGTGGTTGAGGAGGCTCATATATGTTGATACTTGTCTTCCAGCGGTTGCGCGTGAGCGTTTTTTTTTTTTTTTTTGCCGCTTGACTTCTGTTAACGTTCGATTCGAAGGAAATTAGGAAGTGTTGATCGCCATTTTGACACTGCGAGTAAATATATTGTTAAAAATAATTGTTATAAATTAATCCGTATTGATAAACATTGTCTGCGCCATCTTGCCTTTTTTCCAATGCCACACTTTTGTCGTGCACGGCAGCCATTTTAGATGCCTTGACCAGACCCACTCTCTGCACGCCGCCGATCCTCAGCATGGCTCCCCACCCTCGCAAGCATCTCCCCCACGCACTGGTCACCCCCGCTCTTTCTCTCATGCATGGGCCATAAACTTCCCCCCATCTGCGCTGCTCTTCCCTGAGTATCACACCCTGTGCCCGCCCGACACCTCCCTTTCACCCTATTCACTACCGCACCCTCTGACACTCCTCTTCCTCTGTGTCTGATTGTCCAGGCCGGTCCCAGGCTATCACCTAGCCCTGCGGATGTAGTTTATGGCCCCAACTGTAAATAATCACCCCTGTTCAAAGGAGTTACAGTAGATCAAGGTCGTCACCTCATGAGATCCGTCACACCACACGCGTTCCTACTATCTGATAACGATCCTGTATTGTGATTGGGCAGGGGATTCTCACTGTAAGGGTGTGTGGGACCTAGCCTGAAGCGGAAGATTCCAGGGATGCCTTTCACAATTATGTGTCACATAAAAAATATATAGTACTCCAACAAAGTAGTAGGATTATAACACTTTAATAACTTATAAATATATACAACGCTCCAACAAAGTAAATACCTTAAAAAAAAACTTTTTAAACAACTATTTACATGACATTGCTTTAACCAGGATAGACAAAGAAATGACACAGTGATGTAAAAGTTTCTGAAAGAAATGCCAAGAACGTCCCATGTGAAAGTGAATTTTATCTGGCAATTTTTTTCTTTTCCTTCTCATGAAAAGAAAGTTAATGCCAGGTTTGTTACCTGCCTCATCTTCAAAAAAAAAACTCTCGAGAGGGACCGAAAAAAAATATAGCTATGGTAATCATACCATGCATCGGCACATGGAGAGGTGGCACCCTCTTAATTATTCTAAAGCACAACTTCGAGATTTGGTGGATAACCCCGGACCGGCAAAAACATCCACCAATGACTTAGCAATAAGTGAGTCAGAGGCAAGGGAAACGGTCCCAAATCTGCAAAAGAACTTTGGGCAGATGAGATTGACTTGTGTAGCATGTGGAAAATTAATTTCATGCGGAGAGATGAGTATTACTTTAATAAATAGATCATATGAAAATCATCAATGTCCAAACCGTCCTAGAAATTAATTTTTGTCATTTTTGAGGAAGAGAGATAACCTATAGTGGTACGTTTTCTTTTTCAAAAACCTTTAATAAAAATGTTGGTGCCCAAATACGGGCTTACAACCCCGTGGGCCGGCCACGGAGCAGGCTGGAACTCTAAATGGGGGGAGTGGGGGGGTATTTATTTGTGGAAAACATAACAGAGAGTCAGTGGTCGTTGATTTCATAGTAAAAAGTGCGATAAGTGCAACAAAATCATATCAATAATTCATTGTGAGCAAGTACCAAAAGTGACGAAAATTCGAACCTTCAATAATAAATACAGTAATCAATGATGCATTAGAACTTAATATCAATTCATTGTTCGAACGTGTAATCAGTACCCGTCCCATGTCAATTCATTGTTTGAACGTATAATCAATACCCATCCTGGATCAAATCATTGTCCGAACATATAATCAGTCTTATCTCATATCAATTCATGTGCTAAACACTGCATACATATCTCATGATATCAAGGCTGAGTAATCGGGGCACAACAAGGAGTTGAGAGTTTCATTTGTACCGGCGCCATTTTGGGTGAGGTCAGGAAGGTCTAAGTATAGTCAAAATGTCTCCACCAACTAGTGGTTGGACCGGGACCTCTTTCGGCAGTCCAAAAGTTTTCGTTGAAGGGTAGCAAAGGGGACTGCCGACATGAACCATCAGTCAAAGTGGGGTGGGAGGCAACAATCTCTCCTACCGGGTCATACTGGTGTCCCACCGGAACGGTTCAAGTTGGTAGTCTTGCAGGATTTTGGTGATTTCAAGACTGAGGCCGGCGCCGGCATGAGCGCGGCGACGTCCCGCGGCTACGTCGTGGTCGTTCCGTGGGTGATCATGGCAGTCATTTCTCATCGGGGGTCGGAGGCCCCCGTGGCTCTTATAGAATCTTCAAAGTTGAGGAGAACGTTTCAGGAAACTAAAAGCGTCATTGCACCGCAACAGTGGACGAGACCCCCGCTGGGTGAGCGGAGCATCATTGCCTCGCAATAGTGGACGAGACCTTTTGTCGGGTGAGTGCAGCACCGCTGCATCGCAAGAGTGGAGGAACCCTTTTGTTGGGTGAGTGGAGCATTGGGGGTGCAGCTGAGGGGCCCCCAACTGTGGGGGTGGAAGAGGCTCGTTCGCGCCGCCTCTCCCTCCCAGCGCACCGCACGCCGACACCTGGCGTTGATATCCGTGATGTCCGGACCAGGCGATAAGAGGGGGGGGGTCGGAATCAGAGGCAAGACATCCCCCCCCCGTGGCCTGCAGGGCGCCGCTTCAGGCCCGAACGGGGAGCTCATATCAAGCACACGTGGGAAGCGGGTCAGCGAGCCAGTCTAGAAGAACACCCTCCGGCCTTGTTGACTGAAACTTCATGGACTCACGCCAGGAATTCAAGGCAGCGAGCACGTCGCCAAGTGTAGGAAAACCTTTACAGTATTCAGCAAACGTGCCGACACCTGGCGTTGATATTCGTGATGTCCGGACCAGGCGATAAGAGGGAGGAGGGGGGGGTCGGAGGCAGAGGCAAGACATCCCCCCGTGGCCTGCAAGGCGGCAGAAGAAGGGAATCGGGAGACCAGTACATTTTGGGCCATCCACCCCACGGCTGATAGCTGTTAGCCGGGCCCCGCCCTGCACGTGTCTAGGCCTCATCTTCCGGATGGGCGTAACCGTGGCCCTGTTGCACTTCGGGAGTTTCCGGAATGGGGGTAGGTATCTGCTGATTTGTATCTATTTCATGTTACCGTTAATGGGCGTGGCGGGCGGTGGGACAGACATGCTTGCAGCAGTGGGGGGGTGGCGGAGCCTAGCTACCTCGTGGCTGCCGTAACGTCAAGCTTGGCTTTTTTCACCACTTCCATGTTTCTTATTTCTAGCAAAGTCAAAAACTTATCAGTGGCCTACTGATTTTGTTCGATTTCTTTCCCTTCCTTTTCAAGTGTGTTTCATGTTAAAGGTTCTGTTTATTAGGATACAGTGATTACTTCGTATTTTACATATGTCTTCTTTATTAGGGGTACTCTCCGGTTGAGCCAGATGATGTACCTCTAACAAATGGTCCGGGTGGAACTAGTTTCTCAATCAGTGGGGAGTAGATGGGCATGACAGATTACCACGGGTGACAAAGGTCCGCATTACCCACCCTTCACTACTTGCAAAGACTAGACAGAATATTTCTATTCCATGTTATTTGTAAACAGAGAATACCTCGAAAGAACTATTCCTTGAACAATAAATGACCAGCCAATCAATCAATCAGTGGGGAGAAAAACAGGCATGACGGATTACAACGGGGGACACAAGTCCGCATTACCTATCCTTCACTATCTGCAAAGGGAGACAGAATATTCCTATTCTTCTCTGTTTGTAGACAGGGTCCGATTAATGATCTTTGAGATATTTCCTGTGACAGGGGATATCTCAAAGAGCAATAATTGATAAAAAATTAGTAGGATTATAACACTTTAATAACTTATAAATATATACATCGCAACAAAAACAGTAAATACCTTAAAACATTTTTTATTAAAACAGAAGCAAAAATGACAACTAACATTAGTGATATCCTGGGCGGGTGATGGAACTGGGATTGTTAATGGAAAAAGATCTACAGAGAAAGGTATTGGTGAATTATACTTCTCCAGAAATTTAAAACTCACAAATGTTTTATTTGTGTAATCGTTTCAGGTCAAACGGATTGTGGGACAATGTTCAGAATGGAAGAGTCACCAAAAGGCAAAAAGTTTCGCTTGACCCCGGGAGCCGGCCGCCTATGTCGGGTGCGATCTCAGGCTACACCAGGGCAACAAGACTTGGGGAGGGGGTCGGAGCCAAGCGTCTTCTCCGAGTCCACGCCATCACACCGCCCCTCGGGGGCATCCGTCAAGCGGTTTAGGGAGGTACCGTATCACATTGTTTTCAAATGCAGTTAGGTCCACAAACGGCCCCCACTTACTTTGAGAATAGTGAAGCTGCAGCAGGTGCAAATAAGGTTTAGACAGTGTTACAAGCGCTGCTCAGAACTCTGAACTATGGCACCCAACATCCAGGACTTATGCCATTTGTGCAAGGCAGTGACATCGAAGCAACTCAGGGACCAAAACCATGAACGAACACTCATCTATGAAAATCTTACTATTGATGCTTGATTGAGGCCAAGGAGATCAGAGTGCATGAGTCTCATGCTCGATCGATTGAGCTAGCCGGATCGGGCAACTAAAAGTATAAAATAGTTATGTAAATAGTTATTTAATAAAATGTTTTACCCTGTTACTTTGCTGGTGTGTTGTATATATTTATAATATTTCCATAGGGTTTGTCGTTATTTTGGGTGGGGTGGGTGGCGGAGCCGAGCTGTCTTGCAGCCATCATCGTGTGGAGCTCAGTTCATCTCACTAGTTTCGTATTTCTCATGAAGGGTTGTTCCTAATGTTTCTATTTTAGCGAGGTCAAAAAGAGATCCCATTAGTGGCCTACTGATTTTGCTCGATTATTTTTTTTTTTTTACACGATTTTTCACTATCTGCAAAGACTAAACAGAGTATTGCGACTCTGTGCTTGTTTGTAAATAGAGAATGAACCAAAGAGAACCAATTCTAAAACAGTAAATGCTTGGATAACAATCAATCAAATGGAGAGAGAAGCAGGCACGACGGATTACAACGGGGGCAAAGGCCTGCGTTAACTACCCTTCACTATCTGCAAAGAGAGAGTACTGCTAAGAGAAAATCGGGGGGGGGGGAGGGGGGAGGGGGGGCAGCGTTCAAAGTACATCAGCGTGCATAAACACGAAAATGTTTTTACCTATCACGTACTTGACATTTGACAACTTTTGATATTTGCTATTAAAAAAACCATTGAAATTCACTGAAAAAACCATAGGTTTTAGGCCATATATAGGGGCCGATTATGATCGCGGACGGACTTGCGTCCGTCCGCGATCATTGAGGAGGAGGGGACGTCCGCATGGGCTGCGGAGTCCCCTCCTGTGCGATTAGGATGTGACCGCAAGGGTGGCGGTCACATCCTCTATTTTTAACATTGCGGCGGGTGCGGCTTCAAGCTGCACCCGCGGCAATGTTAAAAATGCACGCATTGCATTTGCATGCAGAAAGAGGCAGGCACCGCGCGGTGCCTGCCGCTTTCTGCATACAAATGCAGGGGGGGTACCATAGGTACCCCTCATGTGCACCCCCCACCCCCCCTTCAACTAGGGGGCCCGCAACGGGCCCCCGCAGTGAAGTTACACATGCTTTTCCACGGCGGAAAAGCCGCCGCGGAAAAGCATGTTTGCAGGCACATACTGATCTGGCGGACGGTGTCTGAGAGACACCGTCACCAGATTAGTGCTTTTCCTCCGCGGTTGTAAGCCAACCGCGGAGGAAAAGCTGCGGACGGAAACCAGGACCCACCAGCCATCCTAATGTGGCGGTGGGTGTTTGGTGGGTCCGCTGCGGATTTTCCGCATCCTCCGGGCCGGCGGTGGCTTCCGCCGGCCCGGAGGATGCGGAAAATCCGCAATCATAATGAGCCCCATTGTTAGGGATTAGCATTTACAAAACCTTAATTTACTCGCACAAAACCATAGAAATTCGCATATATAGTTAGATACAATAACTATATATCGCGCACCCGCAATCCACTGCTGATGATGTCACATATTACATCATTCATGACATGCTCAGTGACATCACTGATGACATCATCCAGTGACTGTATGTTTCTGTAAAGTTAAAATATGTCTTACATATTGAAGAATGAGTGGATGTATAAGTGTCTGGATGAAGGATTTAGTAGGTGCATGACTGACTGTATGAGAGAGTGATTAAATGTGTCTCACTGAGTGCATGGGTTAGTGACTAAACTGTCTTAATTTGTGCATCATTATGTCTGTTGTTCTGTAAACTGCTGCATGTGTTGATCAGTAGCTATATGACTAACTATATGGGTTATTGATTGGTTGCCCAAGTATTTGTATGGGAGAGTGAGTGTGTGTGTGGGGGTGGCTGGGAGGTGTGTGACTCTGTGCATACATGTGTGAACAGTTGATTCACTAGATCTATGGGTTCAAAACTGCATGTGGAAACAGCTGTATGGGTGGTTGACTGTGTACGAGTGTATTGGTGAGTGAATAAATATCTCAGTGCTACAAGTCAAAGTAAGTACATATATAAAACAAAGTACATGTGAGAGTTCACATATATAAATTACTGTGTATAAGAGCCAGTGAATGTGTGAGTGGCTGAATGGATCATTGAAAACTTGTATCAGGAATTGTATAAGAGAGTAAATATGTGTTAGTATATGTTTGAATAAGTAAGGTGTGTATAACTGTATAGTTGATGAAATGGAGGTGTGATTGATTCAGTGCATGACTGACTAGGTGTGTGAGTAACTCCATGGATGAGTGACAGTCTGTGAGTGTCTGTTTACTCTGAGTGTATCTAAGGTTATATTACAGTCTGAAGAGGTTGATCGTATTATCACATGATTGATGTCATCAGTGATGTTGTCAGTGATGTCATTTGAAATGTCATCAGTGATGTCATCAGTGATGTCATTTGAGATGTCATCAGTGATGTCATTTGAGATGTCATCAGTGATGTCATCAGTGATGTCACTGACCATGTCATGAATGATGTAATATGTGACATCATCAGCAGTGGATTGCGGGTGCGCGATATATAGTTATTGCATCTAACTATATATGCGAATTTCTATGGTTTTGTGCGAGTAAATTAAGGTTTTGTAAATGCTAATCCCTAACTATATATGGCCTAAAACCTATGGTTTTTTCAGTGAATATATATATATATATATATATATATATACACATACATATATATTTAATTAACTACTGGCAATACTTAGGACCTATTTTCCATAGGAAACCCGCAACATTCTATTTTGAATAACTTTGGCGCCGGTTGACGAAGAAATTTCAAAACTGGTGGGGCGCTCCAGTCCGCTCCTATCCTAAAAGTCTTGGGGTGATTCCTGGAGCCGGGGCTGAGAAAAAGGGGGTCCCAAAACGTTTTTTTCCCATGCAATTTTCCATAGGTACAGTTCATCGCGGCTACAGCCCGAACGGTTGAACAGAATTACACCAAATTTGGCAAAGTTGTGGTCCTTGGTTCAGATTCGTCCATTTTGCTTCTATGGTGTACATTTGTTCAGTAGTTCCTGAGAAAATGACAATTAAAAGTACATATATATCTATGGCCTCTTGGATGCGCGCATCTCACGTGGACTAAAAGCGCACCGTCCCGATCACGTGCTGAATGCTGATTGGCTGTCAAGTGGTTGTCAACATTCGAGACCAGGAAGTGTTGGCAGCCATTTTGTGCCTCTTTAGAAGAGAGGATCTAGAAATTCGTGGAACAGGTGTGCAAAATTTATAAAGGGGGCAGGTAAGAAATATTTTTATCCTCTAGACCTGCTCCTGTGCTTGTTTAAAAATTAGCTACCTGGGATGGTCAAATCCCGGGGTCCTAAAATATTACATTTCATGGTGGTCCAGAGGGGCCCTGTAGCCCAGGGACCGCCATTCCTCGGTGCTGCAAAATAAATGGGTGAGCGAGCTCAAAGGTTCGTCTAAGCCCGAGGATTACCACCCTCTGGGGCTTTTTATATTTTGGGAGGGGGGGCCGCGTGGTCTCCATTCTGGAGCCGTTGAAAGCCTTGGGGAACAACACCTCCCAGGATTGGCTCTTGCTGTGTCTCGGGGTGCTTACCCTTGGGACACTGCTGTTTGCTGTGGCAGGGCAGGTGTCGAGGTTCCCGCTGTGTCATAGTAAACTTGAGGGCATATTATTATTAACAAGTGCTATTTTTGCCGCTATTTTTAAAAAACAAACAAAATTGCGGTGAAATTTATATCGCTCTATTTACTAGGTAGCGCTAAAATGCATTAATGCATGTTAGCAGCCGGTTTGCTAAGGGCTCGCCTCGTATCTCCAATGAGTTGCAATGTAGGCATTCCCAGAGGCCACGGTAGGTGTTCCTATGACAATATAACATGGAAGAGGGAGGTAGGACAACAGTGTTGTATTTACAAGAGGGCCTTGAATTTGAGGACCGATAGCAAAACTCTCGCTAATTGCGGTTTATGTCAGATCCTAACATCTGTTCTGAAGCAGAATTAAACATGCTTAATATGCAAGGTGGATTGATCTGTTAAGTGCACAGTCTTATATTAACAAGGTTTTTTCGCTGTATTTCTCGCGATATTGGGGGCATATTTACAAGGACAACGTTAAAAATATTGTCGCTTTAGCGTTAGGAAAGTGTTGTTAAATTTGCTGTGGTTTCCTGGAAGCGTAAGCGGAGTGGGCTGGACTAACGTATGTCAGTGCTGCGCGAGGTTGTGAACCATAATTCTGGAGCTATGGGCGTGGTTCTGCGGTGAGCTATATGAGAAATCAACTCATTCGGGTTTCCGTGTTGTAGTGCTGACGTCACTGGGGTCTTAAACGCAAATGTGTCATTATATCTGTAAAGTACCACAGCATGGCCAACATGGAAGCTACGGGGTATCACTGACCCTATATTCATTTATAGTTGCACACATAAAATATGGTGGGCATGACATGTTTCTGCGAATATGAATGTTTGTTGTACATTCAGTGGAGTGTTGTAGCTGTAGTAATACAGGGCTATGAAAGCTTTAGGATGCAGTTTTTGGCACATGAAGGGCAGCTAATATATATACGTATGTGGTCATTGAGGTGCATTGTCGAACTTGGTGCTGGAAATCAGTGTTCGAGCCTCTGATTCGCGTCCACATCCTGTTATTGAATAGAAATGATGCAATCTACACCAGCCTGAAAATGTACTGTAAATACGGCGCTCATGTAAATTGTTGATATAGTACTGGGTCGACTACGTGCTATATAAATATGCACACATTCCCTTTTTTCTCCGCAAACACTATTTTCTATTCAAATCTTTTTTAAAGTGTTGCCCCAAATTCTTATTAATATAAGAGGGCATGATTTACTTTCAGATAAAGTAGAATAGAAATGCTACTACAAACACTCCCTCACTACTTCATCTTTCTTTTATGTTTTTTGTACATTTCTTTTCAATTACTATTTATGAAAACATTGTGACTGTTAAAAAGGAATATTTTATTATTTATTAATTGACATTAATATTTTTTTTCATGTTTACTGCTTGCAACGATAAACCTCCAGTTCCCCATGAGTGAAAATATGTCACAGTACTACACAATTTACATACTGATATACCCATTTTCACTCTAGAATAAAAAGAGAATAACTTGATATTTTTTTTTTTTATTTGTACACTAGCTGTACCCGGCCACACGTTGCTGTGGCTCAGTCTGGTTAAATGGAAGAGAAAGAAAAGTGTAAGCGCACATTTCTAATATGTTTAATTTTACAATGCTTGTGGGTATACAATATGTTTTTGTGACTATTGTCTCTATTATTCCCTTGTAGTTGTTGCGCAGCAAGCAAATCAATAGGGTCTGTTTGGCCTTTCGATTAAAAACACGCGCGTATTGTACACGCGCCTATTCGAATCCAACGTTGTGTATCTATAAACACGCGCTAATGTTACAAAGTGAACCAACTCCTCCCCCCTCCCACCACCCACTTCCCAATCAGCCGAACTACGAATTCCGATTTACTCACCTGTTATCAGGAGAGACCTCAGTGCTGCATCTTTCAGCCCAGTACTGATCCTGAAAAGTAATTTTAACCGTACTTACCAGTAACTTGAATTTCCTTCCGTAGGATATCATTGCCTGCTATATAAAATATATATAAATAAAAAATATATAAAAAAATATATATATATATTACAATTTCAATATTTTTTAAAACATTTTTTTTTCAATTTATATTAAAAATATGTAATTATGTAATGTAATTTAAAAAATAAAATATCTAAAAATAAATACTTTAAAACAATGTAGTAAATCAGTATTAAAGAAATATAACAATTAATACATTTAAAAATTATCATTTACAAAACCTTTGAAATTCACTGAAAAAATCATAGGGTTCAGCCACGTTATAGTTAGGAATTAGCATTTAAAAAACCTTAGAAATTCACTGAAAAAACCATAGATTTCAGCCATGTTATAGTAAGGAATTAGTATTTAAAAAACCTCAGAAATACACTGAAAAAACCATAGGTTTCACACATGTTATAGTTAGCTGGACATTTCACTCATACAAAACCATTGAAATTCCCCCGTTATAGTTAGCTCAGCTAACTATAACTCATGCGCCCGCAATGCACTGCTGATGACGTTACATATTACATCACTCATGACATGGTCAGTGACATCACTCATGACATCACTGATGACATCTCAAATTACATCACTGATGACATCACTGATGACATCAACCTTGTGAAAGAGTGGGAGACCTCCTCTCACCCTAATATAACCTTTGATACACACATTAAAAAATAGAAACTAACATTTTCAAAAAAATGGAGATACCAATACCAGTTACAACAACCTATTCAGTAATTCCAACATCTACATACACATCCACTCATTCACGAACAGTTCTATGTAGTCACTCATACATGTACTCATTCATCATATGTGCTCATATACCTATACATCCTATTACACACCGATACTCATCCATAGAGTTACTCACACACATACTCACACATGCAAATAAACTATCAAACATCCATTTACGTGCATATACAGCTATTCACACACCTCTACACTTACTTCTACAGAGACGTACACATTCTTACTCTCTTAAACAATCACTTATAGAAACACATACTTATTTATACAGGAACTCTTCCAATCTCTCACTCTCACATATACTCACTTATATACATCAATACTCACATATACTAGTTAAAAACATATGTAGTTACTCATAAAGATACTATTGAGACAGTCATTTACTCACTAGCACTCCCATATACACACTCCACTCATCCACCCATACAGTCCTGCACACATGCTGTCTTCAAAACACATACAAACAGTGAGTCAGTCATTCATGCATCTGTGTGCTAAGTAATACCCCCACCAAACCATACAGACACTCATTCTGATACTCAAAAAAACAACTAATAACCCATATAGACACTCATGTAGCTACTCACCAAACCATGCAGCCACTTATACACAAAGTGAGACACTGATACAGATATTTATATATTTAAACATTACTCGCTAATACATGTATTAACTAAAATACACTTAATAAGTAAGTTATACAATCAATTTTACAAAAAATACATCCATTAAGACACTTATTTACCCAATTATTCGTCCATCAACCTTTAGATATACATATATAAAAAAATATTTATTTTTCAGAAAGACACACATTCACTGGATGATGTCATCAGTGAGGTCATCAGTGATGTCATTTGAGATGTCATCAATGATGTGATGAATGATGTCACTGACCATGTTATGAGTGATGTAATATGTGACGTCATCAGCAGTGCATTGCGGGTGCGCGAGTCATAGTTAGCTGAACTAACTATAACGGGGAAATTTCAATGGTTTTGTATGAGTGAAATGTCCAGCTAACTATAATATGTGTGAAACCTATGGTTTTTTCTGTGTATTTCTAAGGTTTTGTAAATGCTAATTCCTTACTATAACGTCGCTGAAATCTATGGTTTTTTCAGTGAATTCCTAAGGTTTTTTAAATGCTAATTCATAACTATAAAGTGGCTGAAACCTATGGTTTTTTTCAGTGAATATATATATATGCACTGGAAAACTAAACACCCACTTCCTTTACAAAGAAATGGAAAGTTTGCATCTCAGCAACCTCTCTAATTTTTCACCTTAGTCATCTTCCACTCAATCAACACAACAACCACAAATACACACACCTACTTGCTACCATTCTTGCCTAAGCTTATCAATTATTCTTCTTTAATTCAAATTCAAAGTGCAGGCCCTTTATTCAGCCTTCATGGTAACTACTACCCATGAATAGCAGTGGGTAATTTGCACACTTCTGTCCATTCTTGCGTCTTTTCTACCATACACTGCGGCAGGTTTACAAGCCCCTTGCGCCACTTTTGCATCATTTTTCCCACGACCTTATAAATCTGCCCAACTGTGTGTACTTTATGCACTAGCTTTCTTCCTTAGTTGTTGTACTAGTTTCTCTTGCTCCCACTGCGGAATCCAACACCCTATCTGTGTAATGACCTGGAAATCCAAAGATCCACTTCACTGACAATGCAGTGGGTAGTTTGCGTCTCTCCAACCTTTATTATTTTTCAAGTTTTTCATCTTCTACTCAATCTACACATCATCCACACATACAGACATCTAATTGCTGCATTCCTTAGCTGTGATTATCAACTATTCTTCTATTTTATATTAATATTCAAAGTACAAGCCCTTTATCGAGCCTTTTTGAGGTAACTACTATTCCAAGAATTCTGCTCAAACACAAAACTGTGCATAAAGACTTAGGACCTCAGTGAATTACGGTGTACCAAAACCCACCTTACCACACAAACCCCCTACCAAACTAGCAATCAGTCACTCATTGGTTCTTCACCCTAGAGCAAAAACACCAATGACTAGTCAACCCAGAACATGCGACTTAGATTACATGAAGTAAAGTGGATAACAAAAACACTCTTTCAATATACTCTTACACCAGTCAAAAACAAGATGTAAATAAAGACACGTGCAACTTTGAAATGTTTATTTCTAAAGCCATAATCTCATGCACACTACCTTAGAAAATACAACCAAACATAGTATCAGAAACAAGGTTGTCAGCATTCTATAAAATACAAACGGAAAAAGCATCCTATAATGCTAAAGGTAAACAAATTTAAAATATACCTACATTTCACCCTCCCTACCTAGCAGATTAGTTTATAACTACGGAAAGTCTCATAGGATTACATGGGCACATCCATACCTCTGGTACTCAGCAGTAATGGATCACATTCAGTGCTCCACAAACTGTCAAGATACAAATGTTCTCCAACTGTGTGTAACTTTGCCTCCACAATGGATTATGAAACGCGCAAGTATCAGAGGTGCCCACAGCTCCATATGTATTATGGCTCGAACATGCGAGGATCATTCTGAATAACAGACACAGTATTCCAGATAACCTTGATGTTCCATGCTCTCACTATACACACAAAACTAGCGAGGCAGTTTACAAATCTAGCATACCAAATTATTCTCATATAAAGCAAAATACTCAGCCTTCTCTAAACAATATCACAAGTACGTGTCGTGTGCAAAGCAGAGCAGGAAAGCAAAAATAGCTTGTAAGCTTCTAATAAACCCATGCTAACTTAACAGGCTGTGAGTGAAACGCTCAGCCCCAGGGCACCCTTTCTTGATCAAAGTACGTGATATAAATGTGGGCGAATTAGGAACGCAGAGTCCAAGCCTACAAAGCAGAGTCAAGTTCACATTTCCAAAAAAAAGTTATTCACTCTTTGATAGAAAACAGTAACTAAATAATAAAGAATACGTAGAAAAATCAAATAGTCTTAATCCAACAGCGTGTAAGCACTGTACGTAGCAACAGCCTCCAAGAGAAAGTCATTGTTCTCATCTGAAAACATTTCAGTCTTCCAATTCAATAGTGAGAATGAACATACATGTTCATCAACAACCGGAGTCTCTATCACCCTCCGAGGAAAACTCGGGTCATCTTCAATGTAACTGCGTGCCAAGAACTCAAGCGCCGCTGCAAAAACATTCCAACGTCCCATTATTCCATGTGTCGCTGCTAAGGCCATAATCCCGCAGCCAGAACAGAGCAAGTCATGAACAACTAAGGGGCTTATCAACTGGTCATAATCCATGTTGGGAGACACCGTACTGCAGAGACACAAATCCAGGGCCCAGTTGAAATCGCAGCTCAGGCAATGGAACACAGGTTGAACGCATGTGAAAAAGGAAAATCGAAACGATAATCTATAAACTGCACTCAACGTTGCAAGAGGCAGCGCTCCATAGTAACTAAGCATTCGGTTGCGGAGCAGCAACAGCCGGGACATATTATCGTCTGCTGCAGGATGTGCATCCATATTTATGTAAACAAATTAATAAAAGCACACCGGCAACTAATGTGAGTATTAAGCACAATCCACCAAAGATGCTGGAAAAAATCAAAAGAAAAAATCCCCAAAAAACACCAAATATACTTTCTACAGAAGTCACAAGGCCACTGCTTCTAACTTTAAAAAAGTAAGGTAACCCCGTAGTCAAGGACACATTAAAGATACGCTCAATTAACTCCTCAAAATTCAAGAGCACGTCTGTATTTAAGTTTATTTCAAGTTTCACGTTTTATTTATTTTTATTTGCTTTGGTGCTCAACTGAGGACCACAAATAATTTAAACATAAAATTCAGGTTTTTTACAACAGTAAAATTTCTTCTGCTAATACAATGTTAAAAAAGGTTTTAAAAATGTATAAAAGTTATAACAGACAAATTCATTTGGCGGGAATTTACATAAAGTGATCAGTTCCTTTGCTAAGTTAATCCTACATTTAATGTATATGGCTTGCAGATACCGCTTCCTTGCCGTTACCACCTTTGGATTTGGACAGACAAACATTAGATGCTCGACATCTTGGTCTCCTCCATTACACAAATTACATTTAGAGTTTTCCTTTAAATGCCATTTGGCTGTTACAGTTTTGACTGGTAATATACCGACAGTATGATTTAGGTTGAAAGCAATGTACTGTTGAATTTTCTTGTATGTTATAGTTTCAGTAAAATTCTTATATGTAGATAGTTTAGAGCAATGCAAAAGGTCAATTTCAAAGCTAAGCCTTGAGGTGAAATGTTTCAAAAAGAGTTTAAGCTGGGATGGTGTCCAAGCTAGCAGCAAATCGGTATTAATCTCCGCTAGCTTAAAGGCAACTGACATGTTTTTCTTAAAATCGTGTTTGGATGAGTCACGATCAATTGTTTCTGTTATGAGCAGAGATCGAAGAGTTCCTTCCTCGGCGTGCAGGAGATTATATGCCCACCTGATGACATTAGCAATTCCTCGAGAGTAGGAGCTGGTTAGTGAGAACTCGAGGCGAAGAGCTTGTACTGGAACGGCCTGTGACATCTTCGTTAGTCTCCGTAATATTTTCCCTTCTTTTAGGTCTAGGAAGTTCCACTGGTTTATGGGAATATATTCCAAGGCATACGATAGTACAGGCCGTATCTTAACAATATATACCTTAAGCAGGGAAAAAAAATGCCTGTGTCCTGACGCTGCGTATAATCTTGTAAGAGCTCCCGCGTGTACATCAGCTTTCCTGGTCAGGTTCACAATGTGTGGCTGATTTTGTAGAGACTTGGTGAAGATTCTGCCTAGATAGCTGTATTCATTTACTTCTTCCACCTTTTCTCCCCTGAGGGTCCAGTTATATTTTGAACTCTTTTTCTTTCTAGAAAAAGAAACTATTTTTGTTTTAGTAATGTTAGGGATTAAGTAATTTTTCTCCGTATATTTGTTCAGTGCCTGGAGATTGCTTTGTAGTCCAAATGGTTTTAAGTCTAATATGATAATATCGTCTGTGTATAACAGCGTATGTAAGTTATGGGAGGCAACTTTTGGTGGAAAATTGCGTGCTTGCTGGAGACATTGAGGCATATCACTGAGATAGAGAGAAAAGAGTTGAGGAGCAAGAAGACATCCCTGTTTGAGGCCATGGGGTTCGGGATAGGGCTAGTTAAGCACTTTTCTCTCCCCATTTGAACCTGGCACCAGGTGTCTGTATGCAGTGATATTAATATTTGTAGTAACTTGTCAGGGATACCCATTTTACTAAGTTTTTCCCAGAGTATTCTCCTGTCCACTCTATCAAACGCAGTCGAAAAGTCGATAAAAGCTGTGTAAACAGCCTGAGATTTGATGGACACATATTTATCTAGGATAGTTTGAAGCATGGCAATATTATCCGTGACTGAATGCTTTGGTCTAAAACCAGGTTGATATCGAGGGTTCAGTCCAGATGAGAAGGCCCAGTTTTTAAGTTGATCCAGGAATTCTGCTGTGAAGATCTTTCCAGTGGCATCCAGCAGAGCGATTTGTCTGTAATTACCAGGTTGAAGTCTTGATCCCTTTTTATGTATAGGTATGATGATACTCCCCTTCCACGACTTCAGGATTACCCCAGTGCTGAGAATGTAGTTGAAGAGGGGGGATAGCATCCTGCTCCATCCTTTAGGATCGGTCTGGAGGACTTTGATTGGGATTTGATCTGGGCCAGTTGCTCCTGTTGATCTCGCCCTTCTTATGTGTATCTCAATAGAGAGGGGGTGGATGTTCCAGTATTTAAGGATTCAGTTTCTGTATTACTAAAAAACATATAGGCCATTTCTGAATTATTGTTTAATTTGTATAGATTAGTGAGATAAATTTCCCATTCATTTGGGGGCACTGGAATACTTTGTAATGTTTTTTTCGTGCCCGTTTCTTTGGAGATTATGGTCCAGTAGTCACGTTGGTTGTTCTGCTTTGCTGCTATCTGCAGATCCACCCAATTTTTATCTTGGGTTATTCTCTTGTGTTTTTCTTTTTCTCTCCTCCGTTGGTTCTTTAGTTTGTTAATTTCTGCTTGTCTAGATGGTGAACCTTCTAGGAACTGTGCTCTTATCAATTTATTTAGCAGCTTTGTTCCAGTATCTAATTTTGGATTTTTGTTTTCAATTTTTCTAGATCTTGGTTGCGTCCGCTTTTTCTGCAATTTTTGCGTTATTTTGTTTATGATCAATTCAAAATTCGTTATTGGGTTTACAGAGTGTGTTGTTTGAAGAAGCTGGTTAGTGGCTATTGTATTAGTTATCTAATTAAGTGTCGCTGAGTTCCAATAAATCCGCCTTTGGTTTTGATTTACCATGACTGTACTGTACTTGTACATGATTTGAGTAGGTGAACATGAATGTATTGTCCACCCTGTACATAACTGTCGCTTCCATGAACAAAATGTATTTTTAGTTGTAAGGCGGATCCAAACAAGTCGAGACTGGATATCATATAATCCAAAAGTGAGGTGCTATTATTTCCCTGTTTCGTATTTGAGGCGGGAATGTCGCCTTCCACATTCCCGTTTAATATGGTTCCATTTAACGTTGGGAGCGATGCTAGTAGAATTTTTCCCCTTTTATCCGCCTTGCTCCCTTTGGGAAATAATGGTATGGAAATTTCCAGCGCCTCTTCTTTATACCAGTTAGTCCATTTTGATATTTCTTTGTTGGATACTTTTCCATTAAGGTCACCCATGATGAGAAACGGTGGATAATCATGCCTTTTAATTATTTGATCTATGTCCTCCAGGATCTCTATCATCATTCCATCCATTTTTGCTCCTGGCGGGATATATACATTAAAGATTAGTACGCTTTGCACACGACACGTAATTGTGATATTGTTTAGAGAGGGCTGAGTATTTTGCTTTATATGAGAATAATTTGGTATGCTAGATTTGTAAACTGCCTCGCTAGTTTTGTGTGTATAGTGAGAGCATGGAACATCAAGGTTATCTTGAATACTATGTCTGTTATTCAGAATGATACTCGCATGTTCGAGCCTGGAGCTGTGGGCACCTCTGATACTTGCGCATTTCATAATCCATTGTGGAGGCAAAGTTACACACAGTTGGAGAACATTTGTTTCCAACCTCCGTGACACCTACTGTTTCCAAGTTTGCCTGATCTTTTACTATTTGATCCTGGTCATCTGGGTTTGCTTTTGCGAAATACTTTCTAATTCCAGGGGTTGCTATTGTCTTTCCGTTTCTTACTGCCTTGTTGGTGCTCTTCCTGATTGCGTCGTCCGTTCCCATTCTTTTCATGAAGATGGTTCTGGATCTGAGCTTCTTATAAGCCATTGCACTGTATTAGGTCAGTTGGAGGTGACACGTTGTTGCCCAGAGGTCCAAGCAGGTCGGAAACTCTATATATTTTCCCCTTCTATTCCCTGCTTTTGACCCACGATAGAAGTGCCTCCTTCCAATAAACACAGTCGGGTAGTTAGACTTCGGGGCCAATGCCCGGCGCGCCGCTCATGCAATGCCAGCACCGGCACCCAGATCCAATTCCCCAAGTTTGTTCCTGTAGTATTATGCAGTTTTTAGGGACCTGCTCTAGACTCCTCGCCACTCCCACTTAGCAAGGGGACTCACTTAAAGGAATGCTTTGTGTCTTGTGGCTCCTGGCCGTGGCGGCATGAAGACCTGGGCTCTGTAGTGACTCCTAGCTGTGGGGATGTGAAGACCCCGACTCTCAGCAGTCCCCCTGCTGTGATCGCCACCAGTCTCAGTCTAAACGGGCGCCGACTTAGCAATGGTAGTAAGTAGATATAGAATGCAAAATGGTAATTTGAATTAAATGGTGGGCTTCATCCATGTTCCCCTTCAATCAAGGGAGGGGGGGTTACGCTGCCGGGGGTGTTGCTGCTATGCTTCTGGGTCATCTGGGTCTGCTTTTGCGAAATACTTTCTGGTGAGTTATTACTATATATAAAGTGTGGCCAGGCGAAGAGGCAGTACGACAGGCTGGCTCACCTTAATTCCCTTGCTGTACTTGACTGGAGTAACCCTCTCGGTGCAGTGACACCGCAGCTCTTGCCTCCTCACCCAGAACAGTACTGGAATGCCGCTCTATTCAGCGTGGTCCTCCGTGTTGCAGGCTCCGAACACCAAAACGCCAGGGCACCCAGCTCACACACCTCCTATGCCGGTGCTGGTGCAGTAAGGTCCGCTGCCAGAAATGCAGGGGGTGCGGGAGTGCGGGAGGGGTCCTCTGCGCTTTAGTCAATGCTGGCCGCTGCTGCCGCCCGCCGCCTTCTCTTCACCTCTGCGGCGGCGGCAACAGCTGCTGGTTTTTCAACTTCTAGCTCCTCGCCTCTCGAAAATGCAGGGAGTGTGGGAGTACCGGAGGGGTCATCTGTGCTGAAGTCGATGCTTGCCGCTGCACGCCGCCTTCTCTTCACCACGGCGGCGGCGGCGGCAACGGCTGCGAGCTTATCGGCTTCTCGCTTCTCGGTGATGCAGTGATGCAGGAAGTATGGGAGTGCGGGAGAGGTCCTCTGCGCCGAATCCGATGCTTGCCAGTACTTGCCGCTCCCGCAGCCCGCTGCCGTCTCTTCAACTCGGCGGCGGTGGCAGCTACGGGTTTTTCTACAGGTTTTTTTTCGGCTTCTACGCTCCTCTGAACTTCGGCTCCGCTCCTCCTAACTGCTGCACCATCCACTCCTGCTCTCACTCGTTGCTCCTCCTCCTCCTACGTCTGTATTTAATAAATCATGCACTTCTGTGCGGGTGTTTGCTACATAAAGAACAAATGTTTCTGTACAAGATATAAGAGAGACCTCTTTTTGAGACAATAGCGCTCTTATACAACTCATTTGGTTGATTCTGCTTTCAAGGTTGAAATCGACCGCCAGATGGAAACATCCAGCTTCCCATGCAGAGGAGTTAACACATTTTTTTTTTTAATCAAACCACACGCTCATTATTTATTATTATTTTAAACATTTGTAAAGCGCGGCTGACACCTTGCAGGTGTCCTGGCGCTAGCGAATACTCTTAACTAAGGGGAACAGACGGCGAGGAGCAAGGGAAGTTGGGGTTTTTCTAAGGGAATAACCACGTTTTGATGCGTTTCCTGAAGGGGAGGAGTTGTGAGATTTGACGGATATCAGGAGGCAAACTGTTCCACAATTTAGCAGCTGCGACTCTGAAAGATCTGCCCCCCGTCCTGACTTTGTTGTATCTGGGAACAACTACCAGAGAGGCTGAGGCTGAGCGTAGAGTTCTGGTAGGGGTATACCAGGTAAACATGGCCTGCAGAGGTTTGGGCCCAGCTCCGTGGAGCGCTTTAAAGACAAGGCAGAGGGACTTGAAGGCCACTCATTGTTTAAGCGGAAGCCAGTGTAATTCAGCTAGGGCCGCTGAGGCTGAAGATCTCCTGGTCCAGCCCAGAACTAATTTGGCTGCGGCTAACTGAACTCTTTGAAGTCGGTCAAGTAGAGCAACTGGGGACTCAAGTAACAGCGCGTTGCAATAGTCCAGGCGAGTGAGGATGGTGCACCTGACTATCAGCTCCCGAGCTTGTGCGGGAAGCAAAGGCATAATTTTGCGCAGGGAGCGCAGGAGAGCTGTGCACGTTCCCACAGTTTTAGCAACTTGGGTTTCTGTGTTCATTTTATTGTTCAGTGTGGCCCCTAGGTTGCGGACCGATGTAACTGGCCGAGGTTTATCTGGTGTTTCCGGGGGCCAAAACTCGCCGGGGAATTGCCGAGGAATGCGACTTCCTGCACAGTACAGAACATCCGTTTTGGAGGAATTAAATTGCAGCGAGTTATTATGTAGCCACCCAGCCGTCTCCCTTAAGCAGTCATGAAAGGCTGCAAGGGGGGTAGAGTCTTCTCCCTCCCAAGAGAGGTTGAGCTCAGTTACCGTAATCATGTAAGCGATGCCTGCTAACATTGCACAACAATCTCCATTATTTCAAAGTAAATAACTCCCGTTTCCAGTAAACTGAACGTTGTTATGATAGCAGGTGTCGGACTACCTTTCAAAACTCAGTCCAAATCAGGCGCATCTTGTATACAAGAGCCATGCAATTGTATGTGTCTACAAATTAAGGAGTGATGTGGTACTATTGTGCAATCCTCACCATTTACATAGACTTCTTTTCCCTCCCTCAGGCACCTATATGTAAATGGTAATAACCAAGCTTCATGGACATCAGTGCTGCCAAAACATCCATATCTGCCTATAGCATAGTATTTCATGCAAACCTCAAACTTAAACAGGTTAAAATGTAACGTTATGATACCGTGGATAAGCCACACACCTGAATTGGATCTTCAATGAGTGACCACTTCTTACCATTCTCATAGCGCGCCCTGTGCTCTGATTTGACAGTGAGAGAGTGATTGCACCATAGTTTATAATGCTAATCATTCTCAGAATACACTACAAATACAGTTCGAGGTTACGCGTCGCATCAAAGCCTCCATGTGACGTCATGTACGGCGCCCCATACAAAAAAGACGTGAATGTTTATAATTGTTTAAAAACATATATTCATGTATTTAATGAACATACTAACAGAAGACTTAATCTAGGATAATTATGGAATCATTTTATTTTTAAGTTTTAAGAATCCTATATTACTTCTATATTGTATGAGTGCAGCTACGTGCCCCTCTGCCTGGTACCCTAGACTCCACCACGCCCAGACCCAGTTCATAAGCACGCGTGATCGTCAACACAAAACCATTAGCACGCATATCACTTTTCTACACATGCTTTTACAACTAGTATGCATTTACCACACATGATAAATGCATAATCTTAATAATGTTTTTTTGTTGACCAACACGTGTTGTAATGCCTGTGCCTTACGTCCTTCAAATTAGTTTCTAGGTATACATGTGACCAACTCTGATAAGATCGGAGGCCAAGGACAAACACCGTGGTTTCTGTGGCACCAAATCTCATCGATCACAGAGAAAATATACGCAGGGTAAAATGAAAGTAACAGGTATAATAAAAATAACGAAGGAAAACTACTAAAATGGCGGTTGGACGGAGTAAGTAATCAACGTTTGGCGCCTCGACACTACATTTCAAATAAATATACATACAATATGTTTATTAATATATTACAAATGTATAGCACCAGATAACTCACATGGCCCGGGGAAAAAAGCGGCTAATTTAATACCTAAAATCAGGAGAGGTTTGCTTGGCGAACTTGAAGAAAAAGAAAAAAAGTGCACTTGCAAACAAGGCTGCGCATGCGTAGACAGTACAACTGATGCAGCAAAAAAAAAGGAAAGTTTTACATACTGTCATAGAAATATAGCTCTAAAAATTGCCCCCGTAATTCCCCCCCCCCGGACCTAATAAAAAAACAGACTTCTAGTTTTTTTTCACCTTTTCCACCGCGTAAAAGTACTGCACGAGTACCCCGCCATTTGTTATTTTTTTTTACATAAAAATTGAGCCTAAAGATTCATGTACCACCCCCCTGACCAAGACTATAGGGTCAGAGATGTCAAAAACCACTTTATTCGATTATTAAAAATCATAAAAGCATGCTATACAGAAGTAAAAATAGTTGTTCAAATTTATCATAAAATCAGTTTAAAAAAAGAACACAATGTCACATTAAAAATCAGTTAATCATATACATTACACTTCTGTTATCAAACAATCCCTCTCTTTTTGTACTGCTAATCTTAACCTTCTACTGCGGAATGATGTGACCAGAAAACTTGCCACACCAAACATAATTACAGGGGATTCCATTAATTGCAAGTGCCATTGTGCAGGTTTCGACTGAATGAATGCTTTATCTTTTAACAGTGGAAGAATGAACCTTTTTCTGGCTTCATGATAAAAGGAACAGAAAAACATAAAGTGCATAGTATCTTGCAGCGAATAATCATCACATTTACAAGGTGCACTGTCCTCAGGCTTACTCCATCCCTGTATGTCACTTAAAACCATATGCATTTGGTTAAGCCGAAATTTTGTCAGTAACCATCTAGGGAAGGGGATCGTAAAAATAGAAAGATACGGTTGCATGGTTAAGGATGAGATGAGCAAGTAATGAGCCCTAACCGTAGGTTTACCTGTTTCTTCAGATTCCCGCTCAGTCTCACAAGACTTGATGAAATTTAATTTCACCCAAGTTAAATCAGCTTTAGTCAGCCACTCGGGGTTAAAGAAAATATCGGGGCGCCCCAGTTTTGTGGTTTCCGTTTTAATATAGGTTAGCCACTGAATTTCATTCACCTTCTCAAGTTTCATACAATCCTTGATTATCTTGTGGTTTAATGTGAGATTGGGGTTCAGCCATAATCTAATCCATTGAAGGATGGGAGCCATATGTATTGTGTCTGCAAGGTAACCCATCCCCAGTTCTAGGTGAATCGCAAAGGTGGCAGTTGATTGTGGAACGCCCAGGAGGGCACGGAAGAATTTATTTTCTTCTCTTTGGATGGAATCTGCTTTTACATTTCCCCAAATTCCAGCCCCATACCTGGCTATTGACATGGTTTTTGCCCTGTATATGGCTAAAATTGCTTCACACGGTTTTCCACCTAATCATTTTGCAAAGCCTAGTATTGCAGCAGCCGAACTTCTCACTGCGTTCACCTTTGTTTTCAATTGCGGGGTCCACTGGCCATTGTCATCAAACCCGACCCTCAAATATGTAAACACCTTTACCCTCGAGATTACTTCCTTATTACAGAAAAATGTTTTAATATTGTTTTTTCTTGCACCTACTGACATAACGTGTGATTATTAACCACAAGGTCCAGAGATTTCATAAAGACTCCAAACGAGTCTGATAGTCTTTGCAGTCCGAGGGGGGTGTGTAACACTAAAACGGCGTCATCCGCGTATAGGAGTACAGGGATGGACGTTTCTCCTCTACGCGGAATATCTAATGTTGCCATCAACAGGTTATCTTCGAGGGAATTAATGTATAGTGTAAATAGCATGGGGGCCAGGATGCAGCCTTGATTTGCCTGACTTTAAATCTGCAGGACATTTTCCCTCCTGTGTCATCCTTATGGAAGTCTTTAAATCCCTGTGTAAATCTGCTAAAAATACACCAAGCACCGATCTAGGCCTAGGTTCAGCAACATGGTCCACAGCCTCGGCCTATTAACTAGGTCAAAGGTTGTGGACAGGTCTATAAATCCACAAAAAATTGAGCCCTTCGCAGCCTACGTGTATTTGGAGATTAATAAATGTAAATTTAAACATTGGTCCTCCGTTCCGCTACCAGATCTGAAGCCATACTGGGCGTTTGTTAGAACTTCATTCTCCGTAACCCACTGCGTTATTTTGGCTAAAATGACCTTCCCAAGAATTTTTACAGAAGAGTCTAATAGGGATATAGGTCTGTAACATCTAGGGTCTCCCCTTTGTCCCTTCTTAAAAACGGGAATTATAATTGAACGGGACCAAGATTTAGGGAAACCATCTACAACCGTCTTATTAAAAACATTTGTCAATACTATCGCCCAGTATTTGCAGTTAGCTTTATACATATCAGAAGGAACGCCATCTGGCCCTGGGGCCTTATGCCCAGCTGTTCCCTCTATAGCTTTCTCAACCTCTTCCAAGGTGAAACTAATTAGTTCCCGAGGGGGTTCAGAAAGAGGTACCTTAAAGGATTCCAGCTCAATGTTACTCCCATATATGTTCTCAAAATGGCATAGCCAATCCTCCTCAGAGATATTAGCTTCCATTATCGAGCTCTGGGTAACCGTGAACAAGGGGTTATTAACGATTGCCCAGAACTTAGAGCTGTCTTTCAATGTTGATTTATCCATTAATGCGTCCCAGGCGTTCTTTTTAATTTCTTCCTTACGTGCCCTCACTACTGATGTATACTCTTTCCTAAGGTGTTTTATTAAGAGCCTTCTTAACCCCTTCCATGCTCATGATGAGCTCAGCTCGTCATGCAGTACACTGGTCGTGTGCTCATGACGAGCTGAGCTCGTCATGAACAATGGGATTCATAGATCATCAGCGTGGAGGAGGAATTGCTGTAGCACTGATAGTGTTAAGTAGGCTGTGTGCTTTAGCACGCTTCTTTTTTTTTAATTGTTTTTTAAAGTTTTATTGTTTTACTGCAAGGAAATACAGCAGTACATAATAAGCAAAATAACATAATGTGTTCTAAAAATATATAACAGATTTTAACGAGAAAAGGAAAAGAGAAGAGAAAGAAAAAAGAAGGAAGAATAAGTCAAGCAGTAAAATAAATTAAATTAAATCCACTCGGCAATTGGTGCCCAAATTTTTTCCCCCATGGCTCTTTTTTTAACCCCCTTTAACTTATATATAGCAGATTCAATGTTGTACATAAATAATAATTTTTCACGCCACATAAAAAATGTAGGCGGATCCGGGCTAATCCATTCCTTAGTGATTCAAGATCTAACTGCAGCCATACAGAGAAAAAGAAAGTAGGAGGTTGGTCTTGGCCTAATAACAGTATGGTCTATGCCAAGGAATAACAATTCCGCAGTTATCTTAATCTCACATTTCAAAATAATGTATAAAAAAGTTTCAATATGTTGGTACAGCATTGAAAGTTTAGGACACAAAAAAAACATGTGTAATTCATCAGCTGCATATAGCCCTCACCGACTGCAGGTCGTACCTGCCGTCGTGCTCCACTTAACAATTTTGCTTGGAGTGTAATAAAGATTATGGATACACATAAAATGTTGGGATTTCATCAGCCCTGTTATAAGACAATCTGAGGCCATTTTAATCGACAATAAAATATCAACATCAGGTATACCTAAACTGTTAGCCCATTTCAACTGACATTGACCTAGGTCATCCCCATATTCCTGCATTAAGCTTGAATAAATAATTCCTATACGGGGTTTTTTTTGCAAGAGCCCTAACAATGGAATTGTGACTGGAGGAATTGAAGGATGGTTCTGTAAGAAGCTTCGAAGTTGAAGAAATTAAAAAAAATCATTTCTTCCCACAGAAAAATTATTCATTAAATCCTGAAATGAAACAATTTGATCATTATAAAATAAATCACCCAAATACCTTATTCCTTTCTGCTGCCATCTATACATGGTTAAATCATAGAAAATTTCTGGTAAGAGATCCTTTGATGTAAAGGGAGTGTAGAAGTTTAATTTCCTTAGTTTTATATGTTTTCGGACTTTTTGCCAGACTCCAAAAGCTGACTTCAGTATCTTATATTTGGTTTTCTTGTAATAACTGGGCTCTACCATCCTCAAAAAGCTGCCCTTAACTTTCTCACCCATAATCATTTGATAAATTGATGGAGTCTGGCAATCAAGCACTTACACTCTATCCCCCATAATTAAGGGGCTAATGTATTGCAATGCGGCAGAAAAATAATAAAGAAGAAAGTAAGGAACATTCCATCCGCCACATTCATTGCTAAGTATCATTTTCTTTGCAGCTTTCCTATGGCATTTATAGCCCCATAGAAACCGAAAAATGGTTCTTTCTAAATTTCTAAAACAAAGCAGTTAATTGTATTGTGCGAAACAGATATAATACTTTTGGTAGAATCAGCATTTTTAAAATGTTAAGTCTGCCATAAAGTGATAAATGTAAATGATCTAGGCGCTGCAGTGAAGTATTAATTTGAGTTACTTGAGTTATTAATTTGAGTTATATTTAGCGCTGGGACGCTCTTGGGCAGCCATGCGCTTAACAAATCTAATTTCATTTCATTTCATTTCATTTAAGTTACGTTCTGGTATCTTCTCTATGGGTAATGAGATCTTAATTCCTAAGTATGTGACCTCTGGAGTAGTAGAGATATTTGTAGGTGGATTTCCTCCTGAGCAGAGAATTTGTGTTTTTTCCAAATTGAGTTTGTAACCAGAAAAAGACCCAAACTGTTTAGCAATCTCATCAATAGCAGGTAGAGCTGTTTGAACATCTGTAGTAGTTATCACTATATCATCGGCATAGGCTAAAACTCGATAATTGATATTAGCTAAGTGAATAGGTTTAATATTTGGTTCCAGAAAAAAACGATTAATTAGAGGGTCAATATAAAAAGCAAAAAGTAACGGAGAACAGGGGCATCCCTGTTGGGTGCCCCTAGTAATTAAGAAAGGTGAGGATATTTGCCCATTAATTCGAATATACGCTCTAGGGGAAGTATACAGAGTTTTTAAAGCTTTTATAATGCCTTGGCCTAGTCCCTTCCTGGACAGGATTTCCCAAAGATAGCCCCAAGCAACCCGGTCAAAAGCTTTCTCAGCATCTAAAAATACAAGTCCAATATTAGACCGAGTTGCTTGAGACCAATCCAAGAAAGAAATCACACGCCGAATGTGATCAGCAGTGTCTCTAGCAGGAATAAAGCCAAGTTGGTAAATAGAAACTAAAGGGGAAATAATATTTGATAATCGTAAAGCTAAAATTTTGGAATTTTTTTTACTATCGGCATTTATAAGTGATATAGGACGGAAAGATGAGGGTAGTAACGGAGGCTTGCCTTTTTTAAGAAACACAGTGATTATGGAATCATGCCATGATTGAGGGGCGCTACCTTGCTGAGCATTCAGACATAGATCCAATAATTCTAATTTTAGAACATTCCTAAACTGTTTAAAAAACTCTAAAGGAATGGCATCAGGGCCTGCAGCTTTTCCTGAAGCTAAAGACAATAGAGAGAGTTCGATTTCCTCCCACGTGAATGGTGAATCTAATTTTTCCTTCTTTTCATTAGATAGAGTAGTATTCAGAGCTAAGTCAACAAACCGAGTAATCTGATCTGAACAGTCAGGATGATCATCGTCAGCATACAACTTAGAATAAAAGTCACTAAATACTTTAAGAATGTCTTCTAATTTGCTAACAGTCGTCCCTGTCTGATTGTTTATTTTATTGATGCTAGCAAATGTCGCTTTTTGTCTAGCCCTCTTTGCCAAGAGTTTACCAGAATTTTCTCCAACTTCATAAACCTCTGTCCTAAAGGCAGAGACTTGTTGAGCAAACTTTGTGGCAAATCGCTGATGTATCTTGACTTTAAGAGTCGTTAACTTCTTTGTAATACTTTCGGTAGGTAAACCTTGGTTACACGCTTGCATAAGCTGAATCTCTAGGGATCTAAGGTTTTTCATTTCGGAATCTTCTTGCATTCTAGCTTCCTTTTGTTTTCTTATTGAGTAGCTCAATGTTTCTCCCCGGACCCCGCATTTAAAAGCATCCCAGACTATTTCTGGGGAAGCAGTGCCTTTATTATTAGAAAAAAATTCTGGAATCCAAGTATTCATATGCTCAATATAGGATAAATCATACAATAATTTACGATCAAATGACCATGATTGAGGGGTATTAGAAGTACTCAATTCAAACTTAAGCGTTATAGGATTATGATCTGAGATAATATTTGGAAGAACCCCATATTCCACTTGAGCTAGCTCATTACATAAACCCTTAGATACGAAGAAGTAACCTAATCTAAAAAATCTTTGATGTGGGGCAGAATAAAAAGTATATCCAGACATTCCTCCCCTTTTCTCATGCCCAACATCAGATAGTCTATATTCTTGAATAATCCCTTTGAGTGCTCCAAATACCTTCTTCTTCCTACCCTTATATGGAGTACTGCTGTAAATGCAAATGTTTCCTCCAAATGTAAATTAAAATCTCCACATAGTATAATATTAGATGACCATTGAGCTAATTCTACACTTAAATGATTAAGAGCAGTGGGATCATCCATTATAGATGCATATAGTGAGCATATAGTAGTAGTCAGTCCTCCAAATTTAAGTTCAGCAATCACCCATCGTCCTAATGAGTCTTCTTTAACTTTTTTTATTTCCCCCATTCCATATCTCTTTAGAATTGCAACCCCTCTTATTGTAGAGCTCTGCCGGGAACACCCTACAATTTCCAGTCCAAGATCTCTTAACCACCCTCTGTTAGACCAGGCGATGTGAGTCTCCTGTACACAGACTATATCCATCCGCATAGCTTTTAACATCTGAGCCATTATACCCCTTTTTCTTTTATCATTTAAGCCCCAAACATTGATAGAACATATCGACAATTTAGCCATTGTATATTTTTTTTTTAAGGTAAATCAGCCTAATTAAAGATACATCAACAGAAATTTCCAGAATTCGGCACCTGCCGTAAATGGATCTTGAACACAGAATGAATACATCTTCCAGCTGTATGTCCTTGCACCACAAAAGAAAGAATTTTTCCCCCCACAACCCCCCCAACTCTTCCCCCCACCCCTCCCTTTCCCCGGCACCCCCCCACCAGAAGCGTAAGGGCTAGCGCCCTCATTGATGGTGAGTATGGGCTGTTGGTTCCGCCCGGGCCAGTCCGACCTGAAAAAATAGTATGCCTCTGGCACAAAAAAGAGCAATGACATAAAAATAGAATACAACTAGAGGGTCAGCCCACTCAATCTAGAAACAGTTGTTATCCTTAGCCTTTATCCTATAAAACATTATTACATAGTTTCTAGAAATTGTTGTGCTTTGATCTCTGATACAAAAAAAAAAGTTCTTCCCTTATGCACAACCTTAAGCTTAGCTGGGTTTAACAGGAAGGTTTGCCCCCCCTTAGCTTGTATTGGTGCCATTAACTGTTTGAGTCTCCAGCGTTGTTGCACTGTTGCAAAGCAGAAATCTGGTCGGACAAAGAATTCGTGCCCCAGACCCTTTCTGGTTTTGGATGGCCTAGCCAGGTCATATAAAATCTCACGGAGAAGATAATTCTGCAAACATATAAGAATAGCTCTTGGATTTTTATTCCCCCCCTCCTGATCATGTTTTTGATTGAAGGGAAAGCGATGAGCTCTTATGATTTCTTTGTCCCAGTCCCATCCTTTAAGATCCTGAAAAGCGTCTGAGAACAACTCTACAACAAACCGTCGAACGTCCTTTCCTTCTGATTTTTCCGCCACTCCCAAAATACGTAAGTTGTTGCGACGAGCACGATTTTCTAAATCAGTTAATTTCCAATCGACATCTTGTCTAGTGCTATCCAAGTCTTTGATTGAGTTTTTTTGTAGAGTTAGCTCATCCTCTACCGCAGATATGCGCGTTTCAGTCTCCTGTACTCTCAGATTGGTATCCGTACTAGACTTAGCCAATCGACGAACAACATTCTGGAGCTTACGTACAGCTCCTTGAGTACGAAGCCCCTCTGCTTTAGTTTCCTCTCTGTGAGTCATAATCATTCGGTACATTGACGTCTGTAACTTATATATAGATTTCAATGTAACCTCTTCATCTTCATCTAGTAACTCTGGAGATTCGGGGTCGGTTTCAATATTCCTACCAGCCCCATCCCATTGAGGTTGACTCATAGCGCCTATATTTTCATCTGTTTTGGCCTCTATGACCTTGCGAACAGTATTTGGGACTCCTTCATTTGTTAAAAAATCAGATCCAAGCATATCTTCTTCTGACACTTGGTTGCAATCATCAGCCCAATCTTTTTCAAGGAGATGACCCTCACTTAGTAGTTCTTCATCAAGGTCTCCTTCCGATGCTATCGATACGTCAGACATTGAAAAAAATTGGCCCCCTGATTCTATAGAATCTGCATCTTGCTGTTCATTCAACCTGGGTGAGACTCTGACTCCCTCTACAGCAAGGCAGAGATCAGATACTGCATCGTCACTCACTCCCGCTCTTACTCCGACTCCTTCCTCATCTAGAGCTAAAATAGCAGGAGATTTGGCTAACTGACTTGCATCAGGATTTTTAGAAATAGCACGTGGTAAAACCTTAGAGGGGGTCAACTCATTTGTGCTATTTTTGTTGGGGTTAGTTGTAGTCTTTTTTCTGAATAGTTCAGGAATAATGGGCTCTTTAGTGGTGCCATTTGCTTGAGAATTACGGTTTTCTGGCTCTGTTACTGTTGCTGTTGTCATTTTCTCTGTAATTCCTGGGGTAGTATTTGCAGGATTAACCAAATTAGTAGTATTTTTTTTTGTTCCTCTGCCTTTGGGAGCCATGGTTGAGTTTTCAATTACTGCGTCAAGATTGTGAAATAGCAAGTAGCAAGTAGCCTTGTTCAGCCTTTGTTCAGCCCTTTAAAAAAAAATGTCAATCACTTAACACCGTAGGTTTTTGTTTTCAAAAACTAAACATATATTTTCAATTGTGTGTTTTCAGTTATTTTGCTGGACCACAGATACAGTCTTTTCTCCACTCGTTTTTAATCGGGTATTATAGCCCCCACCTGCTGCTGAAAAGGTTAACACACCACAATGTAGCAAGTTCGGCAAAGAATGTGTCAGCTCACCACTTGATTAATCTGCAACTCCGCGCGCGGTACCTGGCAAGCTCAGGAAACTGCTACACTGCTACACTGTTGCAGTGATAGATTCAGAGAGCTTTTCAATTCAGCTCCCCGGTCTTATCCTCGCGGCCCCCGCCGCCTCTCCAGCAAAGACGCCGTGAATCGCGTCCTCGCACTCCGCACAGCAACAAATCCAAACGCCATGGAAACACAGCTGAGACGCCGCGGTCCCGCCTAAGCCACAGCAGGAGAAAGCGGACGACCGCAGTGATTTTGCAGCAGCAGCTCCAATGCGAGCCGGCCTCCCTCTCCCAAGCACCACAGCTCAGGAATCACAAAAGTCAATGCAGCGGTCAGGTAACCTGCGGTTTATCCCAAATTACCAACGCCTGTTAAGCCAGGTCGGGTCGGCCAACGGACGGAAACATCGCAGCTCCTCACACGGCTGCAGTAGCGGCCGCCATCTTGCTTCCTCCCGACTATGAATGTTTTCACCACCGCTTTAGCACACTTCTGATCAAATCATCCCTTGGTAAGGTTTGTTTTATGGCGTATAGGGATTGTTAGTTCTTTAGACACTTGTAGACAAATCGCTTCATATGAGGCAATTACGTCCCCCCCATATTTATCCGGGTCTGTACAGGTGTTCAATTCTGAGCCAACCTTCGAAATAACAGAATTGAGGAAATCTTCTGGCGTAACCTTGTTCCACTTTAGTCTCCTCCCTTGGTTTTACTTCCACTACTGCTAGTATTGTAGATGTTTTATTAAAAAGTGAGAGACTATTGTCTAAGACCAACACTACCGGGTTATGGTCACTGAAACTAGAGTGTATAGCATTGTAAAAAAAATACATGGCTTAGAAGCCCAGGAGATAAACATATGTAATCTATTACAGATTCACTGTTTCTAGCTCTATATGTAACTACACGGTCACTGCTTGCCAAGAACCCCACCTCTCACAGGTCATTTGTGGACAGGAGTGCCCCCATTGCTTGACCCTTTGGAATATGCTCAATATGTTGAGGGGTCAGAATGTTTCTACCCTGCCCTTTTATATCTCAACTTTGTTTAACTGTTTTCTTGTGACTCGGCTCTCGCGACAAACAAGATGGCTGCCAACATTTCCTGTTTTGGAGAATTGACAGCCAATCAGCATGCAACTCTTGCTCGTAATTGTACGTCTTTCCAAATGCGTATGCCTCGATTTTCCTTCAAAAAAATAAAAATAAAAAATAGAACCTAAATAGAATGTTTCTAGCCTACCCCTTCCCTTATTTCTCAACTTTGCTTTACTGTTTTCTTGTGACTCGGTTCTAGGGAGGCACAAGATGGCCGCCAACACTTCCTGGTTTCAAGAGTTGACAGACAGTTCACAGCCAATCAGCATACAGCTCGCGCTCGTAATTGAACAGATTTCCGTACGCGTGCTGAACTCCGTCTCTAGATATCGCTCTGATTTTACTTGCGATTTTCTACTGAACAGATTTACACCATTTAGCACAATCTGCAAACAGAACTCTACCTCTCTGCCAAATTTCGTTTAATTCCGTTCAGCCGTTCGGGCTGTAGCCCTGGCTAAAGGTCCCTATGGCAAATTGCATGGGGAAAACACGTTTTGGGACCCCCCTTTTTTCTTGGCCATCCCGGGATGACCAACCCCCGGGACACTGTAGAATGCTATGGCAGGGTAGGAGCCTCGCGCCCTGCCATAGCAAACTTAGTTAGAATTTTGAAAGGAATAGCAGGGAAACCTGCTCTCTCTTTCAAAATGCAAACCAAATTGCTTTTCCACATGGGGAGCTGCATCTCAGCAGCTACCTGTGTGAAAAAGCAATGCCGGCTCCTGAGAGACGCGGGGAGCGGGTGGGACCGTGGAGGGATTGGGGACCCCCTACGGTCCCCAATGGAGAGGGCTAGCCCCGGGGGATGAGTTTGCTGGGACTACAAGTGGCACGGGAGGGGGGCCAAGCAGCCCTCCTCTCCAAAATTCTATTGAAAAATATATATAAAAAAGGGCCGCCCCGGGTGACGGGTCCCGGGGCCGTAGGGGGCCTTAGGAGGGGGGCAACACAGCCCCCCTCTGAAATAAATGAATAAAACAAAAAAGGCCATGCCCCAGGGGATGGGGTCCCCAGGCCGATTAAGGCGTGAGGAGGGGGGCCAAGCGCCCCCTTCCAAATTTTTTATAAAAAATAAAAGAATTAGGGGCAGGCCCTGGGGGATGGGATCCGCAGGGCCAATAAATTAGAAAAAGAATAGGGCTACACAGCTCCCCTTCTTAAAAAAAAAGAAAAGACCGGCATTGCATCGGAGGCCATGCCCCCTCCTTTCAGCACTCTGCAAATACGCCCCCTAGCGCTTTTGCAGATGGAGAACGAATTCCCCTTGAATACTGGGGGTTCCTGGGGGCAAACTTGCCCACCAGGAACCTCCAGTATGCGCCAGGGAGCTGCGTTGCAGAGAGGTGTTCTGAGGCCACGCCCGTTTTTACACCTCTCTGCAACGCAGCTCTTTGGCGCATACTGGAGGTACCTGGTGGGCTAGTTGGCCCCCAGGGGCCCTCAGGATTGAGTACGAATTAATTCTCCAATTTAAAATGCACCACAGGGCGTGTTTGCAGATATGTCACCTCAGGCCACGGCCCTTCCTTCACCATTGTGCAAACGCGCCCCGTGGGTAGTTGTATGTTGGGCAATTAAGTCTCTTTCAATACTGAGGGGCCCTGAGGGCCAACTAGCCCAACAGGAATCTCCAGTATGCATCAGGGAGCTGTGTTGCAGACAGGTGTTCAGAGGCCACGCACCTTTTTACAGCTCTCTGCAACGCAGCTCTGTGGCGCTTACTGGAGGTACATAATGGGCTAGTTTGAGCCTAGGGACCCTTAGCATTCAAGGGGACCTAATCTCTCAACTTAGAACGGCCACCGGGGCGTTCTAAGTTTACATATTGGTGAATGGGGGGTACGGGACCTGAGGTGACGTTTGCAAACATGCCCTGTGACGCGTTTTAAGTTTGGGAAATAATTCCCCTTCAATCCTGAGGGACCCTGGGGGCCAACTAGCCCACCATGTGCTTCCAGTAAGCACCACTGCTCTGTGTTGCAGAGAGGTGGTGCAGGCCATGCCCCTTTTTACACCTCTCTGCAATGGCACTTACTGGAGGTACCTAGTAGGCTAATTTGCCCCTAGGGACTTTCAATCAATCAATCAATCAATCAAGCATTTCTATAGCGCGCTACTCACCCGGAGGGTCTCAAGGTTTTGGGGGGGGGGGGGGTCTGCTAGTGGTCGAACAGCCAGGTCTTGAGTTGCTTCCTGAAGGAGAGGTGGTGTTGGGTCAGGCGGAGGTGGATGGGGAGGGAGTTCCACGTCTTGGCAGCCAGGTAGGAGAAGGATCTTCCTCCCGTTGTGGCTCTTCGGATGCGGGGAATGGCGGCGAGGGCGTGGCTGGTCGATCGCAGCTGGCGTGTGGGAGTGTAGAAGGTAAGGCGGTCGTTGAGGTATCTGGGGCCTTGCTTGTGGAGAGCTTTGTGTGCGTGGGTGAGGAGTCGGAACGTGATTCTCTTGCTGACTGGGAGCCAGTGCAGGTCTCTCAGGTGTCCGGAGATGTGGCTGTGTCAGGGGATGTCCAGGATGAGTCGTGCTGAGGCGTTCTGAATGCGCTGGAGCCTTTTCTGAAGTTTGGCTGTGGTTCCGGCGTAGAGGGCGTTACCGTAGTCCAGTCGGCTGGTGACGAGCGCCTGGGTGACCGTCTACCTGGTTTCGGTGGGAATCCACCAGAAGATCTTCCGTAGCATGTGTAAGATGTTGAAGCATGACGAGGAGACGACGTTGACTTGTCTGGTCATCGGGAGGGAGGAGTCCAGGATGAAGCCTAGGTTGCATGCGTGGTCTGTCGGTTTGGGTGCGCTGCCCAGGGCAGGTGGCCACCAGGAGTCGTTCCAGCCGGAGGGTGATGATCCCAGGATGAGGACTTCCGTCTTATCTGAGTTCAGTTTCAGGCGGCTGTTCTTCATCCACTCGGCTTCGTCTTTCATCCCTTCGTGTAGGTTGGTTCTGGCGGTGGTGGGATCGTTGGTGAGGGAGAGGATCAGCTGGGTGTCATCCGCGTAGGAGATGATGTTGAGGTTGTGTTGGCGTGCGATGGCCCAGAGGGGCTCATGTAGATGTTGAACAGCGTGGGGCTGAGCGATGATCCTTGTGGTACGCCGCAGATGACTTCGGTGGCCTCTGATCTGAACGGGGGGAGGTGGACTCTCTGTGTTCTTCCGGCGAGGAAGGAGATGATCCGCTCCAGAGCCTTCTCTTGGATTCCGACGTTGCTGAGGCGCTGCACTAGGGTGCGGTGGCAGGCCGTGTTGAAATCTGCAGAGAGGTCCAGGAGGATTAGGGCCGCTGTTTCCCCGTTGTCGAGCAGGGCTCGGATGTCATCGGTGGCTGCGATGAGGGCGGTCTCGGTGCTGTGGTTGGCTCTGAAACCGGACTGCGAGTGGTCGAGGGATCCATTCATCTCGAGGAAGGCGGCCAGCTATCTGTTGATGGTCTTCTCGATGACTTTGGCAGGAGAAGGAAGAAGCGAGATGGGGCGGTAGTTTTTGAGTTCGGTGGAGTCCGCTGAAGGTTTCTTCAGGAGGGCGCTGAGTTCCGCGTGCTTCCAGCTCTCTGGGAAGGTGGCGGTGTCAAAGGAGGCGTTGATGATGTCTCGGAGATGGGGTGCGATGATGGAGTCGGCCTTGTTGAAGACGTGGTGCGGGCAGCGGTCGGTTGGTGATCCGGAGTGGATGGAGTTCATCATGCGGATGGTGTCTTCGGTGTTGATCGGGGTCCAGGCGCGGAGGGTGGTGGTGGGGGGCGTTGGTGCGGTCGTGGGGTGCGTCGGCTGTGTGCTGAAACTGTTGTGTATATCTGCGATCGCGGCGAGCGAGTTGCAGAGGTCTTGTGATGGGGTGATGTCGTTTTTTCCGGCGCTAGAGTTCGAGAGCTCTTTGATGATGTTGAAGAGTTCCTTGGTGTTGTGGGCGTTGTTGTCTATTTGTTCCTTAAATGCAGTTTTCTTGGTGGTGTGGATCAGCTGGTGGAGTTTTCGAGTGGCGTGCTTGACGGTGGTCATGTTGTCTGTTGTCGGGTCTCTGCGCCAGGCTTTCTCGAAGGCACAGCAGTTCTTCTTGGAGCTCTTGAGACTTTCAGGATACAGGAGGACTTAATCTCCCAAATTAAAACGGCCACAGGGCATGTTTACACAGTGGGGAAGGGAGGGGACGGGGCCTGAGGTGACGTGTGCAAACACACCCTATGCCGCGTTTTAAGTTGGAAAAATAATTCCCCTTCAATCCTGAGGGCCCCTGGAGGCTAACTAGAGCACCAGGTGCTTCCGGTAAGCGCCACTGCGCTGCGTTTGCAGAGAGGTGGTCCAGGCCGTGTCACTTTTTACACCTCTCTGCAATGCAGCTCTGTGGCGCTTACTGGAGGTACCTAGTGGGCTAGTTGGACCTCAGGGTAACCTCAGGATTCAAGGGGACTTAATCCCCCAAATTAAAACGTGCCACAGGGCGTGTTTGCACACATGTCACCTCAGGCCCCCCCTCCCCTCACCAGTGTGCAAACGCAACCCGTGGCATGTTTTAAGAGGTAGTTTTAATCCCCCTGTCCTATTATATACTAGGGGCTTACAGGGGAGGTAATGCTAATTACACGGGTACCCCAACGCATAGTGTTCCCTAGTGTATGTAGGTGTTTTAACTGTATTCTAAGTGTCTTTTAGCATAGCACTGGCTCTAGGACTGGTTAGTCAGAGTCAGTTACCACCAGTCCCCATCTGAAAAAGTTGAGGGTACAGGATGATTTTGCAAAAAAGGCCTCTTTCTGCTCCTTTTTTTGTTCTTTCTGCACGTCTTCCTTCTTCCTGTACTTTTCTTCATCTTTGAGGACTTCTGTTGCTTCTTTCTGCATTTCTTTTGCTTCTTTCTGTGTGTTTTTTCTTCTTTCTTCACATGTCGTACCGCTGTAGGCATTGGTAGAAACTAGCATTTTAAAAACCTTAGAAAATCACTGAAAAAACATAGGTTTCAGGCACGTTATAGTTACAAATTAGCATTTCAAAAACCTTTGAGGAGCTTTATGTCACCCTTTCCCCATTTGCTGTGGTACGTGACAGAGATGCCCCTCTCTCCAATCCTCTTCTCTCTGGCTATGGAGCCCCTTGCCTGCCTTATTCATAGACCACTCCCTCATGGGCTGGCAGTGGCCCCGCTTTGAGGAGGACAAAATCGCACTGTATGCGGATGACGTCCTGCTGTTTTTGGCTGACCCAGCCCAGTCGGGATCCCGATGCCTCCAGGTGCTTAGCCTCTTTGAATGTATCTCCGGCCTACGGCTCAACCCGGCTAAGTCCGTGTTGGTCCCCTGCACGTATCACGGGAGTGCTTTGATTGGCAATCGATGATCCCCCTTCGGCGGCAGTCCTTCAAGTACTTGGGGATCTGGGTGGCCCTTCTCCCCGAACTGGCATGGTCGCTCAATGTCACCTCCTGGTCCAGCGGGTCCATGCGGATCTCTCTAAATGGCGTACTCTGCCCCTAAACCCTTTGGGAAGGATAGCTCTTTTCAAAATTATGAGTTTTCTCTACATGCTTCAAACCACACACCTCTTGTTCGCCAGGTCTTGGTTCAAGGAGATGGATGGTCTGATTGCGAAGTTTCTATGGGAGGGGGGAGAGACCCAGGCTGGCCCTGGCCCAGTGCTGCATTCCACCTTTTGACAGAGGTCTTGGTCTGACAAGCCTCTATCTGTATTATTTAGTGACCCGACTAACGGCGGATTGTCCGATCCAGCGTATCGCCTGGAACTGCCCACTCTGGCCTTCGCCTCCCTCCAGGGGATGCTCTATGGTGCAGCTATCCCTCTGGCTCTCCCTGAGGTTACTCGTGGAGTGTTCCTGGCTTGGCGGGCCTCATTGTGCCCCCCTGTTGTGTGGTACCTGGCTCGGGGAGGTGGTGTCCCTGGCAGGGTTCCGGAAGTGGAACCTCATTGGGATATCACTGCTGGGCACTGTCTGGAGTGGTACCCACTTGCGCTCCTTTCAAGACCTATAGGCCAGGTATTCTCACCACCCCTCCCAACTTTGCTGCTTTCTGCAGCTGTGCCATGCCCTTCTCTCATACATCCCAGATGGTACTTCCTTGCTGGAGTACAGTCTGCCGGAGGCGCAGATTATGACTGGTGGTTTGGGGAAAAAGATTTGGGAATTTCCAGAATATACCGATTACTCACTAATAGTACCCCCAACTCCCTCTCCCACCTCCGTGATAAGTGGGAGGGCTGGCTTGGGGCTCTAGAGGATGCCGACTGGAGAGATGCCTTGATGAGCCCCAAAACAATCACAGTCTTGGCGCGGCTTCCGTTAGTCCAAATTTACTCCCTGCATGCTGCCTATCTTACACCGCTGCCCCTTCACAGCGCAGGGCTCCGTTCGGATGCCCTTTACTCCCACTGCTCCCATCCCAGGGCAGACTTCTATCACATGGTGGGGCTTTGTTCCGCGATACAGAGGTACTGAGAGTCCTTAACAGGAGAATTGATGGAGGTCTTGGGCTGGGAAGTCCCTTCGGCTCCTACAGGTAATCTATTGGTCATAACTGATGGTCTGGATGGTAGCAGAGCCAAAAAGCTTTTTCTTAACACGGCCTTGGTGGTAGCAAAGAGGGATATCGCTGCCCATTGGCTGATGGCTACAGCACCAACATTGGTGCATTGGCAAAGGGGGGTGGACTGGTGTGCCACCCAGGAACGACCTCTTTATGTGGTCAGGGGTGCCCTGGGAAATTTTGCCGAATGTGGGGGAAGTGGGTGGGGGTGATAGAGTTTTAAGGTGGGTCGGCTGGATCTACGGAACGCTTCTAGGGATTTGGGCCTTTGTTTTGCATGTATGTCACCTTTTATGTCAATGTGAGTTGTGCTTACCCTGGACTATTCCCATGCAATGTAATCCTGAAAGGTGCTGTTTGTTTGGGTACATTGGAAACTCAATAAAATTGATTATCAAAAAAGAAAAAAAACTTTGAAATTCACTAAAAAAAAATAGGTTTCAGCCACGTTATAGTTAGAAATTAGCATTTAAAAAACCTTAGAAATTCACTGAAAAAAAATAGGTTTCAGGGTTGTTATACTTAGTTGGACATTTCACTCGTACAAAACCATTGAAATTCCCCTGTTATAGTTAGTTCAGCTAACTATAACTTGAACGCCGGTTTTGTAAATGTTAGTTTGTATTTTTGAGTGTGTGTATCAAAGGTTATATCAGGGTGGGAGGAGGCCTGCCACTCTATCACAAGGATGATGCCATAAGTGATGTCATGCGTGATGTCATTTGAGCTGTCATCAGTTATGTCATGAGTGATGTCACTGACCATGTCATGAGTGATGTAATATGTGACGTCATCAGCAGTGCATTGCGGGCGCGCAAGTTATAGTTAGCTGAACTAACTATAACGGGGGAAGTTCAATGTTTTAATCCGAGTGAAATGTCCAACTAACTATAACGCCCCTGAAACCTATGTTTTTTTTTCAGTGAATATATATATATATATATGTTTGTCATATGTAACCTGCTTCAGACCCCACTAATCCAAAGGTTTTCAGTTTCAAAAGTTGATTTATGAGAAGTAAACAAAGTACAGCATAATAAGGCATTCAAACCAATGAGAAAGATATGGTTGAGGGAAAAGCGGAAGGGAGAAAAGGGATAATATAACAAGATAGTCATAGATGGTCAATTTAATAACAATTTGAAGATAATATAAAATCTTATTATACATTAATTTATACTGTAAAGAAAAGAAGGGAAGATCAGTGAGGTGTTAGAACTTTCTCAAATAGGGTGGCATTGAGAAGAGGATTGTTCCTGTTTATCCAAAACAAATTTCATTGGAGACCGCAAAACAGAGTTTTGGAAACCAGCAAGCAGGCTTTACAATATGATGTGTCAAGTCTATGGTTATATCAAACTGCATACCACCAAGCTTGAAAGGATAATTCAGAGAAATCTTTCCAATTCTTTGTGAATTGTTGGAATGGCACTGCCGGCAATAAATCAAAAATTCTGTGTGAGTGGAAACCACAGTCCAACAATTCGCAAGACTTCCCAAGAAAACATTAATGATGGAAAAGTGTATCTTGTAGTTAAAACTTGAGTTAATTTGCTTCCAGACGAGTATCCAAAAAGTATGTACTAATTGACAAGTGATTAATAAATGTTTGATGTTTGCAGGATGTGAATGGCATGACCAAATACTGTTAGATGTATCTGGGTATATGTGGTGAAGCATGGCAGGAGAAAAGAAAAGTCTGTTGTAAATGTAAAATAGTTTTTACATTGTGTTTGCAGCAAAAGATGTTTTCTTTTGTGTCGTTGTTTTTTTATTGAAATAAAACTACTCAACAAATAGATGTTTTCCATACTTTTATCCAAATACGGCTCCAAGTTGAAACAGGCCATGTTACCTTTAAATCATGTACCCAGGCTAACTCAGTGTCGGGTTTAGGTTTGTCTAAGGAGACTTATAAGTACTGGTTAATAGTAGAGGCTTTTGGATTTATGAGCAGAATACTTAGCAGGGAGGAGGGTGAAGTCGGTTGGTTGATATAGGATTGGAAGTGAGTGGAAGCATGAATTATATTTTTTAGTAATTGAAACATTATGAAACGAGGGTAGACAATTACAACGATTTTGAGCGTTCGGAGAAGTCAAAAAGGAGTTATTGATTAATAGTTGGTTGGCCCATATTAGTCAAGGTTTCTCCAAGATTTCCAATATATAGAATTTTTATAACGTACAATGAAGTGTTATGTCAAATCGTAGAATTGTGGAGGGAAGCAGTATCTTGGGGTTTGTCTGACAATGAAGGTTCTAGTAATTTACAGATATGTTTAAAAAGAGGCAAGGAGAGAGTCTGGGGTTTACTGGAATAAGCCAAGTATTCCCGAAAAGTGAAATGAGGGAGAAAACACTTCTCCAAATCTGCCTATAAAGGAGAAAATCAGAAGATTCTGCAAGTCAATGAATGGATTGTTTTTTAAAAAAAGGCTGAGGTGTATTTAAGAAAGTCAGGGAAATTAACACCGACATATAATTTTTTACATTTTTGGCCCTAGGTATTTGATTTCTGTCTTGTTCCAGGAAGGTTTGGTGGATCAAAAACCTGATTTAAAAGTGAATTAGTTGAGCTGTAAGATTTCACACTTATCATTATTTGATTTAAAACTGGAAACAAGAGAGTAGGAAGCTTTTTATAGAGAGTGGCAGAAATCATTCCTTCAATCAATCAATCAATCAATCAATCAATCAGGGGGTTGTATAGCGTAGCTACTCACCTATTAGGGTCTTAAGACGATGGGGGGTGCGGCTCCATAGGGTGCTGTGGTCATCTGAAGAGGCAGGTCTTGAGGTGTTTCCTTAAATGGAGCTGTGTAGGGCTTTGCTGGAGGTGGATGGGGAGGTCGTTCCAAAGCTTGGTTGCAAGGTAGGAGAAGGACTTTCCACCCGTTCTGGTCCTGTAGATGCGTGGCATGGTGGCTGGAGAGAGGTCGGCTGATCAAAGGTTTCTCTTGGGTGCGTGGAAGGAGAAGCGGTTATTTAGGTATGCTGGTCCGACTTTGTGGATGGCCTTGTTAGCTTGTGTGAGTAGCTTGAAGGGTATTCTTCTTCCGATGGGGAGCCAGTGGAGGTCACGGAGGTGTTGAGTGATGTGGTTGCGGCAGGGGATGTCTAGGATCAGTCTGGCTGCGGTGTTCTGGACGGTCTGGAGCTTGCAATATAGTTTTTTGTTGAATGCGGCATGGAGGGCGTTGAAGTAGTCCAATCTGCTAGTGTTGAGGGTGTGAGTGACCGCTTTTCCAGATTTGGAGGGGATCCATCTGAATGTTTTCTGGAGAATGTGGAGAATTTTGAAGCAGGGTGAGGATACAGCGTTGATCTGGTGGTAAATAGTGAGTGATGAGTCCAGTATGATGCTGAGGATTCAATCATGGTCTGTCAAGGTGGGAGTAGTTCTAAGGGCGGGGGACCACCAGGTTTTAATTTTATGCTGAGGGGATGGAGCCAAGGATGAAGACTTCTGTTTTTCTCAGAGTTGAGTTTCAGGCATCTGTCCTTCATCCAGGTGGTGTCATGAATCACGCTGCTCATGACTTTACTCATGACTATTCAGACTCATTTTACTACACATGCCCTCTAGACACATGTAGTATTCCCCTCATTAAAACCCACCCCTGTCCCGTGCACCCCGCACGCTTCTTAGTCAGTGTGGTTAGGTGTATGATACTTTTATGCTTCAAGCCTTTTAACTTGTATTATGTCCAACCATGCCTTCAACTGTTCTTTTAATATGAGTATTACTTTGGTCTTGTAGCCTGATTTCATAGTGTACCTTTTATTTCAGGGGTTTTGGACAATTGCGCTAGTTTTAAATTGTGACCTTGTGCTTGAAGGTCTAGTCTTTCTCTCCCCGCATCCCTCACACGCACCTTTTTGGTGCGCATGCAAGGAGAAATGAAGTCTCCGTCTTCACGCACGTTCCTGTGCGTAGCAGGGAGCGGCTGGGTGCGGTCCGGTATTTAAACCGCACCCAGCCTTCTGGAAGGCGCTTTGCCTTCGGTTTTCTTCCGGCGAAGGTCGCGTCTAGTGGCAGCTCTGCTGAGAACTCACCTGATGGCATTCCGGCTTCGTCAGGACTTCACTGCTGCTCATCTTCAAGGTGGTTCTTCCCTGCACACTGGAATAAGAATCCTGAAAGACAAAAGTTGGAAAGCTAAGTACTTTTGAATATTTAAAGGCGCCCTTCGCAAGAAAGGTCGACAATAATTTTTGGGAACTCTAAAAGACTTGCAGAAAGGATGCAAGGAAGAGACTTTGGACATTCTTGATTAATGTTGAATATTGTATTTCAGATCTTTTGGTTAACGTGAAAAGTGTTTGTGTGCTGTGAATAATCTTGATTTCTAGACTAAGAGTGAATATAGCTTTTGATCCTAAATGAAAGATATGTGAAGAAAGACGTCTAGGTTATTGTATTGTTAGGTCTGTGTTATCTTTTATCAGTCACAAGAAAAGACAAGAACCCCCAGGACAAAGAATCTAGAAGTAATATACAAGTAAGTGATAGGTACTAGTGTGAGAAGTTGCGAAAACACTTTTAAAGATCAAAAGTAATCCTTCATTTTATTTCTTAGCTAAACAACAACCACCTGACAATACAAGCTGACTGCCTATCCTAAGAGGACGTCTGACGACTTCCTTATCGCAACTACCCAAAGAAATACTGGACGAAAGCCAACACTACGCTGATCGCAGGTAGGAGAATATCCGAAAACCCTGAATGACTTTGGTTTCAAGAACAGCTAGATAGAATAGTTAAAAACTTTAAAGATAGTTAGGAGAATCCCTGTTTGATTAGGTTATTAAAGTCCTTTGTGCTTGTTGCTTCGCAGGTCGACAGCAAGAACAAAACCCTACACCGCAACGTCCAGTACCGGCCCTCCTCCCTAATCCCTAGTTTAAACCTTGCTGTAAATAAATAGAATCAGTAAGATTTAGTTAGCGGTTTGGGAAGTTGGTCCCTTGCGTCTCTGCGAAATCATCTGCGTCATCCAAGAGGGCTTCATTCACGGACAAGGTAAGGTACGACGTGGACAGGTTTGACAGGTGGCGACGGCTTTCACTCCTTCTTGGAGGTTGTTCCTTGGTGAGGAAGCGAATGAGCTGGATGTCGTCGGCGTAGGAGATGATGTTAAGCCAGTGGTTTTTGATGATGGTTGCCCCGTAGATGTTGAAGAGCGTGGGGCTGAGGGAGTATCCTTGGGGTACTCCACATCTTCTCTTTGTTGGTTCTGAGTGGTAGGGTGGGACTTTGACTCGCTGAGTTCTGCCTCTGAGAAATGAGCATGTCCAGTTGAGGGCCTTTCCTCGGATGCTGGCGTTGTGGAGTCTGGTGGCTAGTGAGCAGTGAGGGATGGTGTTGAAGACAGCTTAGAGGTCCAGGAGGATGAGGGCTGCTGTTTGGCCCCGGTTGAGGAGGGCGCAAATGTCATTGTTAGTGACTAGTAGAGCGACCTTGGTACTGTGGTTGCTGCAGAAACCTGATTGGGATATGGCCAGGACGCTGTTGGCTTCGATGAAGTTTGCTAGCTGGAAGTTGATGGCCTTTTTGCTGACTGTGGATGCAAATGGAAGCAGTGAGATGGGCCTGAAATTCTTGAGGTCCTTCAGGTCTGTGGAGGATTTCTTCAGGAGGGGGTTGGTTTTTCTGTGGTTCCAGTCATCGTGGAATGTGGCGGTCTCGAGTGAGCAGTTGAAATGGCCATGGCGTCTCTGTGGAAGATATGGGGGGACAAGGGTCTGTGGGTGCTCCCGAGTTGATGCTCTTCATGGTATTTAAGGTATCTTCTCTCGTGAGCGGAGTCCAAGTGAGTATGTTGAGTGGCATTGGTGGGGGTGGGGGATTAAGAGATGCAGAGATCCTGGTTGGCGAAGTTGCCGTAGAGCCTCTTAATCTTGAGGTGGAGAAAGGTGCTGAATCTGTTTCAGAGGTCTTGAGAAGGAGGGATGTCTGTAGTTCCTTGGGAGTGTGAGATAAATGTGAGAATGTCATCAGCATAAACTGCTGTTTTAATCTGCTGATTTTGCCAAGAGAATCCTTGTATATCTGGACGATTTCTGATTCTAGAAATGAAAACTCTGAAGCTAGGTTAAAGTGAAAGGGAAAGGGTGGAAAACCTTAATGAACTCCTCGACCTAAAGTGAAATAGGGGGAAGTAAGTCCTTTGGCAATATTAGCCCCCTGAGGAGCGGTATATAACAGGAAGATGAGTTTAATGAATTTTAGCCCAAAACGGAATCGGTGAAGAGTATGGAAAATAAAGGACCAATTTATACGATTAAAAGCCTTCTCAGCATCTAATGTAATTGCTGCTAAGATTCAGGCAAATCTAAGAATTTAGATAAAACGTCAAACATTAGACGAGTGTTGTCAGATATAAACTTTCCTTTAACAAAACCTGATTGCTCCTTTTCGAGAAGGGTATAAAAATTGGCATTATCAAGAGAAATAGGTCTGTAATTTCTGCAAAGTTGTGGATCATTTCCATCTTTGGAAATAAGACATATAAGTGCTTCCCCAAAAAATCTAGCTGAATTACCTTTGTTGGAAAGAGAAGCAAGTAGAAGGGATAATTTGGGAAGGAGCAATTTGGAAAAGTATGTAAAATAGTCAGTAGTAAAGCCATCAGGACCATGAGATTTTTCAGATTTATGACCGGACAAAGCATTCTGAAGTTCTGCTACAGGAATGTTCGTCTCTAAGTCCTGAAAGTTCTACTCAGTGTTAAAGTATTTGTGTGTTGATGAAAGGTATTTCAAGATGTCAAAGTCAGAAGGGGCGTGGTGAGGGGTGTACATAGTTTCATAAAATTGGGCAAATTCTTCTGAGATGTCTATGTCTTTGTGTAGTGAATTTTAGTGAATGTCCGTGATAGATTACATTTTATTTTTGTTCTTCTTAATGTTAAGTTGATTCTCCATTTTGCCTGATACGTTTTGGCCACCATAGTATTTGGCGCTGGATTTTAGAAGTAACAATGATGCACTATTTGTGGAAAATGTACTAAACGGAAGGTTGACTACGACAAGTTCTTTTAGACAGTCCTTAGATTTGGAGGTGTAATACGCATGTTCCAGTTTTCTAAATTTGTGCAAAAATGTCTTTGATTTTAAAGGTAGAGGTTTTATTGTTGTTGGAGACAAACCTTATACCAATATCACAAGCTAATGACTTGAAGGCATCCCATATAGTGTGAAAAGCAAGTTAATCAGTGTGATTAAGCTGAAAAAACCCATGGAAAAAAGATGCAAAGGCAGATGTGAAGGAATTATCTAATACGAGTGAAGTATTAAATCTCCACCTAGTAGGTTTAAAAGTGTTAAGCAAAATGTCTAGTTGAATTATAATAGGGGCATGGGCAGGTATTAAAATGGAACCTATGTCACCAGAATGTAGGGTTAGAGACAAAAATCTAGTCAATTCGTGATTGTGTATGATGGGCTGGGGAAAAAAAAGTATATTCATGCAAAGTGGGGTTGGAAATTCTCCATGCATCAACTAGTGCAGGTTGTTTGTTTAAGAGTGTGAACAAACAATTTTTGAGACTTATTAGGAACATAAGGTGAGGCAGAATTTCTATCAATAAAAGTGTCAACAATCTGATTACAATCCCCTGCAAGTATTAAAAATTCCTCTGAACATTGGATTATTTTTTTGGAGACATCGCACTAAAATCAGTATTAATTTGGACCATATAAGTTAAAAAAAGAAATTAGCACATTATCCATCAAAAGATTTGTAAGTAACCAACGTCCTTCATTGCCTGTTTCTTGAGAAATCAAATGAATTTTAAGAGACTTATGGCATAAAGTTGCAATAGTTTCTTTACATTACCTGGTGAAAAGAAATTATATTGCCAACCAACCCTCTTTTCAATTTCAAGATTTCTGATTCAGCGAGGTGAGATTCTTGTAAGAGAGCAATGTTGGTATCAAGTTGTGAAAAATGAGTTAAATAACGTTGACCTTTAATCAGTGACCCAAACCCTTTACATTCCAAGATATGATATTCATAGACCTAGGGAGGGAATATTAGGAAAAGGGTCCAATAGCATGAATAAACACAAAATATAGACCAAGTATGGAGAAATGATTGAGGAGAAAAAGGAGAGAAAGGAAAAAAATAGGAGACACAATGATAAGAGAATAGGAGATAAAAAGGGATATCGGAAAATATGAGAAATAAAAACACAATGTAAAGAACACGAGGGAGGATGAGGGATTGTGAGGCCTCAGGAAAGAGAAGATATTGTCGGGCTCCACGGAGAGGGCAACAGGGAGACTTAGGACTACACAGTTCAAACAGGAAAAGTACGACCTGTGAGTTGAAGAATAGTATTAGTATACAAGTGTATATGAGAACTTTTATAACCAAGAGTTTAAGAAAAACATTTTAAACAACGCAAGCAAGTCACAGCATACAACATTATAAAAGAGCAATTTTAACAATGAACATTGGGTTGCAATAAGAGTATCAAGTCTTGACAAGTCTAGAAATGTCCTTATTTTGAACTCTGCAATCTTGAAGAAATGTCCTGAGTTGAGACAGATCAACGTAGTTGGGTGTCTTGTTTTTGTGTTTACCTTTGAACAGACATGGATGGAAAAGACTAAAATGAGTAAGGAGGGATCAGAGAGATGGTCTGATAGATAACAATTATTTGCGCCTGTCCACAGGACTCTTCGTGTAATCCAGTGAGAAGTAAATGTTATTACCAGACCAAGAAATCTTTTTTAATGCCTTGACTACTGAGAGAACTTTAAGCAGGTCAGTATATTAAAGGAAATAAGGATGACACATCTGGGCTTCTTGAAGTTAGAAGTAGTAGTAGGTAGGTGACCCAGTCTGTGAGCTTTCTGTGAATTTAGAGAACATGATTCAGGTAAGTGAAGTAGTTTAGGAAGAAATGCTTTGAAAAATGAAATGAAGTCAGATCCTCCAGAACCTTCTGGCAGTCCATAAATACGCAGGTTATTCCTTCTGTTCGAGTTTTCCAAATTCTTAACCTGCCTTTGAAGCAAGGAGACCTGAAATTAAAGTTGATAAACTGCAAGAGTTGCAGTGTTAAAGGATAAAATATGTTGTTCCACTAACAGAATTCATTCTTCCATCCTGGACCTCCTATTGCCAGGTGATTGGATTTTAGCATTAGTGTTCTCCAGGAAAGGCATAATCCTCTAATTTCCTCCAATCAAAGGTGAATTGAGACCAAAGAAGGTGGCTTAGTGGATGACAAAGGATCCTTTTTTAGTCTGTCAGTGGAGGATTTTCCAGCAGTGGATGATGGAATGACGGTGGCAGAGGAGAAATGCGAACTATGAATATAGAAGAGCAGGGCTTCTCCATTTCCAAATGCACTGAATGACGAGGAATGCCGGAAACAAACTTATACGAAATTTAATATGTGCTTTAGAATTTGTTTTCAGTCTGCCCTATAGCAAAAGTAATTGCAAAAACTGTTATTGCCAGGTAATAAGTGCACACAAAGCTGAGTATTTAAAAACTTTGAGGAGTAGACTGAAGAAGAGATGATATCCTCTTAATGAGTGACAGATATATGCTAAATAAGGTGAGCAGAAAAAAAATTTTGTCCCCCTTGTAGCAGAAGTGTTGAGAAAATGATGTTGCCAAAAAACTTACATGCTGGACAAGCTGAGATGTAGAAAGGCTACCAATGAAGATTCCGCAAGTAACCCGAGGAATCAGCCTGAGTATTCCAACATTAACACTAAGGAAAATGGTGGCTGCTCTGAGGAGGAAATGTGCGTCATGTAAAAATAAATAGCGCAGGCTTCGCTCTGCCATAAAGTAGTGTAGAACAATGCTCTGATTGTTCACATCACCATCTGGGGGTAATATGGTGAGCGGCAAAGAGAGGAGCTACCGCTGTGAGAAGAAAAGCCCGGCCGACCTCCGGGGAGCTACACTGGAGCCATCATCTTCTTTGGGTGTCAGGCCACACACCCCAATGTCTTATCAGTCTCTCTGCAGTGCTTCTGCCCAGTTTTGCACCGATATGCAACGCAAATTCAGCACATGAAACCAATGAAACATTGCTGGGAAATATAAGCACACCTTTTCTGGGTAATGTAACCTCATAGTATTTGGGCAGCTGTGGTGTCCTGGAATGTGACACAGTTAGCTGAATGCCTTAAGAGGAGCTCATGTGATTTTAAAGCTATGACCTCATTGGTTGAACGCAATGTGGTTGTGATTGAAGAGCCAGAACAGGAGCGCTCTTACACAGCTACAGTGAAAATGTAGCCTTCCAGGTTAGATGTGAAAGTTAATATTAAATATTGTGGTTTGTAATCATTCTTCTTGAAACCTCTGATGACAACTTCCTCAGATGTTACCTGGCTCATGGGCCATGTGGAGACTGGACAACATCTGTGTTGGATTGTCAGTACCATAGACTGCTCTTTGGCATACGTGTTGCTGGCACAGACTGCTAACTGGCATGGACAAGTCAAAAGGCAGCAGCCATTTGAAGTCCATGCCAGCTACTTGTGTCCACATCTGCTCTCAATGATGACTCAGTGGCAGTGCATGTCTATAACCACCATGGAATGCATAACGTGCATGGGCATGTTGCCATACATAGACAATAAAGAGATTGCATTAAGAATGCTTTCTTAGTAGGCATTTCTAGTTCAACTGCTTTGTTGCCTGCTTGCTGGTAAGGTATTTCAACACACATCTTTAGTCCAGCTTTTTACTTTAACTACATTGTTCAGGTGGTAGAAGTTGCCTTTGTATACACGAAGGAAAGTACTTTCACCACATTGATTGGTAAAGCAGTCAATGGGGTATATTTATCTTACAAGCAAAAGAGCAGATTTGTGCTGCTGAATGAACAGTACTAAACAGGAAATTTAAAAATAATGACTCAATTTCTTTCCGGAAAATAATTCACTAAAAGCGAGTTAAGTGTCCAAAGGCACAAGTGGTGCCAAACATAGTTCAGAGTTTCTGATACAAATTTTTCATATCAGGAAGCTGCAGGGGAAAAAGTACATGTTCGTTGTTTCCAGTTGCTTTCTCTTGTGCACATGAGTATTGAGCTAAACAGTGTCCCACTGTGGAGGGATATGCAAAAATAATGGTTTGGATACTTAAGTAGAATGGCTTTTTGTATGTTTGATTTTATTTTATCCAAAAAGAGACAGAAATTCCATAGTCACCAATTCACCAAAATGTTACGAGAAGCAGATGCAAACCAAAAGGCACTTTTCTCGCATGCCAAACTGTTGCACTGCGTTGTGGGAAATAATCCCTCCAATGTAACAATTCATCCAGGTGCTCCAATGTAAAAATGTTATTCCAATTTATTTCAAATCATCATTCTGTTCATTTTTCTTGCTATTTTCACCACTACGGAGACAGCATAATTGAAGTTGAATTCTTTATTAAAAGTTTTCTAATGTCAGTTGTATGCCTATAAAGCTTCGTACAATGACACGTAAAGTTCAATTACATTATGAAATAGGCACGTGTATTCACCCAATGCATTTTGAGCCTGCATGGCTCTTCCTCGGGGTCTGTAAAACAAATAAAGTAACAGCTCAGCAGACTACTTAATGAGAATACAATGTATACAAAACAATACTGTAATGCCCCATGCCACCCCCAAGAAAACAGCCCCAGCCCTATCGGGTAGCAGATGTAACATCACATAACACCCTTCAACTCAGTGATGTCACAAGATATTACATCATATGATCTTAGACACAGAATTCTCTGAGGAAGGGATATCATTACACATTATCACTCATTCAAAGCCCAGAAAAAATATGTCTATTCAAACACATTATTTTCCATGTATTGACAATAATGAAAATCTGCAGAATCCTGTTTAAAAATGGCTATTTTTGAATTTCACTTTATAATTTTATCCTGTAAAATGTATAGGTTGCACTGTTGTGTTTTTTTAGAGACCTCAGAGTGTATTGTCTCAGGCCCAGAGCTACAGATAATAAACAGTGCACACTTGTCAGAATACGTGATGGCGATTTTTACAGGAGCAGAAGAATAGTCTTCAGTCCACTGCACCACTGACCTAAAATTACTTATCAGTCACATACAATAGCAGAGGGGAATAGGGAAGTGAATAAAGAGAGTAAAAGAACTTGAAGATCCAATTTAAGTTAAAATAATTTAACGTATTAAATTAAGCAGCACAGCAACAAGACTGCACAACTCCAAAGTGCCAGTTTAACTGAGTACTAAGGAGTTAAACATTCTAAGACAGAGTTCCAAAATAATTTTTTTTATTTTTTTTTATTTTTTTGTGATATGACTTTTAACATTTATGAAATTTGTGGGATATTTTTAGATGTAATAATTGTAATCGTTTTTAAAGTGTTTTTTTAATGTATATTATGTATCATCGTCTTTTTATGATATTGAATTATCGAAATAAAGTATTTTGACTGACTGACTGAAATTAGAACACAGGATAAATAAAAACATCTGTGAATGAACATGTTACAATATAATACATCTCCCTTATATAAAATAAAAAGCAACAAGTTAACAACCTAACTTAAAAAAAACCTGAGAAACACTATCTAACATAATCTACCAATTTAGCAGGTAAACATCTTGAACGTGTGGAGTCCTTGACTCTGTTAGCCACAGAATCATATTGTACTTCAGTGGTATTGGAATCAGAGAAATGAGAATCCTGTAACAACCCGGGATTATTTACATTACCATCTGGAATAATAACATTGTCATTGTCTGAAACACCATTACTCTTGAAACCTCCAGGACACCTAGCAACATGTCTGACATTCCAAACTTTGCCATCTTGTGTTATGACCTAATTTCTGAAAAGTGTGGTGATTTTAATAGGTTTGTAAAACTTGCTCACACACTTAGCTACTAAACCAGGTTTCTTTATTCTTACCTATTCACCTACTCTAAAATTATGCTGTTTAGCACTTCACTTCTTGTCATACCATACTTTACATTTAATTAGTTTTTCCTTGACCCTTCACCCAGTATCAATAGTATTCCATTCAGCATGAATATTATCGCCAGACTTTTCTTTGAGCCACCAGGGACAGATATTTGAAGCAGGATCTCTACCTTTCAATACACGAAACGGACTAACTTCAGTAGTGGAATGTGGTGTAATTCTATACATCCACAATCTCTCTCTTAACAAGTTTTTCCAATCTTCTCCTTCCTCCATAACTTCAGTTATATAACCCTTCAAACCCCTATTAAAGTGTTCCACCTGGCCATTCTCATGTGGCGCATACAATGACGTGGTAACACCCTGAGCTTTGAGAAATTGGAAACGAGTTGAACACCATTATCTGTAACTATAATGGCAGGAGAACCTTCTCTGGCAAAAATCTCCTTAAAAAATTCTAGCACTTTTTGGGTGGTGGCCATGAGAACCATCTTGACTTCGGGCCATTTAGAGTGATAATCCACTAACACTAGAGCATAATGTGAATCTAATGATAAATTGAGGAAAGGACCAGAAATGTCGAACGACAATTTTTTCAAAGGTTCTTGTGGCCAATCAACACACTTAAGAGGTGGAACATTAACTCTCCAAACCTTACCATTAGAGTTGCAAACAACACAGTCTCTAACCACACGGTCTGCCTTACGATCCATACCTGGCCACCAGAAGTAACTCCTAATTAACCGTTTCATTGCAGACATTCCAGGTTGAGAATTATGGGCAATATTAAGAATTGTCTCTCTCACACCCAACGGTGGAACACATTTTCCATCCTTATAAATAAAATCCCCATCTAACTTTAAATCCTCTGAAACCTTAAACAAAGGCATAATCTCTTCAGGAACACAATGCTTTTGTGGCCAACCTTCCACCAGAAAACTCTTCAGTTATTGCCAAAATGAATCATTCTCCTCACTATTTTTCCATGTTTCTTCTGATATACTGGAAAAAGCACCAACTACAACATCTTGGATTGTGGTGACAACGTCTAGGTCATCATCTTTTTATTTTAAGTCTGAGTCACATGGATGACGTGACAGAAAGTCGGCTGTGACATTCTTTTTACCTGGCACAAACTCCGTTCTGAAGCAATACTCTTGTAACCTAGAAGTCAATCTAGCAAATCTTGTGGTGGAATTCCAACCACGCCCCGGAGAAAGTATATTCACCAGGGGCTTTTGATCAGTTCTTAATATGAACTCAGTTCCCCAAATATAATTCCTGTAATGTTCTATAGCCCACACACACGAAGAAGTTCCATCTCTTTGACAGCATAGCGCCTTTCTGTCTCATTCAATGTTCTAGATGCAAAAGACACATTCCACTCTTCATTTCACTTTTTTGTGATAATACACCTCCAATACCATACAGGCTTGCATCAACAGTTATAACAATTTTTTTTAATGCAAAATTGTCATAACGTGGGGGCATTAATAATATCCTGTTTGATCTCATGAAAAGCCTTTTCTTGTAAATCTGACCATTGAAAAGGAGAATCACGTCTTAGTAATTTCCTAAAAGGCTCCATTTTAGTTGCAAAATTTGGCACAAACTTAGAATAATACTCACACATCCCCGCAAACTATAGTAACTGGTCTTTGTTTTTTGGAGATGGAGCATTCATAATACCTTCCACATTAGATTTCTTTGGGATCACACCATCCCCTGTCAAAGTATGTCCTAAATACTCTACACTTTTCTTGAACATTTTTTGCTTGTGAGCTTTAAGTGTTAGACCATTCTTTTCCAACCTTCTACACAGCTCAGACAAGTGTTTTAAATGATCTTGACTATTTCCTGAAAAGATTAAAATATTGTCTTGAAAACATTTGACGAAAGAATCCACATTCCTAAAAATGTTAAACATGATTCTCTGGAATACCGATGCCGCTGAGGCTAAACCAAATGGCATTGTCGTGTATTGATATAAACCTTGAGGCGTTATGAATGCTGTTAACATTTTTGAATCATCTGTCAACGGTACCTGATGATACACCGATCTTAAGTCTAACATAGAAAATACCTTGGCCCCCTCCAACATGGAAACCACCTCATTAATATTTGGTAGTGGATGGCAATCCACCACAATTTCTAAATTCAAGGCTCTTAAGTCAACACATAACCTCAAATTTGTATCTGGTTTGTGGACCAGAACAATTGGAAAAACCCATTCAGATGAGTGAAGTGGTTCTATAATTCCTTCTGTTACCAGTTCTGTTAACATGTCCTTGAGTTCTTCCCTTACATTGATCGGAACAGTTCTTATTTTTTGCCTAACAGGTTTAGCATTAGCTTTGAGTTTGATCTAGTGGGAATAGTTTCTAAGTTTCCCCAAAGAATCAGAGAAAACATCCTTAAATTATGGTTTTATAAAACTTTCTGATGTTATCTTCACCTGTAACAGAAATGTGGTTAGAGCAAAAAGACTCATCCAAAATCACAGGATCTTTAAGTCTGGGATTCAACATTATTCTTACTTTATATTGATCCCTCCAAGCAAGAACGTTTATACCTTTGACTGAAACATAATAATAATAATAATCCACATTTCTAAAGCGCGAACCATCACCCATTAGGGTCTCTAGGCGCTGGGGGCCGTCGGGAAGATTAAGCAAGCTATTGCCCAGAGTCACATGGTGCTGGGCTAATCTGACCCCCGGCCCCGGGGATCGAACCGTGATCCCCAGATTCCGGAGTCAGTCACCCATGGCCGCAGCATCACACCTCTCACTCACCTCTTAATTCCTGCAATTCTGCCCTTAAAATTCACAGTAGTTTCAAAATAGCCAATCATGTCAATACGTGAACCAACATAACTCACAGGGTTTATGTCAGATGGAATAATATCATCCATCTTAAACACACTCTCAAGTTTTTCTGTAAAATATTGATTTGAAATATTAGTCCATGGCGAACTCAAATTAGCCATTAGCCTCAATTCCACATTTTCCACTAGAACTAAACACATTGGAGAATTTGAAATAGACATGTCATTGGCATCATCCACATTTGCAACATTATTTGGAAGAGAAACTGCAAAACCAGAGCTTGTTTCTTTTCCCAATGTGCTAAAATATGCTCCAGAATTTCCACCACTGTTTAAAAACTCCAACAATGGACGAAACCTTTGGTCGATATTGCGTTGGAACCTTCTTTTGATCTCTACACTTGTTTGCAAAATGTCCTACTCTACCACAGTTTTTGCACTCTCTTCTTGTCGCTGGACAACCACTAAATGAGGATTCATGGTTTCTGTTCCCAAACCTGTAGCAAAATATGTTTTTTCAAGTTTTCTTTCAAATCTTCTATTGATATTAAAATTTTCATTAAGACTCAGAATAGCGTTAATGTTCTGTGTGTCATATTTTATTTCCTCTTCTCGTTTTACTATTGCAACTTCTTCAGGTTTTTCTGTTTTATTACTGATAGTCTTGACTGTATGCATCCACCTTTCCATATGTTCAAAAGCTTTAGCAGTTGAACTAGCTTCCGGCAACTTGGGCTCTCCCATCACCCATAACTGTTCCTGTGTTTTTTACACTTAATGTGAACCACTATCTGATCCCTGATCATTTCATCAGAGATATTTCCGAAATTGCAATGTAAGCTCAAAGTACGTAAAGTGGTCAAGAAATCATCAAACAATTCATTTTCTTCCTGTTTCCTTGCATAGAATTTAAATCTGTTTAAGGCAATGTTGCTAGTTGGTTTAAACCTTTTTCCATTCTTAGTAACGCCTCATTGAGCACATTAGTTGCTTCTGCATTTTCTGTAATAATAATCTGAGGGAGAGATCTAAAAAACATCTGTCCTTCAGATCCAAGACAGTGTAGTAAAATACTTTTCTTTCTCTCCGCTCCCATCCTTTCGCCTTCATATAATTTATAAATTCTTCTTTCCATCTTGACCACAGCAGTGGTAGTTCCCCTTCGCTCTGTAAGAATTTTGCGGGAGGATCAAACTGCATTTTAAAAAAAATAATTTAAATGCTAATTATCTTACTTGAATTTGTTATTGTCTCAATGATTGTTTTGTAGTTACATTCCTTTTAACATCCCATCTGTAAATATTGCACTGTTTTATGTGATAATTTGAAATGTTCCTCTTTTGCTTTGTTAAACTTTCACAGAACAACGTGTTATATTCCTAAATTAAAGACTAGCCACATCGCATCACCAATGCACACTTTATTGTGTATCCACTTACTTGTAAATTCCGTTGTTTTTTTAATTAAAACGGCAGGAATGACTGGTAATAAACGACCATCCGATTGTTCGTCCTTATAGCAAATATCGTAGTGGTTGCTATGGCCATATCCAGGACAAACAAAATGGCTGCCACGTACTACGTGTACTCGTCACTTCCTCCCAGGATGCCTCAGTCGAGTTCTCTGCGCTTCCGACTGCGCAAAGACACAGGAATGGCGAAGGTTGCCGAATTCCAAGTCCCCGTGTCTATGTCGCCACGTCTCGCAAAGGAGATTCAAAGAATGCTTGCACTGGTAACTGTATTTTGAAAGTCGCCGCTGCTGAATAACCTTTTTTATTCAAAATCCGTTGTTTTATATGAACGTGGGGTGTCCTTCTCCTTTAGCTCCATTTGGTTAACACATATTCAGTCTTCACATCAATTTTTCAATGAAAAAAATAAATTCTTCTTCTTAGAAATTTTACCAAAACAAAAATGTTTCCTCTCCAGAACACAACTCCTCTGTGCTGCTCCCTTGTTGTGAGTGGTGTCCTGGTCCTCATCGCAAATAAAAGAACTTGAAGATCCAATTTAAGTTAAAATAATTTAATGTATTAAATTAAGCAGAAGAGCAACAAGACTGCACATCTCCAAAGTGCCAGTGCAACTGAGTACTAAAGAGTTAAACATTCTAACAGGATAAAAACATCTGTGAATGAACATGTTACAATATAACACAGAGATTGAGACAGCCTCAGATTTCAGCTGATTCTTCACTACAGGTATCTCTTCCCAGAAGGGTTGACTCTTGTAGGTACCTACAATATATCGCAACACAATTACTAAGCACTAGCATTTGCTGTGCTGATATAACCATATTCTACACAGCAACGTAACTTGATACATTATTTCTAATTATTTACCTGTAGCTATCTGAGGGGAAGATACTCTCCATTGAACTAAATGTTTTTATTGAATGTAGATAAATTAATTCTTGTCTTTTTATTAACAGTTATTTATAATTGACTCTTTAGTAATCTTCAGTTCAATCTTTATATTGATGGAATGGGTATATATATATATATATATATATATATATATATATATATATATATATATATATATATATATATATATATATATATATATATATATATCCTTCCCACGAGTGCTGGTAGTGGAGAAGCACTGTCAGCGGGCGGTCCGTGCCGGGCACCAGCAGTCCCGATAAATTCTTTACACCAGTCACCTCAGTAAGAAATGATAGCACGGACACCTCTTCTGTGCAATAAATGATGGATTTAATGGCAAATAGCAACGCGTTTCGGCGATTAAGCCTTGATCACGCTCACAATCTCGCCAACAAGCAACAGTTTTAAATCCCAAACAAGTGTAAACAAAATAGAAAAGAGACTGTTTAGCAGGTATACACAATTTGATAGTAAATGTGTCGGCCATCTTGGTATGTCGAAAGTTTAAATAATAACATTGCGACAGATACAGTTAGGAACCCAATAAAGTTAAGACACTGAATGTTTAAAGTGCACATCCAGCATGTACCATTCACAGTACAAAGTACTTCAAAACTCATGCCCAAGTGGGCAATGCATAATATGTCATAATGTATCATGTCAATGCAGTCGTGCCCCAGTGGGCGTTTGCAAGCAATTGTCCATCGCCCTATTGTTGACTCCAGGGAAATGTCCTCAAGAAAGTCCTAGCCCCAGTGGGCTGTAATAGAGGATGCTCTGTTCCATTCAACCGGACAGTTCCTTCACACAGCCTACACTGCAAAACATATTCTAACAGTCTGAAAGAAAAAGGTTAAAATTACCGAAAGGCAGAACCGACAAGCTAAAATATCACTCATATCTCTTACTGTAAATGTATTGCAAGTTCTTCATTCATATTTAGGCCACCAGGTACAGTACTTTCGAAATCGATAATGTAGGTAGATTCGAGTTTCCTAAGGGACTGTTCTCGGTTCCCCCCTCTTATGCCAAGATCCACCTTGTCAATCACTACCATCCGGAGCTTGGTCTCATCGCTAAAATGCTGTGTCTGAAAATGACGGGCAACAGGGTAGGTTTTAGTTTTGTTCCTGATGGCCCGTAAATGCTCTAGAATTCGTTTTGTAGCTGTGTGTTTGCTGCTACCAACATACCACTTATTGCATGGACATATCAGAATGTACACGCAGTAAGTTGTGTTGCAGGAAAGGGATTTTCTAATATGGAATTCCTTACCAGTGGTTGGAACCAACAGTTTCTCACAATTCACACTCCCTTTGCATGCTTTGCATTTTCTACAGCATTTATATCCGGTTCTGGTAGTGACATTTCTAGTGAGCGTAACATGATTATGGCTGAGTTCATCTTTAAGAGATCTATTTTTCCTGAATGTGATTTGGGGAGTACTAGCCAAATCCGTTTTGAGATGGTCGTCATTCAACAAAACATGCCAATGTTTGTTGAATATGTTACGTATCTCGCTGGCTTGTCCACTGTAAGTGGTGATGAACCTCACATTCTTACTATCCTCAGGCTTTTCCAAAGGATACAGTAGATCATTCCTAGTAACTTTCTCAGCTCTATCACAAGCAGATTGAATGGTTTTGCTGTTATAACCACGTTCACTGAATCTGTCACACATCACTTGCTTCTCAATTTCAAATGCTTCTGTGGTACTGCAGTTCCTCTTGGCCCTCAGCAATTCCCCATAGGGGATGCTTTGTATCAGATTGCGAGGATGTGCACTATCTGCCCTTAGGATACTGTTGCCTGCCGTTTTTTTGCGATGCAATGTAGTTTCGATATTGGAACCATTGATGTTTACAGAGATGTCAAGAAAGTCAATAGTCTTCTTGCTATAGCTATAGCAAGAAGACTATTGACTTTCTTGACATCTCTGTAAACATCAATGGTTCCAATATCGAAACTACATTGCATCGCAAAAAAACGGCAGGCAACAGTATCCTAAGGGCAGATAGTGCACATCCTCGCAATCTGATACAAAGCATCCCCTATGGGGAATTGCTGAGGGCCAAGAGGAACTGCAGTACCACAGAAGCATTTGAAATTGAGAAGCAAGTGATGTGTGACAGATTCAGTGAACGTGGTTATAACAGCAAAACCATTCAATCTGCTTGTGATAGAGCTGAGAAAGTTACTAGGAATGATCTACTGTATCCTTTGGAAAAGCCTGAGGATAGTAAGAATGTGAGGTTCATCACCACTTACAGTGGACAAGCCAGCGAGATACGTAACATATTCAACAAACATTGGCATGTTTTGTTGAATGACGACCATCTCAAAACGGATTTGGCTAGTACTCCCCAAATCACATTCAGGAAAAATAGATCTCTTAAAGATGAACTCAGCCATAATCATGTTACGCTCACTAGAAATGTCACTACCAGAACCGGATATAAATGCTGTAGAAAATGCAAAGCATGCAAAGGGAGTGTGAATTGTGAGAAACTGTTGGTTCCAACCACTGGTAAGGAATTCCATATTAGAAAATCCCTTTCCTGCAACACAACTTACTGCGTGTACATTCTGATATGTCCATGCAATAAGTGGTATGTTGGTAGCAGCAAACACACAGCTACAAAACGAATTCTAGAGCATTTACGGGCCATCAGGAACAAAACTAAAACCTACCCTGTTGCCCGTCATTTTCAGACACAGCATTTTAGCGATGAGACCAAGCTCCGGATGGTAGTGATTGACAAGGTGGATCTTGGCATAAGAGGGGGGAACCGAGAACTGTCCCTTAGGAAACTCGAATCTACCTACATTATCGATTTCGAAAGTACTGTACCTGGTGGCCTAAATATGAATGAAGAACTTGCAATACATTTACAGTAAGAGATATGAGTGATATTTTAGCTTGTCCGTTCTGCCTTTCGGTAATTTTAACCTTTTTCTTTCAGACTGTTAGAATATGTTTTGCAGTGTAGGCTGTGTGAAGGAACTGTCCGGTTGAATGGAACAGAGCATCCTCTATTACAGCCCACTGGGGCTAGGACTTTCTTGAGGACATTTCCCTGGAGTCAACAATAGGGCGATGGACAATTGCTTGCAAACGCCCACTGGGGCACGACTGCATTGACATGATACATTATGACATATTATGCATTGCCCACTTGGGCATGAGTTTTGAAGTACTTTGTACTGTGAATGGTACATGCTGGATGTGCACTTTAAACATTCAGTGTCTTAACTTTATTGGGTTCCTAACTGTATCTGTCGCAATGTTATTATTTAAACTTTCGACATACCAAGATGGCCGACACATTTACTATCAAATTGTGTATACCTGCTAAACAGTCTCTTTTCTATTTTGTTTACACTTGTTTGGGATTTAAAACTGTTGCTTGTTGGCGAGATTGTGAGCGTGATCAAGGCTTAATCGCCGAAACGCGTTGCTATTTGCCATTAAATCCATCATTTATTGCACAGAAGAGGTGTCCGTGCTATCATTTCTTACTGAGGTGACTGGTGTAAAGAATTTATCGGGACTGCTGGTGCCCGGCACGGACCGCCCGCTGACAGTGCTTCTCCACTACCAGCACTCGTGGGAAGGATATATATATATATATATATATATATATATATATATATATATATATATATATATATATATATATCCAACATAAAGGTTACCCCCAAAAGGAAAAGCCACCAGCCAGGTACACTCCTCGTTTTTATTTTGCAAGTAACAGCCTGCTGCAGATGTAGCAAAGTCCAGTTCAATCAGAAGCCTGACGCATTTCATGCTCGAAGAGCATTTCTTCAGAGGCTTGAACCCTGTGCGAGACGCTGTAATCCTTCATCATTTAACACCTGCCCCAGTGGGCGTTGGCTTTCCCTAAGCCTTCTGGTGTTCGTAGTTTCTGTATGTTACTCAAGTGAGCTGCTCGCTAACAGAGTCAAATAGTTCAAGAATTAAAAGCCCCAGTGGGTGGAAGTTGTCTCCTTACTTCTGCGCTGTTCAATATTCATGCAAAAAACGACCTTCCTGCAAAGCTGTTAGCCGGGTGACTGCAGCTTTAAACCACTTTCATGTGGCAGGGCTTTTCCGCGACCGGGGTCGGCTGCCAAACTATCCAACATAAAGGTTACCCCCAAAAGGAAAAGCCACCAGCCAGGTAGGTACACTCCTCGTTTTTATTTTTTTTAATTAAATTTATGACGTACTATGTTGGAAGTTCTTTTAGATACGTTAGTATTTCAGACGTATCTGTAAGCGCAAAAGTGAAGCATTGCTGGAGTGTGTCACAAAAATGAAGCTACTCCAGCAATGCATCCTTTCACATGGGGCAAAGCCCCATGTGAAAGGGCCTGCACGCCTGCTGTGAAACAGGCGTAATATTTGGAAGCAACAGCGTCATAAAAGTGATGCGGTGATATGTCATAGATTTCACTGCGTCACTTCTACGACCCTTTCTTGCGTCAATACGTCCCTTTTGCATACATTACACCTGACGTAGGAATAATGTGGTGCAGGGGCTTACAAAGTGACGCAACTACCTAGATGCGTCACTTTGTAAATATGACTGAATAAGGTGCATTTTTTACAGCACTGGTGCGTCACAAAAAGTGACGCTCTGGTGGTGTTAAAGTGACGCATGGCCTCATAAATGAGTCCTTCAGTCTTCTACTCATGCGTCATATTAATTTTATGACGTATTATGTTGGAAGTTCTTACAGATACGTCAGTATTTTAGACATATCTGTAGCGCAAAAGTGATGCATTGCTGGAGTGTGTCTCAAAAATGAAGCAACTCCAGCAATGTATCCTTTCACATGGGGCCAAGTCCCATGTGAAAGGGCCTGCACGCCTGCTGTGAAACAGGCGTAAGATTTGGACGCAACAGCGTCATAAATGTGACGCAGTGATATCTCATAGATTTCACTGCGTCACCTCTACGACCCTTTCTTGCGTCAATACGTCCCTTTTGCATACATTACACCTGACGTAGGAATAATGTGGCGCAGGGGCTTACAAAGTGACGCATCTACCTAGATGCGCCCCTTTGTAAATATGAATAAATAAGGTGCATTTTTTACTGGACTGATGCGTCACAAAAAGTGATGCTCTGGTGGTGTTAAGGTGACGCATGGCTTCATAAATGAGGCCTTCAGCCTTCAACTCCAGCAATGCATCTTTTCTTACCCTTCCACACCCCCGTTCCTTTTCAACATTTTCTTTGAATATCAACATTCCCCATATTCACTCTTCTTCTCCTTACTTTCCTTCCCAACACTCACCTTCTTTAAGTCCCCCTACTTCACTTCCTTTCTCCTCTCATACCTTTCTGTTCTTTCTTACTCATTTTCCTTTCCATTATAAATGCACTCCATTTCACTTACTCTTTTTCAGTTTTTTAAAGAATATAGCTCTTTGATGAGAATTGGAGGTAGTTCTGAAAAGAACTTTTTGTTTTCTTCTTTTTTCAAAACAGGAACAAAAACAGGGAATGGAAACTGCTCAACAGGAGAAAAAAAACAAAAAAAATTAGGGGTGGAAAGGGCAGTGATGGTTCTCCAATGCTCGAACCATGAGCTGGACACTTTGCTCCCCAAAGGTAAGGAGTTGATTGCAGTATCTGCATCTCAGGACACCATGGTTAAAAGCAGGTTGAATATTTGGCACGAGCTCCTGCGATTGCCCCCTCCCAGAAGCAGTTGCTCCTCCGGTGGATGTAGAGGCCCCATCACTAGGAACCTCTTGTGCCAGAGCCCTGACACTTTCCCGGGCAAAATTCTGGGGGTGCTTCCTCTCCACATGCCGGATCATCGTAAAGTTCCCAAATGAGTATTTTTTTGGGGGGTCACCCCGTGACAGGACTTGTTTGCAGATCCTGCACTCCACTTTTGGAGCATTCACCTTTTTTTTGGTTAGGTGGTATTTAAAAACATTTCCAAATAAAATGTTCCTTCACCTTTGGTTGAGGAGGCTCTTCATTGATGAATTCAGGTTCTTCATCACTGCTGGATTCTCTGGCAGCCATGGTAAACCAAGAAAGATCCAGGAGCAAAAAACAGGTCTTTCAGTCACAAAAGTGAAAGAAGAAGTGAAGGAAATGGGTGGGGATTTCATTCTTTGTAAAAAAAAATGGAAGCAACCAATGAAAAGTGTTATTTTAAGGTCACATGACTTGACGCGCTGATGCTGCGCGCTCCGGAGCGCTTCCGTTTGCGCACACGCAGCGCGAACGTAGGCGCTTCCGGGGCGCATACGCGGCGCGAACGTAGGTGCTTCCGGGGCGCATACGCGGCGCGAACGTAGGCGCTTCCGGGGGCGCTTACGTTGCGCGCCGAAGTGACGTCTTCATAGTTTTACGGAAATGCAAAATCATTTTCATTTCCTTATAAAAAAAAACTGCTTTTATTTGATTGGTACGAAATGTTTTGCTTTATTATTAACTTTTCATTCATATTTTTTTCACTAATGAAAGTAGCGCTCTGGGTGCGCTTTCCGGAGAGCTTACCGGAGCGCGCACCCAGAGCGCCCCAGGAAAAAATGATTAAAAAAAAAACTTAAAAATTAATACTTACACAAAACAGCAAATTGTAAAAAAAAACATAGGTTAGAAACTCGATATAGAAAGGAATTAGCATTTAAAAAACCTATGAAATTCACTGAAAAAGCCATAGGTTTCACACCAGTTATAGTTAGGAATTAGCATTTAAAAAACCTATTAAATTCACTGAAAAAACCATAGGTTTCACACCAGTTATAGTTAGCTGGAAATTTTACTGACTTGAAACCATTGAAATTCCAACGTTATAGTTAGTTGGACTCACTATAACTTGCGCGCCTGCAATGCACTGCTGATGACGTCACATATTACATCACTCATGACATGGTCAGTGACATCACTCTGACATCAATGATGACATCATCCTTGTGACAGAGTGAGAGACCTCCTTTCAGTGTAATGTAAGCCTTGAAACACATATTCAAAAATAGTATTTAACATTTTCAAAAAAATGGAGATACCCATACCAGTTACAACAAATAATTCAGTAATTCCACCATCTATATACACATCCACTCATTCACCAACAGTTCTATATAGTCACTCATACATATACTCACTCATTATATGTAGTGATACACCTATACATCCTGTTACACTTCGCCAGTCATCCAAAAGTTACTCACACACATATTCACACATGCAAAAAAACTATTGAGCATCCATTTATTTGCATATACAGCAATACACACACTACCACTTTACTTCTAAGAACTTACACATACTTACTCTCTTAAACAATCACTTATAGAAACACATACTTATTTAAACAGGAACTCTTACAATCTCTCACTCTCACATATACTCACTTATATAAATCAATACTCACATATACATGATTAAAACATATGTCGTTACTGAAAAAGACAATAGTAAGACAGTCCTTTACTCACTAACATACACATATACACACTCATCCATCCATACAGTTTTGTACATATGCTGTCTTCAAAACACATACAAACAGTGAGTCAGTCACCAACCCATACAGCCACTTATACACAAAGTGAAACACTGATACATACATTTCAAATTTTTAAAATGTACTTGCAAATATATGTATTCACTAAGATACACTTAATAAGGCAGTTAACCAATCAATTCTTATATTAACAAACATCCATTTACACACTTATTTAACCATTTATTCTTCCATCGTCCTTTACAAATACATATATAAAACATATATGTTTTTCAGAAAGACACACATTCACTGGATGGTGTCATCAGTGATGTCATAAGTGATGTCACTGACCATGTCATGAGTGATGTAATATGTGACGTCATCAGCAGTGCATTGCAGGCGCGCAAGTTATAGTGAGTCCAACTAACTATAACGTGGGAATTTCAATGGTTTTATGTCAGTAAAATTGCCAGCTAACTATAACTGGTGTGAAACCCATGGTTTTTTCAGTGAATATATATATATATATTCCAAAACTCACAGTCCCAATTTGAGAGAAAGCCCGAAGAGACCAACTTGATGTGCATCAGATCTTTTTATTTCGAATGTGGCCTGCATTCAAAGTAACTGGGGGTGAGCATATTCCTCCAATGTTCAGCCAAACGCGTTTCGAGTGTCCTCTTCGCCAGTGGCTGTGAGGAAAAGCAGGAGGGAAACGATTTGCCGGTGCTTCTGCTTAAAGAACTCTCCTGCCCGGTTGGGCGTGGCTGCATGGCCTTGTGGGAGACTACATTCAAAATAAAAAAGATCTGATGCACATCAAGTTGGTCTCTTCGGGCTTTCTGGCTTCATGAAGGCGGGTCCGTGGCGGCATTGGTAATGCGGCCAACAGCGGAGGAGATTGAACGCGCATTCAAGCAATAAAATGCGTGTTCACATTGGGAATGTGGCATTAAAGCGGTACAAAGAACTAGTGGTGATGTACCAACACTTCTGAGAATATTTTCGCAAGAGGACAGCGTACCCACTAAGGTTTTATTATGGTGCGGACCACGTCTCCCACAAGGCCATCCAGCCATACCCAACCGGGCGGGAGAGTTCTTTAAGCAGAAGCACCGGCAAATCGTTTTCCCTCCTGCTTTTCCTCACAACCACTGATGAAGAGGACACTCGAAACGCGTTTGGCTGAACATTGGTGGAATATGCTCACCCCCAGTTACTTTGTATGCAGGCTACATTCGAAATAAAAAGATCTGATGCACATCAAGTTGGTCTCTTCAGGCTTTCTCTCAAATTGGGACTGTGAGTTTTGGATTATATATATATATATTTTTTTTTACCCCCGTGACTGTACCAGTGCAGCCCACAGCATTCTGGGACTTGTAGTATCGACGCATTGGGCGTCCTATACTTTCCATTTAACTTTCAGCCATTAAGATCTAGCGCTGTCCGGGGGGCGGAGCCTACTCTCACCCAGCAGGAGGGGAAGCGGTATTTATACCGGTGAACATTTGCCCGTGACCTGCTGTAACCATCTGGCGCTGACGAGGCTAAACATCACGCCGAAATGCATCCGCCTTGATTTTGGTTTGGCATTAAAGGTTCCTCCCATGTCTCCCCGCCTGTGGCCTCTTCTTCCTGTTCTTGGAGGAGTTGTATGACATTTTAGCGTGACAACCAGTATCGCGCTGCCGGAGGCCCCCGCACCACAAGCTGGCCCCAGTCACGCTGGTTTCTCTGCTTTCGTGGCAGTTTCTACACCCAGGTGACTGGGAGGACTGGGGCCCACCTTTGGAATCGGCTAACGACGAAGCAGTGTTGGAGTGATTCTACCCCACGCCGGGCTCGCTGGATTTCCGGACCTGCCCCTGCATACTCAAATGCCGGGACCTTATGGTTGGTGCGGTTTGGGGAGATGAGGGGGTGCCAGCCATGTGTATTCCAAGGTGAAATTGGCCCGTTAAAACTTTTTTTACCCCCGTGACTGTACCAGTGCAGCCCACAGCATTCTGGGACTTGTAGTATCGACGCATTGGGCGTCCTATACTTTCCATTTAACTTTCAGCCATTAAGATCTAGCGCTGTCCGGGGGGCGGAGCCTACTCTCACCCAGCAGGAGGGGAAGCGGTATTTATACCGGTGAACATTTGCCCGTGACCTGCTGTAACCATCTGGCGCTGACGAGGCTAAACATCACGCCGAAATGCATCCGCCTTGATTTTGGTTTGGCATTAAAGGTTCCTCCCATGTCTCCCCGCCTGTGGCCTCTTCTTCCTGTTCTTGGAGGAGTTGTATGACATTTTAGCGTGACAACCAGTATCGCGCTGCCGGAGGCCCCCGCACCACAAGCTGGCCCCAGTCACGCTGGTTTCTCTGCTTTCGTGGCAGTTTCTACACCCAGGTGACTGGGAGGACTGGGGCCCACCTTTGGAATCGGCTAACGACGAAGCAGTGTTGGAGTGATTCTACCCCACGCCGGGCTCGCTGGATTTCCGGACCTGCCCCTGCATACTCAAATGCCGGGACCTTATGGTTGGTGCGGTTTGGGGAGATGAGGGGGTGCCAGCCATGTGTATTCCAAGGTGAAATTGGCCCGTTAAAACTTTTTTTACCCCCGTGACTGTACCAGTGCAGCCCACAGCATTCTGGGACTTGTAGTATCGACGCATTGGGCGTCCTATACTTTCCATTTAACTTTCAGCCATTAAGATCTAGCGCTGTCCGGGGGGCGGAGCCTACTCTCACCCAGCAGGAGGGGAAGCGGTATTTATACCGGTGAACATTTGCCCGTGACCTGCTGTAACCATCTGGCGCTGACGAGGCTAAACATCACGCCGAAATGCATCCGCCTTGATTTTGGTTTGGCATTAAAGGTTCCTCCCATGTCTCCCCGCCTGTGGCCTCTTCTTCCTGTTCTTGGAGGAGTTGTATGACATTTTAGCGTGACAACCAGTATCGCGCTGCCGGAGGCCCCCGCACCACAAGCTGGCCCCAGTCACGCTGGTTTCTCTGCTTTCGTGGCAGTTTCTACACCCAGGTGACTGGGAGGACTGGGGCCCACCTTTGGAATCGGCTAACGACGAAGCAGTGTTGGAGTGATTCTACCCCACGCCGGGCTCGCTGGATTTCCGGACCTGCCCCTGCATACTCAAATGCCGGGACCTTATGGTTGGTGCGGTTTGGGGAGATGAGGGGGTGCCAGCCATGTGTATTCCAAGGTGAAATTGGCCCGTTAAAACTTTTTTTACCCCCGTGACTGTACCAGTGCAGCCCACAGCATTCTGGGACTTGTAGTATCGACGCATTGGGCGTCCTATACTTTCCATTTAACTTTCAGCCATTAAGATCTAGCGCTGTCCGGGGGGCGGAGCCTACTCTCACCCAGCAGGAGGGGAAGCGGTATTTATACCGGTGAACATTTGCCCGTGACCTGCTGTAACCATCTGGCGCTGACGAGGCTAAACATCACGCCGAAATGCATCCGCCTTGATTTTGGTTTGGCATTAAAGGTTCCTCCCATGTCTCCCCGCCTGTGGCCTCTTCTTCCTGTTCTTGGAGGAGTTGTATGACATTTTAGCGTGACAACCAGTATCGCGCTGCCGGAGGCCCCCGCACCACAAGCTGGCCCCAGTCACGCTGGTTTCTCTGCTTTCGTGGCAGTTTCTACACCCAGGTGACTGGGAGGACTGGGGCCCACCTTTGGAATCGGCTAACGACGAAGCAGTGTTGGAGTGATTCTACCCCACGCCGGGCTCGCTGGATTTCCGGACCTGCCCCTGCATACTCAAATGCCGGGACCTTATGGTTGGTGCGGTTTGGGGAGATGAGGGGGTGCCAGCCATGTGTATTCCAAGGTGAAATTGGCCCGTTAAAACTTTTTTTACCCCCGTGACTGTACCAGTGCAGCCCACAGCATTCTGGGACTTGTAGTATCGACGCATTGGGCGTCCTATACTTTCCATTTAACTTTCAGCCATTAAGATCTAGCGCTGTCCGGGGGGCGGAGCCTACTCTCACCCAGCAGGAGGGGAAGCGGTATTTATACCGGTGAACATTTGCCCGTGACCTGCTGTAACCATCTGGCGCTGACGAGGCTAAACATCACGCCGAAATGCATCCGCCTTGATTTTGGTTTGGCATTAAAGGTTCCTCCCATGTCTCCCCGCCTGTGGCCTCTTCTTCCTGTTCTTGGAGGAGTTGTATGATATATATATATATATATATATATATATATATATATATATATATATATATATATATATATATATATTACCTACTGGCGGTCGCCAGTAGGTATATATAGTTAGGATTTTTTCTCTATGGGACTTTTGAAAATTCTATGTCTAATAACTTTGGCGTTTGTAGACGGAATCGGCTCAAATTTTCAGGAAAATGGCACATTTTGTTTCTGAGCAGCCCCTGAAAATTTGGGGGGGGTTCGTCAAGGGGGGGCCGAGAAAAAAGGGGGGTCCCAAAACGCGTTTTTCCCATGTTAATTTCCATTGGGCGTTTGGCCTCACTTTTAGCTCGAACGGCTGAATGGATTTGCACGAAACTTGGCAAAATTGTAGGGACTGTTAGCCCGATGTGCCTTTGCTGGGTCTCAATATATGTGCTCCAGTGGATTTTGAGAAATTAACGTTTTAAAAAATGTATATATCTGTGACAGCGTCCCAGATAGCGCTCCAGATCGCGTACTTTTCGCGTCACGGAGCTTTGCGAAGCGATGCTGATTGGCTCTCCGGTGTCTGTCAACATTCTAAACAGTCCAGAGCGGCCGCCATCTTGTCTCTCGGTAGGATCGAGAGACAAGAAGAGGTGAAAAACGAAGGGGGAATTTAATGAAAGGGGGCAAGGTAGACCCCTCTTGACCCCCTAGGAATGATGTTGGGGTTATTAAAGGGTCCCGTGGGGAAAATTAAAAATATTTGATTTTTCACGGTAGAAGCGCTTCTCGGTTCGCAAATTAACGGCTGAATGGATTTGCACGAAACTTGGCAAAATTATAGGGACTGTTAGTCCGATGTGCCTTTGCTGGGTCTCAATATATGTGCTCCAGTGGATTTTGAGAAATTAACGTTTAAAAAACAGGTATATCTGTGACAGCGTCCCAGATAGAGCTCCAGATCGCGTACTTTTCGCGTAACGGAGCTTTGCGTAGCGAAGCTGATTGGCTCTGCGGTGTCTGTCAACATTCTAAACAGTCCGGTGCGGCCGCCATCTTGTCTGTCGGTAGGATCGAGAGACAAGAGGAGGAGAAAAACGAAGGGGGAATTTAATGAAAGGGGGCTAGGTAGACCTCTCTTGACCCCCTAGGAATGATGTTGGGGTTATTAAAGGGTCCCGTGGGGCAAATAATAAAAATTAGATTTTTCGCGGTAGAAGCGCTTCTCGGTTCGCAAACTGGTAGCGAAACGTGAATTCGCCATTTTGTGTTTCGATTTCATTAAATTACTAGGTATAAGGGGGTACGGGAGAAGTATCCTGACCCCTTTTGTTTTCTGAGGGTGGCTGAGGAGGCTCATATATGTTGATACATGTCTTCCAGCGGCTGTGCGTGAGCGTTTTTTTTTTTTGCGTGACGTCTGTTAACGTTCGATTCGATGGAAATCAGGAAGTGTTGACCGCCATTTTGTCCCTGCGAGTAAATATTTTGTTTTAAATAATTGTTATAAATTAATCCTTATTGATAAACATTGTCTGCGCCATCTTGTCTTTTTTGCAATGCCACACTTTTGTTGAGCACGGCAGCCATTTTAGATGCCTTGACCAGACCCACTCTCTGCACGCCGCCGATCCTCAGCATGGCTCCTCACCCTCGCAAGCATCTCCCCCACGCACTGGTCACCCCCGCTCTCTCTCTCATGCATGGGCCAGAAACCTCCTCGATTGTGCGCTGCTCTTCCCTGAGAATCACACCCTGTGCCCGCCCGACACCACCCTTTCACCCTATTCACTACCGCACCCTCTGACACTCCTCTTCCTCTGTGTCCGATTGTCCAGGCCGGTCCCAGGCTATCACCTAGCCCTGCAGATGTAGTTTATGGCCCCAGCTGTAGAGAATCACCCCTCTTCAAAGGAGTTACAGTAGATCAAGGCCCCCACCCGATGAGATCCGTCACACCACACGCGTTCCTACTATCTGATAACCATCCTGTATTGTGCTTGGGGAGGGGATTCTCATTGTGAGGGTGTGTGGGACCGAGCCTGAAGCGGAAGATTCCAGGGATGCCTCTTTGTACATCAAAGTTTTTACAATTATGTGTCACATTAAAAATATATAGCACTCCAACAAAGTAGAAGGAAAATAACACTTTAATAACTTATAAATATATAGAACGCAACAAAAACAGTAAATACATTTAAACATTTTTTTAAAAAAGAAGCAACAATGGTCAGTAGCTGTGTTTTGTGCGAATAGTCCCGAAGCAGCACAACGTGCTGAGTTCTGGAGGGCACCCAGGTGATGTTACCTGGGTGCCGCACTAGTTTTTGGTATCCTACAATGCAGCTCCGAAAAACGGCGTGGGGCGTCCCGGGGGGTGCGCGGGGAGGCCTCGTCAGTAGCGGTCTGTTGTACGAATAGTCCCAAGGCAGCAGAACGTGCTGAGATGTGGATGGCACCCAGGTGATGTCCAGTAAGTTGTCGCACTGGTTTTGGCATCCTAAAATGCTGCTCCGAAAAACGGCGAGGGGCGTCCCGGGGGGGGGGGGCGGCGTGAAAGGGTCTCCCCAGGTGGATGTACTGGCGCGCCCCTTTACCGTTTCAGTTGCCATTCCGCCCGCTTTTGCTACACTGTGCCTCATCCTCCATTCAGCTGTTTATCGCCCGCTCTTGTGGCTACAGCGTCTCGCTCACCATGTAGTTGAGTTGCGCCCACTCTTGCGGTGCAGCGATAGGCGGCTGCCACAGGACTCTTAAAATGGCGGACGGCTCTTCGGATTTGGGCCTGGTCCACTAACATGGCCCTGGGACACCTTGGAACTCGGACGTCCCCTGAGCCTTGAAGATTTTACAAAAGTCTTGGGGGCTCCCGACTCCTGCAGGCTTCCGGTGGGGAGCGGCTGCCATGATTGCTCGCGGAATGACCACGACGGAGCCACGAGATGGTGGTGCTCTCAGGCTGATGCCAGCTTTAGTCTGAAACATCTAGAAACAAGGTGGGGCTTTCATCGTTTGGGAAAAAAAAAATTTTTAATCCAATGAAAAGTGATATTTTTAGGTCATATGATCAAGCCTTCCATCATTAGGAAACCAAAAGTAAAATGAACCAATGAAAAGTTTTATAAAGAAGTCACATGACCTGTTATGCTTATGTTACGCGCTGCTATAAAAAGCGTAGAAAATCCGTTGGCACGTGAGGCGGCGTCAGTAGCGGACCGATGTGCGAATAGGCCGAAGGCAGCACAACGCGCCGAGATCCGGATGGCACCGAGGTGGTGTCCAGCAAGTTGCACTGGTGTGGCCATCCTACAATGCTGCGCCGAAAGTCGGCGTGGGGTGCCTGGGGGGGGAGGTGTCGCAAACTGGCCTCTCTCGCCTCCTCAGGTGGAGGCACCTGATGTGCAGTGCGGCGCCACTTATCTTTTCACTCGCCGACCAGCAGAGTTGCGCCCGCACTTGCTGCTACAGTAGGCCGAAGGCAGCACAACGCGCCAAGATCCGGATGGCACCGAGGTGGTGTCCAGCAAATTGCCGCACAGGTGTGGCCATCCTACAATGCTGCGCCGAAATTCGGCATGGGGCGCCCCGTTGGCCTGTGAGGTCGCGTCAGTCAGTGGGGGCTGTTTAAGAAAGCAATGTGATGCTGTGCGTCGCCCCCAAGATGGAGGCTCCTCAGCTGCAGTGGGGCGCCGCTTGGTGTTTCACTCGCTATCCAGCTGAGTTGCGTCCGCACTTGCGGCTACAGTAGGCCGAAGGAAGCACAACGCGCCGAGATCTGGATGGCACCGAGGTGGTGTCTAGCAAGTTGCCGCACTGGTGTGGCCATCCTACAATGCTGCGCCGAAAGTTCCATGGTCCGGCGGAACTTTTTTCCTTTTCCTTTCTGCATCTTGTCCCACAATCCGTTTAACCTTTAGACACGACCAGGTCCCTGAATGTGTGCAGGGGGACGCTATTGATTGAATCAAAATGGCGGCTTCACACAAAGCTGACTCAAGCGTTGCTGGTGATGCTATACAGACAAAAAATGGTTTTCAGTTTGTACATTCTTCAGGATTTTTCCATTCAAGTCTGCTTGAGAGTTTGTAGAACAATGGCTTTAGATCTTGCCCTCCCCTCTTTTGACTGTTGGTCTTGTTGCCTATGTCTTCTGTTGTCATTTAACTGAACCTTTTTTGACTGCCGAAAGGGGTTCCGGTCCGACCGCTGGTTGGTGGAGATATTTTGACTATATCCTGGACCTGCCCGGCCTCGCCCAAAATGGCGCCGGTATAAATGGGACTCGTACCTCCTTGTTGTGTACTGGTTGCACAACCTTGATATCACGAGATACGTATGCAGTTTTGAAGCACATGGCGGGCGGGAATGAGAATTGATTGAATATTTCGACATCCCTATTGATATTAAGTTCTGATGTGTTATTGATTACTGTACTATTGAAAGTTCGAATTAACGTCACCCATGGTACTTGCCCGCAAATGTATATCTAGATAATTTTATTGTAAGTGGCCCTGTCGTATTTTAATTACAAAATGTACGTCCACCGATTCCGCAACTGTTAGACACCTTAGTTCTTGCAACCTAATGGCCCGCCTCTACAGTGTAAATGTCTCCTCATCATATACGATTCCAGTTTGCTCCGTGGCCGGCCCACGTGGTTATAGGCCCGTATTTGTATACTGACATTTTCACAATAAAGGTTTTTAAAACAAAACATGGTAGTAGTATTTACATTGGTAAAGTTTTTAATTTTAGTCACTGTTTTCGAATCAGTAAAAGGCAAGTGAAATAAAGCAGTCCAATTACATGACGGATAAAAGGTATAATACGCAGGAACGCAGTAAAGATAAATGGTCAAGGGCTGTTGTGTTTTTTACTCCTGCAACATAAAGTGATCGATAAGAATCTGATATTCGGGCGTATCGGCGACTAAGACAGCAGGCCGAGCATCTTTTGCTCAACGGCTCCGTCATGGGACGAAGAAACGCCCTTTTGCTAGAAAAAGGAATATATTTTACTTGCAGGACAGTTGTAAATTTTCCGGGAAAATACATTAGCCTGGAACATTATAACATATATGTTTAAGAAAAAATAATGTTCGAAAGCAATAAAAAGCGTAATTTTTAGGTCATATGACCAAGCCTTTCATCATTAGTATAACAAAAGTAAAATGAACCAATGAAAAGTTTTATTAACAAGTCACATGACCTGTTATGCTTACGTTACGCGCTGCGCGCCGCGCCCCGGATCTCTTCCGGGAAGCTGCGCTTCGCGCACTGGAGTACGTCCGGGTGCGCTAACGCGGCGTGTCATATAACGCATTACGCGACAACGTAGGTCCAGAATATAGTCAAAATGTCTCCACCAACCAGCGGTCGGAACACAACCCCTTTCAGCAGTCTAAAAAGTTCTGTTAAATGACAACAGAAGGGACAGGCAACAAGAACCATCAGTCAAAGAGGGGAGGGCAAGTTCTTCCCTACCGGGTCACGTTGGGGCGCTACCGGAACTGATCGAATTGGTAGTCTACAGTGTTTCTGGATGTTTCAGACTGAAGCTGGCGTTAGAATGAGAGCACCACCATCTCGTATCTCAGTCGTGGCCATTCCACGAGCAATCATGGCAGCCGCTCCCCACCAGAAGCCTGCGGGAGTCGGGGGCCCCCAAGATTTTGTAGAATCTTCAAGGCTCAGTGGACGCTTTCGAGAATGGGGCCCAAGCCCTAGCAGACAAGCGTCCGAGTTCCAAGGTGTCCCATGGCCATTTTAGTGGACCACGCCCAAATCTGAAGAGGCGGCCGCCATTTTGAGAGTCCTGTGGCAGCCGCCTATAGTTGCATCGCAAGAGCGGGAGCAACTCAACTACATGGTGAGCGAGACGCTGTAGTCGCAAGAGCGGGTAGTAAACAGCTGAATGGCGGAAGAGGCACAGTGTAGCAAAAGCGGGCGGAATGGCAACTGAAACGGTAAAGGGGCGCCCCACTACAGCGTGTCTTCAGGTCAAACGGATTGTGGGATAAGGTCCAGAATGGAAGAGTCATCGAAAGGCAAAAAGTTCCGCCGGACCCCGGGAGCCGGCCGCCTATGTCGGGGGCGATCTTAGGCCACGCCTGGGCAACACGACTTGGGGAGGGGGCAGAAGTCAAGCGCACCCTCCCAGTCCGCGCCACCACACCCTATGTTGAAAATCTGAAGCCATCGTTCTACAAACTCTCAACCAGCCTTGGATGAAAAATCTTGAAGAATGTACAAACTGAAAACCAGTTTTTGTTTGCATAGCATCAGCAGCAACACTTGCTATCAGAATGCCTGAGTTTCATGCTAGATCGATTGAGCTAGCCGGATCAGGCAACAAAAAGTATAAAATAGTTATGTAAATAGTTATTTAATAAAATGTTTTACCCTGTTACTTTGCTGGTGTGTTGTATATATTTATAATATTTGCATACAGTTTATCGTTATTTTGGGCGGGGTGGGTGGCGGAGCCGAGCTGTCTTGCAGCCATCATGGTGTGGAGCTCAGTTCATCTCACTAGTTTCGTATTTCTCATGAAGGGTTGTTCCCAATGTTTCTATTTTAGCGAGGTCAAAAAGAGATCCCATTAGTGGTCTACTGATTTTGCTCGATTATTTTTTTTTTTAACACGATTTTTCACTATCTGCAAAGACTAAACAGAGTATTGCGGCTTTGTGCTTGTTAGTAAATAGAGAATGAACCAAAGAGAATAAATTCTAAAATAGTAAATGCTTGGATAACAATCAATCAAATGGAGAGACAAGCAGGCACGACGGATTACAACGGGGGCAAAGGCCTGCGTTAACTACCCTTCACTTTCTGCAAAGAGAGAGTACTTCTAAGAGAAAAGAGGGGGGGGCAGCATTTAAAGCACATCAGCGTGCATAAACACGAAAATGTTTTTACCTATCACGTACTTGACATTTGAAATCTTTTGATATTTGTTATTAAAAAAACATTGAAATTCAATGAAAAAACCATAGGTTTTAGCCCATATATAGTTAGGGATTATCATTTACAAAACCTTATTTTACTTGCATAAAACCATTGAAATTCGCATATATAGTTAGATGCGCTAACTATATATCGCGCACCCGCAATCCACTGCTGATGATGTCACATATTACATCATTCATGACATGCTCAGTGACATCACTGATGACATCTCAAATGACATCACTGATGACATCACTGATGACATCTCAAATGACATCACTGATGACATCACTGATGACATCACTGATGACATCACTGAAGACATCCCAAATGACATCACTGATGACATCTCATTTGACATCTCATTTGACATTACTGAGCACATCACTAATGACATCATTCATGTGATAATACGATTAACCTCTTCAGACTCTAATATAACCTTAGATACACTCAGTGTAAACAAAAACTCACAGACTCACTCATCCACGGAGTTACTCACACACCTAGTCAGTCATGCAAAGAATCAATCACACCTCCATTTCCTCAACTATCCAGTTATACACACCTTACTTATTCAAAAATATACTAACACATATTTACTCCCTTATACAATCCCTGATACAAGTTCACAATGATCCATACAGCCACTCACACATTCACTGGCTCTTATGCACAGTTATTTATATATGTCAACTCTCACATGTACTGTGTTTTACATATGTACTTACTTTGACCTGTAGCACTGAGATATCCGTTCACTCACCAATACACTCATGCACACAGTCAACCGCCCATGCAGCTGTTTCCACATGCACTCTTGAACTCATACATCTAGTGAATCAACTGCTCACACATCTATGCACAGAGTCACACACCTCCCAGCCACCCCCACACACACTCAGTCTCCCATACAAATACTTGGGCAACCAATCAATAACCCATATAGTTACTCATATAGCTACTGATTAACACATGCAGCAGTTTACAGAACAACAGACATAATGATGTACAAATTAAGACAGTTTAGTCACTAACCCATGCACTCAGTGAGACACATTTAATCACTCACTCATACAGTCAGTCATGCACCTACTAAATCCTTCATCCAGACACTTATACATCCACTCATTCTTCAATATGTGAGACATATTTTAACTTTACAGAAACATACAGTCACTGGAAGATGTCATCAGTGATGTCATCAGTGATGTCACTGAGCATGTCATGAATGATGTAATATGTGACATCATCAGCAGTCGACTGCGGGTGTGCGATATATTGTTAGCGCATCTAACTATATATGCGAATTTCAATGGTTTTATGCGAGTAAAATAAGGTTTTGTAAATGCTAATCCCTAACTATATATGGGCTAAAACCTATGGTTTTTTCATTGAATATATATATATATATATATATATATATATATATATATATATATATATATATATATATATATAACTCACCTGTGAACAAGGCAATTAGCTGAACCATGTTAGGTATATACCCCTGAGCACTTTCCCTTGTGACACGCTGCAGGAGACAACACCGTACAGCGGATGTTAGCGCTGACAGGTTGGAAGAAACAGTGCTGCCTTTCGCGCGCCAAACCTCCTGGCCACGCCCACTGCTGGAGGCCACGCCCACTGCAACACAGGCTTCTTAAGCGTGCTGAGTGCTAGTCGCGTTATAGAGACCTAAGCGCCTGAGGCGGAAGCCGGGTGCATTTTGCTCGTGTTTTAACTTGTTTCAAAATTGTTTTGCATTTGTTTTTAAACCACTTGCCACTCACCCCTGAGCACTTTCCCTTGTGACACGCTGCAGGAGACTACACCGTACAGCGGATTTTAGCGCTGATGGGTTGGAAGAAACAGTGCTGCCTTTCGCGGGCAAAACCCCCTGACCACGCCCACTGCTGGAGGCCACGCCCACTGCAACACAGGCTTCTTAAGCGCGCTGAGTGCTAGTCGCATTATAGAGACCTAAGCGCCTGAGGCGGAAGCCGGGTGCATTTTGCTCGTGTTTTAACTTGTTTCAAAATTGTTTTGCATTTGTTTTTAAACCACTTGCCACTCACCCCTGAGCACTTTCCCTTGTGACATGCTGCAGGAGACAACACCGTACAGCGGATGTTAGCGCTGACAGGTTGGAAGAAACAGTGCTGCCTTTCGCGCGCCAAACCTCCTGGCCACGCCCACTGCTGGAGGCCACGCCCACTGCAACACAGGCTTCTTAAGCGTGCTGAGTGCTAGTCGCGTTATAGAGACCTAAGCGCCTGAGGCGGAAGCCGGGTGCATTTTGCTCGTGTTTTAACTTGTTTCAAAATTGTTTTGCATTTGTTTTTAAACCACTTGCCACTCACCCCTGAGCACTTTCCCTTGTGACACGCTGCAGGAGACTACACCGTACAGCGGATTTTAGCGCTGATGGTTTGGAAGAAACAGTGCTGCCTTTCGCGGGCAAAAACCCCTGACCACGCCCACTGCTGGAGGCCACGCCCACTGCAACACAGGCTTCTTAAGCGCGCTGAGTGCTAGTCGCATTATAGAGACCTAAGCGCCTGAGGCGGAAGCCGGGTGCATTTTGCTCGTGTTTTAACTTGTTTCAAAATTGTTTTGCATTTGTTTTTAAACCACTTGCCACTCACCCCTGAGCACTTTCCCTTGTGACACGCTGCTGGAGACAACACCGTACAGCGGATTTTAGCGCTTACGGGTTGGAAGAAACAGTGCTGCCTTTCGCGCGCCAAACTCCCTGGCCACGCCCACTGGTGGAGGCCACGCCCACTGCAACACAGGCTTCTTAAGCGCGCTGAGTGCTAGTCGCATTATAGAGACCTAAGCGCCTGAGGCGGAAGCCGGGTGCATTTTGCTCGTGTTTTAACTTGTTTCAAAATTGTTTTGCATTTGTTTTTAAACCACTTGCCACTCACCCCTGAGCACTTTCCCTTGTGACACGTTTCAGGAGACTACACCGTACAGCGGATTTTAGCGCTGACGGGTTGGAAGAAACAGTGCTGCCTTTCGCGTGCCAAACCCCCTGGCCACGCCCACTGCTGGAGGCCACGCCCACTGCAACAGAGGCTTCTTAAGCACGCTGAGTGCTAGTCACGTTATAGAGACCTAAGCGCCTGAGGCGGAAGCCGGGTGCATTTTGCTCGTGTTTTAGCTTGTTTCAAAATTGTTTTGCATTTGTTTTTAAACCACTTGCCACTCACCCCTGAGCACTTTCCCTTGTGACACGCTGCAGGAGACTACTCCGTACAGCGGATTTTAGCGCTGAAGGGTTGGAAGAAACAGTGCTGCCTTTCGCGCGCCAAACCCCCTGGCCACGCCCACTGCTGGAGGCCACGCCCACTGCAGCACAGGCTTCTTAAGCGCGCTGAGTTGTAGTCGCGTTATAGAGACCTAAGCGCCTGAGGCGGAAGCCGGGTGCATTTTGCTCGTGTTTTAACTTGTTTCAAAATTGTTTTGCATTGGTTTTTAAACCACTTGCCACTCACCCCTGAGCACTTTCCCATGTGACACGCTGCAGGAGACTACACCGTACAGCGGATTTTAGCGCTGACGGGTTGGAAGAAACAGTGCTGCCTTTCGCGGGCCAAACCCCCTGGCCACGCCCACTGGTGGAGGCCACGCCCACTGCAACACAGGCTTCTTAAGCGCGCTGAGTGCTAGTCGCATTATAGAGACTTAAGCACCTGAGGCGGAAGCCGGGTGCATTTTGCTCGTGTTTTAACTTGTTTCAAAATTGTTTTACATTTGTTTTTAAACCACTTGCCACTCACTCCTGAGCACTTTCCCTTGTGACACGCTGCAGGAGACAACACCGTACAGCGGATTTTAGCGCTGACGGGTTGGAAGAAACAGTGCTGCCTTTCGCGCGCCAACCCCCTGGCCACGCCCACTACTGGAGGCCACGCCCACTGCAACACAGGCTTCCTAAGCGCGCTGAGTGCTAGTCGCGGTATAGAGACCTAAGCGCCTGAGGAGGAAGCCGGGTGCATTTTGCTCGTGTTTTAACTTGTTTCAAAATTGTTTTGCATTTGTTTTTAAACCACTTGCCACTCACCCCTGAGCACTTTCCCTTGTGACATGCTGCAGGAGACAACACCGTACAGCGGATTTTAGCGCTGACGGGTTGGAAGGAACAGTGCTGCCTTTCACGCGCCAAACCCCCAGGCCACGCCCACTGCTGGAGGCCACGCCCTCATCCATCTATAAGCATGTGCATTCCCTGGAAGTGCAGTGGACAAGCGCAGCGGGCGCGCCGTCAACGCGCCGAAGGCGCGCCAAAGGCAAGCCCGTCTGTGCCCATCAGCGCCAGGACGGGCCCCAGGGCACGCCAGGCTGGCCAAACCATCACGTACTCGGCTAATACTCTCAGAGACTTTCAAAATACCGTCACCACCCCTTCGCCAATGACCCTTCGTCGCATATCCGCTGTTGGCCTCATGCGCCCCGACAAAATCCTTTCCGGCGACTGCGCCCTTTCAGCTTTACCTACCAGGAACTCCACGCCCATTAGGATCTTATACCTGAACACTCGCTCACTAGCGAAACACGCTGAGGACATCTTCGTATTGTTGTCTAACTCTAACCCTGATCTGCTCCTGCTCACAGAAACCTGGCTAACCTCAGAGTCCCTTCCTGATATACTGGCTCCCCTCCCCCCTGACTATTACATCCTTCACACCGATCGTCCTGACGACCGGCCCGGCGGTGGGGTGGCAGCCATTATATCCAAACGTCTGATATCTACCTCCTCTCACTCTCTACCCCTCCCCGAGGTGGAGAATCTACTCTTCAGTGTACAAACGGACTCCGGCCTTCTCACTCTCCTCCTTCTATACCGACCCCCCCACTCAATGCTCTCTTTTTCTTCCACTATAAACGAACAACTGTCCTCTTTGTTAACAATGCACTCCTGTTTCGCTATGTTTGGCGATTTGAACTATTGGTTCAATGACTCTAACGCTGGCACTCATGCCACCGAACTTTTCAACACCCTCACTAACCTGAATCCTGTTCAACATGTCACCCAACCCACCCACATCAAGGGACATATCTTGGACCAGATTTGGTCCTGTAACCTGGCCCTGTCCCCGCCAGACATATTCCCCTGTGTCTGGTCAGACCACCATCTGGTGGACACCACCATAACAATGGTCGGTCAGATCCCTGCCCCATTGATGGCCGGTGGCTTGTCACGGAAATGGAGCACCTATGACGCTCAGGGCTTTCTTACTGCTCTTGCCGACTCTCGCATTGACCCCTCCGACGATATTGACAAACTAGAACAAAATCTAGGCTCCTGGCTAGAATCGGCCAGCGATTTAGTTGCTCCCTTAGTCAAATTCCCCCGCACCAGGCACCGCAATTCTCATAGGTGGTTTTCTGAAGAGCTCAAAGCCCACAAACTGAAAACCCGCCAGTCGGAACGCATCTGGAGACGCAACTACTCAGACCTAGCCAGACAATCCTATCTGACTGCACGCAAAGAATATAAGGCAGCCATCAGATCGGCAAAGATAGATCACTTCTCAAAAAGGATCTCATCGGCAGAAGACAAATCCAAGGAGGTGTTCAGATTTCTGAATGAGCTAAATTCTGATGATAGAACCTTCCCGACTCAGACCCCCACTCAGGAGGCCTGCGATACTTTAAACTTGTTCTTTCTGGAAAAAATCATAAAAATTAAAATGACCATTCCACCCCCTCCCATGTCATCCCCACCGGATACCTCCTCTACAAACTCCATGACTCTCTCTACCCTTCCCGCTTTGGACTCCACTTCCTTAGCGGAACTTGCCATCCGTGTCAAATCCGGTTCCCCAAATGACTGCTGTCCACCATCTGTTTTGCGGAATGTATGTCTTAACCTACCTGACGACATTCTAAATCTACTTAACAGATCCCTTCGCCGCGGCATCTTTCCTACCTCTTTCAAGGAGGCCATCTTACTACCCCTCCTAAAAAAAACTGGCGCCGACCCTGCAGAGCCGTCGAACTATCGTCCTATTTCCCTCCTTCCCTACGTTTCCAAAATCTTGGAGGCCCATGTTACTCGGTGCCTGTCAAATTTCATCGAATCCTCTTGCCATCTGGAGCCTAATCAGGCGGGCTTCCGACCTGCCCATTCTACAGAGGCTGTCATCATGGCAGCCCTTGATACACTCAGAAGCAACGCAGACGGTGGACGTCATCAGGCCTTGGTCCTGTTGGATCTGTCGGCCGCGTTCGACACGGTGGATCACAACATACATCTCCACCGTGTCGGGCAGGCGGGCTTCCAAGGTACAGCTTATGAGTGGATCAAGTCCTTCCTTACTGGAAGAACACAGGCAGTCCGCATGGGCCCTTACACCGCCAACAAGACCCCCACTTCCTGAGGTGTCCCCCAGGGTTCGTCCCTCTCCCCGCTCCTCTTCAACTTGTACCTTCGGCCACTGATCCAATCCCTTCTGAAATGGGATATCATAGTTTTTAACTACGCAGACAACTTGCAACTCATCTTCCCCCTTAACTCCCCTCATGCCATCAAAACATTTCACGAGGTCATGATTCACATCCAGCTCTGGATGAACCAGAATCAATTAAAACTAAACCCCGGCAAGACTGAGCTCCTCCTCCCGGGGCTCAGCCATACCCTTTGGGGCCCACAGTACTGGCCTCCAGAGCTCGGCTCTCCCCCTACCCCAGCTAAAGCTGTAAAAAGCCTGGGCATAATCATTGACGCCGAACTTTCCCTCAAAACCCAAGTTGGAGCTGTAGTATCCTCCTGCATGTACCAACTCTGGAGGATACGCAAAGTCCGTCATCTTCTCCCCCCCGAAGCACTCACTCAAACTGTTATTTCACTCGTCCTTTCCAGACTGGATTTTTTCAACGCAATTTATCACGGTCTCCCTCAATTCCTGATACACTGCCTCCAAGTCATCCAGAATCAGGCGGCTCGCCTGATTCACGGATCCCCCAGATGGTTATCAGCCAAGCCTCTGCTCCGCAACCTCCATTGGCTCCCGGTAGACCAGAGGTCCACTTTCAAGGTGGCCTGTCTCACCTTCAAAGCTCTTCACTGCCCCAGACCCGGGTTCCTCAAATCCCTTATCCATTCTCACTGTCCGACACGCAACCTCCGATCAGCCCATCGCGATCTGCTAGTCACCCCCAAAAGCAAAACTAAAAAATTTGGCGGTCGCCGTTTTTCCTATCTGGCTCCTGCACTCTGGAACCTCCTCCCCCTTTCAATCAAATCCTCTACATCTCTTCTTAAATTCAGGAAACTGTTAAAAACGCACCTTTTCCCCTCCCTCAGTTAGGCTTTCCGCATCCCGTACTCCCTCCTCACTCACTTTGTTTCTAGCGCCAGGAAGCTTCGGTGACAGTGCGCTTTACAAATGGCACCTAAGATAAGATAGGATAAGATATCTATACTACTATTAGAGAGAACACCAACCTTTGAGCCAGGTAAACTCGAAAAGTACACCACCAATCAAAACACCCAAGACATCTTTGAAAACCTCAGGGCAAGCGGAAGGACATAGGCTATTAAAAATAAAAAATATACGTTGTTTAAAAAATTTCAAAATAAAAATAAAGTAGTCCCTTGCAAGTAGCGCCAGCCGCGACGTCTGCGTGATGACATCATTTGCGTTTGCGCTCCCTGGCAACACTTCCGGAAATGGCGCAGAAGATCGCGACCTGCTGGGAGGACTGCCGCGGCCCTGCATGCTGCTGGGCGAAGTGGCGGTCTGTGCAGGAGAGGCGCAAGGAGAGTGGCAGCCTGTGCGGGCAGGGCGCCTGGAGAGTGGCGGCCTGTGCGGGCGGGGCACCTGGAGAGTGGCTGCCTGTGCGGGCGGGGCGCCTGGAGCGGGACCGGGGGCTGAGGTAAGGATCAGGTTCGGGGAACGGGAGGGGGCGGGCCGGGCCAGGCCAGGGGTGGGAGGGGGCTGGGGGCAGAAGTGCAAGCAAGCCTCAAATGCTGCCCCCAGCCCCTTTCTGCCCCAGGCAACGCTGGGGCGGGCTGCTAGTATATATATATATCTATACTACTATTATAAAGAGAGAACTGTGTCCTTTGAGCCAGGAAAACTCGAAAAGTACACCACCAATCACAACACCCAATACAGCGTTGGAAAGGGGAGGTCCAGGAGATGGACATAGGCTATGAAAACCACACCATTTACATAAGTGGGGGTGGGGGACGTTAGGGAAAAAGTAGTCCATATGGGCGTATGGATACAGTGATTGCGCGCGGCGTTCGGCATCGTCACAACGCTTGCGAGAGGCGCAATGGCGTGTGGGCGTGACGTCACGTCAATGCGACGTTCGCTGTCCGGACCGGAGCGCAGGAAGGAGCAAGGGAACAAAACACGACATGCGGGGAAGAGAGGTGGCGCGGGATCGACACACAACATCGGAGTGCCCAGCACAGGGAGGAGCAGCGATGCTGGTGGGACTGCATGAAGGAGCAAGGGACACACACCCGACATGCGGGGAGGAGCGGCGGCGCGGGAGCTGGTATGTACGCTCTGCTGCTCCCTCTGCTGCACGTCTCCTGCAGCCGTGCGACCCCCAGCCCCTTCTGCCCCGAACAACGTCGGGGCGGGCTGCTAGTATAATATATATATATGCGCTCCAACCTGTTCTCTTGAGATATCCAAGAAATGTTGTGATAGCAATTATGGAATCTTTCTTGTACTATCTTTATATTTTTTGATTGAATGGGTATATATACAAATTTGATCACGTGCAGACCAGAATAGACCTTTACAAATACGTTCAAAAATTGAAACTCCAAAAAATATTTGCTCTCAACCCTGTAAACGTAACGAGAACAACCACAGAATTGAACGAGGACAATGAAGAATCAGGATTGAGAGACAACGACCTTGAAACACTCATGACAGCGCAAAATCTGGCGGGTATGGAAGAAATTCCGAATTCAATGGAAGCAATGAGAGCGGAGGGAATCCGACAAGAGAGAGATCCTAGTAACCTAAAGAGAAAATCAAGGGTTCTCCCTCAGAAACCACTTTCTCTCCTGAGGCGGAAGCCGGGAGCGCAACCTGTACCTATTTTAAAAATTTGAGAGTCACTAAAACTTTGTTGTGTTTTTATAACTCACCTCACTCTTTCCTGGCACCACTTAGGACCAAAGCCTGATCCTAAACTGACCGCGCAGAGGATTTAGCGCTGCCGCGGACTTGAGGAAAACAAACACTTCTTGCCGCCATTACCGGTGACCCGCGAGGCCGCGCCCACTTCTAGGCCACGCCCCCATCCTCGTTTCCCCCTTTAAATTATGTGTATTTTCCGGACGCGCTGCGGACGAGTGCAGCGGACGAGTGCAGCGGGCGCGCCGTTTGTGCGCGCCTAAGGCAAGCCCGTCTACGCCCGTCATCGCCTGTCCCCCTGGCCGAGCTTCACGGGAACACCATCAATATGATAGAGAACTCCTTATCTCCCTGAACCCTGGACGGAGCTGTGAGGAGATATCAAGCAACCTCGGACTGACATGCCTTCAATGTAAGTCCTGCCACTTTACTACACCCAGCCCCTGTTATTCTGGGCAGAGATTTGGCTCGCCCAAACATACCCCTCTCATCGTCCTCCAACTCAATGTTAGGTCCCTCGTAAAACATCATTTAGAGGTAAACACTCTCCTACTTGATGAGAACCCTGACATTCCCTTTCTATGTGAAACCTTTCTACGTGATGATATGACTAGTCTACCTAACCTCACGTTACCAGAGAGTTACTTAATGAAGACCCTAAATAAAGACGCGAGAGGTGGTGGTATCGCAGTCATCTATAAAAAGCAATTTATTTGCTCCTTCACCAAGGAAGATATCTCGGGCTGTGAAAGTGCTCGATTCAAGATCACAACGGGCCCTCACTTTGCCCTGTCTGGCCTCTACATCTATCGCCTCCCGTCGCTCTCCTTGAGGTGGCACACTCCTTAGTGGTGAGGTCAGCCAATTTCACTATATTAGGTGACCTCAATCTTCATTTTGATCTATCTCAAGACCCTACCATCAAAAACTTCCTGGCCGACTTTGCTGCCTTACAACTCAATTCTCTAATCCAGACCGCCACACATTCGGTCGGGTATATATTAGACCCTGTTTTCACTAACATCCCGGAGGTTAAGACAGAAGTGCCCAAACCTATGGGATGGACAGACCATTATCTTATTAAAATGACTATGCTAGTTAGAGAAACGTTAAATAAGACTGAGCCAACTCGACGCCTAAAGAGACCTTGGCATAAACTTTCAACTAGTGACCTGCACGCCACTAAAGGAGAATTCCATCGTGAGGCAAACTTGGATATCAATATGACTTATGATGCCTTTCATGATTGGATTACTAGAGGACTAGATACTCTCATCCCAGCCAAATGGACCAAAGGGCGCAGCTCTCCCTCCAACCCATGGTATAACGACACCCTGAAATCCATGCGAAAAGATTGCAAAAAAGCCGAGCGAATCTGGAGAAGGGAATACAATAATAGAGACAAAGCCTTCTACTTATCCAAACAAAAACTTTACCATAAAGCTATCTGCTCCGCACGCGCCTCCTTCTAAGCAGAAGAAATTAACTCTAGCTCGAATCCCGCTAAAGTTGTTTTTAAACTGGTACAAGAACTGCAGAGCAGCAGATCCCCTACCTCCAGTATCACCTCCGTGCAGCATTGTGAGGACCTTGCCACATTCTTTGTAGAGAAAGTGCAAAGAATATACAGATCATTTCCACAGCACTCTTCCAACCCGCCTAACTCCACTAACTCCATTACTAATGGTACTACCATGACGCTCATACCAGAAATCTTGTATGAGGACCTAACTAAACTCTGCAGGAAAGTTAAGTCTGGCTCTCCAGCAGACCCGATGAGGCCGACCCAATTTATGGAATCAATAGAATTTTTTCTGCCTTCTCTGGCCTCCATACTGAATCTTTCCTTCTCTTCGGCTAGTGTCCCGACTGTTTGGAAACAAGCTTGGGTCTCCCCTATTATCAAGAAGCCCACCCTAGACCCTTCCAAACTGGAAAACTTCAGACCTATCTCGCTGCTCCCATGGCTGTCTAAACTTGCAGAGGCTCATGTTAACAACGTCCTGTCCCTACATATGGATCAAAACAACATCTTGGACCCATCTCAAAATGGGTTCAGACCGGGCCACAGCACCGAGTCTGCCCTCCTGGCCACGACTGAACATCTCCGGACGATCCTCGATGCCGGTCAGAGTGCTGCGCTGATTCTATTAGACCTCAGCGCAGCCTTTGACACGGTATCCCATAACATTCTGTTAAATCGTCTGACGACAGTAGGGATTTCCGGTCTTGCCCTGGAAAGGTTCCGTTCCTTCCTGAAGGACAGATCCTTGCGGGTGTCAGCTCCCCCGTTTCTTTCAAAACCCCATTCCATTGGACAGGGAGTCCAGCAGGGCTCTGCACTAAGCCCATCCCTTTTCAATCTTTACGTGCAGCCACTTGCGGTAGTGGCTAAAGAGTGGGACCTAACGCTGGTGTCATACGCAGATGACACGCAGCTGGCCATCACTCTCACCGAAGGCCCTTCTACTTCGGCCTCAAGATTTAGGGGTGGCCTTGCTGCAGTAGCCCAGTGGATGACGGACAACTACCTGCAGCTCAATGCAGGCAAGACGGAGGTGCTGCTCCTCGGAAGGAATACCAGCTACTGGAATGAGCACTGGTGGCCCTCGTCACTGAGTACTATTCCACCACGTAAATCCTTGATCAAAAACCTTGGCGTCTGGATGGACTCTTCACTCAGCTTTCAGACCCACACAAAAAAAGTGGCAGCTACTTGTGTGGGCCTGCTGAGGAGTCTCAGCCCAATACTCATTTTTTTTTACTCTAAGGTTCGCCAACTCATTGTCCAAGCCAAGCCACAATTCTCTCCCGCTTGGACTACGCCAATGTTTTACTTCTTGGCGCCAACAAAGGGGAGATAGCGCGACTGCAAAGCATGCAGAACTCTGCGGCAAGAGCCTTGGTTGGTCTTCCCCGCAGATGCTCGTCAGAGCCACTATCCGAAAGTTGCACTGGTTACCCATCTAATCCCGAATCCAGTTCAAAACCCTCATCATGACATTCAAAATCCTCAAATCTGGATGCCCAGAACTTCTGCGTCCACTCCTTACACCGTATGTGCCTCGGCGCAACCTGCGCTCATTAGGCCAGCACCTATTGATTGTACCCCATACAAAGCTTTGCCGCACTGGTGGTCGCTCCTTTAGGGTTTTGGGAGTTAAGCTCTGGAACGCTCTGCCACTGAACATCCGTTCCTTGGAAAACTTGTCTACTTTCCGGAAGGCCATCAAGACCCCTCTAGTTAGGACTCCTGTCTATCCCACTTCTTTCTTCCTCAGTATAGTGTCTGTGGTTCCTTATCGTCGGGACGCCTCTTTGCTGGGGCAGCTGTTGCGCTCTACCAAAAAAAAAATAACATAACATAACATAACATGATGCACTAGATGTCTTTAATGATGCAGTACTAGCAGACCTTCAAACACTTGCAACAAAAACAACAGAAATGAACATGAAGAATTCCAATAACACCAGAAAGGAATGGGAAGCCATTAAATCTCTGAAGGCTGACATGAGTATAGAAATTAAACCCTCCGACAAGGGTGGAAATATTGTTATATTCAGCAAAGAAAAATACAAACAAGAAGCAATGAAGCAACTATCGAACAAGGACTGCTGTGAAATAATTACCAGATCTGACTATGTAAAATGCACCTTAAAATTTCAGACTTTGCTGGAAGGATCGAGGGATGAGGGGATGATCAATAAACATGAATTTGATTACCTACAGTGTGAAAATCCAGTGATCCCCATTTTTATCACCTTCCTAAGGTGCACAAAGACATCAAGAACCCTCCGGAGAGACCGATAGTCTCATCGATAGGCAGTCTTTTGGAAAATACATCCAGGTTCATAGATAGATATTTGACACCATTTGTAAAGGACTTATCCTCATATGTGAGGGATACTCAGGACTTCCTCAGACTGATTGATGACATCACATGGGACTCAGATATGCTTCTGATCACCCTGGATGTCGCCAATCTATATACATGTATTGGGCACAAGGATGGCATCTCTGCTGTAAGCTGGTTTCTAGGCAGGAAACCACTCAAATTCCACCAACACAACCAAATGCTCCTTATAATGATCGAATTCTGTCTAGAAAATAATTTTTTTTTGTTTGCCGGTACCCTGTACAGGCAGACACGTGGGACAGCCATGAGCACGTGCTTCGCCCCCAGCTACGCAAACTTGTTCGCGGGCTGGTGGGAGCAGCACGTGGCCTGGGGAGTGATACCTCTGTGAACTATCTGGACCAAGAGGTCTATGTGGTAGGTAATATACTCCACAGGAAACTCTACAGAAAGCCCATGGCAGGCAATGCCGTACTACTTGCGGCAAGCCACCATCCCAAGAACCTAATTCGAAACATTCCATTTGGAGAATTACTCCGCCTGAAACGTAACTGTTCAGGTAATGAAGAATTTGTAAAATCCCGGGAGGATGCCACAATGAGATTTAAAGAAAGGGGCTATTCCAAAATAGTACTAGGGAATGCAGCAAGTAGAGTAGACTTGATTGACAGAAAAGACCTACTGTTAGATAAGACCAAAACAGAATCAGAAGGTATAACACGGATGATTACCAATTTCAGTATAAGATCAGGAGAACTGGTCCAGGTATTTAACAAGAATTGGCATATCCGACAAACAGACGCCACCTTGAAAAGAATCATACCTGCACATCCATCCATTACTTATAGACGCTGTCAATCCTTAAATGACCACCTGATACACAGTCACTTAGAGGTCCCACCCGAAGTAACAACAATGAAGCCCATTAAAGGCTTCTTCCCGTGTATGCGCTGCAAGGCCTGCAAACATAGTAAAAAGAGAACAAAATATGAAGGGAGACCCAATGATCCGCGCCCAACAAGAGAGATTGTGAAATTTCTCAATTGTAACTCTGACTTCATGATATACTGCTTGGAATGTCCCTGTTCCAAGAGGTATATCGGAAGTACAATTCACCCCGCTAAAAACACGTATTGGAGCACATGCGTGCGATAACAAATCGGGACAAGACTTACCCCGTGGAACGCCATTTTGAAACACATCACAACAGCGACAGAGACCTACTCACCTTCTTCTGCATAGACCAGGTGGATAGAAGGGAAAGAGGGGGTGAACGTGTTAAAGCTCTTAGGGTGTTGGAGTCGAAATACGTCATAGACTTGCAAAGCAAATTGACAACAGGGCTGAATAACGATGAGGAGCTATGGGTACACCTATAAATGAATCGAGACAGAAGGCGCTAAAAGTATAAAAAGCGGGAAAGGAGTAGAGGGAGATACGATCATGGAATATGTGGGATCACATAGCAAATTAAAATTAACTGAATAGAATAACACCTTTCTCCACCGGTGAAAGTAACAACATGACTGAAATCATCGGATCTAACTAATTTGCCAATTGCTCTCTCCCGAGTCCAGGGACTTAATAAAAATGCCCAATGGCCCATACAGGGCTGGATAACAACAGAGGAAGCCCATACAGGGCATGATAAAATAACAAACAGGGGAATAACAGAATAATCGATATATACTTCAAAGTACGGCAGTTGCCTATCGATAGGTACAAATAATTATTTCTATAACAACTGACATGTGGATTATGTTTCAAATTAATTGAACAGCGTAAATAAGAAAATATTTGTTCAAAGAAAATATGCAATAATGCTGGAAAAGAATGAAATACTATTTCTTTTTTGTATATTTCCCCCTTCTAGGTTTGTATAATCATATATATCATGAATTGTATTAAGAATCTGTTTTTAAACATAGCACTAGCACTTTTGAAACCATTGTTTTTAAGACAAAAAAGGTACTATGTCCCATTTTTCAACATACTAAAAGATGGCCACCGCTTTCGGACACATAGGTGAAGTCCTCTCTCACTGTCAATTTAGAAAGATGTGGGAATGGTGGACAATATAATGGTTTCCTTCAGTCACACTCACTGACACTGACGAAGCCGTGAGGTGAAACGCGTCTGTTGGAGGGGCAGGGGGTCTGCCAATAAATCACTTTCAAAATGGATGACCTGAGTGCTTTCTATTTTCGGCTTGCGGAAGAAAAGCAGAATAATTTTTTATATGTATATATATACATATATATATAGATATTTTCATAATATACAAGATGGGCGCAAATTTATCATGTTACTTCGTAACACTGATACAAACTTGGATTTATCCAGTTAGAAATGTTTAGTATTTAAATAACTTGACTTTGCAAAAGAACGCTACAATTTATAAAATTAACGTATGTGCAATTCACGAACATTTAGAATCATTTTATAAATTATTTAAATAGCGATTAAAGCATGTATTGATGTCAGGTATAGAAGAAATACTAGGCAGTATATGAGAACATAGTCTTTTTTCAATGCCTTTTATTCTTGTGAACCTCACTGAAATGCAACTCAGGTTTGCACTTTAACTAATTGTTTATAAAGAAAAAAATGGCGCAGTTTTAGCTGAATGTGATCAAGGGCTGCATAGCCCGAAACGCGTCGTCGTGAGAGGTGACAAATAAAATACTTCTTGCCTGAAACATTTGCTGCTGAGGCCTGAGTTTCCTTCTTCGCCAGGTGTTTGCTTGGAAGTGGTGGGAATCATTTCGAATATATATATATATATATATACACACCCACACACAAAAATTGGGAGGGTGTTTCCAGTAGAGCAACACGCTGGATAAACTATTACTGCTTTTAATATACCTGCATTTATGCTTTTTATATAACAATCAATTGCTTTACACTATGTAATATGTATGCTAAAATGTTAATGTATTTATACAGATCAATTGCAGATCAATTGCATAATTTGCATATAGCTGTAGGAGTGTAGGACCAATGTTTACATTTGTACTCTATGACTGCTTATGAGTGTACTGTAAAATGACATTTCAGACGTTCAGTCTCTTTTCCCTTTTTAGTCAAGCACCTAGCCTTTAAATTCATTAAGGAAAATCACGAGAAATCATGTGATCAAAGCCCTGCAAGGCCAAAACGAGTCATGTCAGCACAGCATAACAAATAAAAATGTGCACTAAATAGGAGGAGTTCATTTCCATTTGTGGATTCAGCAACGCAAGAATCGCTGACAAAATATATATATATACTTATTTATATATATTACCTACTGGCGGTCGCCAGTAGGTAGTTATAGTTAGGATTTTTTTCACTGTTAAATCTCGCAATTCTATTTAGAATAACTTTGGCACCGGTTGACGAATCTGCCTGAAAATTTCCTCAAAATGGCCTTGCGGCGCCCCGGTCCTTCCCTGAAAGTTTGGGGGGGATTTGTCAAGCGGTGGCTGAGATAAAAGGGGGGTCCCAAAACATGTTTTCCCCATGTTAATTTCCATAGGGCGGTCGACCTCACTTTTAGCCCAAACGGCTGAATGGATTTCCACCAAACTTGGCAAAATTGTAGGGACTAGTAGCCCGATGTGCCTTTGCTATGTCTCAAGATATGTGCTTCAGTGAATTTTGAGTTATTTAGGTTAAAAAAAATATATATATCTATGGCAGCGTCCCGGTACGCGCTCCGGGGAGCGCTCCGGGCGCGCCACGCGACTTGCGCGCAGAAAGCTGATTGGTTCTTGGGTGTCTGTAAACATTCGAAACAGTCCGGAGCGGCCGACATCTTGTGTCTCGGTAGGATCGAGACACAAGAGGTGGCCAAAACAAAGGGGGAAATGACCATAAGGGGGCAGGGTAGACCCCCCCCGACCCCCTAGGTTTGATGTGGGGGCTATAAAAGGGTCCCGCTGGGCAAAAAAAAAAAGCGCACCAGGGAGAAAAGAGAATGGCAGAGTTTAAAAATTTAAGTCATTTTATATAAATGGGAGGTAGTTCTGAAAAGAACTTTTTTTTAATTGTTTTTGTTGTTTTATATATTTTTTTTGGTGAACATTTTTTACTTTTTTTGGCTTTTCAAAACAATTTTATATTTTTTTCTGTTTTTTTACTACTTCGAAAAAAACAGAAGGATTTGAAAATGGCTCAACAGGAGCAAAAAAAAACAATAAAGAATCATTGCTTTCGTTTGTGAGAGCACTTGTGGTTTTCTTCTGCTCCGTTAATTAAGGTGATACTTTTTTCACCATAAGCAATAGTAGCCCCACAATAAATACAAACTATTTTGAAGTTTGAGAATTTGCTGTGGATGTTGGGCACCATTTGACGCCCTTCAGGTGCTGCAAAAGATGATTCCGCACTTGAGGTGCTAGGCTGAGGGGTCTGTGGGTTTTCAGCCATAGCTCTCACCTGTGCTTGGGCCAAATTATTTGGGTGCCACCTCTCCATGTGGCGAATCATGGTGTGGTTGCCAAAACTATATTTTTTAGCAGGATTGCCACGTGAAAGGATGTTCTTGCAAATTAGACAAGCTACTTTAGGGGCATTAACTTTCTTCAGTCCTGCAGGAAAACTAAAGAAGATGGGTGGGGTTCCTCTGGTAGGAACTGTCTCTCCTGCTCCTCCTGCTCCTCTTCGTCCTGCTCACCAACAAAAAGCAGAGGTGGTGGTGGTCCTTTTGGTGGTGGTGGTGGTGGTGGTGTTGGAGCACCAGCAGCAGCAAGTAGAGTAGCCATTATTGGGCTCTCACAAAGAAATAGCTCTTGCTCTCTCAAAGAAGAAAGTAAGAATGAGGAAAAAAGGTGGGGACTTTCCTCATTTGGAAAAAAAATTATTAGAAACCAATGAAAAGTGTTATTTTCAAGTCACATGACCCGATGCGCTTACGTTACGCGCTCTGGCACGCTTACGTTACGCGCTCCGAGCCGCGCCGCGGAGCGCTTCCGGGTGCGTTTATGCAGCGCGTCAGAAGACACATCGCGCGGCTACGCGATACGTCACGCTTACGCGACGTGTCACGATGTTGTTTTCGATCGTGACATTGACGCTAACGGGACGCTTCCCGGTTCGCGCACCTGGGCGCTTCAAAATACTACGCTTTCCGGGGCGCACGCCGGGAGCGCTCCAGGGCAAAAAAAAAAAAATACAAAAAAAAAATTGAAAAATTGTAAGGACTGGTAGCCCGATGTGCGTTTGCTATGTCTCAAGATATATGCTCAAGTTGTTTTTAAGAAAATTAACTTTTAAAAAATATATATTGGGCTACATTGGGCTATATATATGTTAGAGCCCAAATGTAGCCCAAATGTAGCCCAATGTAGCCCAATGTAGCCCAAAGATGGCCACCAGAGACAAAAAAATACAAATGTATCCCAAATATCAGCCAGATGTAGCGCAACTATAGCCCAATGATAGTATGTACCAGAGTGTTCTAAAGAACAGCTAGAGCGCTAACAGTCTTACTTATAAAGTGAGACTTTTAGTTAGGAATTAGAATTAAAAAAACCTTTGAAATTCACTGAAAAAACCATAGGTTTCACACCAGTTATAGTTAGGAATTAGCATTTAAAAAACCTACTAAATTCACTGAAAATAGGTTTCACACCAGTTATAGTTAGGAATTACCATTTAAAAAACCGATTATTGCTTCCGGGGCGCACACGTGGCGCGAGCGTAGGCGCATACGCGGCGCGAACGTAGGCGCTTCCGGGGCGCATACGCGGCGCGAACGTAGGCACTTCCGGGGGCGCTTACGCGATGCGCCGAAGTGACGTTTTGATAGTTTCACGGAAATGCAAAATCATTTTCATTTCCTTATTTTTTAAAAACTGCTTTTATATGTATGGTACTAAATGTCTTGCGTTATTATTTACTTTTCATTCATATTTTTTTTAATGAACGAAAGTAGCGCTCTGTGTGCGCTTTCCGGAGAGCTTACCGGAGAGCGCACCCAGAGCGCCCCATGAAAAAATGATTAAAAAAAAAATTATAATAATAATTAATACTTACACAAAACAACAAATTTATAAAAAAATCGTAGGTTAGAATCTCAATATAGAAAGGAATTAGCATTTAAAAAACCTATGAAATTCACTGAAAAAACCATAGGTTTCACACCAGGTATAGTTAGGAATTAGCATTTAAAAAACCTATTAAATTCACTGAAAAAAACATAGGTTTCACACCAGTTATAGTTAGCTGGAAATTTTACTGACATAAAAACATTGAAATTCCACGTTATAGTTAGTTGGACTCACTATAACTTAAGAAGCCTCTGTTGCAGTGGGCGTGGCCTCCAGCAGTGGGCGTGGCCAGGGGGTTTGGCACGCGAAAGGCAGCACTGTTTCTTCCAACCCGTCAGCGCTAAAATCCGCTGTATGGTGTAGTCTCCTGAAACGTGTCACAAGGGAAAGTGCTCAGGGGTGAGTGGCAAGTGGTTTAAAAACAAAAATGCAAAACAATTTTGAAACAAGTTAAAACACAAGCAAAATGCACCCGGCTTCCGCCTCAGGCGCTTAGGTCTCTATACCGGGACTAGCACTCAGCGCGCTTAAGAAGCCTGTGTTGCAGTAGGCGTGGCCTCCAGCAGTGGGCATGGCCAGGGAGTTTGGCGCGCGAAAGGCAGCACTGTTTCTTCCAACCCGTAAGCGCTAAAATCCGCTGTACGGTGTTGTCTCCAGCAGCGTGTCACAAGGGAAAGTGCTCAGGGGTGAGTGGCAAGTGGTTTAAAAACAAATGCAAAACAATTCTGAAACAAGTTAAAACACGAGCAAAATGCACCCGGCTTCCGCCTCAGGCGCTTAGGTCTCTATAACGCGACTAGAACTCAGCGCGCTTAAGAAGCCTGTGCTGCAGTGGGCGTGGCCTCCAGCAGTGGGCGTGGCCAGGGGGTTTGGCGCGCGAAAGGCAGCACTGTTTCTTCCAACCCGTCAGCGCTAAAATCCGCTGTACGGAGTAGTCTCCTGCAGCGTGTCACAAGGGAAAGTGCTCAGGGGTGAGTGGCAAGTGGTTTAAAAACAAATGCAAAACAATTTTGAAACAAGCTAAAACACGAGCAAAATGCACCCGGCTTCCGCCTCAGGCGCTTAGGTCTCTATAACGTGACTAGCACTCAGCTAATTGCCTTGTTCACAGGTGAGTGAGCAAGGCGGAGGCTTCCGCCGAAACGCGTCTGTGCAGCATGTCGGATTAAACTTTCTTGAGTTAAATTCACGGAGTCAGTGCCTTCCTTCTATCATATGGGAATCGGATTGGTAAACAATATATATATATATATATTCCAAAACTCACAGTCCCAATTTGAGAGAAAGCCTGAAGAGACCAACTTGATGTGCATCAGATCTTTTTATTTTGAATGTAGCCTGCATTCAAAGTAACTGGGGGTGAGCATATTCCACCAAATGTTCAGCCAAACGCGTTTCGAGTGTCCTCTTCATCAGTGGTTGTGAGGAAAAGCAGGAGGGAAAACGATTTGCCGGTGCTTCTGCTTAAAGAACTCTCCCTTATTAAGTGTATCTTAGTGAATACATATATTAGCGAATAACTTTTAAATATTGAAATATATTTATCAGTGTTTCACTTTGTGTATAAGTGGCTGCATGGGTTGGTGACTGACTCACTGTTTGTATGTGTTTTGAAGACAGCATATGTGCAGGACTGTATGGGTGGAGGAGTGTGTATATGTGTGTGTTAGTGAGTGAATGACTGTCTCACTAGTGTCTTTATCAGTAACTACATATGTTTTAATCTAGTATATGTGAATATTGATGTATATAAGTGAGTATATGGCAGAGCGAGAGATTGTAAGAGTTCCTGTTTAAATAAGTATGTATTTCTATAAGTGATTGTTTAAGAGAGTAAGTATGTGTAAATGACCATAGAAGTAAAGTGGTGTGTGTATAGTTCTATATACAAATAAATGGATGTTCAATAGTTTATTTGCATGTGTGAGTATGTGTGTGAGTAACTTTTGGATGACTGTTGGTGTGTAACAGGATGTATAGGTGTATCACTACATATAATGAGTGAGTATATGTATGAGTGACTATATAGAACTGTTGGTGAATGAGTGGATGTGTATATAGATGGTGGAATTACTGAATTGTTTGTTGTAACTGGTATGGGTATCTCCATTTTTTTGAAAATGTTAATTTCTATTTTTGAATATGTGTTTCAAGGCTTACATTACACTGAAAGGAGGTCTGTCACTCGGTCACAAGGAGATATATATATATATATATGCAACAGCAATTCCAACCACTTCTGTCTCGCGGCGAAGCAGGAACTCAGACCGACCACAGCTTTTCAGGCAAAGTATACATTTATTTTGTTCTTACACCACAGCCAGCAACGACGCGTTCGGGCTTCAAGAGCCCTTGATCACATTCAGCTATCTGTATGCTTTTTTCACTTTTTATTTTGTGCTTACCACCGTACACGCCCCCTCCCAGGTGAAATTTTGGGTCGTGTGATCATAAACAGTAACAACAGACTATGCAAGGTAACTGCTGTACAAGTCATTATTTCTGCCTGAATGCAGGAATACATATCATCAAATTCAGCACTCAATATAGACATGCAATTACATTATTTAAGCATATCTCAGTATGAATACTAGTATTTAAATAATGTTATGAAATCTATGTTAAAAACGTTTTATAGCTGGATAAATCCAGGATGTTTTAATCACATCTCTATTTGTCCACTTTAGAATTAGATGTGTATCGTATCTTATTATTTCTAATCTTTTCATGTCATGTTGATCAACTTATTGGTCCCAAACTTATCTTACTTGTGTAAATATGCAAAAAGTGCTCCAGTGCTTTCTTCCTATATCTAGTGCAAATACCATAGATAAAGTGCTACAGAATATGTGCAAAGATAAGCCAACAATAAATATAAAGTGCATTTTCATAAATATGTACATTAACAAACATGATATATAAATTTATATCTTAAAAAGCAAAATTAATTTCATACAATCTCAACAGTGTACAGTTTTTACTCCAGCCGGATAAAAAATCACTACTAAAACTATATAAAAGATTTATAAAATTGCTTAAAAATATAATATCATCATTGTTTAAATTCAGTGAAAGAGTACTCGATTCTGGTGCATAAAAAGGTGTTCTATTACACCATGTGGGCAATGAATTTTTTCAACACATCATTAACTCAACGGCCCTCCCAGTCATAGCTGCGCATCCTTTTCATGCCATTGTATCCATTTAGAAAGAAAGAAATCTGCTATATTTATAAATATGTGTGCATGTCCTCCGCATTGTTTAAACCTTGTGGTCATTTACTATCAAGTTCAAGGATAAACTTGGTTTCCAGTTGTCTTAATTGTCTGTCTCTGTTTCCCCCTCTTTTGCTAGCTGGTACTGCTCCAATAATAAAATAAGACAGGCAATTTATATCCTTATTATGACATTTGTTAAAATGTCGTGCCACAGGGTAAGCTGTATCATGGTGGAGGATTGCTCTCAAATGTTGTAATATTCTGACGTGTACCTGTAGCCTTGTGCTTCCCACATAATTCAGGCCATAGGTACACATCAGAACATACACAGCAAATTCTGTTCTGCAGTCATAACTTCCCTTTATAGCCACTGGAGATGCATCAAATGGAGTTGTGTATGATGTTTTATTACACCCAAATTAGCACGCACAACATGTTGTGCATCTTTTGAACCCCCTGGTTGGCTGTAGCCAAGACATAGCCTTTCTTGTTTCTGGGGAGTTCTTGTCTAGTTCATTGCCCATTGACCTACCTTTTCTAAAAGATACAGTAGGGGAAGGGGATAGGCGTTCTTGTAAAACAGTGTCTGTTAGGACAATGGGCCAATGCTTCTGTACAATAGTTCTAATTTTCTGTTCCTGTCTGGAATACGTGGTGATCAATCTGGGGCTGTCTGTGTTTTCATTCTTAGCTGTTACTTTATCAGTTTCTTTCTTAAACAGACTAGATCTTGGGCGCTCCTCAGCTTTTCTAATAGCGTCATTAATAATTTTGTCACTATATCCCCTCTTGCTGAGTCTAACCCGCATTTCCTCTTGACAGTTCTTGAAATCCTCATCATTACTACAAATTCGTTTCAATCTGAGGATTTCTCCATAGGGTATGTTACCCAACAAAGGCCTAGGATGTGAACTATTTGCATGAAGCGTTATGTTTCCTACTGTGAGCTTCCTGAACATCGTGCTTTCAATTCTGGAATCCTCAACATGGAGTCTAATATCTAAAAAGTCAATTTGTGTTGTATGAATGTGCGAAGTGAACTTTAAATTCAAGTCATTGGTGTTAATGTCTTCAATAAATTTCTTTGCTGATGTCAGGTCTCCTCGCCATATCAAAAAGACATCATCAATTATCTATAGTATGTAGACACATTCTCCTCAAACTGTACACTGTGTTTGCGCCTGAGGACCTGTTCCTCCCACCAGCCCACATGTAAACACACGTAGCTGGGGGAAAAACAGGCCCCCATGGCAACACCTCTGAGTTGTTTGAACAATACATTATTAAAGAGGAAGAAATTATTATTGAGGCACCAACTGATAAGTTTAATGATGACTTTGTTGTGGCCATAGACCTCTATCGGTCGTGATGATAGAAAGTATTTAACTGCTTCCATGCCTTGAGTGTGGTCTATGCTTGTGTATATATATATATATATAGTTGGGTTATAGTTAGGACCTAGTTACCATAGGAAAATCACAACATTCTATTCCCAATAACCTTGGCACTGAGTCACAAATGTAAGTGAAATTTTCCAAATTGTGGCCCGCTCCGGTCCGCTCCCATCTTATATTATCACAAAAATGAAAAAAACATAGCGCTAGCTCCTGGGCTTCATATAAGTAAAGCCCCCTGTTTGGCCAGGTTTTGGGGGCAGAAAAACAAAAGTGTGGGGGGCCCCAATCCCCTCACAGTTTCCCGGGGACCGCCACCCCGGGGCATTGATTTTTAAGATGGGGCATTCAAGTCCCCTCTCAAACCCCAGGGACTACCACCCCTGGGGCTTTTATTTATATATTTTCGAGGGCACACAACCCCCCCGCTGCCCAGGGGACCGCTACCCCCGGGCTTTTCTTTAAAAAAAAGAATCTTGTGTGGGGGCTGGAGCCCCCCCACATGCCCCAGGGACCGCCACCTCCCCGGGGCTCTAATCATTAAAAAAATGTGGGGTCCGTGATGGACCCCCACGCCCTAGGGACCACCACCCCCCTCCTGAAGCCCTCAATGGCCCTGGGAATGCCTCGCAGTTCCCGCTCTCCCATAGCAAACTCTGCTTTGGTATTTGGAAGAGAGAGCAGGGAACCTGCTCTCAGTTCCCAATACCAAAGCAGAATTGCTTTTCCACACGGGAGCTGCATGTCAGCAGCTCCCCATGTGGAAAAGCAATGCAGGCTCCCGAAGGACGCGGGAAGCCGGTGGGACTGTGAGGCATTGGGGCTCCCCCCACGGTCCCCATCATTGTGTATAGGTCCCGGGGGATGGGGTCCCTGGGGCAAATATAAATTAGTGCTAGAAGCCAGTTTATTTTAATAAAAAAATTGGAGTCGCGACTACAGTGTGGCTCCAAAACGTGCTGTGTGTGCGACTCCAAGCAAAAAAATGTAATATTTTTTAAATATAAATCTAGCTTATATGTTTAGATCTTGGGTGGCTCTAAAAAGAGCCCTTGTGTTTATTGGAAGATTTTGGTACCTACAAGTAAGTACCTATGCAGAGTCATCTGTGAAATGTACACCATCATTCCTGTAGATGCCATGCATATTAAAACACAGATTGTTGTTGTTAAAGGACCCCATCCTATAATCTCTGAGATAAGCAGAAACAGCTTTATTGGCATGTTTCCTAGCTTTCTCATTTTGTAGACAACATTGATTGGGCCATTTCTATTTCTGTATTTAGCAAATGTTAGAGTAGACAAAGGCAGTTTGGGGGAAAGTAAGATCAATTCTGCAAAGGTGTCCTTTATTAGCACTTCCAGACCTACTCCATTCAAAATGCCTAGGTCATTGCCACCACAGTGCACAACTATGAGGTCAGGTTGTTGAAGATGCAAAAAGGATTTAACCAGTGGTATCAGTTGGTGCCACTTTAATCCTCTCTGTCCAATCCATTTAATGTCTACATTTGGAAAAGCTAAATCTTTGTTAATACCTCTGCTTTCAGCATACCTTTTGCACCAAAAAATACAGCTGTGTTCCACAATCCACACTCTAAGCATCTTGAAGGGAAGTCTGGATGCACTCAGAAGATGTCTGTAGGTGAAGTAGGTAGTTTGTAAAATAAGATGTTTCTAAAATGGTGGACAAGATGCAGTTTTAAAAAAAAAGAAGAGAAATGATTGGCTGATTCAGAACATTATACACTGAAAAATAGGGTGCATGTTTCTGTGTTTAAAAAGCATGTTTCTTATTGATTAGTGAAAACTGTTTGAAAGGTACATTAGATAAGATAAGCTTGCACTTTGGAAAGGTAAGCACACTCGGTGTTTAAATGTGTAACATTGTGTGCTGAACTGACTGGTGACCTGTGTGTTCAGTTGAGTGTTCCATGCACTGTTACTATGGTAATAGGCATTAAGCAGAATGAGGGTAGGTTTGGAAGTTATGTGTGGCATTAAAATGTGTATTTCTTATTAATATTACAGTAATATGTAATTGCAGTGAGATTTTCGAAGTCACTGGTATAGTTGAAAGTAGTGTGTTATGAGAAAAAACAGGGTAAAACTTTTTGTCATATACTTTTGAATTCTCGTCTGGATCCGCGGGTCCATTGCTTACGGTGCACGGACCAAGTGTGACTCCAAAGAAAAATCCAGAAGCTATTTTAGTTCAGTTAGAGGTCAGTTGGCAAGGGTTATTATGTGTAACCAATAGGATTGTGTGTTAGAGTTTGAATTAACCTGGGAAGCAATGTGATTTAATATTTACATGTATATGTGTGTAGAATGAGAGGGAAAGTTTGCCATTTTTTGGTTTTGCTAAGAGCAGTGCACTACAGACATTGTGTGCATAGGAAAATCTGGTGTGTGATTCAGATACTTCATACTCTACAAATCAATTTGAAAGGTGAGTCATTAGTTTGTGAGGTGTTGTATGTGGTGCCTTTGTTTTTATTCATAAAATATTCTTAAAATTTGCAGTAAGTGATATATTTTCTTATGAAGAAATATTTTTTTACAGTTTTTTGTAATGTGTTTAAATATTCTTTAAAATATAGTTTGTATATTATTATGTGTCTTTTGCAATAGGGATTGCTGATTGTTTTAATGTGTGCATATGTATAGTGGTATTATAGTGCATAACTGTAGGTGTTGATTTGAAATTGGAAATGTATATCTTGAGTTAAGTTATTGTAGTGTAGTTCCTATTTTCCCAATAGGTTCTGCGCATTGGAATAACATAAACAGCAGTGTAGACGTACGACTTTGGTCATCTAGGTCTCTACTGACTATGTTAGACTTAATTTAGGTTTGCCAGCTAGCTCAGAGGTCACAGGAAACTTTCTCGAATGAACAGGGAGGAGTGAACTTCCCTGATTAGACAAGAAGGGATTCAGTTTCTGACAACCGCATAAACATGACAACTTTGCTCCCTCAGAATAAAGAGTGTATCTCTAGAGTCATGTGAAAACAATAGACAGCTATTTCACTCAGTCAGTCGTGCATGCTTAGTTCCAATAGATTGCAGAGAAATAGAGAGACAGGCGTTTTCAATAAAAGGTGTTATTTTATTGAGCAGTCTTCTTTCTCATGCAAGAGAAATGAATTGCCACAATTGCAATACTTATCATAAAGTAAAGTGCGTACAGTAAAAGTAGTATTATGAAATAATACTGTAAAAGCATTGATATGGTTTCTTAGCCATATGATGCTAAAAATGGATAAAATATATACATACATAAAAACATTGACTAACAAACTCATCTGGTGCTTCTAAGATACGCCTACCCCGGTGTACCTGACCTAAGCCTAATACGTGGGAAGGAGTAAGTAAGTAGCAGTTTTAAGTTAAAGTTGGGTTTTTGACAAGTATCGGAATCAAGAATTCTCTCTAAGGTTTTAATCATCTCCGTACCTTGGTTATAGAAAGAAGGAGGTCTTGTATCTCGCTCCTCATGACTCGATCTCCCAGCAACCCGCGAGGGTAACTCAGGATCACCGGAGCTGGATTTTCTCGGCGTGAGAAAAGGCAGTTTCTCCAGCGCATCAAAAAAAGGGAGGGACGGCTTCCTTCGTCTCTGGCAACAGCTGGGCTCTCGGACAAGTAGAACGTCGCTCTGCTCCCCACCACCGTGTGTTTGCTTAAGGCAACGTTGGTATATTTATACCTGAAAGGTGTCGGGTTTGACGTAAGGTTGGACATAAGACGTCATTAAGAACTAACAGTTCTTGCTGGACTCTAGGAGTTCTTGTGCAAATCAAAACAAAAGCAGGAGGGGGATTCCCAGGCTGGTTTGTTTAAAGAACGCGTTGTGCTTTCTAGGAGTCTATGGGAGTATCCTTACCGTGCTTTGGACTGCATGGGCTATTACTAAATAGGGATCTGATTCTTATGCCTTTATAAGGGTACTATTTATTAAAACCACATAAGGGCATGAATTGGGAAAATCGAATTAGGGTCCTAGATAGAAATACAGCACCCGCTCCACGGATTAATGCCCATCATTACTAAAAAATAAGCAATAGTAAACATACGATGCATGTGTGTTTTCCAACCCACCCCAAAATACATAATTGCATTTGAAATGGTGTATGGTTTATACACGAAAATGAGTAATGGTACTGTACGTTTTCAAGCAAGGTTATCATTCAGTTAAGTTCATATATATCAGCTGAATGAACTGCGAAAATTATAAATGAAATTACACATGAAATGGCTCTGTATACAGAAGAGAAGGTCGAGACCATTTCATTACATACTTATACGATATTGTACATGTGCTAGAGGCTGAGGTGAAATATTGTCTCTAATGTTTCTAAAAATAGAAGCTCTGTTCTCTAAGAATAGTTCTACTTTAAGCAAAGTATCATGTGACGGGAAAAATTGAAAAATATTTTGATTTGAAAGGAAAAATAATTTTGTTTTCAGAGGAAAAATAGTTCCAAATGTTTTCAATTGCTTTGTTTAACAGAACTGAAGGCCAAATTCAGAGTTCAGGGAACGCTGTGTGTTTGTTGTTCTAAAAAGTTATTCCCGTTGTTCAGGGGAGAACATCATATCAGACAGACTCGCAAAAAATTGGTCTACCTCATCAGGTGAAAGTTCGACCAAGTTAGAAAATACTGAAATTGTGCAGTTCTCTGCGTGATTGCTATCATCGATGTTTGGACCAGCAATGCTCACAGAAGGTTGTACCTGTTTGGTGCTGCTTTCCTCTCGTACTTCACCGCCACCTACTCATAGTGGTGAAGTCTCAACGAATGCCGTCATCAGAATAGGTAGGTTCTGGGGACAACGCGTTGCATGAGTCGTTACCGGACCTAGCAAAGTATCGATATCCATTGGTAATGCTGATAGTAGTGTAAGACAGACGTCCAACACGCATTCTTCTCCGCATAGCAGACATCGAAGCACAGGTAAGATGCAATCCTGCCAGATTGGTCTGAATGAAAGAAATCAAGTTGCACTCAGATCTCTTGGCCGGGCCAATCCGAGGAACTTAGTGATACGGTCTCGGTATCGTATTGCTAGGATCGTTTCTTCTATCGTTTCTGGAGTCTTGTCTGTGGATTGGCTTGCCATATCGGAGCAGAAGGAGCAAAAATAAAATTCCTGCTACGAGTTCCAAAATTAAAGGTAGGCCGCCAAAGACAGAATGGACAAAATTCGGGAAGATGCCCAGAACTCTTTCAAATGGTGTTAACAGTCCGGAAAAAAATGTCTTAAATACATGTGCGATGCCACTGCAGCTGTCCTTGCAACTTGCAGGTCAGACGTTTCTTTGGATGATGTCAAAGGCACAGTTGTCTGTAAAAGAATAGACTTCATTCTGCTCAAAGTATCAATTCGAATAGAAGAGATATTCACATAAGGCCATATTGCCGCCTCCATGTCTGGATTGCTGTTTGGATACAATACTTGCATACAGCAAACGACCCTGGAAGTAACAGTTACGAGATAACATTCTCCTGGCAGCAATCCACAACAGCTGTGGTCAGTTATTACAACATAGCTACCGTTGGAGAGTTGTCTGAAGAATGGTTCTATCTGTGTTGCAGGAGTGCCTTGCAGGTGACATGAAAGGTTATTTGAAGACCCTTCGCAAGCTCCATGCAAGTTAATACCTTGACACAGAAGTGTACCGCTTAGTGATTTTTTACAATTATTGCCACTAAGGAATACCTCTTTTTTCCTTTCACTGTAACATTTGTGTGTGTAAGGTAAATCCCAGGTTGATTTGATGTAACCTTTACCCAACCTTTCATACTGGACTGCTGGTGTATATTCTTGGCAATATTTAAACTGGAAAGTTGTTATTGGAATTGTAATTCTTCCGTGTATTATCCATTCAATGACAGGTCTCTCTGACATTGTCAATGGTAATCTCTCAAGTTTTTCAATGCTCAGAATCGTATAATCTGATCCTTTTTGTGCCAAACTGATCTGTTTATCAGTAAGGTTAGGATAGAAAATAATGACGTTATGTTGATTAGACGCCATGGCACGTAGCCTGAAAGTAGGTTTTGCAACGTCCAGCCAAGTTGTACAATAGAACGCAATTGGGACTGACCATGTTGTAACATTAGGAAGTCTTGCTCTATTATATCAAAGGCAGATGATACAATACTGTCCAATGAATAAATTCTGGAAGACAGAGTCGTTAACCCATTGTCCACAACAGAAAGTGATTTTTCCAAATTTATACGATCAATTTCTCGTATTTTTTCTGCTGTTTCAATTTGCATTACTTTCCAAGCTTCGTTGTATGCAGCGTATATACCGGCCGCTATGAAACGTTTTTGACACTGTTTGCGAGGTCCCATTGTGAAATCTCGCAAGTCAGCACCCTCTTTAAATAAAGTCAAGTGTTGCTTAATTTCAGCCAGTGTGGATGTTTGTAGCCACTCAAGCTAGAGATGTTGTCTCTGGGAATATCTTGGGTCTGGTCTGGTCATTTTGAACCCCTGTCTTTTGTTCAGGAATCTATCTTGACAGTTGTTTGTGTCTATGGGCCAGATCAACCATTTTTTCCAATCAGGATTTGTTCTGTTTTGGTGAAAAATATGGGATACATTTATTTCCATATCAGTAGTACTGTTGTAATCAGGTATGGGCTTCGGAATAGATGGTTAGTTTAAGTCTTTTATCTTTGCTAAACCAAGACAAGTAGTTTGTTAATTGGTATCATTCAGGAATATTATTTGTTCTGGGATCATACAGGCTCTAAATATTGATTCTAGACCTTGTACCTGCCAGTCTTTTGTTCCCCAGATGGTTTTTGTTTCAATGTTGTTTTTCCAAAATTCAAAACCAAATGTTGACATTTTGTCATAACATTTTTCAGAATAAACCAATTTAGTATTTTTCAGCATGTTTTTCATTCCTGTCCTATTTAACATTTTAAAATAAAGCGATTCTGGATCACTGTTGTTAAACCCTGAGAAGCATGGAATTTCTCAAAAAATGTTTTCAAACTTCCTTTTGGTGGTGTTGGATAATGTTCCCATTGATTATAAGTAAAAACATTTCTAGGTTGTGCAGATTTATGCAAATAGTGATGACCATAGTGATTGTAACAGTATAATTCTTCATAATTTGATGAACCCTGTAAATAATCATGTTCTGTAAATTTAGCTGACATTATTAAATCTGACACCATATTATTAATATTTTCAAAATCCCAATCATCAGAAAAGGAACTTGGTTTCACAAAATCACTTAAGGAAATCTTGAACTGGTGTGGATACTTCAAGAGCTCAATCGGGCCATAAATATCATAGTCAGTTCTGTCCCATACAATACCCCAGGTATTGGATTGGCTGTGATGTTCACTGATGATAGTTCTCTTTTCTCTATGTGAGAGGGTCTGTGCGACTTTAGGACCAAGTTGATGTTCTGACTTGCCGTGTCCATTGTACTGTATTTTCCATCAATAAATTTTCCCAAACGTAAAACTAGGATTAGCCAAAGTAGAAGGATAAGTACACCTAACACAATCCAAAGTTCAATCCAAGGGGAAATCAGATATGTTTCTTTGAGTTGATGAAAAAGTTCTGTAATTTTCATTTTGAAAGTTTTTGTTGCTGGCTTGTCTCCATGTTCACTAGGATCATCAGAAAAGTCCTCAAAGTTGATAAAATAGTCAGATGCAGTTCTGTCAATTGGTGGGATCGCTTCCGGATTTCCATTGATCTTTGCATTTTCTTTTGTTACGTTTGTACATTCTGAAGCTACATCGTTGTAGATTGGTGTACCTTCACGAATTGTTGCAATTTGGGTTTCAAGAGGCACAAGTTCCATGGCTTTGTTTCATAGTCCTTTTTTATTTACTGTTGGTTTATCGAATGTGATTAGTATCTCAGTTTGAACCTCTTGGATTGTAGCAAAGTTTGGTCTTCTGCTATTTCTTGGGAGTCCAATGGGCCTGCTATTTATTATCGGCCACATGTTTGTTGTTTCACCAGGTCGATTGAAACAATTCTGCTTTCTTTTTTACCAGCAAGTGGCAGTAAAACTACTGATCCTGTTCCGCTGATAGCTAAGTAGTACTGCTTTTCTGTAAGAAGGCCCAAATTCCTTCTTCATCGCGATCTTTGCTCTGACCAGATCCCCAATCTTTGGAATCCAGACAGGTCTTGCTGGGACAGGTGGTTCTTCAGTGGTTGTTGGCTTATTCTTTATGTTACTTAGACTCTTTCTTGGTTCATTCAAGTCCTGTAAAACAGCCAAACGATCTTTGATATCAAAAGATTTTTCTTCTACCACTGAAGTCTGACGATCCAAATCCTGGATAATCATTCTAGTTCCAAACAAAAGTTCATACGGACTGAAACCTTTTAGAGAATCTCTTGGCATGTTATTAAGACTACGTTGGACACTTATTAAATGTTTGACCCACCCATCACCCGAACCTAATACCCTCGCCGTTATAGATTGCTTTATGTCACGGTTTTTTCTTTCCACTACCGCATTTCCTTCAGGATGGAAGGGAGAAGAGTACCGCAATATAATGCCCATGCTGGTCATGGCCTCTTTGTAAGCTCGAGAGCTAAACGCAGGACCCTGGTCAGAATGTAGCATGCCAATTGCGTATGTGCCGATAAAGACTCGCAAATCTTTTATAACAGTTCTGGCATCAGCCGAGCGCTGGGGTCTACATTTTTAGTGAATCAAGTCTTAATAATTATGGGGACGCATTCCTCCGGCTGGATTTCTGCGTTATAGATCGCCTGATGCTTTCTAATAAAGGTGTCCTGGCAATAGTCTGGTCCGGTTCACAACTGCGATCTCTGTTGCAGTCTGGACAATCCATTGCAAATTTGTAAATTTGCAAGCTCATCCCCGGCCACCAGTATTCTGATTGTAATTGTATTAGAGATTTCAAGATCTGTTGGTGCCTTGGACCCAGTCCCATATGTGCGTCTTCAATCAAGAAAACTCTCCGGTTCGTGTTTGGAATTACTCTATCCCCCACTCCAGGGTTTCGATGCAAAAGGAACGGAGTTTGCATCAATTATGTATGTATTATTGAGTGGATAGTTGAGAGGTAATGCTGCATAATCGCCTTTTAATGAGGCTTTTACCGCCAGCATGGTTTCTCCATCTATTTGTTTTTCTGAACGCTTTTTAGTGGCTACGGAAGCCGGTTGACCAGCCACCGCTGTGGCTCTATCAGCCAATAAATTCCCTGCAACGTGAATGCCATCACGTCGATGACTCAGTGTATGTATCACGTGAGTCTTTTGTAGTTATTTTTGTAACAGAACTACTTGTTCCCAAAGCTTTTTGTGCTTTATTGTGGCACCTGTGTCATCTTTGTACCCGTTCTTGCTCCATGTCTGCATATCACTGTTGTATGACTTGACGCAGTAATGTGAATCGCACACTATTAGTTTGGGGAATTTGCGATCGGCATTTTCAAGCGCCTTCTTTAAAGATCTTATTTCAGCTCGCTGAGCTGAGCAGTTTCTGAGTGATTCAGTTTTGGTAATCATTGGTTTGAATTTACCAGAGTGCCAGCGACCTTTAACAATCGCGCAAGCTGCATTGTAGGATTTTTTTCTCTACATTGTACTGATGTGCAAATCTGTCCATATAGATTATACAGGTATAATGTTCGAGAGGCAGAATTTCGATTGGCAGAGAATATTCTTGTTCGTATTCTAGATCATCTAGTTTTTCATTTTCGGGTCAAAATAGTATTCCACGACTTCTGCAGCAAGAGCATTTTCCCATTGTATCCATTTTGGATCTAATGCCACTGTTTTCAAGTTGCGTGGACATGTTAATGCCTCAAGGGCTGATTCTGCAATATAAACAGTTATTCTTTTGCCTTGGGCTAGGGCTCTTTCTCCTGCTACAGCAGTTTGAACCGCTGTCAGATTTTTTTCTGTAGAACTGAATTTCATTTCAGCCTGTGTGTACAAGTGTGATTTGTAAGCTATTGGTACCGTTTCTCCCTCATTGGAGGTCAGGTATGTGAATCCGCATTTTCCTGGAATTACTCGGATTACAAGGTTGCGTATGTTGTCGCGAGTTTGCAATTTTGTTTTAGTTAACATGTCTGTCTGTAATGATCTCAACATTTCTGTGTGTTTTTGAGTCTAATGTATGGGTTTGAAATCAGGTTTTATTAATTCATAGAGAGGTTTAACCCTCTCTGCATAATTTAGAATGTATGTTCTTCCGAAATTCAGGTAGCCTAGTTTTGATTGTAAATTTCTCCGCGTTTTTGGTGCTTGGAGTACTGCACATTTCTCTAAGAAGTTGTCTGCCAGGTTTTTGCCTTCACTTGATAATTCATATACTAAAAATAGGACTCTTAGATGGGCAATTCTTGACATTTTAAAGTTGAATTTGTAACCCTCTGATGCAAACCCAAGAATTATGGTGTTCACTCTTTTTAAGTGAGTCTCCAGGTCATCGTCTGTCAGATAGATGTCATCAACATATGATAATGCTTCATCATAATATATTTGTAGTAATTCTGTTTCCCTTGCTGAGAATAATCCTGGGCTATTCTTGAATCCCTGTGGGAGTCAGTAAAGTTGTTTTTGCGACCCCATTATTGAGAAAGCGGTTAAGTACCTGCTTTCAGGTGCTATGTTTTGACAGAAGAATCCATTTGAAATGTCTAATGTCGTTTTATATTTTTTGCGCGCGATATTGTTCATTAGTGCGGTACTGTGTGAATTTTGTACTGCAAATGTTTTACAGCAGGAGTTTAAATGTCTGTAGTCCAAAACTAGACGATATGAATCGTCTGGCTTGGAGACAGGAAACAAAGGATTGTTCATTTGTGAGGTGCATGTTTCAATCACCCCTTGGTATTCAAGTTGATCTAAGATCTCCTTGACTTGCTTTTTAGCTTCTTGTTTAACTGGGTACTGTCTTTGTGCAGTCGGTTGATTTTTCAACTGGATTTTGTGGTGAGGAGAATCCTCATCCCATCCCACATGATTTTTGTATAATGCAGGGGCTTGGGCCACCGCCCATTTTCTTGCAAGTGTGTATTTTTTATGAATTGGGATATGATTTGAGAAGGCAGGCATAATCATTTCTTCGCCATTGGGGCACTCCCTAACTAAATCTGGTGGCCAGTCTTTTTCAGCTAACAGGATGTCATAGCCTTTAGAAAGATTTTCCCAAAAGAGACTTTTAATTTTCCTATTTTTATCTCCCTCTATACGCAATGTTATTTCATATAGTTTATGGGGCACACTAACTCGTGTGTCTGCAGTTTTCACCTGAATGTATTCATTCGTGTCCACTGTCTCCAGAAGAATAATCAGGATCTTGGGAGCTATGCTCACTTCTGCTGCGCTGTCTAGCATTGTCTAGGCCCACTCTCCGTTTTTCAGTTGTGTCCTCAGAATCCTCGGCATGTTTAATTTTAATGCTTGCTACCTTCTTTCTGGGAAATTGTGTTTTCTTACTTTGATGAGCAGGTTCTTTGACTTTGGACTTGATGTGCTCTTCCTTGTGTTCTGACCATCCTCTTCTTTCCGATTTCTGTGAGGAAGATCGAGAAAGATTGAGTTAGAAGGATCGAGAGGGACGTGCATCAATGTCTTGATATCTGTCAGGTTTTCTTATTGTATCCCTATCTCTAAGGTTATATCTTTTTTCCCAGGGTTCCCTTTGGGGAGATTTGTCTCTTCCAACCGGTGATTTATTCCTCCATTGGGGAGAACTTCCTCTGGACTGGAATTGTTTTTCTCTGGGAGTGGATTGTTTATTACCATCCCAGCTCTTTTTTGGAGTATTTAGATTATTTTTAATATAGTTTTTTTCAGGATTTTCAATTAGTTGGGGTTTTACCGGTTTACCACCCAAACTATCTCTTCCTAATTCTTCATAGGATTTTTCTATGATGTTAGCAAGCTCAAATGGTTGGTCTGTTATATCTGTCTCCTTCAATTTCTGGCGGATTGCCACACATGTTGCTTCTCCTTTTATGTTGGCTAATAATATAGCCGAGACCCGCTTAAAGTCCTTCAGTAATTTCTTACCCAGAGTCAAAGCAGGTTCTGGACCGTATTCATTTTTAATCTGTCTTTAGGACATCTGGTATAACCGCCATAGACAGAACACCATGTGTTTTTGTGTAGATGGAAGCAAAGACTGTACCCCAAGTGTCACAGTCCTCCACATGTGGTGTGATCCCCATTGGGAGGCAGATAGTCAGAATTCTGTGTTTTTCGTGTGGGGTAGTATCAGGAAATATTGCCTCTATCTGGGTGATTTTTTGAGCTAACCAGAATGGAATTTGTTCCCGTTTTGAGGGTGTTTTACCAAGACACGATTGTATGTTCTGTGGTATAATCCTGTTTGTGTTCCCCTGATGAGGGGTCAGTTGTGGGATGTTAGTTGCTGGTTGGACTGTTGCAGTTCGCATGATATGTTGGACAAATTGTCTATGTATTTTAATTAAAAGTTTTAGCTGAGCTAAAAGTTCCCGGTCCGACATTTTATCAATGTCTGGGTGTGGTGTGTAGCTGGCTAGAACCGGGCAAGTGGCTCCTGGTCTACCTAGTGGACTGTGCCTAGTGATGTGATTTTGATGTTTTAGGGCGCCTTTAAACCAGAGCAGGTGCTCTTGGTATGTTAGTGGGATTTCAACGTCTTCGAAAGGAGTTTATATATCCGGAGGTTCTTCTATTTTGTGATAGTGGAAGTCTTTTGTTACAGCGTGTGCTGCTGGAAAATTTATCCATGAATAGAATACCTCTGTCTGCCGAAACTCATGTGCCTCTATCACGAATATGACTGTACCACCTCTTGGTGATAGTCCATTCTCTATAGGTTTAAGAGTTATTGTTCTTCTTATATTGACCGGAATGATTATAGCATTCGGGTCATTTTCTTGACTAAGAGTCAAGCTGCTAATGCTTCTTTCTCTCTTTCGTCTTCACTTTCTCCCATTTTACTGACAGAAAGTTTTGTTGCAGATCAAGTTTCAAGGAAACAAAGATTAGGTGCACAATATTTTGGAACACTGTATATCCTTCATTGTTGACTAAACCAAGAACTAATACATAGGATTGTCATCCTACTAAGTTCCGGCGGATATTAACCTTTCACCCACTCCAGACATCTATTGGAGTTTTTATGGGAGAAAGGGGTCTGTGTGAAAAGCACGACTGAGTTACTCTAGTGTCTTGCGTTAGATTATCGCCTTACCAAACGTTGGGCGCCATGTAGTGTAGTTCCTATTTTCCCAATAGGCTCTGCGCATTGGAATAACATAAACAGCAGTGTAGACGTAGGACTTAGGTCATCTAGGTCTCTACTGACTATGTTAGACTTAATTTAGGTTTGCCAGCTAGCTCAGAGGTCACTAGAAACTTTCTCGAATTAACAGGGAGGAGTGAACTTCCCTGATTAGACAAGAAGGGATTCAGTTTCTGACAACTGCATAAACATGACAACTTTGCTCCCTCAGAATAAAGAGTGTATCTCTAGAGTCGTGTGAAAACAATAGACAGCTATTTCACTCAGTCAGTCGTGCATGCTTAGTTCCACCAGATTGCAGAGAAATAGAGTGACGTGCGTTTTCAATAAAAGGTGTTATTTTACTGAGCAGTCTTCTTTCTCATCCAAGAGAAATGAATTGCCACAATTGCAATACTTATCATGAAGTAAAGTGCGTACAGTAAAAGTAGTATTATGAAATAATACTGTAAAAGCATTGATATGGTTTCTTAGCCATATGATACTTAAAATGGATAAAATATATACATACATAAAAACATTGACTAAAGAACTCAACTGGTGCTTCTAAGATATGCCTACCCCGGTGTACCTGACCTAAGCCTAATACGTGGGAAGGAGTAAGTAAGTAGCAGTTTTAAGTTAAAGTTAGGTTTTTGCCAAGTATCGGAATCAAGAACTCTGTCTAAGGTTTTAATCAGCTCCGTACCTTGGTTATAGAATGAAGGAGGTCTTGTATCTCGCTTCTCAGGACTCGATCTCCCAGCAACCAGCGAGGGTAACTCGGGAACACCGGAGCTGGATTTTCTCGGCGTGAGAAAAGGCAGTTTCTCCAGGGCGTCAAAAAAAGGGAGGGGCAGCTTCCTTCGGCTCTGGCAACAGCTGGGCTCTCGGACAAGTAGAACGACGCTCTGCTCCCCACCACCGTGTGTTTGCTTATGGCAACATTGATATATTTATACCTGAAAGGTATTGGGTTTGATGTAAGGTTGGACATAAGACGTCATTAAGAACTAACAGTTCTTGCTGGACTCTAGGAGTTCTTGTGCAAATCAAAACAAAAGCAGGAGGGGGATTCCCGGGCTGCTGGAGGCTTGGTTTGTTTAAAGAACGCGTTGTGCTTTCTAGGAGTCTATGGGAGTAGCCTTGCCGTGCTTTTGACTGCATGGGCTATTACTAAATATGGATCTGATTCTTATGCCTTTATAAGGGTACTATTTATTAAAACCACATAAGGGCATGAATCGGGAATATCGAATTAGGGTCCTAGATAGAAATACAACAGTATTAGTGATGAGAGTAGTTTTAATAAGTGTCTACAGAGGTATAGCTTAAAAATGTGACACCATTGTCACAGGGAATAGTCTTGCCTGTCTGGAATCACACTGTGAGTCTGTGTTCACTTATACAATCATTCTGACAGAAGCATGTGGTTATTTAATCTCTTTGCTGACACATAACTGCTTAAAAAGTTATCCTGTTGTCAATTTTTTTTATATTCAAATTCTATTGATCTTCAACAAACACAAACAAATCAGCAAAATCACCGATAGTAGATATTCAGTTACACCATCAAAGTCCATATGACCCCAGTTCTGCACCCCGTGAGGTGTCCAACCAAAGATAGAGTCAGAGTACCATTAGCTTCCTTCGACAGCGCCCAGCCATTTACCCCATACCCTCCGGTATTTCTTGGGACATCCACTGGCCGTGTATAGAGCTTTCTCTTGTATAGCGCACCAGTCCTCTCCATTGTGCCATTTTCCCAGAGCTGGTGGATCGGGACTAATCCATGCTGCTGCTATGTTGCGCTTGGCAATTATCATAGCTGTGTTAAAGAAGGTCTTATATTTTCGGGGCCACTCTAGCCCATTTGGTATCCCCAGTAATGAATGTCGTGGATCGTGAGGAATTGTCCAGCCCAGGACCTCCATCAGCCAGCCGAGCACAGGTCCAGACCACGTGAAAAAAATCTGCTGGGGCCTGGCTGCACCTAGCGCACGATGGATCAGAGCAGTAGGCCCACTCGGTGAAGGTGTACCTGAGTGAGGTAAGCGGTGTTCAAATAGTATAATTGGATTAGTCTAAATTTGGTGGGGGCGGTAATTGTTTTGGGTACCATGAGCCTATCGCGCCAGTCCACCTCGTCCAGGGGCCCCACCCAACCGTCTATTGGTCCTTCAGTTTTTCCAGGGAGGTGGGAATATTGTTGATTAAGGTGCTGTATATAAGGGGAGATGCCCCCCTTGCCCAAGTCCCCCAATAAAGTCTGGGCCTCCATGGGGCTCTATTCCAGGAGCCGAATGTCATCTATGATGTGCATGTGAAGGGCGTGTCTTAACTGTAAATGTTTGTAAAATTGGGATGGGGACAGGAAATAACGGTTGCACATACCCTGGAAGGAAAGCTTGTGGCCCCCCACTCAGATGTCCCCAAGCTGTGTTATACCAATTAGGTCCCAGGTTCTGAACCCCCGCAGACCACTCACTTCCCGGAGCAAAGCCCCTTGCCAGAGGAAGGTGCATTTGGTCAATTTGCCTGTCCAGCTGGTATGGCGCAGTGAAGCCCGCCAAGCCAAGAATACCGAACATGTCACGTCTGGCAGCTGGATCAGGATGGGTCCCCCATACAACATGGCCTGTATTTTAGAAAATCCCAGTTCACACAACTCCAGCCGGTAGGCCGGGTCAGACCATCCCCCGTTGAACCAATCTTGGACCACCAGCAAACATGTGGCTATAAAGTAGAGGTATAGATGCGTCATGCCCATGCCCCGTCAAAGGTAGGAATCCTACATGTGGAGAGAGCCAGACTCGACTTCCAGCCGCCACATAAAAATTTGGTAAGTAAGCCGTCCAACACTTTAAACCAGGATCTGGGGAAACAGAACGGGGTGTTCTGGAAGACATAGAGGAAATGGGGAGGATCAGCATTTTAAACAAGGCGACCCTGCCCAGAGGGTTCAAGGGCAGTGTCTTCCATTTCTGAAGGTCTTCTTTGGCCTTTTTGACCAGTGCGGTTACATTGCCTGTTGTCTACTATTAGCAGTATCAGAACCAGTCACTGTTTATGCACTTGGAGAATGATTCAGGCATTCAGACAAGCAGTGCTATAGTGAAATGTGTAGAATGTAAATGGTCACCTAACCCCTTCCAGACTACTGAGTCTCTCCTGCTGAAGTCCAGGGAATAGTCTTGCTTGTCTGGAATCACACTGTGAGTCTGTGTCCACTTGTACAACCATTCTGACAGAAGCAAGTGCTTATTTAATCCCTTTGCTGACACATAACTGCTTAAAATGTATCCTGATGTCAACCACTAGCAGTATCAGAACCCAGTTACTGTTTATGCACTTGCAGAATGATTCAGGCATTCAGACAAGCAGTGCTGTAGTCAAATGAGTAGAATGTATACAGTCACCTAACCCCTTCCAGACTACTGAGACTCTCCTGCTAAAGTCCAGCGAATAGTCTTGCTTGTCTGGAATCACACTGTGAGTCTGTGTCCACTTGTACAACCATTCTGACAGAAGCACATACTTATTTAATCTCTTTGCTGACACATAACTGCTTAAAAACGTATCCTGATGTCAACTACCAGCAGTATCAGAATCCAGTCACTATGTATGCACTTGTAGAACGATTCAGGCATTCAGACAAGCAGTGCTATAGTAAAATGTGTAGAATGATTGCGGTCACCTAAGTCCTTCCAGACTACTTAGTCTCTCCTGCTAAAGTCCAGGGAATAGTCCTGATTGTCTGGAATCACACTGTGAGTCTGTGTCCTCTTGTACAACCATTCTGACAGATGCATGTGCTCATTTAATCTCTTTGCTGACACATAACTGCTTAAAAACATATCCTGATGTCAAATACCAGCAGTATGAGAACCCAGTCACTATCTATTCACTTGCAGAAAGATTCAGGCATTCAGAAAGGTAGTGCTATAGTGAAATGTGTAGAATGTATACAGTCACCTAACCCCTTCCAGACTACTGAGTCTCTCCTGCTAAAGTCCAGGGAATAGTCTTGCTTCTCTGGAATCACATTGCGAGTCTGTGTCCACTTGAAGAACCATTCTGACAGAAGCATGTGCTTAGTTAATCTTTTTGCTGACACATAACTGCCTAAACACTTATCCTGATGTCAAATACCAGCAGTATCAGAACCCAGTCATTGTTTATGCACTTGTAGAATGATTCAGGCATTCAGACAAGCAGTGCTATAGTGAAATATGTAGAATGATTGCGGTCACCTAAGCCCTTCCAGACTACTGAGTCTCTCCTGCTAAAGTCCAGGGAATAGTCTTGCTTGTCTGTAATCACACTGTGAATCTGTGTCCACTTGTACAATCATTCTTACAGAAGCATGTGCTGATTTCATCTCTTTGCTGACACATACCTGCTTAAAATGTATCCTGATGTCAACTACCAGCAGTATCAGAACCCAGCCACTGTTTATGGACTTGGAGAATGAATCAGGCATTCAGACAAGCAGTGCTGTAGTCAAATGTGTTAGAATGTATGTGGTCACCTAGCCCCTTCCAGACTACTGAGTCTCTCCTGCTAAAGGCCAGGGAATAGTCTTGCCTATCTGGAATCACACTGTGAGTCTGTGTCCACTTGTACAACCATTCTTACAGAAGCATGTGCTTATTTAATCTCTTTGCTGACAAATGACTGCTTAAAAACGTATCCTGATGTCAACTACTAGCAGTATCAGAACCCAGTCACTGTGTATGCACTTGCAGAATGATTCAGGCATTCAGACAAGCAGTGCTGTAGTCAAATGTGTAGAATGTATGCGGTCATCTAACCCCCTCCAGACTACTGAGTCTCTCCTGTTAAAGTCCAGGAAATAGTCTTGCTTTTCTGGAATCACACTGTGAGTCTGTGTCCACTTGTACCACCATTCTGACAAAAGCATGTGCTTATTTAATGTCTTTGCTGACACATAACTGCTTAAAAACTTACCCTGATGTCAATTACTAGCAGTATCAGAACCCAGTCACTGTTTATGCGCTTGCAGAATGATTTAGGCAATCAGACAAGCAGTGCTGTCGTCAAATGTGTAGAATGTATGCGGTCACCTATCCCCTTTGAGACTACTGAGTCTCTCCTGCTAAAGTGCAGGGAATAGTCTGGCTTGTCTGGAATCACACTGTGAGTCTGTGTCCACTTGTACAACCATTCTGACCGAAGCATGTGCTCATTTAATGTCTTTGCTGACACATAACTTCTTATAAACATATCCTGACGTAAACTACTATTAGTATCAGAACCCAGTCACTGTTTATGTACTAGGACAATGAGTCAGGCATTCAAACAAGCAGTGGTACAGTCAAATGTGCACAATGTATGTGGTCCCCTAACTTCTTGCAATCTACTGAGTCAGTCTTATAAAAGTGCAGGGAATAGTCATGTTTGTCTTGAATCACACTGTGAGCCTTTGTGCACTTCTGTGATCATCTTGACAAAAGTATGTCATTATGAAATCACTCTGCTGAAACATAAGTACTTATAAAGTGACTACTACTACTACTACTAGTACTCTAGGTACTCATTCATAGTTTATGCATTTGTATTGCACTTATTCATTTTAATAATTATTTAATTAGTAGATGTGTATATTCATTGTGGTTTATAAAGGGACTGTTTAAATGTTTTTTATGTAGAATGTTTATGTTTAGAAATAGAATAGTATATTTGATTTTTTTTTTAAATAATGTCCTATATTTTTTTCAGGTTTTGTTCATCATCATTAAAAGAAACTTATTATGGCTAGAAAATCATAAAAGAGAAAACAACACAAAAAGGACTATTATTTGAAGAAAACTCAACAGCAAATATTGGATGAACAACAGCATGTTAGAAAAAAGAAGACGTCTTGCGGTAAGAGAACAAAAGAATTTATTAAAAAACTTTCAATGCCTAATAATAGTGTGGAGATTGTGGAAACTATAAAGAATGCCTCAACAACATAAAAGAATACCAAGAAAAAGATTGTAAAAAATTGGAAATTACATTCAAAAGACACAATGTATGGTAAAAGGCAGCAGTGTCAGGATAAAGAAATAAGAAAGAAGATCTTTTACAATAGAGCTGTCTTTATTTTGTGAAAAGATGTGAAGAAATACAAAAGAAGAGCACCATGTTATAAAAAGAAAAAACAAATTGAAAATATTGTTGAGAAGGCTTTTGAATTAAAAAGGAAATTATTAATTTTAGTTTTGAACAGAATTCGATCACTAGATAAACAAATTCATTTTATGAAGCCCAAAAGTAAGCAGAAAAGAGTAATTAACAGAACTATTTTTTTTTTTTTGGGTGAATGGTAACACAGTTCAAGTTCAGAACCTTTATTTAATGAAGACAGTTATTTTCAAACCAATACTTTATTGCTTGCAGTTGATACCAGTGGTCGAGCTTATGAGGTTAGAAATGGTTGTCCTATTGAGGAAGAGAAGATGGTTTCTAGAAATGTAAAAGAACTAATAGCTGATGAAATTCTAGGGAGATGTCCTAAAGCCCCAGTGTATACTTGGGATTGCAGTAGTATTTGTAGTATACAACAGGAATCTATAGATATTTTATGCAATTTTTTACGACAGTTTAGTAAAAAATGTGTTAAACAAAAGATTAAGATGTTGCAAGGACTAGATCCTTGCAGAGTGAGAAAAAATACTGGTTTGCAAGGTCATTCTCTGGCTTGTCTTTCTAGGAAAGTATGTCAGAGTGTTTTTTCATCATTTCAGAATGTTAGCAGTACATCATTCTCCAATGCGGAAGTTAGTCAGAAGATTGTATTACGCAAAAAGTGTGTTCTTTGACCGGGGTGGATAATCACATCACCGTTGGGACGCTGTGTATGATTCTGAATATTGAATTTTAGAACCAACTGAAGAGCTAGTGATTTACACGAAACTTGTCTGGAGCCTGAAACGGCCAATAAGTAAGCATGGATATGAATTTTGGATACTGCGCAGAAATAGATAACGTGACAAGGATATTTGTGCTTGAAGTGTGTTTTGGAGGATTACTCATCAACTTCAAAGGAACTTGGAATAAAGGTTTCCACGTCAGCCCTGATGAAGCCTTTGGGGTGAAACACGTTGGCTGTATGGATCAAGAATATATGAAGAATTTTTTATGAAGACAAGTATCCTTATCAATCTGTGTGATTTGTGTGCATATTATATGTTATTTACCATGTGCCTCTTTGAGCGATTGTTGTGTATAGTTTAATTTAGGCCCTAGGGCAGTGGACCTACAAAGGAGGGCACAAGCTAGATTACTAAATGAGCCTACATTCAGTGATAGAAGAGTAAGTGCGTGTTAGGAAATAGGTCTAGTCTGTCTTCTATGGCCATATTCCACCATCACATGATCGGCCCTGAGGGGATAAAAGAACCCCCCCTTCTTTGATTCAGTGCTTGGTATCTTTTAGCTTTGGGTTCCAGGTGCTGGGTTGTGGTATCTAAGCTGTTAGAGAGATTTGGGTTCACGGGCTCGTGTTCCTTTGTTACTAGATCCACTCTGAGTCATTCGTTCTGTTTTTGCCTTGCCTTTTCCTTTCCCTGGTTGTTCCGTTTTTTCCTATCATTTGGTTCATCTTATGGGATTTCTGCATCCCGCCCCCCCTCCCTTCCTTTGTTTTCTTGAAATACTTAGTGCTGTTGTGTTTTCTTGCTTATCGAGGGTAAACTGGGGCTCCAGTCCCCTCGAATGATGCCCCCTCGGAAGGAGAGTCAGTTTGTGTTCTGAGAGACTCCAGCTGGCGTCTTGGAGAGTTAGCTGCGTGGATTCCGAGCAGCACCCTCTACTTCCGCGTTTGTTGTAGGCAGTCCGCCTCTTTGTGTGCCGCTTGGGCGCTTTCAGCCGTGCTGAGACCACGGAGAAGCTGCTGATCCCGGAAGAGGGATTCATTTGTTTTTTGTTCTCCCCTCTCCGTTCAAAAACTGTAATCACTTACCAGGACAATAGTTTGGGGGTTTTTCATGCCGAGTACAATGGCTTTTTCCCCCTAAAATCCCGTTTTTGGCGGAAAGCGTCCTCGAGTGCAGTCCCCTTATTTCCTACCTCTTTCTAGAACTGGAAGCTCTTACGATAGTGGAGTTTTTATCCTTCCTGCTGCCAAAGACCTCCCGAGGCTGATCCTGTACAAGTTACAAGTAAGGAGGTGGTCTTTTCATTACATGGTGGAGTGTGGTTATGGGATTGGGAGAATAAGGGGTACACATAGGAGTAGGACACAGAAGTAATTGTGTGTATATTGATCCGTAAGTACAGAGGCGTGGAGGTGGTGGTCGAGTATCATTGTCCAGTCCAGCTCAGGGGTGAAGCCTTTTTTGACGTCCCTTTCGTTTGTCTTCCTGTCCCCTGCCCTGGGCTCGGGTGTCCTCTCATGGTTATCTACCTCACGTTCCTGCAGTGTTTGGGCCAGTGGAATCCAACAGTGCGGCTGTAATTGTTTTCCCCCACTGCCTGTGCTGTTTTCTATTTTATTACGCAAAAAGTCCAGCACTAATGTTAAATGAGTTTAACAGTGCTCTTTTGTGTGGGTCAGTGTCAGGTATGAAGAAAGTTTGTGATTAAATTGAGTTTTGTTACCTTGGTCCTGAACAAGAGAGTGCAGAAACTGACACATAAATAGAAGAAAATGTTCAAGAGAATGTGGAACATACTATTATAAAACATTTTGAAGAACAAATTGCAAAGTTTAAGGTGATTTCAGGTGAAAGGCAAAATTATTCTTGTGTTTGTTGCCGACGAACTCACTATAAAAATCAGACTAGGACTGTTGATCTATATTTAAAAAGTGAAAGAGAAAATAATGATAAGTGGAAGGAATTTGCAACTTATTTTTTGGTAGAGAATTGCTTTGATGTGGGTTCTGATAAGCTTATTTGTAAATATTGTTATAACAAATTAGACAAGAATAAAATGCCCGCTAGAGCTGCCCATAATAATCTAGAGTTGGTAACTATTCCTCCAGAACTGATAGATTTAAATACGTATGAGTCTATTCTGATTCAATGTGTGCACCCATTTCAGGCTATTGTTCGTATGGAGCCTAAAACAGGTAAATTGCCTCCTTCAGATTTACAGAGAGGATTAAAAGGAAGAGTTGTATATTTACCTCTAGATTTAAAGAAAAATATTGAAATTATTGGTGTTGAGAATGTAGAAAGTGGTCCATTAGTTATTCTAGTTAATGGTGTTCCTACTAAGAGTAAGAACATCTGGCAAGAATTAGTGGATGTTAAGAAAGTGCAAAAGGTAACATTATATCTGATAAAAAACAAGGATTACTACAAAAATGTGTATGTGGAAGAAGAAATACTTTTAGGAGATGACAGTGAAATGTCAAGTGGTCAAATTGAAAAAGTGGACATCCCCAAAAGTGAAGAAATCTATGAACATTATAGTGTGCATCCACCTCATTCGAAAGAAGTGATGGGGAATACTATTGAATTATTTCAAATGAAGAAAGCAATGGGGACTCCCATGAGTGTATGGGAAAAAAGTTTGGAAGCTCGTTATTTTCCACAGATGTTCCCAACTGGAAAAGGTGAACAATATGATGAACGATCAGTGCAGATTCCTGCATCTGAATATCGGACAACAAGATTGTATGCAGAAGATCCAATATTTGGACAGTGTATCCCATATATATTTCATCTTTTGTTTGAGAGTGACTTGTCAGGACTTTCATATGCAGTTAACCACATATTAAAAACAGGAGTAAATCTTCAAAATGTTTCTGCAACGAAATTTATGGATAAAGTAAATCAGAGAGAAGATCATTTAGAATCTCAGCTGATTAATTTGATGGCATGTTAGCGTGGTACTAATGAGTATTGGTCCGGTCGTCATCGAGAACTTAAATGTATGCTAAGGAACTCCTATATGGTTTGTTACCCTAAGCTGTGCTGAATACGCTTGGAATGATTTACTTGAATTTCTTCGAGAAGCAAATTTGAATATAACAAATATTGAATACAAAAGACCTGGAGAATTGTGCTTTTTGGATCCTGTTAATGTATGCAGATATTTCAATCATAGGTTTGAAGCTATGATGTCTTTTATCTGCAATAAAAAGAATCCTCCTATTGGAGAAGTTGTAGATTTCTTTTGGAGAAAGGAGTATCAAGCTAGAGGTGCTCCTCATATACATATGCTGTTATGGATCAAGGATGCACCCAAATTCGGAACTGATTCAGATGACAATGTTTTGTCTTTTATTGAAGAATATCTCACATGTGCTATACCAAAAAGAAAAAAAGAAAACAACTTAAGACTTACTATTCCAAAGTCATCAATGTGACAAATACTGTTGACGAAAGTACAAGTCTGAGGAAAAGTTTTATACCAAATGTCGTTTTGGATTTCCAAGTCCAGTCATATCCAAAGGAAGAGTAAACAGTTTCATGTCAGCTGTGAGACATACCATTACTAGAAAATCTCTTAAGAATACACACAATTTGAGAAGAAGTGAAGAATCAAAGTATAGCAATGATTATAATCCTGTTATTCTCTCAATGTGGAATGCTAATATGGATATCCAGTATGTTTCTGAGAATTCCATTGCTGTTGCCCGGTATGTGACATCTTACATAACAAAATCAGAAAAGACGGAGTTGAGAGAAATGTGGGAAGATATTTCTCACAAAAGAGTCTTAGTAGGAAATTATACAGTTTCAGTTAGAAGATGTTATTTCATTGAGAAATTGGAGCATATGAATGCTCAGATCGGTTATCATCTGCAAGTTTATATTCAAAATCTAGAAGAATCATTTGGGTGAGTCTAGGTCGTGCTGCAACATGAAATCTGTACAAGAAATTGAATATTTAGCAGAAATAGAACCAGAAAGTACAGATATTGTCAAAACAAACATGTTGGACACAGAACATATGTCTTTATGAAATGCTGCAATATTACACTTTTAAACGGAATACTACAGAAAACATAAATGATGGAAAATATGCAGTGATTGGTTCCGAAGGATGTTTGGTGAAACAAAGGAAAGGAAATTTGATTAATCACAGAAAACTGAGTTGTGATCCTTGAGATAAAAAGGAATTTTAATTGTTAGCACTTTTGCAACTCTTCAAACCGCAGTGTACAGAATTGGAATTACTTGGAGATTTTCAGAGCTATGAAGATTCCTTCAATGCTTGTAAAGATACCATAGAATGTAGAGTTTTTGCAAATTATCTGAAAATCTTGAATTACGAAATTGATCACGAAGCCACTATTGCAGCTGAGATTGCTAGAGACAGTTTTCAAAATAGCTCTGCTCCACTGAGTCAAGATCCACTAGGGCAACCAATTCTTGAAAATGAAGTGCCAATCGTGATAAATGAAGTGGAAACAGCAATGCATCAAGCTCAAGAAGATATTATGGACTTAGGAAACTTGGAAGAAAAACTTAGGGGTCCATTAGGATCGCGGGCGGAAACAGTCCGCCCGCCACCCTAACGGAGATTGGGACCGCCCGCCTAAAGGGCGGGGGTCCCGACATTGGCATTAGGATGCGCCCGCCACTGTGGCGGGCGCATTCCTCAAAGTAACATTGTGGCGGGCGGTGCTCACTGCACCGCCCGCCACAATGTTAAAAAGAAATGCATGCATTTGCATACTCGAAGCGGCAGGCACCGTGCGGTGCCTGCCGCTGCGATTATGCAAATGCAGGGGGGTACCACAGGTACCCCCCCATGTGCCACCCCCCTTTGCCCGTCACTCTGGGGGCCCACAGGGGCTTCCCATAGTGAACACCGCATGCCTTTCCGTGGCGGCAATGCCTATTCTAATATGGCTGGCGGTGTCTGATAGACACCGCCACCATGTTATCCTTTTTCCGCCCCGGCCGCTATGCGACCGGGGCGGAAAACAGGCGGGTGGTCTTTCCGACCGCTGCGGTCCCCTCTGCTTTCGTAATATGGCGGGGGGGAATGCAGGGAAGGATGGCGGGCGGATTGCCTCCGCCAGGGTGGCGGTGGCCACCGCTACCCTGGCGGAGGCAATCCGCCCGCCATCCTAATGGGCCCCTAAATGTTGAACAAAAATGACCATGGATTTCTTCATGAAAAGAAAGAATGGAGATGCACATCATTTCAACCTATCCGAATGTATGTCAGTGGTCAAGCTGGAAAAGGAAAAAGTTTCTTAATTAAAGTATTGACCAGTCATCTACAAAAAACACCTGACTCACATTTGTCTTGTGTTGTAACTGCTCCAACTGGGTTGGCAGCACACAACATTAAAGGAATTACATTACATTGTTTACTTATGCTACCTGTAGAGCATGAAAATAAATTGGAATATAACAAACTATCTGGAGAAGCCTGCTATGAAGTTTCAAAAGTTCTAAGGAAAATGAAACTTCTGAATAGTGATGAGGTAAGCATGGTTTCAAACTTAATGCTTGCTTTTGTGCATTTAAGAATGCAGCAAATTCTTGAAACAGAGTAAGATGTCTTATTTGGAGGAAAACATGTGATAGTTTTTGGAGACCTACTGCAACACACTCCTGTAAAAGGACAACTAGTATTTAAAACACTTGTATATGAAGACACCAAAAAGACTTTGGGAAGTGTTGGAAACGTTAACATTTGGTCATATTTTGAATACAAAGAACTCATTAAAAATATGCGACAGGCAAATGATGTTGATTAAGGAACTATTCTTCAAGATATAAGAATTGGAGTACTGACAGAACATGGCAAAAAAGCTTTGCAAAGTCGACTACTTACAAACTTTTTTCCAAACGAAAATACAGTTCTGGAAAAATATATTAAAAAATTGCAGAAAATAAATCTATAATCTGCTTAATGCCAACACTGCGAGAGTGTTCTATATTCAATGAAGAAATTTTGAAGCTAGAAAATGAAGAAATTATCAAAATGGAAGCAATTTATGATATAGAGCCTGAAGAAATCACTATTATTTTGATAGAAAAATTGAAAAAAAATTGGATTCTTTAGAAAAATCTATATTTAAAACTGCAGGTTTAGAAAAAAATGTATATGTATGTGTAAACTGTCGGGTAATTTTACGGCATAATTTAGATGTGGAAAAAGGTTTAGTAAATGGAACAATGGGTAAAGTTGTTGATTTTGTTAATCATCAAAAAAGAGATGGAATAGAATGTTTGAAAATCAAATTTGATCAGATTGAAGAAGTAAAACAAATTGGTCATTGTTCAGTTCATTTTTTGCTCGTTAAAGATTTATATGTTCATAGAAAACAGTTTCCTCTTTCTCTGGCATATGCAGTGACTTTTCATAAATCTCAAGGTTTAAGTGTAGATAATGCTTTATTAAATATTGAAAATACCATTTTTAAAGAGGGTATGGCATATGTTGCTTTCTCCCGAGTTAGAAATTTATGTGGATTGTATTTGATTGATTTTGATGAGGGAAATATTAGTGCCGATTCAAACTGTGTAAAATAGTATAATCAGTTAAGAAGAGTGTATGGTCCCAATTTAGGTGAATATCCTGTATATGAAAAGCTTGTAGTAGGTCGAAAAAGAAGATATGGGAATATCTGTAGTGAAGCTATAGAGAAGAAAAAAAATCAAGATAATGTTGAGATTGCAATGAAAAAGAAAAAGAAAACTATTTAAGAGATTGCCGGGTATCACTTAGTTCAGGTATCAATTGCTATGCTAATGTAGTGGTCAATGTTGTTTTTTTCTAGAAAGTATGCAACAGCAAATGATGGAGAATCGTGAAAAAAGATTTTGTTCCTTTTTGCATTGTATTTATGAAAAATTTAGAAGTGATAAAAGGAAAACACAAAGTGTTTCTGATATTTGTAATCTTTTGGATATATATGTTCTGGTTCTACACAATGTACGCAGAATATTCAACAAGATGCTCAGGAATTTTTAATGTATATGCTTGCAGTATTGGAAAATGAAGGAATAGAAATTGAAAATCTTTTTGGCCTACGTTATAAATGGTAACATGAATGTGAAAATTGTATGTTTACATCTAGCACTAACATAGACACTGAAAGATTTATATATTTGACATTACCAAACTGTACAACTGTGTCTTTCAACAAACTAGTTAAAGCAGCAAATCAAAACATGGAGTGTAGCCAATGCAAATCAGATATGTTATCAACATTATTTATACAAAGATTTGGACAATATATATTTTTAATGATACAACGTTGTACGACTGATGGAAGAAAATTGGAAACTTTAATAGAACATTTGTAGCAAGTCAACTATCAATAGTAGCAGTAGCAATTATGTTTAACGACAACATCTGGACATTACACTGTCTATTTAAAATCCAATAAATGATGGACACATTGTAATGATGCACATTTGGTTTTTAAACATCAATTGTCTCATGAATTACCGAATTCCTACCTAATATTTTTAAAGCCAAAGTTTTAAGAACATAATTCGGCCTATTGGAAATCTGTTAAAATGTATTAATATGATTACTATTGGACAATTTCAGTATAAAGGATTTCAGGAATACCATTTGGCCTAGAGGAAAGGTATAAATTTTAATGAAGGACTTTTTCTTGGATATTGTCACAGCATATATATTTAAAGAACATCAATTAGAGCATCTGGAAGTTATAAAAAATTGCTCAATGAATTATTATTTCAGTTCTTTCATATCGAAGTAAGAAAATTATCTTAGAAAGAAACATTTTATATATGTGTGATTTGTATTATATGGTATGTTATTGAGGATATTATGTTTATGGAATGTTGAAAAATAGTTGACTATATTGAAAATATTTTTGACACAGATTTGTTTTTTTTTAACCAATCTTATTGATTGGGTTTTTTTTGCCCGCTGTTAAGTGATGAGTAACATTGAATTCACTGTTTGTAGTGAAATTCAATGTATTCTGAGAACAACAAAAAAGCAAACAAAATAATTCATATAATGTTAAAATTATGTTGTGTTGTAAAAAATATAATATTGTATCTTATAACTGTATTTTTTTCTTCTCTTTCACAGATCCTAATGATAAAGTACGAAATGTTAAGAAATTTAAATTGTACAAAACAACAAATAATTTGTTAAGCATTTTGTGAAATGTACTACTGTAAAGGTAAGATTAACTAATGCAAACACTATCGATGCACTACTACATTCAGCTGTGCACTATATATATATAAATTGAAACTAATTACTCCATAAACTAGTACCTACGCAATCTAGAAATCCTCTTGTCTATCTCATGCACTTCTCCAATTACCCATTCAGCACCACCTACATACAGTATAACTCTGTAATACCTACTCACTTATAGATTCAACATATACTTTATTTGCAGCATTGAAATTATTCTTATTACTAGTTATGTAGGTATGGAATGGCGATCAGTAAAACATTTTATACACTATGCATGCAGATTTTTAAGCAGCTACATATTATTGATACACTCTTCTAAATACTCAGTTAGTACCTACACAGTGTAGGAATCCTCCTATCTGTCTCATGCATTTCTTCAATTACCGATCCAGCACTATGTACTTATCCTATTACTCCACCAATACATAAGCACTTATAAATTAAGTGTTCACTCTGTTTGCAGCACTGTAATCATTCCAGTTACTAGTGGTATGGGTATAAAATGGCCTAGGCACCAACACAAGTGCATATACAGTGTTCTGTGTATAATCCCTACAAATCTATAAGCATTAACATATTATTGGTCCACTCCATTAAATACTGAAGTACTACACATGCAGTGTAGGATTCCTCCGGTCACTCTCATGCAATTCTTCAATCACCCATCCAGCACTAGGTTCTTTTTGTATCAGTCTGCCAATACCTAAACACTTATGGGGCAGATTTACAAGCACTCTGCACCACCAGTACGTCACTTTTTGTAACGTAGTGATGGCGCCATATTTACAAGGAAAGGAAAAGCCACCTTGCGTAGATTTTCTTCTTCTTAAAAATACAAGCCCTTCATACACAGCACTTTGCATTGAAAGGGCGTTCCATAGATGTTGCTGTGGGTGTTTCCACGCAACACTCATAAAACAAGACACCTCTCCAGATTTATGAGAAATCGTAAATCTGGAGATGTGTGAGAATGCTGCACCATTCTAGAGTTGGTGTAGCAAAGTACCACGAGGAGAATTGTTTTCATTTCTCATTTTTTCCTCTTTCATTGCATGCTGAATTTCACTGCATACATTGAAAGAGGAAAATGCATTTACTGATTGTTTTTGTGCAGGATGGTTTGCCTGCCTGTACAAATACAATCTCCCCACGATACAGACATCTTTGCACCATGGTTTAAGGGTACGTGTGTCACTGCATGGCTGCAGTTTGTGCAACCGTGCGGAGGGAATCATAGAGTACCAACATATTTATGTACATATATCACATCTCGGTGCTTTGAAAGTGCCACAGCACAATGCAGCTAAAGAGCTTGCACTGAAATGCTGTAGTACTTCCTCATAAATCTTCACCTATAAATTCAACATACACTACTAATACATTCTTTCAGTCATTCGTGCTCTTTACATATATTCAGCCAAACCTTCACACATTATCATACAAATATAGTTCTTTCTTTAACCAGATAAGTTAGTTCTTAAAATATCTTTTTTTTTCTTCTTTTCTTCGTTTATATATTTTTTTATTTTTCTGAACAATTTTGTATTTTTTTGGTGTTTTCTAAAAAAAAAAAAAAACAACTGGAAACTTCAGGAATTATTTTTCATTCCATAAAACAAAACAAACAAAAAATTAGCAACGATGGTTCCGTTGCACAGCACAAACTGCTTCCACAGAATGCTCTCCAAAGCATATCAGTTTTTTGTACTTTTTGCAGTGCTGCTCTAGAAAGCCAAACTCTAGCCTAATGTCTGGTGCAGGTGTGCCAGAAGATGTATCGGCAGTACTTGGAACTGCAACTGGAGGGTTCATTTCTTCTCGTCTACATTCCTCCCGAGCCAGATTCATTGGATGTATGGTCTTCAGATGTTTATACATAGAGGCAGTACCACAAGACTACTTCTTCTGACTACTACCTCAAAGACAATACTCTTTGGTAAATGCAGCAGGTGACTTTTGTAGCATTCACCTTCTTCTGCCCGGGTGGAAAGGTGTGGAACTTCCACACGATGGATTCGGGCCTTTGAGGATGTGGAGGCTCTTGCAAAAATTCTTCTTCTGAAGAATGTTCCTCCTACTGCTTCTGCTGTCCTGAAGCCATGTTCTTCTATTTTTTTTTTTAAACACCCAAAAAAATGATGAAGTAAAGGTTCTTGTAAGCACACAGATGTCTCTCCAAAGATGCTCCAACAAGAATGGTTGAAATGGGTGGTGTCCTTTAGTAGTTACAATGGGAAATGTTATGAACCAATCAAATCTTTTTTTTCAGTCACATGGGATCCGTGGATCATGTGCACACACATCACGCACCCTACACAAATTTGCGAGAGTACATTTAAAAGTAATATAAGTTTATTACAAGTAAAAATATATTATTGTTATGAATACCTTAGATAATCTCCTGCCCTAATATGTATATTAAAGACATATATATATATATAATTTTAGACATATAAAAATGTTGTGGGAGTCACGCACCCACCACGCCAGACACATATATGACATCACGCGGAACCTGTCACGGCGCAAGCGTCACGTATAGTAATGCGCATGTGGCGCAAATGCGCGGGAGCTGGAGTTGTGGACCGGTCGCATAGCAATCACGCACATCACTGAAAATAAGCACCAGTCGCACACTGTACGCGGATCCTTCACAACATTTCTAAAATGATGGCTACAGTCCGCGCACCAATCGTGATGGGTACGCTTTGGGTGTGCGACTCCCAAAGTTTTTTGGGAAAAAAATAGTAATAAAACATTATATAAATATATTAAAATAAAACAACAAAACTTAAACAATATTGCAGTATGAATATTGTTTTCCATTTTTCTTTTCCATTTTTTATTATAAATATATAATGTTATTTAATAAAAAAATATTTTAAAATAAACAGTTACAAAACTGTAGAAAATCAGTACCAAAAAATACATATAACTATTATTTAATTTAAAAATTATCATTTAAAAAAAACTTTCAAAATTCACTGAAAAAACCATAGTTTTCAGACACGCTATAGTCGGAGTTAGCATTTAAAAAAACCTTACAAGTTCACTGAAAAAACCATAGGTTTCAGGGCAGGTATAGTTAGCAGGACATTTCACTCATACAAAACCATTGAAATTCCTCTTATAGTTAGTTCTGCTAACTATAACTCGCGCGCCCGCAATGCACTTCTGATGATGTCACATATTACATCATTCATGACATGGTCAGTGACATCACTGATGACATCACTGATGACATCTCAAATGACAACCAGCGTCGTGTGGGAAAATTCACTATAAAAGCAACAACAAAAAGAACACAAAAACCAAAGCAAACTGCATAGCAACATGGATGCACCCGGACCGAGTGCAGAGAACAACCCGAACCCCACAAGTCCCACTGAGGACCAGCCAGGAACCCCGTGTTCGGGGAAGAGCAAGGAGAAGAGGAAGACGGGGTTCAGTCCACAGGAAGACCGGATCATCATCACAGAGTTGATAGAACACTACCAACAACTGTTTGTCACCGCCACTGTGTCATTGGCAACACAAAGGGAAATATGGCCGTCCATCTTTAACAATGTTAATGCAGTCGGAGTATCGAGGAGGGTAATGGAGAAGGTCAAGAGGCGCTGGCCTGATGTGCAAAGCCAGACCAAACAGAAACTTGCCGTCAACAGGAAGGCAGCAAAGGCGACTGGAGGTTCGGAGTCCTGCAACACAGAAGGAGCTGGATGAGCTGGAGGAAATGGTGGATACAGTCATCAGTGTGGAGACGGTTGGGGGTCTGGACACAGCTCGATATGACCTGACCCAACAGCAACAGGGTGAGTAACAACCAGGGACTGGGGGGACGGGGGAGATGGGCACAATGGCACACATGCACAATCATGTGTAGCACACTGCACATGCACAATTATAGTGGAACATGTCCCTGATACCCTTGGCACACTGCAGCACACATAGAAACTTTTAGTAGGCCCCCGTCCACAATGTGTACAAATGGGCCCACTCCATATCACCAATGCCACAACCTACCCATACACATGTGCAGAATCCAGAAAGGCACCGGCTCTGTAAGCCACACTGACAATGCAAGTGACAATGCATGACCGATAGCATGGCTGCAGTCAAAATAATTGACATGGTACATGATTCGACATTGAGGTGGCCCATTGTGGATCTCATCCATAAAGGAGCAGGTCACACTCTGACACATCCACAGGCACCTACAACCCATGACATCAATAACACATCAGCAGACAAACAATGTATAAGACCACAAAATCTGTCCAAGAGCACAAGTGACCCAAGTCACAAACATCCCAGCCCCTAAAAGGCACACGAGTCAAAGGCACACCGCCTCAAAGGGATTGGGGTCCACTAAATCATAGATGCCGGGGCGACTCTACCACAATACAGCACACACACATAGCAATCACAGCACAACAACAATGAAGACAATGTGGAACAAATTGCAACACCTACACCACAGGACAGAGGACACAACTGGTACCGCTTGTGCATAGTAACTGGCCATTCATATCTGGCATTGCATGACACTGTAAGATGATAATATACAAGTACGACCACACATCTGTCATTTAGTCGAAATTTCCACTATCAAATAACCAGCTCCACCAAAACAGTCACAATGTACATTGTCATACAATCTGTATGTAAACATCTACACGTGTCAACATACATGGGACACTCTGTTAACCTGCATCTCCCCTTTACATTGCCGAGGGACAACCAACACTTCCTGCAGAGCAAACCACAAATCTCATCAGTGATGATGAAGAGGACATCTGCTCATATGCTCAGACACCCTGCAACGGCTAATGGACAGCCTCCGTACCCCACCCCCCAGGAGCAGGGCAGCCCAGCTGCCTCGAGTTGAATCCACTCCCTGCACAGACCACACAGCAGTTAGCACACACCAGCACAGCTGTCTCCCAGGACCACCCCGACCAACACATGGCATTCCAACGCTGTTTGTTGGGTTGGCAGGAGGAGAAGGCTGATCAGCTGCGGGTGGGTTTTGAGCTTGTGTCAGCCAAACCCAATGCCATACGTGGGTGTCTGAGTCCCATCAGGGACCACTTACAGTCCCTAACGGACACCCACTGTCATCACCATGTTCTCTGATAATCCTTGGCTGACATCACCGGGGCCATTACTCGGATACAAGAACTGTCTTGTCAGACAGGCACCAGCGATGACAGCACAGAGTGGGCACAGATGCGCAGGACAATAGAGACCATGGAGCCGATGCAGGCTGGAAGTATGGCTGCCACGGCTGAACAGCAACAAGATGTAGCTGGGATCTTCCATGCCTTGCAGTTCCTCATCTTGCCATTACTGCCACTGAGCCAGTCCCAGATAACTACTGCAGGAACTTTCGACACACTCATCTCCGACCCATGATGTGTCAGTAGCACATAGTGATGCAGCTCTATCACCTTTGCACCCTGATGCGTCAGTGGCACACAGTGAAGCAGCCATAACACCACCACACACACCTGACACAACGGACACAGAAGACGTATCAGAGGAGTAAGATGTGGATGATAATGACTGTGTGAGGAAGAAGGTAGTAGCATCTATCCCCGCCATATGGCCTGTCCCTGCCTGGTTCAGCCCTATGCATCATGCCCTAGGACAACACCTTCCACTCTCCCCCGAAACACTCTGCGACATTCACCTGGACCCCGACATGGACTGCCATAGGTGCTGTGGCTACCAATGACACAGCCATCCGGCTGCGGACTGAACTCTCCCTCTTCCAATTCACTTTCCATTCCCCAAAGGACTCTGGTTGTCCCACCACTGGACTACCATGTAATGTGGGCAAGGTATGGCCATGTACAGCTCCAGGTCCGGCATTCACCAGAATGTCAATAAAACATTCAAAATCACACAGTTGTGTCATGTCTATGTTCACTCAAGTATAAAAGTATGGATGGATGTACGGACATTGATTGCACAAGAAGGTACACTCTGGTAAATGACATCAATGCGCATGTTTGACTCTGAGCCACATGGCCAATTACATGACTGTGAAGGTGTCAACTAGCTATGGCCTCATTGCATATCAACAACAATCTCACACACATCCATGTATTAAATAGGGCTGTGTGTAGATATGACAAAATCAGTAGCAGATCAGAAGTGGTGTCCTCCTTCACATGTTACAACAGAACATCTCTTCGCATACCTACTCACACACATCTGTGTGGACACAGTCTGTTTTGATGTATGACATTGCTCTAAATGGCCAGAAGTTGGACACCATACTCACATTGCTTAAGACACGTGAGTGCACAGTTCTGCCAGCAACTATCCCAAACTCAATGTCTGGCTCACAGAGGTGGAGATGTCAAAAGGGACCCACCCCCATTGTACAGGCACCAGTCAGTCCCTCCCTGTGTACTGACAATGCTCATTGAGGCACACGATTTGTCTTTCTAATCAATACTCATCACAATTGAACACTAGTGAAGTTGCGTAGACTTTATTGGCGTGTGCATATCAGTACGGGCAAGGCATGGGGCACAACGTGCAGGGAAATGCTTAAGACACTTACACACAACATGGGAACATGTCGAAGAAATGGGGAGGCAAGAATGTGCACAAATCATTACGGATGACAACGCTCTCAGCCCACCTTGCCTTATTAGATAAGTCATGTGATGTTTGACGTATGCTCTTTGCCCCGTGTCAGGGGACACGACTCACAGCCCATGCGATCAGCATTGTGCTGTACCCTCAGACTGCGCTGACTGTCTGCTCTACTGACAGTGAGCAAGTGAAAGGGTCCACCAAGGTCACATGTCATACTACATTCCCATGTCTGTACTCTCCCCCCAGTAGTATGTCCTAATCGGGACCGTTGCCCATGGGACTGCATCACCTTGCACAGGTGTGTGTACACACTTGTAGTTCCAAGCACATGCATTCTGAGTCTAGGCAAAGGCAGACATGTCCACTGTTGTGGTGGGATATGTGAGCATACCCCAAGATGCAACAAGGTGTGGGGACCTGTGCTGTGGGTGACAATCAGATGTGGCTACAGGAACGTAGTTACTCGTCCATGAATGCGAGCGCAGCTTAATGGGCAATCTGTTTCAGGAGTACTTTGTTGTCAAGTTCAAGGAACACCAGGGATAGCTAATCCATTAACTGGTCTGGACAGATGTGCTCTGTCCACACCGTTTCACCAATCCGCATCACAGACCAATAGTAGAGCGGCTCAATGTGGTCACTGCACATGAGGAGTTGTGCAATCTTCCATGCGCAACTGCCAGCACATACGCCAAAGATCAAGGCATCCCATGCACGGGCATCCCTGTTCGTGGGCCAACAGGGGGCGCACTGTCAAATCATAATCCAATTCAGCTACCGTTGTGTTGGATAGGCAGACGTCCATGAGCCACTTGAATGTGCATGATCAACAGTGGAAGCAGGGCTGGATGCAGGTGACGTAGGCAAGACGGAAACTCAGACGGTAACTGATTAGAAACACTGCCATTGGCAGTGATCCCAACAGATGCAGCATTCGTGCACGGTACAGTTACACATGACAGATGTAGTGCATGTGCCCGGGATTGCCTGCCATTGCATTTGTTGGTCTCGTAGCACCGGCAATTCTCAGACCAGCGGCTATTCGGTGGACAACTCTGGCCAATGAGACTTATGTGTGTGCACGGTTTGGACGTATGGGCTGTTTTTTATCAATGTATCAAGGGTAGGTGTAGCTGGAGCAGGGACAAGTGTGTGTGGGGTGTGGCAGGTTGGTTTTTCATTTGCGCAGTTTGTTGTGTGAGAGTCGAAGTCTGGTATGGTATCTCACGCAGGGTGTGCCAGCCGCATTCAGGACCAAGGTCGGAGGTTCGGTTGTCCTTCTGCTTTGTGTATTTTAGACAAAGGAGCTTTCATACCTAATTTTAGTCTGACTACTGCTTGCATTTCTTAAATGTGATGTTGCCTTCGTGCTGACTTTGATGCCAGGCCATAGATTTGGGGGCACCAATTGCGAAATTGCAAAACACACGCAGCAGTTGGCATGTATGAATAAGCCAAAGGCCCAATGAGGTGGTGGGTACGGGGGGAGTTGAGGGGGGTGTTCATATATCACATCTCTGTGCTCTGGAAGTGCCACAGTGCATTGCAGCTAAATAGCTTGCACTTAAATGCTGCAGTACTTCCTCATAAATCTTCACCTATAAATTCAACATATACTACTAATACATTCTTTCAGTTATTCATGCTCTTCACATATATTCAACCAAACATTCACACATTATCATATAAATATAGTTCTTTCTTTAACCAGATAAGTTAGTTCTGATAAGAACTTTTATTTCTTCTTTTCTTCTTTTATATTTTTTTACTTTTTCTGAACAATTTTGTATTTTTTTGGTGTTTAAAAAAAAAAAAAAAATGGGAAACTTCAGGAATTATTTTTCATTCCATAAAACAAAGCAAACAAAAAATTAGCAACGATGGTTCTGTTGCGCAGCACAAACTGCTTCCAAACACTGCTCTCCAAAGCATATCAGTTTTTTGTACTTTTTGCAGTGCTGCTCTAGAAAGCCAAATTCTAGCCTAATGTCTGGTGCAGGTGTGCCAGAAGATGTACCGGCAGGACTTGGAACTGCAGCTGTAGGATACATTTCCACTCGGCTACACTCCTCCCGAGCCAGATTCACAGGTTGTATGGCCTTCAGATGTTTATACATCGAGGCACTGCCCCAACAATACTTCTTCTCACTACTACCTCTAGACAATACTCTTTGGCAAATGTGGCAGGTGACTATTTTTTTTTTGTTTCTCATTTTCCACCGTGGTTTCAAAGATGACAGGTACCAATGGACTAAAATGCTGTCTCAGTATATTACTGGTAGGGCTTACACAATCTTCCTGTACCAACACCTATTCAGCATATGAAAGGCCATTCAGGTCCTATACATTGAATCCAATTTTAACATGGAAAGTGCTGCCGTCATACCTAGGAACAAACCCTGAGCCAAGGACATACTGAAGGTGCAGACCACAGCAGCTTAATCATTGAACCGGGAAAAAAAGTACGGATAATTAATTCCATTTAAGCATGTGCCAAAAAGCTCTTTTATAACGGTTCCCAGATCTGACCAAGTCAAGTTTGGATACTTGGAAACGGACGCTCTCCAATCTGAAAGTGTAGGTGGATGGTGATCTTTCCACTTTTTGCAGGTTTCTCTTCTAGCCAATAAAATTGAGTAAATGAGAAGATTTTTCGCCGGACTCCGCACTTCATCTATTACACCCATAATTGCTAGAGGGAGATCAATCGAGATTTGCAGGCCCAGGGATGATGTAAGTACTTTACTAATTGTGTCCCAGAAAAAACTAATAAAGGGGCATTCAAAGAACATATGGGCATATTGGCATTTACTAAGCCGCATCTGGCACATGCAACCAAGGAACCTTGGACACATTTTGCCAACCTATATTGAGAATAGTATGCTCTGTGAAGTGTGTATAAATGATTCCTGCGCAACCATGCGGGCTTCACAATATCCCACAGAACCTTGAATGAGATGGACCATAAATCTACCAGATTGCCACAGCCGAAGGTAGGGCACCACAGCAACTCGGGTAGCTGAAATTCCCCTTCAGACTCCTCTAGTATCAAATTATACCACAGCGATACTTCTTTCTTGCCTGGTGGTTTGTCCAACAGTAAAGTTTCCAGTTGGTTGCCACCCCCAACTGGAGCTCCACTTCGACCTAAAGCCTGCATGGAATAGGACTGTGCCCAACTGGCTATCTGGATGTACTTAAATTTAGAGAGATTAGATCCTATTTTATCTTTTAGGGTTTCCCAAGGTAATAATTACCCCCCACAAAGATGTCTCCCCGTGTCTCAAGCCCACCATCTCGCAAGGGTGCAGCTAGGCTGTCTTCCAGCCAACCAGGATTCCCAGGGGATCCCAATAATGGAGCTCTACTAGAAAAATATCCAAGCTTTGTTAGATTTCTCACCTTACACCATACTCATGCCATCCCCTGTAGAACCTTCAATTTGATTTTTTTTTTAAACTTTGGGTCTCCAAACTTAAATAGAAAACCTGACTGTGCTGCTGCTTCCCCCCTAAGCATGGCTAAAAACATGCAGCCAACCCCTTGACCTGTCGGCATCTTTAACAACATTCGGGCATGGCACAGTTGGAACGCCCACGCATATATTTGCAGATCAGGGGCTGCCAACCCACCCTTTTCCCTCCGGCGCCTAAGCTTTTTCCAGCCAGGCTATCCTTGGGATATGTTTTGCCCAAATGAAAGCTGTTATGTCTCCCTGTAATTTAGAAATACCTACAGAATCAAAAAAAGAGGAATTGTGTTAAAGAGGAAAGATACCTTAGGCAAAATGGTCATTTTAACTAAATTAACCCGGCCCAGCAGAGATAGTGGGAGATGTGACCAGGATTGCATGAAAAGTTGAAAAGTTGATTGTAGCTAATTTGTTAATATCTTTAATAATGTTCAGCCCCAAATATCTTAGACTCGACGAGAGTTGGATCCCCATACCGCAGGCACCATCATTCCAGACCATTACCTCGCTCTTTGAGGCATTAACCTCATAGCCAGATATTTCCCCAAACTCTAAGGCCAGTTTAATGGCAGCGGAAAAGCTGAGCATATATCTGTGGAGAATACCAAAATATCATCAGCATATAGTGGCACTTTTCTTTCCCACCCTTCAAAAATAAATGGTTTAATAGATTTCTCTTCCCTCAATATCTGGGCAAAGGGCTCTATATAGAGGTCAAACAAAAGGGGGGAAAGAGGGCAGCCCTGGCGCGTTCCCCTAGTGATGGAAAAGGGGTCAGCTAGTTCGCCATTCACGAACACCCTGGCTGATGGATTTGAGTATAGAAGTCTAATAGCTCGTCCAAAAGCTATCTCCAATATTAAACTTAGCCAACACCCCCGACAGGTTTGCCCAGTTCACCCTGTCGAAGGCCTTGGTAGCATCAAGCATCAGAACTGCCAATGGGAGAGAATGTGTTGTCGCTATATCTATAGCTCCTATCAAGTCATAGGTCAGTTTGTGTAATTGCCGATCCTTCACAAATCCTTTCTGGTCCCGATGTAAAATGTCTGGTGCCACTATATCAGTCCCTTTGCTAGAACTGTGGAAAAGATCTTATAACCCACGTTCAAAATGGATATAGGCCTATAAGACCCGCAGGAGGTTGCAGACTTCCCTGGCTTTAAGATTAGTGTAATAGAAGCACTATCCCAGGACACAGGGAGAGATATTCCATCCTGCAATATCTGGTTAAATAACATTGTAAGAAAGGGGACAATTTCTTGTTCCAGGGCCCTGTAGATCTCAACTGGTAGACCATCTGGGCCGGCTGCTTTCCCCTTCTTACCATGTAGGATATCAGCTCTAACCTCCTCATCTGTAATGGTTTTATCCAGGGAAGCCCGTTGCTCCTCAGATAGTTTTGGAAGAGGCATCTTTCTTAACCAGCTCTCCATTTTTTCTTTGTCTTAGATTTTATCTTCCTGATAGATAGACTGGAAGAAATCTCTAAAGATTCTCCCAATATCAGAATCTGATGAATAAGATATGTTCTCATGAACCACTGAATTGATGTTATTGCGGACCAGGTCCGTTTTTGCTTTCCAGGCCAAAGGTTTTCCAGCTTCCTCCCCAAACTCAAAATGGGCCAACTTACTAGCTTCCCATTTTTCTTGCAGACATTGATTAAGCACTGATCCCATATGACCTTTTAAGGTTACCAGATTATTACTAAGTGTTTGTGTTGATATCCCTAGTAAAGCTTGATCAATCTCATTTTGAGTTTTTAATATATCAGCCTCTATACTAGCTACTTCTTCCCTATACATCTCTTCCTACGGAAAGAAACTTTGCTAGTGATAATTCCGCGTAAAAAGGCCTTGAAGGAGTCCCATAAAATACCCAAAGCGGCTGATCCCACATTACGCTGCAAGAAATACTGGGATTCCAAATTTAGAAAAGATATATCCTCTGCTGCTGATAGAAGCGATCGATCAAACGACCAGGCTTTGGACACCTTTGGGAACCCCTCAAGATCCATAAATACTGCGGAGTGATCTGATAGATGGGATGGAAGATAGCAGATATCTTTTACACATTCTACTAGCCTATGGTTAACTAGAACAAAATCTATTCTAGACTGGTGATGGTATTTATGGTTACGATACGAAACCCCGTTTCTTTCTGACCCTATCCCTCCAAACATCAACTAAGCCATATTGTTTCATAGCTCTAAGAAGAAACTCTCGGGTCTTAGAGAGGGCAAGGGGTCGGCTGTTTGGGGACTTGTCTAGAACCAGATCCAAAACTATATTAAAGTCCCCTGCCAGGATTACTGGTTCCGGGAAAGACAAAAGATGTGAGAATATAGTTTTTAGGACAGAGGGATCATCTATGTTAGGCCCATAGTAACCTAAAATCGTGGTTTGCACTCCGGTAACTATTACTGTTGCAATGACCCATCTGCCACTTGGGTCCACAGTTTTTGATATTAGTTTTACCTTGAGAGATCTTTTAAAAAGATCGTTACGCCTCTGGTGTTAGTTGATTGCGTAGTTGAAATGGAGAGATCAATTCATATACTTTTCTTTACCAATAAGAGTATTTCAGCCTCCATTAGGTGATTCTGCTGGAGAATGATGACCTGCACATCAGAATCCCATAGATATTGCATGATCTTATCTGCCCTGGGTCTGGTGCGGAAGCCATTCACGTTCCAAGAGATGATCTTCACACTATTCACAGGAGATAGATTGAACCTCCCCCAACACAATCCCACAAGCCGTGTGCTTAACTCTCAGGCCTAATCGTAAGATATCCTTGTTACCATTAATAAATCTGTACCAAAAATAACCATGTTGTAAGCGGAAAATGAGGTTTTTCTTGTTGCTCCCATGTGCCCATCCCAACCCCCCCCCCCCCCCCCCCCACGGGAAACCCTTGCCCTATCTATCCGGAACAAGTCCAGAAGATAGTGCTCCACCCCCAAAACTCCTCCAAAATTTTAAGTGAGGACAATTACAAACAAAAAAGATTATGATTGTTTTTTACTCTTTTTTTTATTTCCCTTTTTTCCCCTCTCCTATCTTTCCCTCTTTTTATTTATATATATTTATTTACACTTTTTTTTATTTTCGCTTTTCCTAGTTCTACATTAAGTATCCCTTACCCCCTTTATTAACTTTCCTTCTACTTTTGTCTAATTCAATTACCTCCCCCCCATTCAAAAAGAACAGATGGAAGTGAGGAAGAGTTAAAATAGAGGGAAAAGAACCCGGTATACCCTAAAGCGACAATTACAATAGCCTCAGCCCAGAGAACGCCTAGCTCATCCCTTTGATTCTATAGTGAGTAATAACTCATCAGCCTCCTGTACGGACCTGATATTAAACATTTTGTTGTTGTGCATTATTCTCGGTGTGGCAGGAAACTTAAGTTGGGCAGAGGCACCTGCGTCTCTAATTGCCTCAAGGCGCCTGCCAAGCTCCCACTGCTTCTCAAGGGTAGCCCTGGATAGGTCTGATCTAATTTGAAAATTAAACCCTTTTCCTGCCAAGGTTTTTTGTTTTGTTTTTTTGTTTTAAAGCTAGGTTGAGAATACTTTCTTTAAGGGTGTAGGTATGAAAGTTAACCAAGATTTTTCGAGGCTTTTCTCTCTGAGGGTTTTTCCTAAAAGGGTCCCTGTCAATGCGTTGGATGTCCTTGGACAGGTCTTCAGTAGACACCACCAAACTAAGAGATTCCTTTAAAAGACAAACAACATATTTTTTAATATTGGAACTCTCACTTCCCTCTGGGACATTCAAGATGCGGATATTACTTCGCCTAGAATTATTCTCTAGCGTTTCCATCCTCTCAGCCATTAAAAGATCTTCTTTCTTAAGCTTAGAAATGTCAAATTTGGCCTGATCAAGATGTAAAGATAATCCTGTGACTGTCTCTTCAAGCGCTGATGTTCTGGTGTGCAGGCCATCGATTTTGTTGTCTAGAGTTTCACAATAATTCCTTCTCTCTAATTGGTTAGCTTTGGAGGCTTCGAACCCATTCTTTACATCAGCTGACAAAGTCAAAAACATAGACTGCAATAAGGTGGTCATAGGGCCATCTTTTTATTTCCTGTGGTAAATTAATTTTACCGTATAATTTTTCCATATAATTATCAATAAAAGACAGCTCATTCAAATGAGAGGCAGAGTCCGTGGGATCTGAGTCATACGGGCTTTAATGGAAAATCCTCGAGGATGGATATCATGTTCCATCACCTCATAAGGTTCAGGAAGGGACATTCAACGTTTTATTAGCATTACACATTATATATAGTAAAATGGTACAATTGAAATCAATACAGTAGGCGTAACAGGTGAAAAGAATGAGATAAGAACACATGTGCGTAACAGGAGGCGTGTAAAAAAGGCGTACACATGGGCGTGCACTGGACATGTCAGAGAAACGTCATAAGAAACGTCACATGTGGGTGGATGCATAGAGAAAGTTGCAGGATCAGCAGAAACCTATGACCTGAATGCGCGCGCAACTGAGCGTGACGTGGAATGGGGAAAACTGGGGGCTTTGACTTTAGCACTAGTAGAGGAGACTGGTGTCTGGGATGTCAGGGCAACCTGTACCTATAACATATCTGGTATCTCATGTTTGGAGGATGTAGTGTCTGAAGCAAAAGGTCTCTCGGGCAGAGGCCGTTCAATACTGAATGCTAGTGCGTGCATACGTGTCTTGGTGCAACGTGCGGAGCCATGGGCCTACCATGGTAACGGGTTCAGTAAATCACTTGCAAGGAGGACAGGAAGGCTGGGCCCTTTGCTCTGCAGCCGGGAATATGTTTACCTATTTCACTAGACTGGAATGTGTTTTCGAGGAGGCTGAGCAGATAACTGTAGGCAAAATATGATTTTGGCAGGCAGTCCAGGCCGAGCCGGGCACCTCTTCGCTGGCAGGAAGTAAGGCAGGGGTCAGGGATGCATACAGTTTTCGGAGACAGGAGAGATGAGACTCGGGCCTCGTTTAAGGGCCTAGCTCGACTGGGCCAGGAAACATGGAGAAAAACGTGTGCGAGATTCAAAAGTGCACCATGTAAAGACGTTGGCACCATAGGCCTAGAAGCCTAATTAACGGGATTTTCTTGCAGGACTGGATAGCTGACATGTTAAGGATGGACGCAAATGCATATGCGTCTTTCTAGCATGTACGGAACAGAAGTTACACGACATACAAGGAACATGGGTGCATGGATAGGGTGCGAGTGGGGGACACATTAGCTACCTGAAAATTTCTATTACCTCATTCCCTCCTTGGACCCTACTACACCCTTTAGGATATATCTATATTCATAAGACCATCTATCTGTTCGTAAAGCATCATTTGTTCTTCTTTCTTTATTCGGGAATGGGAACGTGTACTTGGACGGGGAATACAAGCTGTGGCGCACAAGCCGCAAATCGCTGGCCCACATTGCAGACAGAGACAACAACTGAATACTATGACCAATATCATTCCTAGGAATGATAACAATTTCCATCCCCAGGCGGATATCACACTCCAGAGCCAACCGGACCAAGTCCAGGAGCCTGGATTCTGGTGCATCTGATGAGCTATCTCATGAAGCCTTGTAATCGCTTTGTATACTGATGGCGCGTTATTAGGAATAAACACGCAACAACTGGATCCGATGACTCTACAAGCCCCGCCCCTATCTGCCAGGATGACATCAAGGACAAGGCGATTTTGAAGAACAACAAGTCTCATAGCAGACTGCTCCTCGGTCAAGTTACCTAAGGCAGAAGTAGTTTCGTTCACTACTGCTTCCAAAGTTCTGGTCAATTTGCGTATCAATTTACTATTCTGGACAGGACCTACAAAGAAAAAGAATCCTTTATTGAAATCTGTATATTGCTCCCATGTTGTTTCAGTCTGGTCGACAATCGGGGTCTTGATCTCCCTTTTATGTCTTATATGTACAAGATGTGGATTTCGATGATAATCAGGCGGGGCTAGGAAAACAGGTGGCAATAGGAACGCAATATAACACGTCCCATCCCAATCTAATGGCAGACGTACATAGGCTGTCTGACCACATATGAAATAAGAATGGCGGGAAGCTTTGAAGGTAGACTTTCCTTTATCACTGAATTCGACAACAGTATTACAATCACTGTGTCCTAGATGTACTGAACCATTCTTTCTGACGCATAGTTCACCTTTCACTGGCAAAACTGTAATAAACGGCAAGTCCGAATTAGTCTCAGACTGCACATTCAGGATCATAAGGTTAAGTGTAAAATTACCTAATCCATACACTTCGTTTTCTAGATCGGTCCCTGTCCTTTGGGGAAGACCTTCTTGGTCTGGGAAACATATTTTATTCATAACTGTATTCAGGTTCCCCCATATCCAATTGCCTTGGGAAACCTTGGACTTACTATCTAGGGAGGACATTAAAGTAAACCATGCACCACACGAACCATTATGTGCGAACGGATAAGGAAAGAGGGTCAGAGCTCCCTTGTATTTCTGATAGGGAGGGAGTCGGCCACATACCCAGCAATTGGTGGCATTGCTGGTCTGGTGAGAATGATGTAACATACGGATGAATGTATTGTTGCGTATTGCTAAACGATAGGATAATTCATGAGGAGGCAGGTCACTAAAAGTGTGCTCTACAGTATCATTAGAGGAAGCATGTACATGAGAATCAAGAGGAAAGAAAATATGTAGCATTAAACTCATGCATATAATCGTAAGACTCAGAAGAAACATGGAAATTAATGCAATAATGCATCTGCTGTGCAAAACTTTACAGTATTGTTTTCTCTTTTCGCTACGCCTATCTCTCTGACTACTTGGGTCTATCTTATACATGTCAGAAACCTGTCTAACCGCTTCACCCGAGGGGGACTTAAACAATTAAACGCTGTCTGACTTACTAGACCTCAATTTGGAACGATACTCCTCTTGGGGAGTTTTCTCTAGCAGGGGGAGTTTAGAGTCAGTATCAAAGAGTGGGCAGTCCTTAATCGGACTTTCTGGACACAGTTCATGAAATTTCTTAATGTGGCTGTAGTGTAGCCATCCCTTGCGACCTTCCAGCTTGACTGCAGTTCTCGTTGACATCAACACCAACTTTGGCTGCTTCCATCTGGGTTCCAGCGGACTTTTCCTGTCAAAGTTCCTCACGAAAACATATTCTCCGGGGACGACTTCATGCGGTTTTACTTGGGTGTTGTCCGGGAAGGCAGCCGCGACCTGTGAACGACAAGATTGTAGTGCAGACATCAAGGAAGCCAAGTAATCTGTCAGCATAGTACTTTCAACATCGGTAATGCGTTTAGGCATAGGCGTACCCCACATATTCGGGGGACGACCAAAAACAATTTCGTACGGGGACAATCCTGTTCTAGAATGTGCTACCATTCGCATGTAAAAGAGTGCAACTGGCAGGGCAACTATCCAATCTACACCTTTTTCTGCACAAACTTTTGCTAGGCGTGTTTTCAGGGTTTGATTATGTCTCTCTACGAGACCTGCGGCTTCGGGATGTCGGACGCAGTGGAACTTCCACTGGTAACCTAACAGGAGTGATACCTGTTTCATAAGCTCGGACGAGAATGGCTGTCCATTATCAGAGTACACGACACGGGGCAAACCATATCGTGGGAAAAACTCACGTACCAGCTGTTTGGCAGTGGTTACAGCAGTGTAATCGGGAACTGGATATGCTTCTGTCCATCGGGAAAGAGCACATACGACTACGAGGACATACTTGAATCCTCGGCATCTGTCCATCTGGATATAATCCATCTGGAGGACTTCAAAAGGATGGTCAGGAGGATGAAATCCACCTTGTTCCACGGGAACACCTTTACCTGGATTGAACTGACAACAGATCATGCAAGTACGCACTTTCTGTTTCGCTGCTGCTCGTAAATGTTTGTTGAACCAGAGATTCTGTAAACTGTCTAACATGGCTTTCTCTCCTAAGTGTGCTGGACTATGTGCTGTATTAATGATGATTTGAACCATAGAGTCGGGGAGGAACCATGTGGCTGTTCCCTTTGTCATCCATCCCTGATCTGTTTGGATCCCTCCTTGTTCAGTCCATTTCTTGATTTCATCTGGGGTTGCATGTGTCTGTATGTCGAGTACGTCTAGAGTGGGATCCTTAACTGTCAGGCACCTTGTCAGTGTAGGTACATCAGTCTTTGTCATGTCAGTTAGTATGTCTGTCTGAGCTGTGAGTTTGGCTGTTTGATCTGCCAGGTCGTTACCCTGGGAAATAGTGTCGGTGACTTTAGTATGTGCTTTGCACTTCATAATGGCTATGGCTGTAGGAAAGTGTATTGCTTCTAACAGGGCTTGAATGAGGGGACCGTGTTGGATCTTGGTACCGTGAGAAGTTAAAAAACCTCTCTCTTCCCAAAGGACACCGAAGTTGTGTACGACTCCGAATGCATACTGTGAATCTGTGTATATATTTACTTTCTTGTTCTTGGCTAGTATACAGGCTTGGGTCAGAGCAATGAGCTCTGCAGCTTGAGCAGATAGTGTGTCAATACGATGTGTTGCTATGACTTCAGTTTCAGTGGTCACTGCATATGCGGCCACTAACTCTCCTGTGCTTGTTCTCATGCATGAACCATCCACGTAAAGTGTCAGGTCTGGGTCGGTCAATGCAATGTCTGTCAAGTCTTGTCGGGGCTTTGTCACTGTATTAATGACTTCTACACAGTCATGTGGTGCTGGATCAATTGTACTCGAGGGTAACAATGTGGCAGGATTGAGTATGTTGCAGCGTCTGATTTCTATGTGTGGCTGGAACAGTGTCAGTTCATAACCTGTCAGTCGTACTATGGTCAAGTGTTGAGTCTGGGTTCGGTTCAGAAGAACTTCCACGGAGTGTGGAACCTGTACTGTCAAAGGATGCCCTAACACTATGGAATCGCTTTGTCTGATAGCTAGAGCTGTTGCTGCAACTGATTTCAGGCACGCAGGCAGAGCCTGGGCTACTGGATCCAATGTACTAGAAAAATAAGCACAAGGCTTATGGTGTCCTGCTTGATCTTGTGTGAGAACAGATAATGCTGTGCCATTGCGTTCTGTGACAAAAAGTGTAAAAGGTTTGCTGTAACATGGTGTCGCTAAAACTGGTGCTTGACATAAAGCTTTCTTCAAGTCATTAAAAGCTTGAGTATGTTCCTGAGTCCAAGGGAGGACAGTCGAAGTCGCTGCCTCCTGTGTCGTCAACTGTATGAGTGGCTTGGCTAGATATGCATACTGGGGAATCCATTGTCTGCAGTATGAAGTGAGGCCAATGAAGGCCCGTACTTCCTTTTGTGTCTTGGGTTGTGGCAGATGTGCAATTAACTGGATACGATCTGGTGTCAACTGTCTACCCCTCTTGGATAGCAAGTGTCCAAGGTATACCACTTGCTCGGCACAGAATTGGAGCTTCGAAGGGGACACTTTATGCCCCTTTTCGGCCAGGAAATACAAGACTGTCAGTGACGCACGTTCGCAGTCACGTTCGGTCCGTGCTGTGATTAACAAGTCGTCGACATATTGCAGTAGAGCAGTGTCAGTAGGCATGTGAATACTGTCTAGTTGCCTTTTCAGTGCTTTGCTGTAAATACTAGGACTTTCCGTGAACCCTTGAGGTGCACGTGCAAATTTGAAGCTTCGGCCATTTAAACAGAACCCGAAAAGGTATTGGCTTTCGGGATGAATGGGGACACTAAAGAAGGCGTTCTTGAGATCGATTACAGTAAAGAACGCAGCTTCGGAATCAATGGCAGTCAATAGTGAAGAAATATCTGGGACTACTGGGTACTGTGGTATTATACATTTATTGAGTTCTCGAAGATCAATCACCAGTCTGTAGACTGGAGGTGCATTTGGGTCAGTTCGTTTAAGAATCGGAATGATTGGAGAATTACATACATTTGAGTCAGTTTCTACAACTACTCCTTGGGCAATGAGTTCGTCAATAATTTTCAGTAAGGCTGCTACAGCCTCAGGGGGCAATTTGTATTGTCGGATTCGGGGCAGTACAACACCTTGCTTGAGTGTGACACGATAGGGAGTAATGTGCATACAACCTACATCAGTTGGACCTTGCGCCCATAAATTCTGTGGAATATTTTTTAATCTTGCATCAAAATCTCTCAACACATAATGACCCTTAAAGTTGCGTAAAAATAATCTCACTCCTTCGGAGAACAACATATTACTGCTCCTAGAGCTTTCAACGTTTTGATACCAAGCAAGTTTTCAGGACATGATTTCGTAAGTAACAGATCTGTAGTACGAGACAATGGACCAACTGCAAGGGGAACTGGCTTTGATACTTCGTTAACAATAGGCTTTCCTGAAAATCCAAGGGAAACATTCTGTGAGCCTGAGAGGGGTGCCCCTGGAACCTCGTCATGACTAATGGTAGTTCTGCTCGCCCCTGTGTCAATCAAAAATTTTCTGTCTTTCCCTAATACCTGACTATGTACATAGGGACCCTCTTGATCTACAGGAACCTCGATAAGGGGCAAGCCAACCTCCCTCTCTAGGCTGTTTCATGTATACTGTTGATAATCGGGGTAATCGGACTGTGCATACTGGTACATTTGCTGTGTAACATGTTGTGTTGCGGCAATGGGTTGGGGTTGGGGTACAGCTACTGTCTGTTGTTGTGCATTCTGTGGAGGTTGCGTATTCTGTGGAATATTCTGTGGAACGTGTTCTGGTCTAGGCGGAAGCGGTCTTTCTTTCGTTTTGCCTGTAGCAATATTGTGTCTTAGAACGGCACATTCATTTATGAAATGACCTGGCTGTTTGCAATAATTGCAATTCCCTTTAACAGGAGCTGCAGAATGACTAGTCTGTGTGTTACCTCTCTTCTGACCATCTGCTGGGACGGACTGGGCAACTAGTACTTTCATTTTCGTGTCTTTCATACGTCTCTGTTCATGATCGTGTTCCTCTCTAATTCTGTTCTGGTGGTACTGTAACATTTGCAACATTTGGGAAGGCGTATTTGCTTGCCATGTGCTTTCGACTTTCAATACTCGATTTTTAACCTGGGGTAAGGAATTCTCGACTAATTTGGTCACAAAAAGATGTGGATATGACTCGCTACTAGTTTTCAGGCCACTATTAATAATGAAACATTTCTCGAATCTGGAATAAAAATCACTAGTGTCTTCGTCTTGTTTCTGTTTGCAGGCTGAGATTGCATCCCAGTCTTCCTTTTTAACTGACAATAGTCTAGGCAAAACTTGTACTAATAATCCTGGTAATGCTTTAGTTTTGTCCCCAAGACCTAAACCTGGGGTACGTGTCTTTTCCTCGTCCTCTAATTCAGTCCAAATAATCTTTTTATCTCCCACCTCCCATTCTTTTTCTTTTAGTTTTTCGTAAATACCTGCTGGCAACAATACTTTCAACATTTTAAGAATGTCGGGATACGTGTAATCTCCCATGAGTAACATGTCTTTTAATTCACGGTGGAACCCTGCAGGATCTTTATCGTGACAAGGCACTATTTTCTTCATTTCTAATAATTCCATTTTGGTCAAAGGAGTGTATACGAATACGCGTTGAAGCACACCCCCTGGAATCTGGACGGGATGAACTTCTCGTAAGGGATTCTGTCTGTCTAGGTGAAAAGGCTGTCTTACTGGGGGTGGAACAGAAACAAAATGTGGAGTCAGGAAAGTTCTGTATTTGTAACGTTGTTCTAGAATGGTATTAATTAAATCGGTACCTAGGCCTCTCCATCGTTTTAGGAGTAATTCTTCCAATATATTATATAGGGGACCTGGATCAGAGTGCTGACTCTCATATAGAGTAATGAGATGTTGGATCATATACATACCAGCTAGTCGCTGTTCGTCTGGAGAAAGACTCAAAAACGTTTGCGCTACTGAATCGTCTTTATATATACTATCATTCCCAGCCCATTGGACTGCTGACCGTGCTAGTTCCTGATCATGCATCGTATTAAGTTCATGGTAACCTATTCTGTCTTTCAGTATTTTATCAGTGTCTTGGAATACATGTTCAAGAGAACATTGTTCTGGTATCGGGGAAAGGAAACGTTTCTTGTTTTCTAGACGAATGGGTCTGTCAAAAGGTCTGTCAAAAGAATACTGTTTAGGAAGCTTCATTCTACCTGCGTACGCTATTGTGCCTTGTTTTTCTACTGGATTATCTATTTCTTCCTCCTCTGAGGATTCATTCTTGTCAGACTCGGCTTCCCTTTCAACCTTCTGTCTGTCATGCATCGTTACTATTTCTTTACGGATCTTTCTGTACATGACATCTATGCAATTTTGTTTATCATGTTTACAATCTGAAATATTATTACTCCATTTCATCAGTGTATCCATCTCTTCTTTACTAGCACCTGGCCGATCTAGTTCCCTTATCAAACAATTAATCAGGAATCGTAAGATCATACTTTGTGTCTCAACCTTCTGATGTGCCATGGCCTCGCGAATACATTCTGGTCTTTCCCCTGTTCTAATAAAGTGATATATATTGTCTAGATGGTTTGTCATTTCTGGTAATAGCATCAAATAATTTGCAACGCGACGCAAACGTAACGAGATTAACATCATGTCTCCCTCGCTGCCAGGTACTGGGTCATATCTGCAATCTGTAATGTACTGTCTAAGGTTCGCGAAAGTCGCAGCTTTCGGTGTGCGTTGTAATGCTGCTTCTCTGTATGTCATTCGTTTTACTTGAGGCGGGGTGGTTACTTGAGACAGACCTCCTACGGCGCCTCCTGAAGCGGAAGCAGAACTATCAACTAACTGTGTTGTTGTGGTTGGTGTAATAAATTGAAAAGTAGGTGCAAGTAAAGTAGGCTGACTCTGGGTTGTCGATACAACAAAAGGATTGAGAGGACCAATAGTAGGGGGAACAGTAGCAGTAGTAACAGCAGTAGGGGAAGTGACAACAGGCGCGGGAAGATGGAGACATGGAGGGGTCGTGGCTTGAACAGTGGAATGAACAGACGGAGCAGGCTGCTGTACATTATTAACAGGTGGTACGGGTACATTGGTATATGCTGGAGCTACATCATCTAAATAGGAAGAAAGGAAAATGTCTGCTGTGGTCTGTTTGTGACGGAGTTTAGTCGGAACCAATGGTGGTGGCAAGTTACGGGGTACTTCCGGGGTCTCCTTGGGCAGGCCCTCGGCAAGAACTGGATACATGCCTGTAATGAGTGCATTTTTTGGACGGTCTAATTGTTCTAATCTGACTTGTTCTCCTTCTTCTAGTAACTCTTTTTCTCTGGCTTTTTCAGATTCTTCTCTACTTCTCTCTGCTTTTCTGATTTCTTTCTCTGTTCTTCTATGCGATTCTTTACGCCACAGTTCTATGGCATCTTTCTGGGATTGTCTGGCTTTCTTTTTCCACAATGCTTCTTCTACTCTTATGATGCATTCAGCATCCCATGTCCCTGAGACAGGCCATCTATACTTCTCTTCCAGGTCTTTGGTGTAGTCCACCCATAAATCTAGATACAGCACGGCATCTAAGCCATGCTTATGGTACATAAAATATCCTGGAGTGTCCCTAGGCGGGACGGGAACTGCTTCTTCGAGTATCCCTTTCCTAGTTCCTATCTGACGTAATTTCGAGAACAGTGGCATGATTAGAGTGATTCGGACGTGAACACAATAAACACAGTAATGAATAGCAAACAATCATTCACACCACGACATTAAAACACATTAAAAACATTTCAGACTGGAAACACATATTCTGAAAATCTCGAGATTAGAATACTGGAATACTAGATGCACTGCTAAAACAGTACAGACAATACCGGTCCCATAAAGAGACACGTCGGACCGTATCCACCTGAGTGAACACGTCTGGACCAAGTATGTGTACCCAGACCTGTCTTGACCGGGCACAAATTAATGAACCCGTCTAGATGCGTTCCCAACAACGGTACTCACCGGGAAGCAAGAAACTGAAGGCCTCGGAAACTGGACTGGACTGGACTGGACTGCTACGACATCTGACTGCTACGCATCACGCTACCACGCATGCGCTTCGGAACAGGTGGGCCTCCGGACACCTCGGACCTTGCTCTCTCGACTAGGGCTCTGGTCGGGATCCTCTGCATTCCTCACCGCCTCGTCTGGACGCCGGACCGCAGTCTCCGTCTCCCCCGTGGGCCCGAGGGAAGATAGCAGGAAAACCCGCAAACGTGCACGGTTTCCGTCGCGGCTGTAGAAGGGGTCAAAGCCTGCGTAACATCGCCGGCGAGTGGGGAAGGGGGGGATTCCTGTTCGGGTGCCAAATTATGTGGTCAATTAATTTTACCGTATCATTTTTCCATATAATTATCAATAAAAGACAGCTCATTCAAATGAGAGGCAGAGTCCGTGGGATCTGAGTCATACGGGCTTTAATGGAAAATCCTCGAGGATGGATATCATGTTCCATCACCTCATAAGGTTCAGGAAGGGACATTCAACGTTTTATTAGCATTACACATTATATATAGTAAAATGGTACAATTGAAATCAATACAGTAGGCGTAACAGGTGAAAAGAATGAGATAAGAACACATGTGCGTAACAGGAGGCGTGTAAAAAAGGCGTACACATGGGCGTGCACTGGACATGTCAGAGAAACGTCATAAGAAACGTCACATGTGGGTGGATGCATAGAGAAAGTTGCAGGATCAGCAGAAACCTATGACCTGAATGCGCGCGCAACTGAGCGTGACGTGAAACGGGGAAAACTGGGGGCTTTGACTTTAGCACTAGTAGAGGAGACTGGTGTCTGGGATGTCAGGGCAACCTGTACCTATAACATATCTGGTATCTCATGTTTGGAGGATGTAGTGTCTGAAGCAAAAGGTCTCTCGGGCAGAGGCCGTTCAATACTGAATGCTAGTGCGTGCATACGTGTCTTGGTGCAACGTGCGGAGCCATGGGCCTACCATGGTAACGGGTTCAGTAAATCACTTGCAAGGAGGACAGGAAGGCCGGGCCCTTTGCTCTGCAGCCGGGAATATGTTTACCTATTTCACTAGACTGGAATGTGTTTTCGAGGAGGCTGAGCAGATAACTGTAGGCAAAATATGATTTTGGCAGGCAGTCCAGGCCGAGCCGGGCACCTCTTCGCTGGCAGGAAGTAAGGCAGGGGTCAGGGATGCATACAGTTTTCGGAGACAGGAGAGATGAGACTCGGGGCCTCGTTTAAGGGCCTAGCTCGACTGGGCCAGGAAACATGGAGAAAAACGTGTGCGAGATTCAAAAGTGCACCATGTAAAGACGTTGGCACCATAGGCCTAGAAGCCTAATTAACGGGATTTTCTTGCAGGACTGGATAGCTGACATGTTAAGGATGGACGCAAATGCATATGCGTCTTTCTAGCATGTACGGAACAGAAGTTACACGACATACAAGGAACATGGGTGCATGGATAGGGTGCGAGTGGGGGACACATTAGCTACCTGAAAATTTCTATTACCTCATTCCGCAGGGGCAGTTCTTGCGAAGTGACCAATATTTGTTGCAACTCTATTGCCATACCCTCTGATAGAGCACAAGTGACTTTTGGTAGTATAAGATGCGGAGGTATGAGTTCTGTTGAAAAAATCTCAGCACCAACTTCAACAGGAGCAGAAAGAGGTAGCTTCATCGCGCTAGCTCCATTCGCCCCAACTGCGTCCAACTCTTGACACCCTGAAGCATCAGGCTGTGCCATAACCCCCTCCTCAGGGAGGTGCAAAATCTGTGGGATAACTTTAAAATAGAAACTCAAAGAGGGGGTTATTTTAGAACCAATGCTTATGGTTGAGGTATGACCCTTTGTTGTTTGGGTATTGGAACGCTTGGTTTTAATTTCTGCACTCAAATATGAGGAGGTCTTCTTTGATTTTATTCCCCCAGGATACGGGCTAGTAGATATACTTGACTTTAATGTAATAGGCTTAAAAAGTAAGCTGGGGGAATGCACCGGACTCGTGATTGGATTACTAACACAGACGTTGTTATCAGCGTTTGTACACTCTTTTCCCTTTTTTAAACCTCTCTTACCTCTTTTCTTTGATGTTAAAACTGGTGCTGGTACAACAGTTAAGGGGTTTTGACAACCACTGCTTCTGCCACTACCTCAGCCCCGCTCTTACCCACAGAAACACCAACTGACTCGCCTTGACCTTCCAACTGCCCCTCCAAACTCCGCCGTGAGCCTACACCAATCCCCACTGCTTTCTCCAAGGCAAAGTTTCCAATGCTGCTGCCCGCCCTGCGAGAAGCGTGCAGAAGGCTCCGGAGCCGCCGCCCCCTCCTTAACTCCAGGGCGGCCCGGGACCAACTCAGCAAACCTGGCTGAACTGATGGTGAGCCTGCAATGACACTTGCCGTCGACAGCAGCGCTCCAGCTACCTTCCGCGAATCAGAAGGGAGGAGGGAAAAACACTCCTCCACGCACACGGAAGGTGAGAGAAGCCGAGATGCCAAAACGCCGAGATGCTGAGACGTCCCCAAACGCCGGTAAGCCTCGACCTCGGGAGATCTGATCGTAGCGCCGGGCCAGGCCGGGCCAGCAGAAGACAATTACCAGGCCGAAAACCTGACGTTTCCCCACAGCTTATTTACCCCACTTTCTCTGCTCCAAATCGGGATTAATATGTGATGTATTTAGGTCCTCAAGAACACAGCATATCTATTAAAATTGGGAGTGCAGAGCTAGAGTACCACGGCAGCTCAGCTTGCTGCCGCCATGTTTCCTTCCCTTCGCAGCAGGTGGCTTTTGTAGCATTCACCTTCTTCTACCCGGGTGGAAAGGTGAGGAACCTCCACACAATGGATTCGGGCCTTTGAGGACTTGGAGGCTCCTGCCAAATTTCTTCTTCTGAAGAATGTTCCTCCTCCTGCTTCTGCTGTCCTGAAGCCATGTTCTTCTATTTTTTTTTTTAAACACCAAAAAAATAAAGAAGTAAAGGTTCTTGTAAGCACACAGATGTCTCTCCAAAGATGCTCCAACAAGAATGATTGAAATGGGTGGGGTCCTTCAGTAGTTACAATGGGAAATGTTATGAACCAATAAAAACTTTTTTTTCAGGGCATATGGGATCCGCAGACTGTGCGCACACACAGCACGCACCCTACATGAATTCGCGAAAGTACATTTTAAAGTAATATAAGTTTATTACAAGTAAAAATATATTATTGTTATGAATACCTTAGATAATCTCTTGCCCTAATATGTATATTAAAGACAAATATATATCATTTTAGACATAAAAACAATATGTGCGGGAGTCGCGCACCCACCGCGCCCAACACGTATATGACATCACGCGGAACCCGTCACAGCGCAAGCATCGCATATAGTAATGCGCACGTGTCGCAAATGCGCGGGAGCTGGAGTTGCGGACAGGTCACATAGCAATCACGCACAGCACCGAAAATACACACCAGTCGCATGCCGTACACGGATCCTTCACAACATTTCTAAAATGGCGGCTACAATCAGTGCACCAGTCGTGATGGGTACGCTTTGGGTGTGCGACTCCCCAAAAAAATTTGAAAAATAATAATACAAAAATTAGATAACTATATTAATATAAAACAACAAAATGAAACAATATTTCAGTATGAATTTTTTTTTCATTTTTCTTTACCATTTTTTATTAAAAATATATAATGTTATTTAATACAAAATATATTTAAAAATAAACAGTTAAAAAACTGTAGAAAATCAGTATCAAAAAATACATATTACTATTATTACATTTAAAAATTATCATTTAAAAAACCTTTTAAAATTCACTGAAAAAACCATAGGTTTCAGTCACGTTATAGTAGGAATTAGCATTTAAAGAACCTTACAAATTCACAGAAAAAAACATGTTTCAGGACTTGTATGGTTAGCTGGACATTTCACATAATTGCTAGAGGGAGATCAATCGAGATTTGCAGGCCCAGGGATGATGTAAGTACTTTACTAATTGTGTCCCAGAAAGAACTAATAAAGGGGCATTCAAAGAACATATGGGCATATTGGCATTTACTAAACCGCATCTGGCACATGCAACCAAGGAACCTTGGACACATTTTGCCAACCTATATTGAGAATAGTATGCTCTGTGAAGTGTGTATAAATGATTCCTGCGCAACCATGCGGGCTTCACAATATCCCACAGAACCTTGAATGAGATGGACCATAAATCTACCAGATTGCCACAGCCGAAGGTAGGGCACCACAGCAACTCGGGTAGCTGAAATTCCCCTTCAGACTCCTCTAGTATCAAATTATACCACAGCGATACTTCTTTCTTGCCTGGTGGTTTGTCCAACAGTAAAGTTTCCAGTTGGTTGCCACCCCCAACTGGAGCTCCACTTCGACCTAAAGCCTGCATGGAATAGGACTGTGCCCAACTGGCTATCTGGATGTACTTAAATTTAGAGAGATTAGATCCTATTTTATCTTTTTGGGTTTCCCAAGGTAATAATTACCCCCCACAAAGATGTCTACCCGTGTCTCAAGCCCACCATCTCGCAAGGGTGCAGCTAGGCTGTCTTCCAGCCAACCAGGATTCCCAGGGGATCCCCATAATGGAGCTCTACTAGAAAAATATCCAAGCTTTGTTAGATTTCTCACTTACACCATACTAATGCCATCCCCTGTAGAACCTTCAATTTGATTTTTTTTTTAAACTTTGGGTCTCCAAACTTAAATAGAAAACCTGACTGTGCTGCTGCTTCCCCCCTAAGCATGGCTAAAAACATGCAGCCAACCCCTTGACCTGTCGGCATCTTTAACAACATTCGGGCATGGCACAGTTGGAACGCCCACGCATATATTTGCAGATCAGGGCCTGCCAACCCACCCTTTTCCCTCCGGCGCCTAAGCTTTTTCCAGCCAGGCTATCCTTGGGATATGTTTTGCCCAAATGAAAGCTGTTATGTCTCCCTGTAATTTAGAAATACCTACAGAATCAAAAAAAGAGGAATTGTGTTAAAGAGGAAAGATACCTTAGGCAAAATGGTCATTTTAACTAAATTAACCCGGCCCAGCAGAGATAGTGGGAGATGTGACCAGGATTGCATGAAAAGTTGAAAAGTTGATTGTAGCTAATTTGTTAATATCTTTAATAATGTTCAGCCCCAAATATCTTAGACTCGACGAGAGTTGGATCCCCATACCGCAGACACCATCATTCCAGACCATTACTTCGCTCTTTGAGGCATTAACCTCATAGCCAGATATTTCCCCAAACTCTAAGGCCAGTTTAATGGCAGCGGAAAAGCTGAGCGTATATCTGTGGAGAATACCAAAATATCATCAGCATATAGTGGCACTTTTCTTTCCCACCCTTCAAAAATAAATGGTTTAATAGATTTCTCTTCCCTCAACATCTGGGCAAAGGGCTCTATATTGAGGTCAAACAAAAGGGGGGAAAGAGGGGAGCGCTGGCGCGTTCCCCTAGTGATGGAAAAGGGGTCAGCTAGTTCGCCATGCACTAACACCCTGGCTGATGGATTTGAGTATAGAAGTCTAATAGCTCGGCCAAAAGCTATCTCCAATATTAAACTTAGCCAAGACCCCCGACAGGTTTGCCCAGTTCACCCTGTCGAAGGCCTTGGTAGCATCAAGCATCAGAACTGCCAATGGGAGAGAATGTGTTGTCGCTATATCTATAGCTCCTATCAAGTCATAGGTCAGTTTGTGTAATTGCCGATCCTTCACAAATCCTTTCTGGTCCCGATGTAAAATGTCTGGTGCCACCAGATCAGTCCCTTTGCTAGAACTGTGGAAAAGATCTTATAATCCACGTTTAAAATGGATATAGGCCTATAAGACCCGCAGGAGGTTGCAGACTTCCCTGGCTTTAAGATTAGTGTAATAGAAGCACTATCCCAGGACACAGGGGGAGATATTCCATCCTGCAATATCTGGTTAAATAACATTGTAAGAAAGGGGACAATTTCTTGTTCCAGGGCCCTGTAGATCTCAACTGGTAGACCATCTGGACCGGCTGCTTTCCCCTTCTTACCATGTAGGATATCAGCTCTAACCTCCTCATCTGTAATGGTTTTATCCAGGGAAGCCCGTTGCTCCTCAGATAGTTTTGGAAGAGGCATCTTTCTTAACCAGCTCTCCATTTTTTCTTTGTCTAAGATTTTATCTTCCTGATAGATAGACTGGAAGAAATCTCTAAAGATTCTCCCAATATCAGAATCTGATGAATAAGCTATGTTCTCATGAACCACTGAATTGAGGTTATTGAGGACCAGGTCCGTTATTGCTTTACAGGCCAAAAGTTTTCCAGCTTCCTCCCCAAACTCAAAATGGGCCAACTTACTAGCTTCCCATTTTTCTTGCAGACGTTGATTAAGCACTGATCCCATATGACCTTTTAAGGTTACCAGATTATTACTAAGTGTTTGTGTTAATATCCCTAGTAAAGCTTGATCAATCTCATTTTGAGTTTTTAATATATCAGCCTCTATACTAGCTACTTCTTCCCTATACATCTCTTCCTACGGAAAGAAACTTTGCTAGTGATAATTCCGCGTAAAAAGGCCTTGAAGGAGTCCCATACAATACCCAAAGCGGCTGATCCCACATTACGCTGCAAGAAATACTGGGATTCCAAATTTAGAAAAGATATATCCTCTGCTGCTGATAGAAGCGATCGATCAAACGACCAGGCTCTGGACACCTTTGGGAACCCCTCAAGATCCATAAATACTGCAGAGTGATCTGATAGATGGGATGGAAGATAGCAGATATCTTTACACATTCTACCAGCCTATGGTTAACTAGAACAAAATCTATTCTAGACTGGTGATGGTATTTATGGTTACGATACGAAACCCCGTTTCTTTCCCACCCTATCCCTCCAAACATCAACTAAGCCATATTGTTTCATAGCTCTAAGAAGAAACTCTCGGGTCTTAGAGAGGGCAAGGGGTCGGCTGTTTGGGGACTTGTCTAGAACCAGATCCAAAACTATATTAAAGTCCCCTGCCAGGATTACTGGTTCCGGGAAAGACAAAAGATGTGAGAATATAGTTTTTAAGACAGAGGGATCATCTATGTTAGGCCCATAGTAACCTAAAATCGTGGTTTGCACTCCGGTAACTATTACTGTTGCAATGACCCATCTGCCACTTGGGTCCACAGTTTTTGATATTAGTTTTACCTTGAGAGGTCTTTTAAAAAAGATTGTTACGACTCTGGTGTTAGTTGATTGCGTAGTTGAAATGGAGAGATCAATTCATATACTTTTCTTTACCAATAAGAGTATTTCAGCCTCCATTAGGTGAGTCTGCTGGAGAATGATGACCTGCACATCAGAATCCCATAGATATTGCATGATCTTATCTGCCCTGGGTCTGGTGCGGAAGCCATTCACGTTCCAAGAGATGATCTTCACACTATTCACAGGAGATAGATTGAACCTCCCCCAACACAATCCCACAAGCTGTGTGCTTAACTCTCAGGCCTAATCGTAAGATATCCTTGTTACCATTAATAAATCTGTACCAAAAATAACCATGTTGTAAGCGGAAAATGAGGTTTTTCTTGTTGCTCCCATGTGCCCAACCAAACCCCCCCCCCCCCCCCCACGGGAAACCCTTGCCCTATCTATCCGGAACAAGTCCAGAAGATAGTGCTCCACCCCCAAAACTCCTCCAAAATTTTAAGTGAGGACAATTACAAACAAAAAAGATTATGATTGTTTTTTACTCTTTTTTTTATTTCCCTTTTTTCCCCTCTCCTATCTTTCCCTCTTTTTATTTATATATATTTATTTACACTTTTTTTTATTTTCGCTTTTCCTAGTTCTACATTAAGTATCCCTTACCCCCTTTATTAACTTTCCTTCTACTTTTGTCTAATTCAATTACCTCCCCCCCCCATTCAAAAAGAACAGATGGAAGTGAGGAAGAGTTAAAATAGAGGGAAAAGAAACCCGGTATACCCTAAAGCGACAATTACAATAGCCTCAGCCCAGAGAACGCCTAGCTCATCCCTTTGATCCTATAGTGAGTAATAACTCATCAGCCTCCTGTACGGACCTGATATTAAACATTTTGTTGTTGTGCATTATTCTCGGTGTGGCAGGAAACTTAAGTTGGGCAGAGGCACCTGCGTCTCTAATTGCCTCAAGGCGCCTGCCAAGCTCCCACTGCTTCTCAAGGGTAGCCCTGGATAGGTCTGATCTAATTTGAAAATTAAACCCTTTTCCTGCCAAGGTTTTTTGTTTTGGTTTTTTGTTTTAAAGCTAGGTTGAGAATACTTTCTTTAAGGGTGTAGGTATGAAAGTTTACCAAGATTTTTCGAGGATTTTCTCTCTGAGGGTTTTTCCTAAAAGGGTCCCTGTGAATGCGTTGGATGTCCTTGGACAGGTCTTCAGTAGACACCACCAAACTAAGAGATTCCTTTAAAAGAGAAACAACATATTTTTTAATATTGGAACTCTCACTTCCCTCTGGGACATTCAAAATGCGGATATTACTTCGCCTAGAATTATTCTCTAGCGTTTCCATCCTCTCAGCCATTAAAAGATCTTCTTTCTTAAGCTTAGAAATGTCAAATTTGGCCTGATCAAGATGTAAAGATAATCCTGTGACTGTCTCTTCAAGCGCTGATGTTCTGGTGTGCAGGCCATCGATTTTGTTGTCTAGAGTTTCACAATAATTCCTTCTCTCTAATTAGTTAGCTTTGGAGGCTTCGAACCCATTCTTTACATCAGCTGACAAAGCGAAAAACATAGACTGCAATAAGGTGGTCATAGGGCCATCTTTTTATTTCCGCAGGGGCAGTTCTTGCGAGGTGACCAATATTTGTTGCAACTCTATTGCCGTACCCTCTGATAGAGCACAAGTGACTTTTGGTAGTATAAGATGCGGAGGTATGAGTTCTGTTGAAAAAATCTCAGCGCCAACTTCAACAGGAGCAGAAAGAGGTAGCTCGATCGCGCTAGCTCCATTCGCCCCAACTGCGTCCAACTCTTGACACCCTGAAGCATCAGGCTGTGCCATAACCCCCTCCTCAGGGAGGTGCAAAATCTGTGGGATAACTTTAAAATAGAAACTCAAAGAGGGGGTTATTTTAGAACCAATGCTAATGGTTGAGGTATGACCCTTTGTTGTTTGGGTTTTGGAACGCTTGGTTTTAATTTCTGCACTCAAATATGAGGAGGTCTTCTTTGATTTTATTCCCCCAGGATACGGGCTAGTAGATATACTTGACTTTAATGTAATAGGCTTAAAAAGTAAGCTGGGGGATGGCACCGGACTCGTGATTGGATTACTAACACAGACGTTGTTATCAGCGTTTTTACACTCTTTTCCCTTTTTTAAACCTCTCTTACCTCTTTTCTTTGATGTTAAAACTGGTGCTGGTACAACAGTTAAGGGGTTTCGACAACCACCGCTTCTGCCACTGCCTCAGCCCCGCTCTTACCCACAGAATCACCAACTGACTCGCCTTGACCTTCCAACTGCCCCTCCAAACTCCGCCGTGAGCCTACACCAATCCCCACTGCTTTCTCCAAGGCAAAGTTTCCAATGCTGCTGCCCGCCCTGCGAGAAGCGTGCAGAAGGCTCCGGAGCCGCCGCCCCCTCCTTAACTCCAGGGCGGCTCGGGACCAACTCAGCAAACCTGGCTGAACTGATGGTGAGCCTGCAATGACACTTGCCATCGACAGCAGCACTCCAGCTACCTTTCGCGAACCAGAAGGGAGGAGGGAAAAACACTCCTCCACGCACACGGAAGGTGAGAGAAGCCGAGATGCCAAAACGCCGAGATGCTGAGACGTCCCCAAACGCCGGTAAGCCTCGACCTCGGGAGATCTGATCGTAGCGCCGGGCCAGGCCGGGCCAGCAGAAGACAATTACCAGGCCGAAAACCTGACGTTTCCCCACAGCTTATTTACCCCACTTTCTCTGCTCCAAATCGGGATTAATATGTGATGTATTTAGGTCCTCAAGAACACAGCATATATATTAAAATTGGGAGTGCAGAGCTAGAGTACCACGGCAGCTCAGCTTGCTGCCGCCATGTTTCCTTCCCTTCGCAGCAGGTGGCTTTTGTAGCATTCACCTTCTTCTACCCGGGTGGAAAGGTGAGGAACCTCCACACAATGGATTCGGGCCTTTGAGGACGTGGAGGCTCCTGCCAAATTTCTTCTTCTGAAGAATGTTCCTCCTCCTGCTTCTGCTGTCCTGAAGCCATGTTCTTCTATTTTTTTTTTAAACACCAAAAAAATAAAGAAGTAAAGGTTCTTGTAAGCACACAGATGTCTCTCCAATGATGCTCCAACAAGAATGATTGAAATGGGTGGGGTCCTTCAGTAGTTACAATGGGAAATGTTATGAACCAATAAAATCTTTTTTTTCAGGGCATATGGGATCCGCAGACTGTGCGCACACACAGCAAGCACCCTACATGAATTCGCGAAAGTACATTTTAAAGTAATATAAGTTTATTACAAGTAAAAATATATTATTGTTATGAATACCTTAGATAATCTCTTGCCCTAATATGTATATTAAAGACAAATATATATCATTCTAGACATAAAACAATATGTGCGGGAGTCGCACACCCACCGCGCCCAACACGTATATGACATCACGCGGAACCCGTCACAGCGCAAGCATCGCATATAGTAATGCGCACGTGTCGCAAATGCCCGGGAGCTGGAGTTGCGGACAGGTCACATAGCAATCATGCACATCACCAAAAATACACACCAGTCGCATGCCGTACACGGATCCTTCACAACATTTCTAAAATGGCGGCTACAATCAGTGCACAAGTCGTGATGGGTACGCTTTGGGTGTGCGACTCCCCAAAAAAATTTGAAAAATAATAATAAAAAAATTAGATAACTATATTAATATAAAACAACAAAATGAAACAATATTTCAGTATGATTTTTTTTTTCATTTTTCTTTACCATTTTTTATTAAAAATATATAATGTTATTTAATACAAAATATATTTAAAAAATAAACAGTTAAAAAACTGTAGAAAATCAGTATCAAAAAATACATATTACTATTATTACATTTAAAAATTATCATTTAAAAAACCTTTTAAAATTCACTGAAAAAACCATAGGTTTCAGTCACGTTATAGTAGGAATTAGCATTTAAAGAACCTTACAAATTCACAGAAAAAAACATGTTTCAGGACTGGTATGGTTAGCTGGACATTTCACTCGTACAAAACCATTGAAATTTCTCCGTTACAGTTATTTCTGCTAACAATAACTCACACGCCCGCAATGCACTGTTGATGATGTCACATATTACATCATTCATGACATGGTCAGTGAAATCACTCATGACATCACTGATGACATCTCAAATGACAACCAGCGTCATGTGGGAAAATTCACTATAAAATCAAAAAAAAAAAAAAAAAGCAAACTGCATAGCAACATGGATGCACCCGGACAGAGTGCAGAGAACAACCCCAACCCCACAAGTCTCACTGAGGACCAGCCAGGAACCCCGTGTTCGGGGAAGAGCAAGGAGAAGAGGAAGACGGTGTTCAGCCCACAGGAAGACCGGATCATCATCACAGAGGTGATAGAACACTACCAACAACTGTTTGTCACCTCCACTGCGTCAATGGCAACACAAAGGGAAATATGGCCGTCCATCATTAACAATGTTAATGCAGTCGGAGTGTCATGGAGGGCAATGGAGGAGGTCAAGAGGTGCTGGCATGATGTGCAAAGCCAGACCAAACAGAAACTCGCCGTCAACAGGAAGGCAGCAAAGGCGACTGGAGGTTCGGAGTCCTGCGCCACAGAAGGAACTGGATGAGCTGGAGGAAATGGTGGCTACAGTCATCAGTGTGGACACGGTTGGGAGTTTGGACACAGCTCGATATGACCTGACCCAACAGCAACAAGGTGAGTAACAACCAGGGAATGGGGGACGGGGGAGATGGGCACAATGGCACACATGCACAATCATGTGTAGCACACTGCACACGCACAATGATAGTGGAACATGTCCCTGATACCCTTGATACACTGCAGCACACATTGAAACACCAAGTAGGCCCCCGTCCACAATGTGCACAAATGGGCCCCCTCCATATCACCAATGCCACAACCTACCCATGCACATGTGCAGAATCTAGAAAAGCAGCGGCTCTGCGAGCCACACTGACAATGCAAGTGACACTGCATGACCAATAGCATGGCTGCTGTCAAAATAATTGACGTGGTGCACGATTCGACATTGAGGTGGCCCAGTGTGGATCTCATCCGTAAAGGAGCAGGTCACACGCTGACACATCCACAGGCAACTAAAACCCATGACATCAATAACACATCAGCAGACAAGCAATGTATAAGATCACAAAATCTGTCCAAGAGCACAAATGACCCAAGTCCCAGCCCCTAAAAATCACACGAGTCAAAGGCACACAGCCTCAAAGGGATAAGGGTCTGCTAAATCAGAGATGCAGGGGTGACTCTACCACAATGCAGCACACACACATAGCAATCACAGCACAACAACAACAAAGGCAATGTGGTACAAAGTGCAACACCTACACCACAGGACAGAGGACACAATTGGTACCGCTTGTGCGTAGTAACTGGCCATTCATATCTGGCATTGCATGACACTGTGAGATGATAATATACGAGTACGACCACACATCTGTCATGTAGTCAAAATTTCCACTGTCTGCCATCAAATAACCAGCTCCACCAAAACAGTCACAATGTACATTGTCATGCAGTCTGTATGTAATCATCTACAAAGCGTCAACATACATGGGACACTCTGTTAACCTGCATCTCCCCTTTACATTGCAGAGGGACAATCAACACCTCCTGCAGAGCAGACCACAAATCTCATCAGTGATGATGAAGAGGACAACCTGCTCATATGCTCAGACACCCAGCAACGGCTAATGGACAACCTCTGCACTCCACCCTCAGGAGCAGGGCATCCCAGCTGCCTCGAGGTGACCCCACCCCCTGCACAGACACAGCAGGACGCATACACCACCAGGGCTGTCTCCCAGGACCAGCCCGACCAACACATGGAATTCCAACGCCGTTTGTTGGGTTGCCAGGAGGAGAAGGCTGATCAGCTGCAGTGGTTTTTGAGCATGTGGCAGCCAATCCCGATGCCATACGTGGGTGTCTGAGTCCCATCAGGACCACTTACAGTCACTAATGGACACCCACTGTCATCACCATGCTCTCCGATAATCCAAGGCTGACATCGCTGGGGCCAGTACTCAGATACAAGAACTGTCTAGTCAGACAGGCACCAGCGATGACAGCACAGAGTGGGCACAGATGTGCAGGACAATGGAGACCATGGAGCCGATGCAGGCTGGAAGTATAGCTGCCACGGCTGAACACCAGCAAGATGTAGCTTGGATCTTCCATGACTTGCAGTGCCTCATCTTGCCAATGCTGCCACTTAACCTGTCCCAGATAACTACTGCTGGAACTTCGAGACACACATCTCCGACCCCTGATGTATCAGAAGCACATAGTGTTGCAGCCCTATCACCTATGCACCCTGATGCGTCAGTGGCACACAGTGAAGCAGCCATAACACCACCACACACACCTGACACACCGGACACAGAAGACGCATCAGAGGACTAAGATGTGGATGGTAATGACTGTGTGAGGAAGGAGGTAGTAGCATCTCTCCCGCTTGTCCCTGCCTGGTTCAGCCCTATGCATCAGGCCCTGGGACAACACCTCCCACTGTCCCCGAAACACTCTGTGACATTCACCTGGACCCCGACATGGACTGCCATATGTGCTGTGGCTACCAATTACACAGCAATCCGGCTGCGGACTGAATGTTCCCTCTTCCAATTCACTTTTCATTCCCTAAAGGACTCTGGTTGGCCCACCACTGGGCTACCATGTAATGTGGGCTTGGCATGGCCATGTACAGCTCCAGCTCCGGCATTCACAAGAATGTGAATAAAACATTAAAAATCACACAGACGTTTTCTCTATGTTCACTCAAGTATAAAATTAGAGATGGATGTACGGACATTTATTGCACAAGAAGGTACACTATGGTAAATGACATCAATGCGCATGTTTGACCCGGAGTCACATGGCCAATTACATGACTGTAAAGGTGTGAACTAGCTGTGGCCTCATTGCACATCAACAACAATCTCGCACATGTCCATGTATTAAATAGGGCTGTATGTAGATATGACAAAATCAGTAGCAGATCAGGAGTGGTGTCCACCTTCACATGTTACAACAGAACGTCTCTTTGCATACCTACTCACACACATCTGTGTGGACACAGTCTGTTTTGATGCATGACATTGCTCTACATTGCCAGAAGTTGGACACCATACTCACATTGCTGAAGACAAGTAAGTGCACAGTTCTGCCAGCAACTATCCCAAACACAATGTCTGGCTCACAGAGGTGGAGCTGTCAAAAGGGACCCACCCCCATTGTACAGGCATCAGTCAGTCCCTCCCTGTGTATGGACAATGCTCTTTGAGGCACACGTCATTCTAATCAACACTCATCACAATTGAACACTAGTGCTGTTGCGTAGACTTTATTGGCATGTGCGTATCAGTATGGGCAAGGTAAGGGCCACAATATGCAGGGAAATGCTTAAGACACACGCAGCATGGGAACATGTCGAAGAAATGGGGAGGCAAAAATGTGCACAAATCATTATGGATGGCAACGCTCTCAGCCCTCCTTGCCTTACTGGATAAGTCATGTGATGTTTGGTGTATGCTCCTAGCCCCGTGTTAGGGAACACGCCTCACGGCCCATGGGATTGGCATTTTGCTGTACCATCGGACTGCGTTGACTGTCTGCCCTGCTTACAGTGAGCAAGTGAAAGGGTCCAACAAGGTCATATGTTGTATTACATTCCCATGTGTGTACTCTCCCCCCAGGATTATGTCCGAATCTGTAACATTGCCCATGGGACTCCATCACCTTGCACAGGTGTGTGTACACACGCGTAGTTCCTCGCGCATGCATTCTGAGTCTAGGCAAAGGCAGACATGTCCACTGTTGTGGTGGGATATGTGAGCATATCCCAAGATACAACAAGGTGTGGGGACCTTTGCTTTGGGTGACAATCAGATGTGGCTACAGGAACGTAGTTACTCGTCCATGAATAGGAGCGCAGATTCATAGGCAATCTGTTTCAGGAGTACGTTGTTGTCAAGTTCAAGGAACACCAGGGATAGCCAATCCATTAGCTGGTCTGGACAGATGTGCTCTGTCCACGCCGTTTCACCAATCTGCAACACAGACCAAGAGGAGAGCGCCTCAATGTGGTCACTGCACATGAGGAGTTGTGCAATCTCCCATGCACAACTGCCAGCACATACGACAAAGATAAAGGCATCCCATGCACGGGCATCCCTGTTCGTGGGCCAACAGGGGGCGCATTGTCAAATCATAATCCAATCCAGCTACCGTTGTTTTGGATAGGCAGACGTCCATGAGCCACTCGGAAGTGTATGATCGACAGTGGAACCAGGGCTGGATGCAGGTGACATAGGCAAGACGGAAACTCAGATGGTAACTGATTAGCAACACTGCCATTGGCAGTGATCCCAACAGATGCAGCATTCGTGCACGGTACAGTTCCACATGACAGAGTCTGCGCATGTGCCCGGGATTTTCTGCCATTGCATTTTCTGGTCTCATAGCACCGGCAATCCTCAGACCAGCAGCTATTCGGTGGACAGCTCTGGGCAATGAGACTTATGTGTGTGTACCGTTTGGATGTATGGGTTGTTTTTTACCAATGTATCAAGGGCAGGTGTAGCTGGAGCAGGGACAAGTGTGTGTGGGGTGTGGACAGGTTGGTCTTTCATTTGCGCAGTTTGTGGTGTGGGAGTCCTTGGAGTCTGGTATGGTATCTCATGCAGGGTGTGCCAGCCGCATTCAGGACCAAGTTTGGAGGTTCGGTTGTCCTTCCGCTTTGTGTATTTTATACAAAGGAGCTTTCCTATCTAATTTAAGTCTGACTACTGCTTGCATTTCTTAAATGTGATGTTGCCTTTGTGCTGACTTTGATGCCATGCCTTAGATTTGGGGTGCACCAATTGCGAAATTGCAAAACACACGCAGCAGTTGGCATGTATGAATAAGCCAAAGGCCCGATTGGCCTTACGCTGCTTGTTTAGTCTCTCTCTTTCTCTCTCTTTCTTTCTCTCTCTCTCTCTGTCCTTTGATGAGTGCCTGACACACCTTCTTATCTTGGATATTTTTTTGCAGGCTGTGACTAACAGAATGTCCAGGGATGCCCCGCCATGACTCTTCCAAATAGTTGTTCGGAGACAAATTTGATTGTTATATTTTGTTTAGACTTTCAATGGTGAATGAATGAATCAGATTTTCTGTACTCACATATGTGTTTATTGTTGTAAAGATGCGACCTCAGGCAAATTCTTTTGTTCATGATTTCATGATGTTGATGTGCAATATCTTGGTCCGGGGAGGTGGCGGGTGCCCGTGGTGGTGGTGTGTGTTGTAGCCCTCTTCGGTGTCTGAGCTGCATGATCATTGGCTCCATTGCATCTGTTGTTCTTCAGGTGTTGCTCTGGGCAGGGCTCCCTTTTCTGGTGCAGGTTGTCGTCCGACTTTATACCAGGTCAGAGCAGGTGTTCATTTCCTGCTGCTAAAGCACCTTATCAAATGTTTTGTGATCTTATTGTTGATCTGGATGGTCATTGAGAATGTTGTGACGTGGTGTTGTCACGGCTTTTTGCACGGGAACGCCTACTCTACCGCTTATTAGTAATAGTTGCCGGGGTCATCTGTGGCATTATTTTTGCAGCTGTTAGCGCAGGTAAACTGGTGATACTAATCTTGGAGCATGTACATTAGAATGTGGCTCCCAAGATCTTTCTTCAGCACCTTAAACTTTCCAGTCTATCAGAGAATATAATTTTCCTATGCTTATCTTTGAGCCTAAGATCTTATTGATTTCAAATTCTTCTGCTAAGCCCCTCTGTATGGGGGCTGGAGGTGAGTTCATTCTCAAATCAGGAGGATTTATCTTCACCCGTGAGACATGGGAAACTGGGTAATCTTTCAAAGATGGAGGAAAACAAATGTTGACGGCTACTGGATTTATCATCTGGTCTACCTGAAAAGGACCAACAAATCTTGGCTGAAATTTGTGATTTCCATTTTAATGTAAATGCCGGGTGACAAACTAACGTGGAGAAGTGTGGCTCACTGGTTAGAGGAGGCAGAACTGGAAGCAGAGGTCAGCCTGAGACCAGGGTTCAATTCCCGGCTCGGCGGGGTCTTGAGTCCTAAAATGTCCATGGACTCGACAATTCTCGCACCGGTGCCTACTCAATTCACCGGCTCACACTCTGCGACTCTGGGCAATTGCTTGCTTAATCTCAACAACAGCCCCTCGCTGTGGGATGCCTGGCTTTCACCTTGTGGATACCCTGCCGGGGCTATCTCACAGGGGAATACCAGGACGGGTTCCCTAAGCAAGCGCTTAGATACCGGGTCGGTGATTTGCGCTAAATAAATACATGTACATTTACATTTACATCCCCCTTTTTAAAAATGGGACCTTCCTTTCTTTTTTTATCTGCCTGTCCTTTTTATGACTCTTGCCTTAACAATGTTTTTCTCAGCCTCTAAGAATGTGTTTTGGAACCCTTTGACTAGAGCCTCGACTGCAGGGATTGAATTGTCTTCTTTCCTAGGAGTATACAAGGATGTCTACTGTGGTTTAGGTAAAAAGGGGTGAAGCCTGTAGAAAAGGGAACTGCATTGTTGTATGCAAATTCTGCACCCAAACCATTTCTGCTCAATCTTTCTCTTGGTCAAAGAGACAGAGTTGTAAATATTGTTCTAGCTCCTGGTTGACTCTCTCCTTTTGCCCATCAGTTTCTGGGGGGTTGCTAGTAGAATAGCGAGATTTTATCCCTAATCTTTTAGTGAATTCACTCCAGAAATGTGAAATAAATTGAGATATCTGATCTGAAACATGAATTTTGGGGATACCGTGGGATCTCATAATGTGCTGTGTAAATAACTAAGCTAGCTGTGGAGCCCGAGGAATGTTTTTTAATGTAGTATACACCAGAACTCTATTAAAATCTTGACTAACAGGAACATCTACAATGAGATCTATGGAAACTGTGGGTTATGAGTATATAGCAGTGGGTAAAGGCTGAAGTGAACCTTGAAGGGCAGATCCACTGGGTTTTCTTTTCAAAAATATTTCATAGGTTGAAACATATTGTCTTATCTGAGTCTCCAAAAATGTCTTTTCAAATGTTCCAGAGTTTTCGGGATACTCTTGTAACCTGTCAATTGGTTTTAGTGATGAACAAAAAGAGCATTCTTGTGTAAATCGATGGTAGATAAAAATAATTCCCCTTTGTAATAAGGCAAGCCTTCCTTTATTTTTCTTTCAGAAGCTTCTGTTGCCCATTTCTACATCTTGTCATCTGGTAAAGCTTTTAATATTTCTGTCTTAAAATCCAAGAACTGAGTTTCCAACACAAATTTTGTTTCAGGAATTATAGGTATTTAAAAAAAAAACATATCAGTAGATTTAGTGTTGATTCATGACAATGCATCAGCGTTACCATAAGCAACATCCTGGATGATATATGATGATGATATTAAAATCTGCAAAAAATAGAGACCAGAGCAGTTCTATTGCTGTCAAAGTTTGGGCTAACCTACAAAACTGCAAATTTCTATGCTGTGAATATACAGTGACTTTATGTTGTACCCCCAATAAATAGTGTCTCCATTCAAGGAAAGCCTCCTTGACCACCAACAGTTCCTTATCAGCAATTAAATAATTTACTTCGGGTGGACTCAACTTTCTAGTATGAAAGGCCACAGGATGCAGCTGCCCAGTGCTATTGTGGCACTGAAAAAGAATTCCTCCAGCTGCCGTATCTGAGGCATCTGCTTCTACATAAAAAGGTTCCAGTAGATTAGGGTGTAACAAAATGGGTGCTGTATGCTGAATCGACTTCTAGAGTCCAGTCAAATGTTGCCCCTTGTTTCAACAGGCAGGTTATAGGACTGACCGTTTGTGAGAAATTTTGGATGGATCTCCTGTAAAAATTTGTAACGTTGATAACACTCAGAATTTCTTTTACACTCTTTGGAGCTGGCCAATTTTGTACTGCTTTCACTGTGGCAGGATCCATGCTGACTCCTCTTGAAGATAGGATGAATCCTAAAAATTCCACTTTTTCTACATGGAAAGCACATTTCTCTAGTTTTACATAAAAGTGGTTTTCATGTAGGGTTTTAAAAATACCTCTAACATGCACCACATGTTCTTTGAGGTTGTTTGAGAAGATCAATATATTGTACAGGAGAGACCATAGGGCATCACTTGATACTCAAATAACCCAAACCATGGTCGAAAAGCTACCCTCCACTCATCCCCTTGGGACACTTGAATCAGAGGGTACGCTACTCTTAAATCTAATCTTGAGCTGATTTTCGCGTCTTTCACTTGATCCAAAAGCTCAGATATTAATGGTTATGGATAACGATTCTTCATGGTGACTTGGTTTATTGCTCCATAATCAAGGCAGGTTCTAAGATCACCATTTTTCTTTAGGATAAAGAATAAAGGCGAGGAAACAGGGCTTGAGAAGGGCATATAAAGCCATTGGCTAAATACTGATCCAGATACTCTCTTAATTATTGATTCTTGCCCTCTGTTAATGAATACATTCTGCTGCAAGTTAACACTGCAACAGGCTTCAATTCTGTCTTAAAATGATAGGGCCAGTGTGGAGGTAGCCTCTCTGCTTCCTTTTTGTCAAACACCTTGGACATGTCTTTAGATTCTCAAGGAGTTTATTCTGATTTTAGAGTACAAACTGTTGCATGAAGCGAAGCCAAACTGATTCTATGGGAGGTTCTCAAGCTCTCCTCATGGTCATGGAAACAGTTCTCCTTACAATAAGGTGAATCCATGATAACTGTTCTACGACTCCAATTGATTGTTGGGTTATGCTCAGTGATTCAGGATAATCCCTGAATCACTGAGCATAACCCAAAAATTGAGGAACATCAGTCAAATTGAAAGTTATCTGCTCTTGGAGACCTTTTAGTCCTTTCAAACAAATAAGCTCGGTTTCATGGGCCATGGGGCAAGATGAGAGATTGGTACCATCAACCTATCTAACAGCTTCCAGAATAGTTTTCTTTAAAAATTGCATGTTCATGCTACGTGCATGTTTGGTATCACATAAATTGCCTGGAGCTCCTGTGTCTATCATAACTGCTATCCCTTGAACTTCTGTGTTCTGAAATTTAGCTGTCAAAGGAACCACTGGATGTGTAGTGTAGTTCCTAGTTTCCCACTAGGCCCTGCGCATTGGAATAACATAAACAGTAGTATCGACGTGGAACTGCGTATATTCCAGGCCTCCACTGGCTATGCTAAACTTAATTGGGTGTGTTACCAACTAGCTCAGAGGTCACTGGACACTTTCTTCTCTGCATGGGAAGTGATCAGCTTCCCTGGCACAGACAAGAAGGGATTCAGCTTTCCAACAACCGTGCAACATGACAACTTTGCTCCTCAGATCAAGAGTCAATCTCTAGGGTCGTGTGAAACAATAGACAGGTATTTCACTCAGTCAGATTAGTGCAGTTTACTTTCACGAGATGTAGAGAATAGAGAGACGGGCGTTTGTCAATAAAGGGTTAACATTTATTGAACAGTCTTTCTTCTCGTACAAGAGAAATGTATTGCCACAATTGCAAGACTTGTTATTATAAAAAGTACGTACAGTAAGATAAGTATTGCGAAATAGAACTGTAAAAGCATTGATATGGTTTCTTAGCCATACAATGGTTAAAAGTAATAAAACATATATACAGTCATATATACATTAGGCTAAAATACTCAACTGGTGCTTCTAACTAAGCCTACCCCAGCTTGCCTGACCTAAGCCTAACATGTGGAAGGGGAGTAAGTAAGTAGCTTTAAGTTAAGTTGGTTTTGCCAAGGTTTGCTTCAAGAATTCTCGTCTAAGGGTTTAGTCAACACCATACCTCTGAATAGAATGATGGAAGTCTGGTATTTCCTTCAGGGGGCACTCAATATCCCAGTCACCCGCGAGGGCAGACCGGAAACGCTGGAGCTGGATTTCTCTGCAGGAGAAAGGCAGCGGCTCTCTTCTCAGCGCGTCGGGAGGAGGAGGCGGGGGACAGCGTCCGCGGGCAGCTGGCTTCTGCTGGATGTCTTCGCAGAGGGACGGCTGTTCAGCTCCTAAGCTTACCACACCATCGTTCGCGCTTTAGCAGCGATAATGGTATCAGTAGCTTCACCACCAAGGGGACAGCAGCAGTAGCGTACTGCATGCAGCATACAACAGCAATGGGATGCACAACAGGGTGCACGACAGCAATTGCTTAAGGCAACGTTGGTAATATTTATACCTGACAGGTGCCGGGTTTGACGCAAGTTTGTTGGACATAAGAATTCAATTAAAGATGTCACTAGGAAGTGATAGCTATCAGTTGCTCATTAGAGTTCCATTACTAATCAAAACACAGCAAGCGGGGATTTCCAGGTTTGCTGAGTTTTTATCTTGTTGAAGAACTCGGAGTGTTAATCTAGGAATATCAGATAGTGACTTCTGCTCTGTCATTGCACTAATTGGTTGCAAAGGAAGTGGCAGAGAACTATGCTGGAATGTGGCTCTGTTCGTGTGAGGCCAGAGATGACTTTCTGAATATCGCACTTGAACGGTTATGCCAATATAGGGAATAAATGGATTTATAGCCGAATAGGGGCATAAGGTCACAGTATCGATCAGGAACCTAGATAAACACGCAACAGATGCAGTGCTGCTGACTTAAGCGTGTTAACAACTTGCTAAGTTGTGGGAATTATCTTGGGGCTGGCTTCCATAAAAGCAACTCCTCTTACTGATAGAGCTTGTATTTTCGTTACTTACTCATCTTTGGGTTCTTTAGGCATTCTTTCACAAAGTTCCTGAAGAGTCCACAATAGAGACACCGATGATTATTCCTTTGTTTCTCCTTCTCCTCCTTTAAAAGAGGTCCATGGAGGGAACCTATTTGCATAGGCACCTCTAAAATTAAATCTTCTGTCAATTCTGGACTGTCATTCTTACCTCGATCAAGTCTGGGTGGAATCGGGAAAAAATCTCTTTTCTTCTCCAACCTGCATATATTGAGACGATGATCTATTTGTAAACCCAAATCTATTAATTCGTATAATTCTCTGGGTCTCTTAGGGATTGTGGCTAGAGCATCCTTCAGATAATCTTTGAGCCCTCTGTAAAGAATGGCTGCTCTGTTGGATTCTGGCCAATTAGTTTCTACCACAAGCTTATTAAATTGCATTAGGTAGGCCACTAAATCTCCACTTCCTTGTTTAAGCTCCAACAATTCATTATCTGTAGCTGGTGTTGCTGAGCGTCGGTCAATAATTCTCAAAAAATTCACTTTAAACACTTTAAAATGACAAAGAACGCGAATGTTCCTTGAGACCATGGCCAAAGACCAGGCCACTACGTCACCAGCTGGATAAGACAATATGAATGCCACCTTTGTTTGATCTTCAGAAAAAATAACAGGTCGACACAAAAAATGTAACAAGCATTGTGTTAGGAAAATCTGTGCCTTTAGTGGGTCCCCTCCAAAGCGTTCAGGGTGTGCAAATGGAATGGTTGGGGAGATCGAATGGATCACTTAGAAATAGAAGCATCCCTGCAACTTTCTCCTCCACTTTCTTTCTAATTTGTAAGGACTCTTGGCTTGATCTTCTTAACTCTTTTCTCAAACTCTTATTTTCTTCTATGGTCTCATTCAACTGTTTATGTATACCTTCCAGGATAGTAGTAAGGGTCTTCACATCAATTCCATCTGCCATTCTGCCCAGGTGTAAATCTAGGGGAAATAGCACTTCAATCTGTCAGAATACCTTTTGGCAATTTTCGCAGGAGCAGAAAAATAGTCCTCAGTACACTCCGCCCCTGTATGTGACCTACAAATACTATCAGTCACACACAATAGCAGGGGGAAAGGTGAAGTGGCTAAAGAGAGAGGGGCAGACTCAGATTTCAGGTGATTCTTCACTAAAGGCATCACTTCCCAGAGGGGTTGACTCCTGTAGGCACCTAAAATAAATCATACTACCATTACTAAGTACTAGCATTTGCAACGCTGACATAACCAAATTCTACACAGTAGCAGAACTTGATATAGTTTTTCTAATGATTTACTTGTAACTATCTAAAGGGAAGTTCCTCTCTTTTGAGCTAGATTTTTTAATGTGTATAAATTCCTTCTTCTCTTTTTATTAACAGTTATTTATAATTGAGTCTTTATTAATCTTCATTTTAATCTTTATATTTTTGGATGGATTGGATTTATAAATATATGAGCATGTGAAGATTTCCTATTTTTTTCCTTTACTTGACTTATCCAAAAATGTTGTAATAGCAATTAGGGATCTTTCTTGTACTATTCATGAAAAATTCTGGTAATGGAGCCTGTCCCAGCCTCTCTATAATTTAATCTATTCTATATATGAGATACATGTCAAACTTGGACACTTTGGCTCAGATGTATGACCTGCTAAATAGCACCTCGCAAATTGTGTCGCATTTGCGACTCGCAGTTCACGAGGCGCTATTTGGCATGTACAACAGTGTGTTTACACTATTTGCGATTCCCAATGGGGTCGCAAATTGCAAGGCTCATGAATATTAATGAGCCTCTTGCAATTTGCAAGCCCATTGGGAATGACAGGCCCTCCCAGGGATGGTGGCTTGCTGGGCTCAGCAGACTCCCATGTCTGGGACTGCTTTGAAATAAAGCAGGTTTTTATTTTATTGCATCACGTTTTCCTTAAAGGAAAAAGGAATGCATTTTTTAAGGGCAGGCAGTGATCCCTGGGACTACTGCCTGCCTTTAAAAATAATATTGCATGCATTTGCAAATAGGAAGGGGTCCCCTGGGGACCCCATCCCATTTGCGAATGTATTTCCACCTACTTGAAGTAGGTGGTAATTTACAAGTGTTTTGTGACCACAATTGCGGTCGCCAAACATTGGTTCATAGCTTTGCAGTCGCTATTAGGAAGGGACTGCCCCTTCTAATAGCGAGTCGTAAAACAGTATTTTGCGAGTCAAAATGTATTTGCAACCTCGCAAAAAACTGTTTGTACATGGGCATGTGAAAACGGGTCTAAGACCCGTTTGCGCACGCTAAAAAGCGTTGCACATCTGGCCCCTAATTTACTTTGCTAACGTCTATGCAGAACCTAATGGTTCCAGCAGACTTTTGTACCAAAACCACTAGGGAATTTCACCTACTTGAAGAAAAATCAATTACCCCCAACTCCAACATGGTTATTACTCCTTCCTCAATAGTTCTGTGTCTTGCTTAGAAATTTGATACTGTTCAACCTTAACATTTTTCTGGGATCTGTATTTATGTGATGTTGTATAACATTAGTAGATCCTGTAATAGATCAAATAACAGTGAGGGAACATAAAGCATTATGCAATTCATGTTGTTTTGTGGAATATTCATTTTCAAGGATACATTCAAACTCTTGGACCTCCTCCTCATGAGTTTCCAACATTGAAATTGGTAGCAAGCCTTCGTTTTTTTTCAGGTGATTTACCTGGTATTTCTGGGTCTTCTTTTTTTAAAAATATCTTTATTTGTTTTTTTCCAACAATTTATCCCTCCGCTAAACCCACCCCCACCCTTCCAGGTCAGACAAGCGAAAATACAGTTACATAATTGTATTTTCTCATAGTCTCATACTTTCATAATCATGTTACGTTATTCCCAGCATACAGTTGAGTATATATACCACTAGGTATTGCTTTGGGATTGCTTTGGGATTGACACCATTCTATTAAAGGAGACCAGATTCTCAACCCCATTTTGCGCCGTTTCCTGCCTTTCCTTTTATAGATAGCAGCTTCTAGATTAGAGATTGCTAGTAGCCTAGCTAGTCACTGATGAAAAGACGGTGCAATAGGATCCAGCCAAGCCAAGGCTATACATATTCTATGCAATAAAAGCAAGTTCATGACCAGTTCTAGGATTACTAGAATCTGTGGCCCCTAGTAGGATAGCTTCACTAGACAGAGCTATATCGATTTTCAATACAGCAGACAGAAATTTCTCCATGTTTCGTTTTAAAGAAGTTAGTCCATCACAAGTAGAGAAGATATATCCACAATCAGCATTTAATAACATACATCTAGGACAGTATGTCCTCTTGCCACTCCCCCATCTGACAATTTTGTCTGGAGTGTAGTACAGGAAAAAGCATGTTTCATAGAACTGTGCTTGGAGTTTTGTGGGCATAAGAATTGTTTGAGACATTGAATAGGCATAGTTAAATTCATCCATAGTTTTACCAATTTCCCCCTGCCACTTCTGTGACGTTTCCTCTAGATCATCCGAAAACAGCGCATTTAAAAGGCAATATATTCCCCCAATAGTGCTTTTTTTGATGTGCATTAATGTTTCCACTAAGGTTAATTTTTTCAGTCTGAGCCCTTCCCCCGTCCTTCGTTATAAAAAGTCTCTGATTTGAAGATATTTAAAAATGTCTGCCAGTCCAGTTGAAAGTTTTTCCTTAGTTCTTCAAAGGATTGTATGCCTGCAGGGGAGAAGAGGCACCCTATGTGAGTTATTCCTGCCGCGTTCTACTTGTTAATGCAGTTGTCTTTAAAAATTTCAGGCAGAGCAGGGTTATCCCTTAGGGGGCTATAAAATGATATTCACCCTATACCCAACGTTCTTCTCACGGCCTTCCATACCTTCAACCCACTAATCAGTGTTTTAAATGTTACTTTTTTATGGTAGTTGTCATGCAAATGTCGCCAGAGATATCCGCTACTTTTACTACCCAAAATTAGCTGAAAGATAGATGGCAAGCCATCCCCGGGTATCGTCTCTGCCCCTGTATTCTGTAATAGCTCCTGACTATAGAGCAACACAGATGCCCAATAGTAGGTTTGGGAGAGCTAATCCTCCTCTTTCCTTTGGAAGGGTCAAAAATGTATATGCTCTCCGGGGTTGCGAGTGTGCCCAAATAAAACTTGCGCTCTATAGATTTGAACCATTGATCTGAAAATTCTAAGAATATTGGGGCATATTATCAAGGGGGTTTATCTCCGCTTTTTTGGCTTTAAAAGCCAAGAAAGCGGAGATAAAATGATCTCCCTATTACCAAGCTGTCGCTAACACCAGTTAGTGACAGCTAATAGGAGATAGCGACCATCTTGGGCCTTGCTTTGCATGTCAGTGATATTTATCACTAATGACATGCAAAGTGGGCGTGCCAAGATGTTAGCGACTGGAAACAGTCCCTGACATCGCTATCTCCTATTACCAACTTTTGGAGATATTCATTCTAAGCGCGAATATCTCCAAAAGCTAACACCTGCCCTGAGCAGTTCTTAGCCATGTTATCCAATGGGAGGTGGATAACATGGCTAAGAGCATTTGCTCGATAATGCATGAATATCGCTGACTTTTCAGCGATATTCATGCATTTCGGCCGTTTTTTATCGCATTTGCGATAAACCTTGTTAATAGCAAGGTTTATCTGCGATAAAAATCGCCGATGTGCGGCGATAATTTTTGTCTCTAAACAAGTTAGAGACAAAAATTATCGCTAGTTGTTGGTAATATGCCCCTATGTTCTAAAAAGATATAACATTTTAGGGAAAAAGACCATTTTCAAGGCATTCGCCCTACCAATTAAGGATAGATGTAGATTGTCCAGGTGACGGAGATCTTTCTGCATTAATCCCAGCATTGGCTTCATATTTAGGCCCACCATGTTTTCAAGTTTAGATGTAATGCAGATACCTAAGTATGTAGCCTTATCTACCACATGGGGTTCGCGCATCTCGCTTTTGCTGTTCAGCACAACCTGTGTTTTCCCCTGATTGAGTGCATACCCGGATACTAGCCCAAATTTATTAGCCTCGCTTTCAATAACAGACATAGCTGTGTTAGGATCAGCTGTCACGACGGCTATGTCATCGGCGTACGCCAAGGTCTTGGTCGGATATTCCTGTGACAAAATTGGTGCTATTCCTCTATCTCCCTCCAGTCTGCGAATAAAGGGATCAATGTAAATTGCAAAGAGCAATGGCGAGCATGGGCACCCCTGTTGTGTTCCTCGAGATATGATCAGCTCTTTGGTAAGACTACCATTTACCATTACCAAGGCCCTGGGGTTAATATATGGTTTTTGCACTGCCTGGCTAAACCCTGTTTTAATTCCAACCCTGGACATAGCGGCTCACAAAAATTGCCAGGAGACCCTATGAAAGGCCTTCTCGGTGTCAAGAAGAACCAATGCCATAGGGTCTCCTGCAACTTTCGTGCTGTCAAGTGAGGTGATCACTCTTTGGACATGATTAGTAGTCGATCTCCCTGGTGCAAAACCATGCTGGTATTTAGCAATGACTTCATGGATGATAGGGGCGATTCGATTTGCCATAACTTTCGAATATATTTTGGAATCTGCTTTATTAAGGGTGATAGGGCGGTATGAGCCGAACTGATCTAGAGGTTTCTTTTTTTAGGGAAAATGACTATCTTCGCCCTAGACCTGGAATTTAGGGGCTGCCCCCCTTTGAAAATGTGTACCCTTAAGTCAAGTAAAGTACCTTTGATATGATCTAGAAACGCTAAATAAAATTCAGAAGGTATATTATCCAATCCGGTTGCTTTCCCTTTCAGTAATTTTGGATCGTAGTTAAAATGTCTTCTATGTTAGGGATTTCCTCTAAGGTAGACTGTTCTTCCTCAGTAAACCTGCCGAAGCCTCCTCTATCTAAGTAACTTTCGATTCTTTCTTGGTCCCCTCCCTCCTCAGTATACAAAGTACTATAAAATCACCAGAATGCCTCTCCGATCAGTTCTGGGTCAAATATTTGGCCTTTCACTTGGTCCTGTTGCCTCATATGCATAGCCAGCTGATGGCCAACTAGCTCATTGATGTCATACAACATCTCTTAATGGGCTGCTGTTTTTTTATGGCTTTGGCAGTAAACATATTTGTGATTACGGCCTTTGCAATTACCACCTGGCTCTGTGTTCTAGTTATTTCTTCTACCCCTTGGATCCCTCGGGTCACCCTTATCAGCTCTTCTTCAGCTAGCCGAAGATTTTCCTGCAGATCCCTCAAGGATTCTCTAGCCTGTTTATTAACCTTCAGTGAATATTGCATCGTTCCTCCTCGGATCCATGCTTTTAGAGCGACCCACATCACTTCAATTTATACACTCCCAATGTTGTCTTTCATCCATCCACTCATGTGAGCACAATATTTGTCATCTAAAAGCAGGAATTTCTCAAATGTCGATGATCTAGGTGTGATGTTTCCTGGTATTGTTTCTAGGGTACAGCTTAGAGGGTTATGGTCTGAAAGAAGTCAGGGTCATTTCTCAATTTGGAACTTAGATCTAAGTGAGTTAGACACCAGAATGTATTCTATGCTTACGTGTGTATGATGCAGGTTAGAGAAAAAGGTGTACCCAGGATCATTAGGATTTGAAATCTGCCATCTGTCTACAAGCCCATGTGTATAGCACATATGTTTCATTGCCTTAAAGACTTTAGGTTTCCGGACATTGTACCGTCAGTCGTCCTTCATAGACCAGTCACTGGGGAGGTTGATAATAAAATCCTTGCAGATCAATAAAGGTAGAGGCCGGTGCGTGAGCTCATTGGAAATCTCATTGAAGACTGACAGGTCATCACTATTGCTCCCATATACAGCACAAAGAGTTATCTTTTTCCCCTGTCCATCTTGGCACTCTGTGACTGCCCAGCGGCCAAATTTATCTGCTTTTTATGTGGTTAAAAGTGTACCCTGAACACTTGGCTAATATAGCCACCTCCCGTACCCGACCCCCTTGTGATGTAGCACAAACCAGTTTATACCCCAGTGTTTTTAAAATGTGTGTTTGTGAGCCCTCTATGTGAGTTTCCTGCAGACAAACAACATTCGCGCCCATGGTTTGTAATCCTATTGCAGCAGTTTGCCTCTTTTTAATGTTGTTTAAGCCACAAATATTTAAGGATAGCACTCTTAGCACCCCATCTCGCTAGTTCATGTGATCCGAGTGTTTGCTCTGTTTTTTGCATAACCCCTTGGCTACACCATAACCTGCTATTTTCAACATTCCAGTTTGCCTTTTGGAGATTACCCTTGCTCTTGCTCAAAATAACACCCTGTCTGACCTTCCACCCTTCCCCCCTGCCCACCCTCTCCCTCCCCGCCACTCACCACCACTTTTGGAGGTTACCTGGCGAGCACCGGACCAGGGGTGTGACATCCGTCAGGCAAGACCCCGTGTGCCTGCTGAGACTCCCCCCCCGTGAAGTGACCTAATAAAAACACCAAAAGCAACAAAAAAAACAACACACAAATACATGGCCTAATGCCAAGCAAGTCACCAAGGAAGAGAGACAAAACAAAATAAGGAGCAGGCAAAAAGGACAGGATACCATACGGCCCCTCACTTAAGTTATAGCCTCTACCTCCTACATTCCATACAACATTCTAACACAAGTGTATTGAGCCAGGGCATTTCTATTGCCAGATTGCATATGCTACTTATGACCCGAAATGTCCTCTAGATACTTTTTAGCCTGAACGTCGGGTAATAAAACTACGAGTAGTCCCTTGGTGAATAATTTTTAGTCTAGTAGGAATTTGAAGGTACACCATTGCCCCAAGCTTCTGGAAGGGATCAAAGAGCTGCCTTATTCTCCACCTGCGCTCAACTGTGGTGTGTACAAAATCAGGCCTGGTAAAAAAAGTTATTCCATCAAACGACTGCTTGCTTGTGGGTCTAGCCAGATCATAAAGAGCTTGCCGGAGCAAAACATTTCCAAAAAACAAGAGCATAGCTCGGGGGTGTTGTTGAGCTGCCGATTTGCGTTTCCCAGGAGAAAGAGGAAACCTATGAGCTCTTTGAATTTCCTTGTTCCAATCCCAGGATCGCAGCTCGGGGAATGAGCCTTTAAGAAGTGTGATCATGAACTTCCTGGGATCATCCTTCTCAGCACCTTCTGAAATCCCTAGGAAGCGGAGGTTGTTGCGTCTCTGACGGATTTCCTGTTTCTCCAGTTTCCACATGAGGTCCTTAACCGCTCCCTCATGCTCATCAGTTTTAGTTTAGAGTGAGGTAACATCCTTCTCTAGTTGTTCCGTTCTTTCTTCCACTGAAGCCATTCGATCTACAATTTCGGGATCTGCGACGATCAGCTTTAGCTTCAGCCTGAAAGCTTTTGATAGACTGCAAAATGTCTGTTAAGGCAGGTTCACTTCTTTGATCGCCTAGTGACCCCATTTGATCAGCGCCAGTGCTGATTATTGTTTAGTTGCCCCCAGAGGCGCCCATGGTGTTAGAACAGATCGTGAGTGATGTATCATTGTAATCCCACTTCAGCTCTGCGGTGTCCTCTTTGCCAGATAGGTCATATTTCTTTTTATGGCGGTCCCTGATTTTCTTCTTTTGTAGTTTTTTAGAGAGATGTTTATGTTTCTGTGGGTCAGAATTAGAGCTACTATACCACTTGCCTTCCTCCTCTCCGCTTGACAAATAAATGCTCAGATCTGACATCTCAGATTTGTCTGTAAGAGAGTAGTATTGGTCCTGATTGTCAAGCGTTTTCAGCATGTAATCTTGCTGTGTGCTACATGTGGTTTGTGATGATAGTGTAGCATTTGAACAATCCACCTCCGGAACATTTGGCCTACCCCTTTGGACAGTGCTATTGTTATTGCGATTGTCACTGCTACCCCCGGGAGTGCTTTCTAGCTGAGCAGAAAGTACCAAGCGAGCTGTTTTTTTGTCATGAACTGCAGGGAAGGGTGAATCTGGGAGCTGCAGACCGCTAGATACGACTGGTGAAGAGTGACTTATTAGTTCTCCTTCCATCTGTACAGGCGCATTTATTGTTACTCCAGGAGATCCAGTTATTTGCATGGAAGCGGCTCCCCTCCACTCACAGCACCAAAGCTACTGGTAATTAATGGCTTACAACAGTCAATTTCTTTATGTGAGCGGGGACTTTTTTGTAATAGCAATGTTTGCTGTATCGTTTTCCCCAGGGCTCTTATTAGCGCATGTTTCTTCTGTTGTGAAGCTGCCAAAGTTGTGCTGGCCTTCGCGGAAACTGTGGCATTTTGCCTTTCACTACGAGTGCCCCTTTACTAGCCATTCTTACTTGTCTCTCCTGGGTGCTGATGTGAAGCTGTGCAGCGGGTGCGCCTGGTCTTGAAGAAATTCTGTGATGGCCACAGCACGGTTGTGGAAGCTGACAGTATCTCCTCTGGAACGGAAGTGCGCCCCAGCACCTCGCCGTGCCCCTGCGATTCCACCGTTCCGCCTGGGGCTCAAGCAGGCCAAAGTGAATCCGGAAGGTCAGAGCCCGGCGGGGGTCCTCGAGGCAGAGAGGGTGCGTGCAGTCGAGCCACAGTAAGCAGGTAAGGGAGATGGAAAAACGTTTTTTCTGCTGTATTCCCTGGTCGGGTTTCTGTTCTCGAGATTTTCTAAAACTCCAGCTTTGTCAAGAAGGTTCTTTCAGCTTTCTTGGTCAGATTGTCAGGGGATGCTCAGCGAAGCATCACAGCGGTGATGTTAGCCAGATGCCATCTTGCCTCCTCCTTGGTATATTTGGGTCTTCTTACGCTTCTTATTATCCTCGATTCTATAAGTCACCGGTGATAGATGTAGGAGTTCAACAACTTATCCAGGATGAAATACCTGCAGCTTATTTATCACGTTGATCTTTTTGCATTTGTTGGTTCTTTTCAAAATTTTGTTTCAAAATTTCTCTAACATCTCCTAATCAGGTTTTCAACTGTCCCACATATCCTACAATGGTTTTAGCTTAATTTGGTTCACTTGCCCACTTCTCTTTGGCCCTGTCCAAGAGGGTTCTCTATCTCCTACCAAATAACAACTCGAACAGAGAGTGGGCTGTACTTTTCTGTTCTTTACATCTGATGGCAAACAAGTCCAAATGAAGCATTTGGTCTCATTGTTTGGCTTCTAGTTCCAATACCTTTTCAGAGTCAGCTTTAGGGTGGAATTGTGTCTTTCCACAAAACGGCCTGTTTGTGGTTAATAGGCAGCTGTTCGTTTGTGTTTTATACCCAATTGGGTACAAATGTGAGCCATTAATCTTCAAGTGAATGGGCTTCCCTGATCTATTCCTATTTAATTTGGAAAACTCACCCATGAAAACATTTCAATAAGTTCCTTGGACATTTGAGTGGTATTTGGCTGTTTCAGTGGGAATACCTCAGGATAAAGCATCACGCAATCCACCACCACCTAATCTATGCTCACATTTGGAGGTTATCAGTGGTCCTATCAGATCCATTCCCACTGAGAGGAAAGATTCTTCTATAATAGGTAAAGGCTGTAAAGGTTTTTGGGGTGGTTGATACTTGCTACATTTTGGCAAATATTACATTCTCAACAATATTTTGTTATGTGCGTAAATATACCCAGGCACTAGAATTTCTCTGATATTTTTCCCAAAGTGGCCCCCTTACAGATGGCTGTGGGTTAAATACATGACCTTATAATGGTATGGTTCCAGAATAAGCCATTGAATAGGGCAATTTCTTCCTTCCTTTCTGTATAATAACACATGTTCTTTGAAGAATTGGGGACCTACCTCTTCTTTTTTTTCCTCAGCATTGGCCCCTCCTTCTTGAAGAAACAGGTCCTCTCAATGTGCCACCTGAAAATTTCTATCTGCATCCCATAATTCTATTTCAGCTATGACATGAATTATCGGTACACCACAATGGTTATCTTTCCTTCTAGAACTTTGACTATTCTTTTCTTTTGGTGTAGATTGGTCTTCCAGACTGTCTATCACATAATGATCCTCTTCCCACCAGGAATAATCTTCCACAAAGGTTTTCCTGGACTAATAACCCTGACTTTGTATAATCTATACCCAAGATTCAGGCAGTTGAGGAACGTATCCTACCATCATAAGGGTCAGTTCTTCTTCTTCAACTTTTACTAAAGGGTATTCCCTTTGTTCCTCTGTAGTGTAGTCCCTGCGCATTGGAATAACATAAACAGCAGTGTAGATGTAGAAGTGCGGTCTTCTAGGTCTCTACTGACTATGTTAGACTTTATTGGGTTTGTACCAGCTAGCTCAGAGGTCACTGGAAACTTTCTTGACTGAATAGTAAGTGATCAGCTTCCCTGGCTCAGACAAGAAGGGATTCAGTTTTCCAACAACCGGATAAACATGACAACTTTGCTCCTCAGAACAAGAGTCAATCTCTAGAGTCGTGTGAAACAATAGACAGCTATTTCACTCAGTCAGTTGTGCAAAATTACTTTCACCTAGATGCAGAGAATAGAGAGACGGGCGTTTTCAATAAAAGGTATTATTTATTGAACAGTCTTTCTTCTCATGCAAGAGAAATGAATTGCCACAATTGCAAGACTTGTTATTATAAAAAGTGCGTACAGTAAAAGAATTATTGCGAAATAATACTGTAAAAGCATTGATATGGTTTCTTAGCCATATGATAGTTAAAATGAGTAAAATATATACATTCATATATACATTTGGCTAACGTCCTCAACTGGTGCTTCTAACTAAGCCTACCCCAGTGTACCTGACCTAAGCCTAATACTTGGGAGGGAGTACGTAAATAGCAGTTTAAGTTAAGTTGGTTTTGCCAAGGGTTTGCTTCAAGAATTCTCTCTAAGGGTTTAGTCAGCACCGTACCTCTGAAATAGAATGTTGGAGGTCAGGTATCTCCTCTCAGGACTCGATATTCCAGTTACCCGCAAGGGTAGGCTGGAAACGCCAGAGCTGGATTTTCTCGGCAGGAGAAAAGACAGCGTCTTTCTCAGCGCGTCAAGGAGGAGGAGGGGCAGCGTCCGTGGGCTTCTCGCATCTGCTGGGCTCTGCAAGGGACAGCTGTTCTGCTCCTGTATTCTCCACCACCATCGCCTTTGGTTAAGGCAACATTGGTATTATTTATACCTGAAAGGTGCCTTGTTTGACGTAAGTTTTTGGACATAAGACGTCAATAAAGATGTCACTAAGAACTGGTCGTTCTTACAGTACTCGTTAGAGTTTTATTACTAATCAAAACAAAGAAAGCGGGGCTTTCCCAGGTTGCTGGGGGTTTTATCTGTTGAAAGAACTCGGAGTGTTATCTAGGAATCTAAGGAAGTGGCTTCTGCTGTGTCATGTACTTTAATGAGCTGCAGAGACGAGTTACTGAAATATGGCTCTGATCGTTTATGCCATTATAGGGATATTTATTGATTATAGACGTATAGGGGTCCTAGATAGAACATGACACCCACTCCACGAATTTATGTCTATCAAATTACTAAAAACTAAAGCAATAAGATGCGCGTGTAATACTTCCCACCCCAAAATACATATTGCATTTGAAATGGCGTATATGAAATACATGAGAGTATAAGTACTGTACGTTTTTAAGCATAGAAATCATTAAAAAATGATTGCCTATGTAATCAGTTGAGCGATTTTGCGAAAAATTACACATGAAATGTCTCTTAATACAGAAAAGAAGGGCGCGACTATTTCATCACCTATAAATACAATTGCTGTAAAATGTGCTAGAGGCCGAGGTAAAGTTTTTTTGTCTCTAGATCTAATAGAAGTTCTGTTCTTTATGAATAGTTCTACTTTAAGCAAAAGTATTTGTGCCAGAAAAAGGTAAATATTTTGAAAAATGTTTAATTAAAAAAAAACTTTTCATGGTGAACGGGGGAATAGAGTTCCAAACGCTTTTCAGTAGGTTTTGTTGATCAAAACTGAAGGCCAAATTCGGAGTTCATGGGAACGCTGTGCGCCGGAATGTTTTATCCAAAAATTCATTGTTGCTGTTCAGGGGAGAACATCATATCAGACAGGGTCTTAATGAATAGGTCTACATATTCAGGTGACAGTTTGACCAGGTTCGATAGTGCAGTAACCTGTCAGGTGTGAGAATGATTGCTATCATCGATGTTTGGATCAGCAATGCTCACAGAAGGTCGTACCTGGGTGATGTTGCTTTCATGTACCGCTTCACTGCCGCCACCTAGTCGTAGCGCAGGAGTCTCAATGAATACCGTCATCAGGATTCGTAGCCGCTGGGGACAACACGATGCATGAGCCGTTACAGGACTTAGCAAAGTATTGATATCCATTGGTAGTGCAAGACAGGTGTCTAACACGCATTCTTCTCCGCATAGCATACATCGAAGCACAGGTAAGATGCAGGTCTGCCATATAGGTCTGAATGAAAGAAACCAGGTCATGTTCAGATCTCTCAGCCGGACCAATCCAAGGACTCTAGTTATGCGGTCCCGGTAGCGTACTGCTAGGATAGTTTCTTCCATCCTTGCCGGAGTCATGTGTGGGTTTTGGCTTGCCATATCGGAGCAGGAGGGAGGGACTTGCCTGCTACAAGTCCCGAAATTAGGGGTATGCCGCCAAAGACTGAATGGACAAAATTGGGAATAATTCCCAGAATTGCTTTGAATGGTGTTAATAGTCCCGAAAAAATCGTCTTAAATACGTTTGAGATACCAATGGCATCCGACATATTTAGAATTTGGCTTAGCATTTCTGTGAAATGCACGGGGCAATTTGTTGATAAAAGGTCATGTATCTCCGATGCTGTCCTTGCAACTTGGAGATCATACGTCTCTTTTGATGACGTGATGGGCACTGTTGTCTGTAAAAGCACAGACTTCATTCTGCTTAAAGTATCAACTCATATAGAAGAGACATTCAAAGGAGGCCAAATCGGCATCTCGGAATCTCCAGGGCCGTTTGGAAACAATGCTTGCATACAGCAAGTGACCATGGAAGACACGTTTACGAGATATGCTTTCCCTGGCATCAAGCCACAACAGCTGTGATCAGTTATTAGAATGTAGCTCCCGTTAGAAAGCTGCCTAAAGAAGGGCTCTATCTGTGTTGCAGGTGTGACGTGCTGGTGGCATGAAAGGTTGTTTGAAGTCCCTTCACAGGCCCCATGTTAATTAATACCCTGGCTCAAAAGTATACCGCTTAGTGAATGTTTGCAATTTTCACCACTAAGAAATACATTTTTGTTGTTGTCACTGTAGCATGTGTGTGTATATGGTAATTTCCATGATGACTTAATGTACCCTTTACCCAGTCGTTCATACTGGCCAGTCAGTATATACTCAAGGCAATTTTTAAATCAGAACGTTGTTATCGGAATTGTGATAATCCTGTGTATTATCCATTCAATGACAGGTCTTTCTGACATTGTCAATGGTAATCTCTCAAGTTTTTCGATGCTCAGGATTGTATAGTCTGCTCCTTTCTGTGCCAAACTGATTTGTTTATCGGTAAGGTTAAAGATGGAAAACAATGACGTTGTGTTGATTAAACGCCATGGCACATAGCCTGAACGAAGATTTTGCAGCGTCCAGCCTAGCTGTACAATAGAACGTAATTGCGACTGGCCATGTTGTAACATTAGCAAGTCTTTATCTATTATATCGATGGCAGATGATACAATACTGTCCAGTGAATATATTCTGGAGGACAGAGTCATTAACCCATTGTCCACAACAGAAAGTGATGTTTCCAAATTAATACGATCAATTTCTCGTATTTTTTCTGCTGTTTCAATTTGTGTTACTTTCCATGCCTCGTTGTATGCCGCATATATACTTGCCACTATGAAATGTTTCTGACGCTGTTTACGTGGTCCCATAATGAAATCGTGCAAATCAGCACCATCTTTAAGTAAAGATAAGTGTTGCTTAATTTCTGCCAGTGTGGATGATTCTAACCATTCAAGGCACAGCTTCCCTACACTGTATGTTTTTACTATCGCTGGATGTTGTCTCTGGAAGTATCTAGGGTCTCGTCTGGTCATTTTTAACCCCTGTGTTTTGTTCAGGAATCTATCTTGACAGTTATTTGTGTCAGTAGGCCAGATTAACCACTTTTTCCAATCGGGATGTGTTCTGTTTAGATGTAAAATTTTTGATACGTCTATTTCAATATCTGTGGTTGCATTATCAGGTATTGGCTTTGAAATAGACGGGTTGTTAAGGTCTTTAATCTTAGCTAGGCCTAGACAGGTTGTTTGGTAATTTGTGTCATTTAGGAACATTATTTGTTCTAGGATCATGCAGGCTTGAAATAATGCTTCTAGGCCTTGTACCTGCCAATCTTTTGTACCCCAGATGTTTTTGTTTCAATGTTGTTTTTCCAGAAATCAAAACCAAATGTCATCATTTTTTCATAAAATGCTTCTGAATATATCAATTTAGTATTTGTCAGCATTGTTTTCGTCCAACAGTTTATAATGAAACGTTTCTGCATCACTTGTGTTAAACCCTGAGAAGTATTGGAATTTCTCAAAAAACGTTTTTGAACTACTTTTAGGTGGAGTAGCACAATGTTCCCATTGGTTATATTTAAAAACATTTCTAGGTTGAGCAGATTTATGCAAAAAGTGGTCTGCGTAATGTGAGAAACAGTACATTTGTTCATAATTAGATGAACCTTGCAAGTAATCATGGTCTGTAAATTTTGCTGACAACACTAAATCCGACATCATATTATTTATACTTTCAAAATCCCAATCATCAGAGAATGTACTTGGTTTTACAAAGTCACTTAATGAAACCTTGAACTGGTGTGGATATTTCAAGATCTCGACCGGGCCATATACTTCATAGTCAGTCTTATCCCACACTACCCCGCCGGGTATTGGAATGGCTGTGACATTTACTGATGATAGTCCTCTTTTCTTGACGTGGGATGATTTGTGCGGTTTTAGAACTAAGTTGTTGTTCTGACTTGCTGTGTCCATTGAACTGTATTTTCCCTCAATGAATTTTCCCAAACAAAGTACCATGATGAGCCAAAGCAGGAGGAAAAATACACCTAGCCTGAACCAAAACTCTAACCGTGGAGAAATAAGGTAAGTTTCCTTGAGTTGATGAAAGAGTTCTGTTGTTTTTTCTTTAAAAGTCTTTGTTTCAATTATATAGAACGGTGACTCAAATATACTGTACACCTCAAAGAATTGCTAGCTGAACCCCGGGAAATGGTCCCAGCGAGCGAACTAAATGTCCCAAATGCAATCTAGAAGCCGCCGGTATAGAACATATGCTCTATCAATGTCCGCAACTTACAGCATTTTGGAAAGGATTAACCGCGGCTTTAAACAGTAGACAAATTATATTTCCAACACTTTCGGCACATTTAGTATTGCTAGATATACAAGATACTAATAATAAGTATAAAGACTTGATTTCTATTGCTATTGCTTGTGCTAGGTTGGTTATTGCACGGACTTGGATCTCTAAGGAACCACCCAACATTATGGAGTGGTGGAATCTTATTAATGAAATACATACGATGGAACTTTCATTGGCCAAGCTAAGGGGTACTAAGGCATTGAAAGCGAGGCAAAACATTTGGGGTACTTTTATCTGATCTATATGTATCGGCAGCAACCAAACTAAAATGATTTACTTTTGGATGTACACTGTTATCCTCTGTATTTATGTAACCGTTAAATTTATGTTTGGATATTTTTGCCTCTGAAATTTGTATGCAATGTGATGTTGTTTTTTCTTTCCTGCAATAAAAATTTATTTTAAAAAAAAAAGTCTTTGTTTCTGGCGTCACTTCAGGGTCGCTTTGATCTTCCGAAAAGTTATCGAAGTTGATGAAGTAGCCAGAGGCAGTTCTGTCATTTGCTTTTCATTAGCACATTCTGATGCCACATCATTGTAGACTGGAGTTTCATGACGAACTGTTTCAATCTGTGTTTCAAGAGGCACGAGTTCCATGGCATTATTGCATAGTCCCTCTCTGTGCACTGCAGGTTTATCAAATGTGATTAGTCTTTCAGTTTTAACCTCTTGGATTGTTGCAAATTTGGGTATTCTGTTATTTCTTGGGAGTCCACTTGGCCTACTGTTGATTATAGGCCACACGCTTGTGGTTTTACCAGGTCGATTGATACAACTCGGTTCTCCTTTTTACCAGCAAGGGGCGGTAGTACTACTGATCTTGTTCCGTTGATTGCTGAGACAGGTACTGCTTTTCTGTAAGAAGGCCCAAATTCCTTCTTCACCGCTATTTTCTCTCTGACCAGATCCCCAATCTTTGGAATCCAGACAGGTCTTGCTGGGACAGATGGTGTGTCTTCAGTGGTAGTTGGCTGTTGCTTTATTTTTATGTTGCTTAAGAATTTTCTTATTTCATTCAAGTCCTGTAAAACAGCCAAACGATCTTTGATGTCGAAGTCTTTATTTTTATCTTTTACCACTGAAGCCTGACTATCAAGATCCTGAACATGCATTCTAGTTCCGAACAATAGTTCGTACGGGCTGAAACCTTTTAGAGAATTTCTTGGCAAATTATTAAGACTACGTTGGATACTTATTAAATGTTTGACCCACCCATCACCCGCACCTAATACCCTCACTGTTATAAATTGCTTTATGTCACGTTTTTTTCTTTCCACTACACTGTTTCCCTCAGGGTGGAATGGACAAGAGAATCGAAACCCAATGCCCATACTGGCCATGGCATCCTTATAAGCTCGAGAGCTAAAAGCAGGACCCTGGTCAGAATAAAACATGGCAATTGCGTATGTGCCGATAAATACTCGCAGATCTTTTATAACAGTTTTGGCGTCAGCCGAGCGCTGGGGCCACATTTTTAAAGTGAATATAGTCTTAAACAATTAATAGGACGCTGGATTGCATATAGACAGCATTATGCTACCTACATACCAGGCCATGGCTATACTCCGCTTGACTCGCTGCTGCGATCTCTGTCGCAGTCCGGACAGTTCTTTACATATTTATAGTGGTGCAGGCTCATCTCCGGCCACCAGTATACTGATTGTAATTCGGTCAAAGATTCCTTCATCTGTTTGTGCCTTGGACCTTCACCCATGAGTGCGTCTGCTATTAATAACTTTCTCCGGTTCGTGTTTGGAATTACACTATCCCCCACTCCAGGGATTCGAGCAAAAGGAACGGAGTTTGCATCAATTACGTATGCATAATTGAGTGGATAGTTCACGGGTAGTGATGCACAGTCGCCTTTTAAGGACGATATTACTGCCAGCATGGTTTCCCCGTCTATATATTTTTCTGAACACTTTTTTGTGGCTACGGAAGCCGGTTTTGGTTGCTTCCGCTATGGCTGTATTAGCCAATGAATTCCCTGCAACGTGAACGTCATCACGTTGATGACTCAGAGTGTGTATCACGTGAGTCTTTTGTAATTCTTTCTGTAAAAGAACTACTTGCTTCCAAAGCATTTTATGCTTGATTGTGGCACCTGTGTCATCTTTGTAATCATTTTGAATCCAGCTCTGCAACTCATTATTGTAAGAGTTGACGCAAAAATGCGAATCGCACACGATTAGTGTCGGGTATTCACGTTCTGCATTTTCAAGCGCCATCTTTAAAGCTCTGATTTCAGCTCGCTGAGCTGAACATTTTCTCAGTGATTCAATTTTTGCTATTTTCGGTCTGAATTTACCGCAGAGCCAGCGACCTTTAACAATCGCACAGGCTGCATCGTAGGATTTATTTTCTACATTGTAATGCTGTACAAATCTGTCTGTATAGATTATACAGGAGTATTGTTGTAGAGGAAGAATTTCGATTGGCAGAGGATATTCTTTTTCATAAGGTAAATCATTCAGTTTTTTCATGTGCGGGCGAAATAGTATTTCACGTCTTCTGCCGCAAGAGAATTTTCCCACTGTATCCATTTCGGGTCCAGTGACACTGTAGGCAGGTTTACTGGGCTGAATACTGCCTCGAAGGCGGATTCTGCTGTGAGAACAGTGATCCTTTTGCTAGTTCTCGTTCTTTAGCTATAGCAGTTTGCACTGCTTTCACTGTATTTTCTGTGAGACTGAATGTTTTTTCTGCTTGTGTGTACAAGTGAGATTTATAAGCTATTGGTACCGTTTCTCCCTCATTGGAGGTCAGGTACGTAAATCCGCATCTTCCTGGGATTACTCGGATTACAAGGATGATTGTATTGTCACGTGTTTCTAATTTTGTTTTTGCTAACATGTCCGTTTGCAATGATCTCAAAATTTCTGTGTGTTTTTGAGTCCAGTTGATTGGTTTAAAATCAGGTTTAATTAATTCGTAGAGAGGTTTAACCCTCTCCGCATAATTTAGAATGTAAGTTCTTCCGAAATTCAGGAAGCCTAGAATCGATTGTAAGTTCTTCAGCGTTCTTGGTGCTTGGAGTACAGTGCACTTCTCTAAGAAGTTGTCCGCTAGGCTTTTTCCTTCACTTGATAATTCGTATCCTAAAAAAAAAACTGTCAGATGGGCAATTCTTGACTTTTTAAAGTTGAATTTGTAACCCTCTGCAGCGAACCCAAGTATTATGGTGTTCACCCTTTTCAAGTGAGTATCCAAGTCGTCGTCTGTTAGATAGATGTCATCGACGTAAGATAATGCCTCATCATCATACATTTGTAGTAACTCTGTTACTCTGGCTGAGAATAGTCGTGGGCTGTTCTTGAATCCCTGTGGGAGCCTACAGAAATTTTTCTGTGACCCCATTATTGAGAAAGCGGTCAAGTACCTGATTTCTGGTGCAATATTTTGACAAAAGAAACCATTAGATATGTCTAATGTCGTTTTATATTTTTTCCGAACTATGTTATTCATTAGTGTAGCACTATGCAAATTTTGTACTGCAAATGTTTTGCAACATGAGTTAAGGTGTCTGTAGTCCAAGACTAGACAATATGAATCGTCTGGTTTGGAGACAGGAAACAAAGGATTGTTCATTTGAGAGGTGCATGTTTCAATCACCCCCTGGTATTCAAGTAGATCTAAAATCTCCCTGACCAGTTTTTTAGCTTCTTGCTTAACTGGGTACTGCCTTTGTGCAGTCGGTTGACATTTTAACTGGATTTTGTGAGGAGGAGAGTCCTCATCCCATCCTACATGATTTTTATATAATGCTGGTGCCTGGGCTACTGCCCATTTCCTTGCATATATATATTTAGTGTGAATTGGTATGTGATTTGAGAAGGCAGGCATAATCATTTCTTCGCCATGAGGGCACTCCCTGACAAACTCTGGGGGCCAATCTTTCTCAGCTAACAGGATGTCATAGCCTTTTGAGAGGTTATTCCAAAATAGACCCCTTATTTTCCTAGTATTATCTCCCTCTATACGCAGTGTTATTTTGTATATCTTATGAGGTTCGCTTACTCTGGTGTCGGCAGTTTCTACTTGAATGTATTAATTCGTGTCCACTGTCTCCAGATGACACATCAGGATCTTGCGAGCTATAATGATTTCTGCTGCACTGTCTAGCATTGTCTGTGCCCACTCCCAATTTTTCCGCTGTGTCCTCAGTATTCTCGGCATGTTCGATTACTCTAATACTGGCTACCTTCTTTCTTGGAAATTGTAATTTTTTACTTTGAGCAGGTTCCTTGTCTTTGGACTTGGTGTGCTCTCCTGGGTCTGACCGTCCTCTTCTTTCCGATTTCTGCGAAAAAGATCGAGAGGGACGTGTATCAATACTTTGATATCTGTCAGGCTTTTTCAAGTTATCCCTATTTCTAAGGTTATATCTTTTTCCAGAGTGCTCCCTCAGGGGAGACTGGTGTTCTCGAGTCGGAGTTCTTTTCCTCCGTTGAGGAGACCTTCCTCTGGACTGGAAAACTTTTTCCTTGGGAGTGGATTGTTTATTTCCATCCCAGCTCTTTTTAGGAGTGTTTAAAAAAATTTTAATAAACAATTTTTCAGGATTTTCGAGTAGTTGGGGTTTTACTGGTTTCCCACCCAAGCTGTCTCTACCTAATTCTTCATAACATGTTTCTATAATTCTGGCAAGCTCAATTGGTTGATCTGTTATATCTGTTTCCTTCAATTTCTGGCGGACCGCCACAGATGCTGCTTCTCCTTTTATATTGGCTACTAATATAGCCGAGACCTGCTTGAAGTCTTTCAGTAATTTCATACCAAGAGTTAAAGCAGGTTCTGGACCGTATTCATTCTGAACCTGTTTTAGCACATCTGGTATTACAGCCATTGACGAAACACCATGTGTTTTTGGGTAAATGGAAGCAAAAACTGTACCCCAAGTGTCACAGTCACAGTGGTGCCACCCCCATTGGAAGGCAGATGGTCAGAATTCTGTGTTTCTCAATAGGGGTAGTATTTGGAAATACTGCATCTATTTGAGTAATTTTCTGCGCTAACCAGAAAGGAATTTGTTCCCGTTTTATGGGTGTTTTACCAAGACATGATTGTATGTTCTGTGGTGTAATTTTATTTGTGTTCCCCTGATGAGGGGTCAGCTGTGGAACATTAACAGCTGTTTGGACTGTTGCAGTCCGCATTACATATTGGACTAACTGTCTATGTATTTTGATTAATGTTTTTAGCTGTGCTAAAAGTTCTTCTTTCGACATTTTTGCAATGTCCAGATGTGGTATGTAGCTGGCTAGAACCGGCCACGTTGCTCCTGGTCTACCTAGTGGACCGAGCCTGGTAATATGATCATTGTGTTTTAGGGCGCCTTTAAACCAGAGCAGATGCTCTTGGTATTTTAATGGGATTTCAATCTCCTCGAAAGGAGCGTACTCATCTGGTGGATCCTCTATTTTGTAATAGTGGAACTGGTGTGTTGTAGCGTTTGCCGCTGGAAATTTTATCCAAGAATAGAATACCTCTGTCTGACGATATTCATGTGCCTCTATCACGAAGACGACTGTGCCACCTTGTGTGGTCAGACCGTTTTCTATAAGTTTTAACGGTATAGTTTTTCTTAGTTGACCGGGATGATTATTGCACCCGGTTCATTATTTCCTGTAACATCGGGACCCTGCTGAGTCGCATTTACTGCGGCTTCAGCGGTTCTGTTGTCTTCTACTGACATTGTATAAATGAAAGTTTTGCAGAGCAGGTCTCCAAGGAGACAAAGATTAGGTGCACAATTTTTTGGAACACTGTATCCTTCAACGTTGAATAAACCAGAAACTCTACATAGGAATCTCTTCCTACTAAGTTAGGGGCGGATTTTAACCTTTCACCCACTCCAGACGTCTATTGGAGTATTTACGGGAGAAAGGGTCTGTGTGAAAAAAGCACGACTGAGTTACTCTAACGTCTTGCGTTAGTTTTATTGCCTTACCAAACGTTGGGCGCCATGTAGTGTAGTTCCTATTTTCCCTATAGGCCCTGCGCATTGGAATAACATAAACAGCAGTGTAGATGTAGAAGTCCGGTCTTCTAGGTCTCTACTGACTATGTTAGACTTAATTGGGTTTGTACCAGCTAGCTCAGAGGTCACTGGAAACTTTCTTGACTGAATAGGAAGTGATCAGCTTCCCTGGCTCAGACAAGAAGGGATTCAGTTTTCCAACAACCGCATAAACATGACAACTTTGCTCCTCAGAATAAGAGTCAATCTCTAGAGTCGTGTGAAACAATAGACAGCTATTTCACTCAGTCAGTTGTGCAAAATTACTTTCACCTGGATGCAGAGAATAGAGAGACGGGCGTTTTCAATAAAAGGTATTATTTATTGAACAGTCTTTCTTCTCATGCAAGAGAAATGAATTGCCACAATTGCAAGACTTGTTATTATAAAAAGTGTGTACAGTAAAAGAAGTATTGCGAAATAATACTGTAAAAGCATTGATATGGTTTCTTAGCCATATGATAGTTAAAATGAGTAAAATATATACATTCATATATACATTTGGCTAACGCCCTCAACAGGTGCTTCTAACTACGCCTACCCCAGTGTACCTGACCTAAGCCTAATACTTGGGAGGGAGTACGTAAGTAGCAGTTTAAGTTAAGTTGGTTTTGCCAAGGGTTTGCTTTAAGAATTCTCTCTAAGGGTTTAGTCAGCACTGTACCTCTGAAATAGAATGTTGGAAGTCTGGTATCTCCTCTCAGGACTCGATATTTCAGTTACCCGCAAGGGTAGGCTGGAAACGCCGGAGCTGGATTTTCTCGACAGGGGAAAAGACAGCATCTTTCTCAGCGCGTCAAGGAGGAGGAGGGGCAGCGTCCATGGGCTTCTCGCATCTGCTGGGCTCTGCAAGGGACAGCTGTTCTGCTCCTGTATTCACCGCCACCATCGCCTTTGCTTAAGGCAACGTTGGTATTATTTATACCTGAAAGGTGCCTTGTTTGACGTACGTTTTTGGACATAAGACGTCAATAAAAATGTCACTAAGAACTGGTCATTCTTACAGTGCTCGTTAGAGTTCTATTACTAATCAAAACAAAGCAAGCGGGGCTTTCCCAGGTTGCTGGGGGTTTTATCTGTTGAAAGAACTCGGAGTGTTATCTAGGAATCTAAGGAAGTGGCTTCTGCTGTGTCATATACTTTAATGAGCTGCAGAGACGAGTTACTGAAATATGGCTCTGATCGTTTATGCCATTATTGGGATATTTATTGATTATAGCCGTATAGGGGCATAAGGTCACAATATTGATCGGGGTCCTAGATAGAACACAACACCTCATGTATGCACTGAGTTTTTACTTTTCCTTGTAGTAGGGGAATCCGTTATCACCTGAGGGCTCATTACCGATTGTCTAAGCCCTATATCCAAAATTGCTCTGACTGGAGTCCCATTTACTTTAAAGGGGCAATGAAATTAAATGGTGCTTTGCTCCCCTACATACATAACTCCTATGACAACCCCAAACTCCATGGGATCTGCCTCTTTCTTCCAAGTATATTAACAAGCTCTATGACCCCATGTGCCACACCCATACCATTGACGTCTTGAAGAAGTAGGAAAAACACCTGGGGTTGCATCCCTTCCTTATTTTATTTTACCACTATTGGTTTACCTGTTTTTCCAAGATGCTCCCTGTTCCCATAGCCCCCAACTCTTCTTTTTCCTACTTTACTCTCTTGGGCCCTATTGTATGCTGCCGCAATTTGAACTTCTGTTTCTGATGTTAAATTACTATGTTGTTTAACCGATTTCTGTACAGGTTAATGTAGAGTATTCAAAAATTGCTCCAAATAAACTGTCTTCAATATTTCCTCTCTAGTTGCTGTTTGTGCTTTTAGCCACCTATATGTTAGATCTTTTACACAATAGAACAAAGCTTGCTTGGGGTGTCTCTCCCACCACCTCCCATATGTCCCTCTGACAAATTCATCACAAAGGTAGAAATTCGAGTGCACTCCATTTTTAATCCCATTCAAGATCCAATGAGCTAATTTAGATTTGGTTCTTGCGTGCATCCTGGATTTGTGGTACGCCCTTCTACCACATGGAGTAATTATACAACACTGAATACTGGGAGCATGGTTCAGCTCCCATTCCAGAAGCACTGCTGAGTTATGCCTGTTGCAATAAAGTATACCACACTTAAACTGCGTTGTCTTTCTTTTATTCAAATTCTGTTCAAGTATTTTCCTACTACTTCTTCACTTTCTTTTGTCACATGGAACCACCATTTTATGTATTTATAATTGTAATGCGGTAGACGTGTCCATCAGGACTTTCATTTTCTAAAGCAGGAATATATACATAATTCATCCTCGATAGTGTTAAGTCTCCAAAGCATTTCGGGCCTGTTTTGTTGCCCTTCGTCAGGGATTCACTATAAATGTAAACGGGAGCATTAAACTCTATATGTATGCAACCCACAGGTAAAAACAATTTGCAAAACATTCATTTATACGATAATATTTTAAAGAACGGCGTTTTCCCTCTAACTAATCATGATTATGATGAAACCAAGTAAAGTGACTGTCCCTCCTTCTTATGAAGCATAGATTAAAAAGGAATCGTTAAACTCTTATTCCCTTATATCACATTTGTAGGTTATAAGGTTCCCCAACATCGTATAGACTCTCCTCTTACCTATCTCACATGTATACACTTCATTCCTAGGTCTACTGAGCGTCTAATCACTTTCAATGACCTGTTAACCTTATAGCTTCATGGAACGTAACTCCTCCTCTATTCGTTCAAGGTCAGTCATTATACTACAAGCCCCATAATTCACCATAATGGATGTACATAACGCAAAAACTTTCATTGGTTAGATTACCCCGCCCGCCCTTAAGGTGTAAACATCTGCGCCGTTATATTAAAACAGTATGCATTTGTGATATCATTCCAAAACGTATAAACTTTGTACAAATGTTCAAATGGTTGAGAGTCATGCCGATACTTCCGCGATGTCCTTTGGCGTCGGAACAGACAAATTCTACAGGTTTCATCCCCCCACCTCTAGTCTTTCCAATACACTTTGCCTTATTTCAGGGTGTTTGGCATCTTTAGTTAGCAGCTTGATATGTGTTTTTTAACTTGCCTGTAAATCAGGATCCCAAATGTTGCCCCCATCTATCTGCAGGCCATGCTTCTGCTTAAGCAATCTGCTCAAAGTTATTAAAAAAGAAGTCTAGATCTTCTCCAGGGGGTGTATTTATGTGACGGCAATGCAGTATATCCGCTCTGCTGTCCTAAAACATCAGTGAGTCGTCCAATGGCTGCCCTGGCTTTGGCGAATTTGTCTAGTTGCTGGGGGTTGGGCTTGCATAGTTTTCTAGGATGTTTCTTGATCTTGAGGGACAGACATACATCTTTCTAAGGCTTACTCTAATTTCTGCTACCCAACTGTGAATGTTGTGATGAAAGTCTCCATTCCTTTCAAACCCACTTCTGAGACCACATTTTGAATGATGGGTGAAAATAATGCTTTGGAGGCTTAGCTAGAGTGGTTTTTCATATGTTGGCTTTTATTTTAACAAAATAAATACAGCACTGTCTTCCCTTCTTGCATATTAGTTTGTTTTATATAACCTACACTCAATTATTCGTCCATGGGGTAAATGTTGGAAATATGGTGGATGATGGTACTGATCTTCTTTTCTTGCCGAAACTTTGTGGTCGAGCCACCGAAGTTCCCTCAGGAGCAGAGGAAACTGTACCCAAGCGAGTATTAAGCTATTTCTGTCTGCTCCCTGTTCCTTTTCTATTTACTGCTACCAGGACCTTCTACTATAATAGTCTAGGGATAGATGTCACCAGGAAACCTCATCCAACTCCAGTAGAAGAGTGACAGTGAGAGAGGTAAAAATGAGAAAAACAATCTTTCATTAACTCACAGCTTTCCAAACTTTTAATGTTGGTGACACAGTTTCTCGACATACATAATTTAGTGACATGGTAATGCAGTGTAACGAGCGAGTGTAGTGAGCAAGAGTGCCCGAACCGCCTACGGGGTTTTCTGGGTGTTCTCCCCCAAGAAAAGTTTGAAGAAAGAGTGGGCAAATGGTGCATTTTCAATCACATTTGACAAAGCAGGAAGGTTAAAAAAGCAATGGTGAATCTGTTCTAACAAAGAGTATTTGTGGCATTTTGATATGTGGAAGATGTAATTTGGCACTACCAGTAAACCTTGCAGTGAATGATAGGCTAAAATCCTAACTTTACTTTTTTACTGTTTCCTATTTGAAATCCATGCAGGTTCCATGAGCATTTCCTTCCTTCTTTTGAACGGAGACAAGCTGCAACTAAATTGCTTGTATCAACTTTAGGAATCTACATTTAGATGTCAGAGGCCTCTTCCTTGGACTGGAAAAAGAACATGCACCTAAGCCTTTCAACGGTACATGTACCAAAAACCTCAAAATAAAAAGCAAACAAGCCCCTTTCTCAAATGTTATATGAAGACAGTGTCAGAGATCCTTCTGCCATTTAAATCCTGTTCACAAATGAAATTCGATGATAGCATGCTCATGGGGTGCAAGACATAACACACAGAATATTTCCAATCTATAACCTGGGACCTTATGGAAAGATATCCTTGAAAGCATTCACTATTTCAATGACAGTCACTCTTCAAAGCACTTTACTTGATACAATACATCATAATGTGAACATCATTGAGACGTGGATGAGCTAAATACGATGAGTAAACTGGTTCCACAAATGTTGGCGACCAGGTTGTTCAACCGGACCCGCCATCACTGTTAGCTTGGTGGTACACAGTGAAACATATATGTTATGGATACATTGTAAGCCACAATTAAAGAGATAGTTGGAGGGTGGGGGGTAGTCCATAGGCTAAAAAGAAATGTTTTCCTTCATACAATCACCCACCTAAGAAACGAAGAAACACACAATAGATTCACATGCATGGACCAATTAACTTGGCTCTATTTCTTTCAAAAATAGCCAGTGAAAACATTGCAAGGCAGTGACACCAACTCTTAGTTCTTACTCGTTTCTGGTCTATGATTGCTGAGTACCGGTTGAAAACCCTCACATAAAGTTTACGATGGCCTGAACACTCCTTCAGTCCTGTTCACCGCTACAAGAACAAAACACAACAGAACCACGAGCAAGGGACAACAGAGGAACAGAAAAGCATTTAAAATTACATTTCAATACCCCATAATTCAACCTGTTTCATTCTTTGAACGCCCTTGCATTTTGCACAATCAGCAAGGCTATACATGCAGCGGGCCTTGTTACAGATGCAGATCCGTGGCAACTACTGAATGCAACACGTTTAGCCAAGCATGGTTTTGTCTATGGTGCAGTTCCAGCTGCCGCTGGTGCAGCACCTCCAAGGTCTATAGCAGGTCGGTCAGGCCGGCCTGGAGATCATGGCGGTGGGAGCGCCCGGGTGTCTCTGCGCACCAGGACTCAAACAGACAGCACAGCCCGACTCCCCTGGGCGGCCTCCGGGCTGTGCTCCCCTGCTGTTACTCTTCATCTCCGGGCTGCCACTCCTGTCAAAACTACTGATCACCTGGAATGGGGAGCGGAGGTGGCACTGTGGACTAACTGTCTATTCAGCGCGAGCTGCAAAGTTAACAAGGCTGTGAGCACACGCTCGCCTAACGTTCTCCTTCGCCTTTCTTTGTGTACTGCGTCACTGACATACGCAGTCCGTCCCGCTCAATAAAGGAATACACTGCATCTAGTCATCTTCACGCGACACTCCCACACATGGCAGGCAACACAGTACTGTGTCCCGAAAAAGAGTTTGGAAAGCTCTACTTAAACCCATGTTTTGGGTTTAAATTACTTACTCTGAACCCTGTACTCTTCTTATACGGCATGGCGCAACTTTATCCCACACAAAAAAAGGAAAGTGTAATCAATATTATTAGTTAGTTCACTATTTCTTGTTTTAAGCACTGTGTTCTATGACATGAGGGGTGAAGGGGAATAACAACTACCAGAAAACCAGTAAGTTATTTTATTGTCTGAGAATGGTGCGTTAAAACTCATCCAGTTAGTCCACCACTCCTTGAACCACCTGTCTTTCTTCATCAGGTCCTCTGCATCTTTGGCACTCCCTTCACCTTCTGGGTCTGTTGTAGCCCCATTTCCTCTCTGGCTGCCCTCTGTGGCTTGCTCAACACCCTTCTCCTTGCATCGATCAGTTTCCTTGCTCTCTTTCTCCTGGTCTCTCATATACTCTTCCTCCTCCTCTCCCCTTGCATTTCCTTCCTTTTCAGCTCTAACACCACCCTCCGAACGATAATAGTCTTGCTTTAGTTTTGCCAGCACTACCTGCATGTAACTCCACCCCCTTCTCCTGCCTTGCATCATTCTTCCCTTTCAGCTATTTGTACTTTCTCTCTTTTTAGTATTCCTAGTCCTTATCACGAGACACTGTGAGATCAGGATCTTCTCCCTCAGGTATGTTTTTTCTTTATTTTCTTTTTCTTGTTCCACACACCCTCTATAGGAGATATACTTATGACGTATTCGTTTAGCCGAAACCTAGCTGAAAGGCAGAGGAATAAGCATAGATACAACAACTAGAGATTGAACAGGTAACAGTTCTAATACAGGAAGTGGACTGTTAAATAGGCCCGTCTTCAGCCTTCACAACAATTGCAACAGGGTTGGAATTGACCTTTCATCCTTGAAATATTTTGCCTTCACCCCTCCTGTTTTCTGATTTTTTTTGTTGCCACTTGGACTCTGTGCACTTTGCCACTGCTAACCAGTACTAACATGCTTGTACTCACCCAATTAAACATCGCTCACCTGATTGGCATATTTAATATACTTTCCTAGTATATGGTAATACATTTGGCCCAGGGCCTTCACATTAAGTACTAGTAGTGGGCCTACTGCACTCATTGTGCCACTCACTTAAGTAGTCTTTAACACCATCAACTCTTATGATTTTCCCCCCCTGCGCTGAAAATCTGTAAATCCCATTGTTCATGACGAGCTCAGCTCGGCATGAGTGTACGAGAGGTGTACCTCATGACGAGCTGAGCTCGTCATGAGCGTCGAAGGGGTTAAAACATGTTTCAGATCTGCCATTGCAACCTGTAGTGCAGTTTTAAAACTGCCAATTCGACCTTCCAAAATAAACCTTTTGCCAGGCCTAAGCCTTACTTTTTAATACTTATAAGTCACTGCTAAGGAAGGCTTTAAAGGCTCATAGGGTCGGGTGCCTTGTATTTAAAAATTAGGACATGTGGGTTTAGGTTTTACATGTCCTAGTAGTGAAAAACTCCTAAATTCGTTTTGGGGCATTCGTGTCAGTCCCTAGTATATGGTACCCATATACCCAGGGCATAGGTACCCCAAAGTTCCCCCATGGGCTGAAGCATGCATTATGCCACCTATGGGAGACCATTCAAATTGGAACTACAGGCCTGCCATAGCAACCTGTGTAAGTTGGTGCATGCACCACTTATGAAAGATATAGGTTTACTATATCCAAGGGTCACTGCACTTAAAACCTATAAGTCACCCCTATAGCAGGCCTTTGCAATCCTGAGGGCAGGGTGCTTGGTTCTAAGTGAGAGAGTGCCCCTGCATGAGCAGGATACCCCTGCATCCTACGCAGTCCATTCTCCCGGGTTGTCAGTGAAACAGCCATACACTATATAGAGGAGCAATGTGTAATAGCGCGATGACCATCATGAAAAAGACTGCAACAAATTCTATCATGTTTTATATCAATCAATCAATCACGTCATTTGTATAGCGCACTACTCACCCGGGAGGGTCTCAAGGCGCTGGGGGAGGGGAAAGTTACTGCTCAAACAGCCAGGTCTTGAGCTGTTTCCAGAAGGCGAGATGGTCTTGGGTTCGCCGGAGGTGGAGTGGGTGGGGAGGGAGTTCCAATGCATGCTTCAGCCCATGGGGGAACTTTGGGGTACCTATGCCCTGGGTATATGGGTACCATATACTAGGGACTGCCATGTAGGAGAAGGATCTTCCTCCGGCGGTGGCTCTGCGGATGCGTGGTACGGTGGCGAGTGCGTGGCCGGTCGATCGTAGCTGGCAGGTGGGCGTGTAGAAGGTCATTCGGTCGTTGAGGTACTTGGGGCCCAGGTCGTGGAGAGCCTTGTGTGCGTGGGTGAGGAGTCTGAACGTGATTCTCTTGCTGACAGGGAGCCAGTGCAGGTCTCTTAGGTGTCCGGTGATGTGGCTGTGTCGGGGGATGTCGAGGATGAGTTGGGCGGAGGCGTTCTGGATGTGTTGGAGTCTTTTTTGAAGTTTCGCTGTGGTTCCGGCGTAGAGGGTGTTCCCGCAGTCAAGTCGGCTGGTGACGAGTGCCTGGGTGACGGTCTTCCTAGTTTCCGTGGGGATCCATCTGAAGATCTTGCGGAGCATGCGCAGGGTGTTGGAGCACGAGGATGAGACGGCATTGACTTGTCTGGTCATTGACAGGGACGAGTCCAGGATGAAGCCCAGGTTGCGTGCGTGGTCCGTCGGTTTGGGAGCGGTGCCCAGGGCCGGGGGCCACCAGGAGTCGTCCCAGGCAGAGGGTGATGATCCCAGGATGAGGACTTCCGTCTTGTCCGAGTTCAGTTTAAGGCGGCTGCTCCTCATCCAGTCGGCGACGTTTTTCATCCCTTTGTGTAGGTTGGCTCTGGCGGTGGTGGGGTCTCTGGTGAGGGAGAGGAGAGCTGGGTGTCGTCGGCGTAGGAGATGATGTTGAGGTTGTGCTGGCATGCGATGGCTGCGAGGGGGCTCATGTAGATGTTGAAGAGGGTTGGGCTGAGTGAAGATCCTTGTGGTACGCCGCAGATGACTTCGGTGGCCTCGGATCTGAACGGGGGAGGCGGACTCTCTGGGTTCTTCCGGTGAGGAACGAGATGATCCATTCCAGCGCTTTTTCTCGAATTCCGATGTTGCTGAGGCGCTTCACTAGAGTTCGGTGGCAGACGGTGTCGAATGCCGCAGAGAGGTCCAGGAGGATGAGGGCCGCTGTTTCCCCATTGTCGATCAGGGTTCTGATGTCGTCGGTGGCTGCGATCAAGGCAGTCTCGGTGCTGTGATTGGCCCGAAACCCAGACTGCGAGGGGTCGAGGGATCCGTTCGTCTCGAGGAAGGCGGCCAGCTGTTTGATGAAGGTCTTCTCAATGACTTTGGCTGGAAAAGGAAGGAGCGAGATGGGACGTTAATTCTTGAGGTCGGTGGGGTCCGCCGTTGGTTTCTTCAGGAGGGCGGTCAGCTTGGCGTGCTTCCAGCTCTCCGGGAAGGTGGCGGTGTGGAAGGAGGAGTTGATGGTGTCTCGGAGATGGGGTGCGATGGTGGCGTTTGTTGAAGACGTGGTGTGGGCACGGGTCGGTTGGTGATCCGGAGTGGATGGAGTTCATTCTGCGGGTGGTGTCTTCGGTGCTGATCGGGGTCCAGTTGCAGAGGGTGGTGGTGGCGGGCGTTGGTTCGGTGGTAGGGTGCGTGGTCTGTGCGTCGAAGCTGTTGTGTATGTCGGCGATCTTGCGGTGGAAGAACGAGGCGAGTGAGTTGCAGAGGTCTTGCGAGGGAGTGATGTCGTTGTTTCCGGCGCTGGGGTTGGAGAACTCTTTGATGATGCTGAAGAGTTCCTTGCAGTCGTGGGTGTTGTTGTCCAGTCGTTCTTTGAGTGCCGTCTTCTTGGTGGCACGGATCAGCTGATGGTGTTTGCGGATGGCGTGCCTGAGGGCGGTCTTGTTGTCTGTGGTGTGGTCGATCCGCCAGGCTTTCTCGAGGGTGCAGCAGTTCTTCTTGGATTCCTTGAGTTCGTCGGTGAACCAGGGGGTTTTCCTGCTGCCGTGTCTGCTGGGAGGGTTCTTTAGTGGTGCGAGGTCATCAGCGCAGGCGGTCAGCCACTTGGTGAGGTTGCTGGCTGCTTCGTTGGGGTCCGTTGTGCTGGTGGGAGTGTTCTGGCTGATGGAGGCGGTGAGCTGCTCGGTGGTGATCTTGTTCCAGCATCGGCGGGGGACCTGTTGCGGGTGGTGGTGGGTCGTAGCTTTTTGAAGCTGAAGTGGACGCAGCTGTGGTCGGTCCAGTGGAGTCCGGCGGCGTGGCTGAAGGAGATGTGCTTGCTGGATGAGAAGACTGGGTCAAGCGTGTGGCCGGTGTAGTGGGTGGGGGTGATCACCAGTTGCTTGAGTCTGAGGTTGGCGAGGTTGTCCAGCAGGGCGGTGGTGTTTCTGTCGTTGTTGTTCTCCAGGTGAAAGTTGAGGTCTCCTAGGAGGATGTAGTCGGCGGAGGGAAGGGCGTGCGGGCTGATGAAGTCTGTGATGTCTTCGCTGAATTGTGTGCGTGGTCCCGGTGGTCTGTAGATGAGGGTGCCGCGGAGGGTGGTCTTGGGGTCAGTGTATATCTGGAAGTGCAGGTGTTCGGCGGCGGTGAAGGTTTCGTCGGAGTTAGCTGAGATGCGGATGGTGTTCTTGTGTACGATGGCGATGCCTCCTCCCGTCTGGTTGACGCGGTCCTTCCGGGTGATCTTGTATCCGTCCGGGATGGCTATGGCGATGTCAGGCGCTGAGGAGGTGTTCATCCAGGTTTCGGTGAGGAAGGCAACGTCCGGTGCTGTCATGTCGAGCAGGTCCCAGAGTTCCACGGCGTGCCTGTGGATGGAGTGGGTGTTGAGCAGGATGTACTTCAGGTGGTTGCTGCTGTCGCAGGGTTTGGCGGGGGGCGTACAGGTCCGGTAGCAGGAGAAACGGCAGGCTTTGCAGGCGAAGGGTCCGTGGGTGCGTCTCGGGGTAGGTCGGTAGCAGGCAGGGTTCCGGCCGGTGTTGAGTGCGTTGAGTGTTGCGGCGTCGTAGGTCCGTCGGGTCGTCTTGCTTCAGCGGGGGCCAGGGGTCCTGGCACTGGGCGCGGTCCAGGCGTGGACGGGCACAGACGGGCTTGCCTTTGGCGCACCTTCGGCGCACAATCGGCGCGCCCGCTGCGCGTGACCGCTGCACGTCCATGCGGTCGCCATTTAAGGTTAACTGGGGAGGGAGGAGCAGCTGGGAGGCGGGAGCGGGGAGGGTACAGAACACAAAGGGGGCGTGGCCGGCGGCGGGAAGCGGGGAGCGGGGCGGGAAGGCACAGGGGGGGAAAATCAACGATCACGAGTACAGAAGGCAAAGGAACAATACTAACAAACACAGGCAATACAAATTCTCAAGGCAATGACAAATCCTGTAAGAAACCGGCGGAGCTGTGGGGGCAACGTGCAGCGCGGCAGGCACACGGAGCAGCGAGGTTGCGAGCAGTAGCGGGGGCACACACACACAGCTGGTGGCCGTGCGGCGCGGGGGTGTCCTGAGGACAGGTTGGACTCATACCCCCACACCGTAAATGGTGTGGGGGTATGATTCCATGCACTGGAAGAGCCCTCCGTTAGACTCTCAGTGTTCCCGTTACCAGCCTTCCAGTCCCGGCTGTGTGGGGGGTCCGCTTGGGCCCCCTATGTAGTAAATGTCCTCTCCACTGTTCTTCTCTGGCTAGACTGTACTATGTTATCTATGACATCATAGAGTGCCAGGGTGTCCCTTTAGCTCACTGTGCCTTTCTATTACTTACTGTGGGAGTTGGTCATCTCAGGCTGAGCTGCTAACAGCTGGCTCCTGGTGGGGTTTTCACTTACAACTTAACCTGTCTATCTAACCTGGAAGGAACCTGCAATAAAGGATCTTAACTTATCAAGTGGACTCTGCATCTTTCATTTACCACACCCTACATTAGGTTTTAAGCCCCAGGGAGTCCCAAGGGCACTGGAGGTGCAGCATGGGCACCCCCCACATTATTATAAAATATGCCCCCGGGATTTGGCCCACCCGGGGGCTTAATTAAAAAGATGCAGGGGAGCCCATGTCACTGACCATGTCATTAGTGATGTAATATGTGAGGTCATAAGCAGTACATTGTGGGGCGTAATTATAGTCTCTCCAAAATTATCCAGAGACAAAAAACGGCACACAGTCTTCATAATAAGCTCAACTAAAACCTCACTGCCTCTTTCCAAGAGGACAAACAATCCACGTATCTTCCTTAGATATTTGTAGGATATAGAAACCCAAAACCTACTACTTTCTTATGATACTACCTCAAACCTCCTCAATAAGATAAGCGACCAGAAGATTCAGGTGGTCCCAATTAATATCAACAGAATACCACACACAAATCAAAGAAAATCAAACTCTAATAACCTGAAAGAAATAACGCTAAGCCCAGAGGGACCTGACTCCAATTTGGACCGAGAAAACCCTACAAAAAGATCTCATGCCTACTTATCAACTGCCGCTCAGCAATGAAACATGCCGCTGACATTGCCGACTTAATCACGAATGAAGATCCTGATGTGGCTATTCTAACTGAAACATGGCTATCTGATTCATCCTTCCTATGCCTAAACTTGCTGGAGCCACCTAACTATAACATTGTAAGACTAGATAGGCTATACAAATCGGGAGGAGGAGTGGCCTGTATCCACAGTTCAAACATCACTGTCTCTAAAGTTCTCTCAGACCCTATAGAAACATATGAATGATTCACAGACAACCAAGTGTAAAAATTACACGCATTCTATCACCCCTCAGGTAAAAACCTAACTTTCCTAGACCATCTAATGGAAATTATTATAACTAACCCAGAACCTCACTCCAATTATATTTTCCTAGGAGACTTCAATATTCACTGGAACGACATCCAAGATAATCAGGTCAACATTTTTTAAGAATTTCTAGTCGACCACTCACTAGTACAGCATGTGTCCTACGAACACACTCCAAAGGAGTTACAACAGACTGGATCATCTCCAAAGAAAATACGATCCAAGCAATCTCAATCGTTCCGTACGACTGGTCTGATCACCACTTCATCACTTTCCAAATGTCAGCCAAAAAAAAGAAAACAATCTTGCAACCAAGCAAACCCAAATCCTTGGATGAGAGACACTAGAAACCTGAACTCGGAGACTCTAACAATGCAGGGCGAAAATAAACTTCAACCCCCGTCTGATCTAACAGATGTCAGCGAGCTTACAGACCACTACAATTGTACAATATCTAAAATAGTTGACGATATTGCCTCCCAAAACCTAAAAGAATACAGATCACAGATAAAAACCCATGGTTCAACGGATCACTAAATGAATAAACACGTAAACTCAGAATAACATACCGAAAATGGAGACAAGCTGCCATCCCCAACTTAAAACAAGTAAGAATGACCAGATAAACCTACAATAAAAGCATACCTATATCAAAACATGATTTTTTTAGAAATGAACTTGAAAATGCAAAGAACAGACCAAGGAAACTGTTTGATCTGCTAAAAGAACAATCAAACAAATTAGCCAAATCCTCCATATTAACATCTAAATCAGATCTGAACTGTGAAGCTGGTAAAGCAAGCTCATTGGAGAGAGAACTCAAGAATCTGGCTGAAAAAGCATCAATCCTAAGGAGTGGTCAAGGGTGGAACAATGACATACCGACACAAATAATGCACAAAAATAATGCCCAGTGGTCAACCTTCAAACTATATGAGCAGCATGACATTACCAAAATATTACTATCTCTGAAACCAATCATTACAATGACCTTCTGCCATCAAAATGCTGGCCCTCTTGCAACCACATGGTCAATTCCTACTGGACTGGAAGATAACTAATGAATCGCTTGCCCAAGGATCAATTCCGGACTGCCTAAAAACAGGTCAGGATATCCCTCTCCTAAAGAAACCTACGGAGAACCCATTTGACCCAAATAACTTTCGTCCGGTAACAACCATTCCCCTACCAACTAAAGTACTGGAAAAATGTGCGCACAATCAACTAGGTCAACACATTACTGAGTTTGAACTGCTAAATGACTGCCAATCGGGGTTCAGACCAAACCACAGTACGGAAACATCAATCCTACACATAGTAGATGACGCTCTACTAACCCTTGACCGGAATGAAACCTGCCTCCTGATCCTTCTGGACCTATCATCTGCATTTGACGCAGTAAACCATACCAAATTATTAGAACGCCTGGAAAATAGGAGGGGCTTATCGGGAACTGTACTAAAATGATCTACTCCTTCCTAAAAAACAGACCGCAAAGATTCCTGGTAGACAACAAACTATCCCCACCATCTCCGATTCAAATTGGGGTTCCACAGGGATCAACTCTATCCCCTTTACTATTTAACCTATACGTCGAACCACCTTAACTGAGGTATTGCACTAGGTTAACATTTCCTTTCACATGTACCCTGAGGACACCCAGCTCTAAAAGAAGATAGTATCTCCGGTAGAGATCAAAACTATGAACCAAGTACTCAAGAAAACTGTTGAATGGCTAGCTGACAATCATATTAAGCTCAATTTACAGAAAACCAAATTCCTTTTGATCTCCCTTCCTAAAAGTTCAACCAGGATTAAAGAATGGACCAAGTTGATCACAGCACTAAACGGTACCCTGACAATAGTTGATTTAACCAAATCCCTTGGTATCACAATGGACAAAGATCTAAACATGCAAGCACACATCACCTCAATGGCAAAAAATGCTTTTTTTAATCTGAATTACCTCAGAAAACTGAAGCCACTCATCGATCCCGGGATCTGAAAATGGCAGTACAGGCAATGGTCATATCAAGAATTGAATATGGATGCACAACTCTATCAGGACTCCCTAGGATCTCAACAGCTCCCCTAAAAGCCTATCTGAATGCAGCAACCAGACTTATAACGGGAACAAATAAATATGACCACATCACTCCACATCTGAAAGGGCTCAACTGGCTATCATACAAGGCAAGCATAGAACTAAGAATTGCATGCATGACACACAAGGCAATACACCACAAAACTCCACATTACTTATCCCATGAAATTACACTGTTCGGAGGCACTAGACCCTCGAGAGGATTGGAGGATTTTCTACTGAAACCAGCATTATTCCCTAAGAAAAAAACCATACGATAGAGCATTTGGAGCTGCACCAAAGATTTGGAATACGCTCCCACCGAATAGCAGAGGAATCACTTTTGCTCCACAATTCTAAAAGGAGACTAAGCCCTTTCTGATGGGTAAATTTCTCCCATAATGAACAATGTGTTTTAACATAACAAAACTATAACCAGCTTGGATATAGAAAAAGGAATTATATAATCTTAAATTTAAGTATGACACAACAATCTTGATTGCAATCTATTGATCTCTTTTTCCGCATTATATCTGTCTTGTGTATAGATAAATATATGCCAATGTAGGTGAATACATAGACGTGTTTTAGATGTCAAAGAATTGGATATCTGCTGATATCGAAGGTGATTTGAAATTTAAAAAATGCGCTCTGACACCCAATCTCTGGGTCTGGTTCGCTCTATAGAAAACATTGAATAAATAAATAAATAAATATAAATAGTTTGTTCAGGTAACTGAGACTGCTGAATTTCACAGTTTTTTTACGAGTAAAATCTGAGCCAAACTATAATGTCTTGTAAAATGTGATTTCTAAGGTTTTGTAAATTCTATTTCCTAAATATAACATCCCTCTAACCTTTGGATTTGTATTTCCTAACTGTATCTTGTAACTTTTGAGAGTAGGTGTGCGAGAGGCTGTATAGGTAGGTGATCGGTTGAGGTAATGGTTGTATGGGTCTCTGAGTGGATGTGTGAGTGGGTTTGTGGGTGTGTGAGTGGCCGTTTGGGTCTGTGAGTGGGTGTGTGAATGGCTGTATAGGTATGTACATGGCTGTGTAAGTGGGTTTGGCAGTGACTCTGTGGAACTGTGAATGGGTGAATGAGTGTCTTACTGGGTCTGTGAGTGGGTGCACGAGTGTCTGAGTGGGTCTGTAAGTCACTGCATGAGTCTCTGAGTGGATTTGTGAGTGGGATTTTTGTTTCTGATAACGTCTGTGAGTGGATGGATGAGTCTCTGAATGGGTGATTGATTGGGTGAATGAGTGTTTGAGTGGGTCTGTGAGTGGTTGTGTGAGTCTCTGAGTGAGTCTGTAAATGGGAACATCAGTATCTGAGTGGGTCTGAGGGTGTCTGAGTAGATGTGAGGATGGTGCGTGAGTCTCTGAGTGGGTCTGTGAATGAATGCATGAGTGTCTGTGAGTGGGTGTGTAAGTCTCTGAGTGGGCCTGTGAGTGTGTGTGTATCTCTCAGGGGGTCTGTGAGTGGGTAAATGAATGCCTAAATGGATCTGTGAGTGGGTGCATGAATGTATGAGTGGGCCTCTCAGTGCGGCAATGAGTCTCTGAGTGGGTCTGTTAGTGTGTGCATGAGGGGGTCTCTGAGTGATTGCATGAGGAGGTGTTGCAGGGATTCTGCTCATACACAGAACTTTGCACAGAGACCCAGGACCTCAGTGAATTGTGATGGACCAAAGAGCTCACCTCAGTACCTAGAACCCCTAACCGACTAGCATCAGTGCCTCATTAGCTCTTCATCCTATAGCAAAGGTACCAATGATTAGACAACCCAGAACATGTGACTTAGGTTACTCTCAGGAATGGTGGGAATCAAGAACACTCTTTCGTTTCTTATGCTCATATCAGTCCACAACGTGAGTAAATAGAGACACGGAAAAGTTTAAAATGTTTATTTTAACGACATGCTCTAAGATGCAGTATTTTTGCTAACATAAGCAGGCATATGATTAGAAATAATATGATCAGCATTGTTACAATTCCATAAAACACAAAGGGAGAAATCATATTACAATGATAGTGGAAATAGGACCTATAGTGCCTTATGTATCACCCTCCCTAGCTAGGAACTATGTTTTATATAATATAGAAGGTCTCTAAAGCTTGAATGAGGAACCCCATACCTCCAAGATCAGTAGAGGTGAATCACATCAGGATCTGCAAAAGCTCTTTCTCTGGAAACTGATTTTCTCCAAGTGCCTCAATCATGCATCCAGTGCAATATTAAAGGCGCCAGAATTTCAGTTTGCTGCAGCTGCGTGTATGTTGGGTCTAATCGTGGGCCGATCAGCTTGAATAACAGCTAACATTGTTATGATAACCTTGGAGGCTTCAGCACTCACTGTGCAGACTAAGGTCGAGATGAAAGTCCAGGAGCAATGAAAACAAGCCATTCTCATGTGAAGTAATTCACGCAGCCTAACTTACAACAACAGTTATATGCAGTGTCGTCTGCAAAAGCAGCAGAAAGGTAAAATGGCGTTTAAACTTCTAATAAGCATATGCTAACATAGCAATGTGCACAAGTAGGGCCCTGCCTTCACTACAGAGGGAGACACACAGGTCTACCCAGGCCCCATGGAATACCACCTCCCTGGGGCCAAAGACATATTTAAAATTGGGAGAGGGACTGCGCAGCCTCTCTCCTGGGCCATATACTGCCCCGGTGTCCACGACCACCCTGGGGCCACCCGGGCATTGTAAAGAAGTCAGGCCCACGGTCCTCCTTCTGGAGCCATTAATAGCCCTGAGGACTTCCACCCACCAGGGTGGGTGGTCCGTGTGGCCCCACTTTTAAAAAATGTCATTTTAGCCCCGGGAGGTGGTTGTCCTCAAGGCTTTAAACAGTCCCAGGAGGCGTGTTCACGCGGCTCCCTCAGTTTTAGAACTAAAGCCCTGGGGAGGTAGTGGTGACTGGGTCTCAAATTAGTGTGTCTATGGATGTGTTGGTTTGTAAATGGATGTGTCAGTGGTATATGGGCGAGTAAGTGAATATATAAAAGGCAGTATAGGTGAGTGTTGGAGTATATGAGTGACTGTATGTGTAAGTAAGGGATTGTGATAGTGACTGTATGGGTTAGTGAGAGCATGTATGAGGGGCTGTCATGGGAGCCATTAGTAAAGATTTACTAGGCATGTGTTCAGTAATGTTCATAATGGAGGCAGTTACTTGACAAGCAGTAAAATGTAGTCAAAGTATTTTTTCATTTATGAAGCTTGTGGTTGCATCAACTGGCATCATGTCTGGACATAAATGGGGATGCCATCCTGTGGTGTATGAATGTGATGGTGCCATGATGTAGCTTTATGGCTCTACTTCAATGGCCTTGCTTTCAGTATTCAGATACTTTGATAAACATTTGTGCTTTGAAACTAGCATTTCTGGAGGTGCTAAAACTAACCAGTGTAAGTGATGGAATAACTTTAAAAAATTAGCAACAGATTTATATCTGTGGCAGTAAGGATACCCGGTTGCAACAGAGTATCCTTACCATGAAGATAATGGTCAGCAGGTCCATCATGTATATGGACGGATCATTGATATACCTGTGGGGAAGACTACTCCATCTCTAGTGTGGTTGCACTCCTCCCATTTTCCGACGGAGTAAGGGCCATATGTGGTTGACTTCTATGTTTGCCCACCTAGTTAGATGTGCAGACATGCAGGTCAATCTTCACTGCCCATCACTACCTGGAAAACCATAGTGGTAAGGGACAGTGAAAACTGTTCAATTCCCCTTGCCACAGGAAATAACTCCAACGGTGAGAGGGGTTTTATTTTTCAAAACGAAAACCCACCTTTGGGACAGCGGCTCCTGTCAATGTTTTTGAACTTATCACCACCTTAGCAGTCATTTCTAAATCTGGGGGTGGACTAGTCTCAGTATAGCAGATGTTAAATCCTCCACCAAAGCTACTGAGTCTTCTTTGTCAGGCAAAATGTAAATATGGCCCTTACCAAGAACACGTTGGTTTTGTTTTTTAATGATGGTAGCTGTGGATTTCGGGCTCTAGCACAGCTGGGACCTAGGCAAACCTGCACATTTTTGAAAACTCACAACCGGGGGAGTACAGGGGTGCATGACTTACACAGTTGTCACCAGGAAATTTTATCAAAACGTCAAACTTTGGTAAGACACAAACATTTACATCACATTTCTCTGACAGAAAGGCATGGAATCTGTGGGGAACCCCATATTTCCTACCACCCTGAGTTCCCTCACTTCTCCCAATAAGAATGGTACCCCTACTTTGCAAGGGATTCTGGGTAAAATACATCTTGTGAGAGCCACGCAAGTCAGCCCACCCTGGATACCCCTAAGAGTCTGGTTTTCAAATATTTACAGTTTGGCTAGGTTTTCTTAGGTGCTGACTGAGTTAGGGTCCAAAATCTTCAGCTACCCACATTGGAAATAAGGATCATGTGTCCATGTTGCACTATGGGCAGTTTCCTGTCATGAGCACTAGTCCTACCCACGTAAGTGAGGTACCTTTTTATCAGGAGAATGCTGGTTGGATGGAAGTTTGTGGCTTTCCACAGATTCCAGAACTTTTCATCACAGAAATGTGAGGAAAATATCTTTTTTGGAGTGAATGTTTGAGTTCTGCAAGCGATTCTTGGTAAAGAAACCTGGTGGGAGACAGGCAAGTCAGTCCACTCTGGATACCCCAAAGTGTCTAGTTTTAAATTGTTTTACAGATTGTCTAGGTTTCCCTTGGTGCTGGCTGAGCGAGGGACCAGGATCTACAACTACCCACATTGGAAAAAAGGAAGAGGTATCTGTGGCAAAATGTGATGGGTCCAGATTACGTTTTGGCATAGTCTCTCTCTTTCAGGCACAAGGCCTAGCTACACAAGTGAGGTACCATTTTTATCAGGTGACAGAAATGCCAGGAAAACGTGTTTTTAGTCAAAGATTGAGGTTAGCAAGGAATTTTGTGTAACAAGAACTGGTGAGAGCCATGCAAGTCACCCCACCCTGGATACACCTAGGTATTGAGGGGCAGATTTACAAGCCCCTTGCACCTCTTTTACGCCACTGTTGCGTCACTTTTGTGACGCAGCTGCGGCGCAAAAGATGCACCATGCTGGTGGGTATTTACATGATGCATCTGGGAGATGCGTTACATTCTATGATGTCATGATCCTGTGCTTGGCCTATAGAGCTCTTGCAGATAGTCCTTTGGACCCTCTTGGTGCCCTGCTAACTCGCCATGTGCCCAGTAGAATCCTTAGATCATCGGAGATGAATCTGCTTGTGGTTCCCGTGCTAGGAAGGTTCGTTGGGCAGTAGAGCATTTTCCATCGTTGCCCCTAGGCTGTGGAATTCTCTCCCACTGGAGATTAAGGCCCAGCCGTCCCTGTCCCTTTTTAAAAAAGCGCTCAAAACTTGGTGCTTTATCAAGGCCTACCCACAATGATAGCATATTTGCTATAGCTTGCTTCTTTTTTGGTTATGCGCCTTGACGCCCACTGGGCTTAGTAGCGCTACATAAATTTGTTTTCATTTCATTCATTTCATTGAAAAGCCCTGCGCCAGAAGGAGGCGTTCCTGCCTGTGGGGGGGGGGGGGTTCCGGCGCAGGAACGCTTCCTAAAGGCGGGTGAGTGAAAACTCTGCGCCCGCTTGAAGCAGGTGTATGGGTTGACGCAGCATTGTAGAAATAGGTCACCCCAGAGCATTGCTGGAGCTGCATCCATGGTGGCGGAGGCCTGGCACACAATAACTGGCACATCCCTGCTGATATGCAGGGATGTGCCAATTATTGTAAATCTGCCCTCTAGTTTTCAAAAATGTACAGATTTGCAAGTTTCCCCTAGGGTCTGGCTGAGCAGGGGTCTCAAATCTGCAGCCTGTGCTTAGCAAAAAAGGTCAGTTTCAAGTGGAGTGTTTTTGGGCTGTTACCTGTCTTGAGCATTAGGCTTATCCACACATGTGAGGGACCATATTTATTGGGAGGCTTGGGGAAATGCTGAGTGGATGGAAGATTGTGGCTTCCTCCTACATTCCAGATTTTCCATCACAGAAATGTGAGCAAAGTGTGTCTTTTGTCTGGTGAAAGCCATGCAAATCACCCCACCCTGGATACGCCTAGGTATCTAGTTTTCAAAAATTCACAAGTTTACTAAGTTTTGCTTGGTGCGTACTTAGCTCGGGTCTAAATTTTAGAGCTATCCACATTTGAGAAAAAAATCAGTGTTCAGGGGAAAAAGTGATGTGTCCATGTAGTGTTTTGCCCCGTTTCCTGCCGCAGAACTTTTTATGTATTTGTTATCAATTGGATTTCGCTGCCTTTGTGCCTTTCAAATGAAAGCCAGTGAATATGAAAGAATACATTTTTAAAAAGACTCTCTAAATCATAAGCTACAATGAGTAGCCACAAATTCAGAGATGTGCAAATAACCACTACGCCTCAAATACATATCTTGTGCCCATTTCAAAAATAAATAGGTTTCCTTGATACCAGTTTTTTCACTCTACCTATTTCACTATATGAATTGGTCTACACTCAATACTCAATGAAAAACATTGTACAGTGCATCTCAGTTTTCGCCTCTGGGTATCTTGGGTTATTAAAAAATCTACAAACCCTATATATCCCTGCAACCGAAAGGGAACATAATGGAATATCGGTTTGGTAAATTGGCCATTGTGACAAAAAGTTACAGATGAAAATGTTGTCACTACTCATGTTCAATATTTCTTTATCACAACAGTTATTTTTCTTGGCAAAATCGTGAGAGATTTACAAATCTGACCCCTTGCTGAATGTGGAATTTTGTCTACTTTTCAGAAATATATAGCTTTCTTGGATCACCTATGGGTTCACACTGGTTTCCACCAGAATACAGAAGTCGATTGAAAGCACAAAAAATAGGAAAAATGGGCAACCTCTTTGAAAAATGCCAAAACTTTGGTACAAAATTACTTTTTTTGATTCAGCTTTGCATGGTCCTGTAAGCAGGAAAGATGGCGACTTTAGTACAGCAAACCGTTCGTTGATGCCATTTTTAGGGGAAAAACCAAACATTTTTATCTGGAGCACTTTTTCCCTATTTTTATTTAAAACAATTGACAATTTTGCTATATTTTGTATATTTGTTCTCGTTTCCCTCCAGGAGAATCCACAAACCTTGGATACCTTTAGAATCCCCAGGATGTTGGAAAAGATAGGGCACAACTTTGGCGTGGATACGTTATGTGGAAAGAAAACCTCTAGTGGCCATGGAACAAAAGCAGTCAGGCTTAACTCAGAGGCAACGTGACAAGTATTTGTGTATCACACAAACAGTACTAAGTAAAAATATAACACAAGAAAAATCTCTAATTAATTTAGAAAAATAGAGTACATTGTAGAAAATAAAATGATACCAAAATAAATTAAATCCAATCAATAGAACCTGAGAAATGCAATTCTAAATTTTAAGTAAATATAGCGCCTAAAAGCACACAGTGCCACTTGCGGTCATCTGGTTGTGCTAGACCAGGGGAAAGTCACAAGTTCAGGCTGACTGCGATGGAGCACAGGCTGGGTGCAGAAAAGTTACCTTCCCAAAGTCGGTTGAGCCGAGTTCCGTTCATAATAATGGAGGCCGCGAGGAGCAGGAAGAGCATTGCGGATGGTAGTCGCAGTAGCTCAAAGAGTTGGTCTGGTATCATGGATGGTTGTCACTGTAATGCAAAGATCCAATCGGGTGTAGCAGACTGTCATTTCTAGAGCTTTTGCGCTTGTGGTCACCGTGGGCTGTTGTTGCTTTAGAACAAAGTGCAGATCTCAAGTTGCTGGTCATCACTGGCGGTCCCTGTAGCATGAAGTGTCAGGTTCACCGGAGCTTTGGGTTAGCGGGCGGCAGAGTATTGGTGCAAAAGGGCCCGTTCATGGTCACGAAAAGCTCAAAACTTCAGAAATTCACTTTTCTTCAACTGATGCCAACTAAAAAAGCTCCAAGAATTCTGTGGTGACAGAAGGCTGATGGCAGGTACCTTTGTGTGTGCATGAGGCAAGCCCCATTGAAGTGCAAGTGGGACAGTGAACAGCTCTGCCCCCAGCCATTCTTCCCACACCTTCTTACCTTTTGTATCACTATCTGGAAGGAATACACAAACAGTAGAGCCCTTCACATTCATGTGAACCGGGACACAGGCAGAAGGCACAAATGGTTAGGGCAAGAAAATGCCAAGATTTTAAAAGAAGCAGTTTCAGAATTGTGACTTATCACTTTTTAAATGTATTAAGATGACCCAGTGTTAGTTAATGGGAGAGATAGGCCTTACAACGGTGAAAAACTAATTTCAGAGTGTTTCACTGCTAGGACATATAAAACTTAAACACACGTGTCCACAATACACCCTGTCCCATGAGCCTTTGGAGTCTACATTAGGGGTGACTTATAAGTACTTAAAAGGAAGATTTAGGTCTGGCAAACTGCACTGCAAGCTGCAGGTGCAGACCTGAGACATGTTTTAAAGGATTACTTTACTGGGTTCCACAATGAGAGCTGAAGGCCCTTACTAGGGACTTACAAGTAAATTAAATGGGGACACATCTTTTACAACGCAACTTTTACCACGCAGTGCCTTTACCACGCAACTTGTACAACGCAAACCATTAAAACGCATTGCACTGGGGGCGCTCTAGGATAGGGAATAAGTTTAATTTACTATCCAACACCTTCCCTAGTGTCCAAGGGGACTGGAGTTGGAATAGTAAATTAAACTATTCACTATCCAGCACCCCAAAGCACTATGGGCCCGATGTAGGTAAATCTATATTTACCACTTCATAAATACCGAATCATACCGATTCGGTATTTATGAAGGGGTAAATTAGAGGGGGGGAGATGTAGGTATTTCAGATTCGGTAAATACCGAATCTGTAAGATTCGGTATTTACTGATTCTGTAAATACCGAATCGGTATCCCCCATTGATTCCTATGGGCCTTGAAGCCCATAGGAATCAATGGGCATTACCGATTCGGTATTTACCGAATCGGTAAATACCGATTCCAGCAAGGGTGCAGGGGGTGTCACTTTGACACCCTCTAGCACCCCCAATACTGGCTTGTGTGCCATGTGGCACACAGACATGCCCTAAGGGCATGTCTGTCTGTCACATGGCATAGGTGTGCATGCACACATGTGCATGCACACCTGGATTCGGTATTTTAACACCCAATTAGATTGGGTGTTAAAATACCGAATCTGAAAGGCCTGTGGGACTCAGAAGAGTCCCACCTACATCTGGAAGATACCGAATCGGTAAAAATACCGATTCGGTATTTTACAGATTCTGTAAATTTACCGATTCGGTAAATATACCGAATAGGTAAATACTGGCCCCCTACATCTCAAAGTGCCAAATACCGGTCGGAAACGGCCGATTTCGGCCGTTTCCGACCGGAATTTGCCACCTACATCGGGCCCTAAGTGTTGTAAAGGTTTTCGTGGTAAAAACCGCGTTGTAAAGGCATGCGTGGTAAAAGCATGCGTTGTAATGTCATACATCCATTAAATGTGTTAATTCGGTATAGTCCAATTGTACCATGTTTAAAGCAGAGAGCACAGGCACTTTTCCACTGGTTAGCAGGGGAAAAGTGAACAGAGACCTAATGCCAATAAAATCGGGTTCTGTAACAGGAGGCAAGCATCTGGGGAAAACCCTGCAAAAAGGTCCTAGTCCAACACTCATGTTTTAAGCTGGAGTTAAGAAAGCCCATCCTGCCTGCTGTAATCTCCCAGATTGTTCTGATTATATGTACTCCAGATTTCAGCTGTGCTGGGCATTGAGTCATCTGTGTCTACTTCCTCATGGTTCTACCAAAATGGATAACCTTTCCCTTTAGCATAGCCCACTCGTAGTGTTTCACAAAAATAGGAGCAAGTGCAAACATAATATTTGAGAAATATGTAAATACTTTGGTAAAAATAGCAAACCTATAAAAGATTTTCCAAAATGGTATATACCTTTGTGGGTGTTAAGGATGTTTTACCCTGTGTCTTTTCTGGTCTGCAATTTTAATAGAACTGGACCAGTCAAATGAGTGGAATAGTTGGTCTGTTGTACATTACTTATTTGATACGTAATATCTGGATTCCTGTGTGCTTGTCTTGCATGAGTGAGTTCCTAGTGACAGAATATTCAGAATCCTGCTAAAGTACTTCAAGAAAAGAGATATGTGTACATTTCACCAAACATAAACGAGGAGCTCTGGACTTCTTCAGGTCATTTGCCAGTGCAAATATTTCAGAAAATGTGTTTAGGTAGTACTGATGTTGCTGCCCAATATATAATAACATCATAAATAAGTACAATAAACATAGAGAAATTATTTTGTACAATTTCAGAGTGTAATCATACAATTAGTATAACTCACCAGCATAGTTCAAGAAATATGTGATCTCACTGCTCTTAACAAGTCCTGAGCTGTATTTGGAGAATACCTGAGTATTCAAACATCTTCTATCATGAGCTCCTGCAACAGTAATCCAGGCATGTGGATCCCTATTCATCTTCACACTATTGACAGCACCTACTGAACCATTAGAACTAAATGTTAGAAGGCTTTATCTGACAACCTCAATACCAAGCATCATCCTCCACAATGGTACTTCTCTCATCTATAGATTTGTAGGTTCTTCATTGTGAGCTACGGCCAAGAATATCTAGTGCAGTGGAAGGCTTGTCGTGCAGTACCTTACCCACAGCCTTATATTTGCTTTGTGTGAGAAACTAATTCAAAGGTAAAATTATTGCCTAGTCCTAAACACACATGTAGATGCATGGCAACAAGTAGAGACACACGAGGGTCCCACCTTAGCAGAGCATAAGCAGCTCCCAGGAAACAGGTCGGAGGGCACATTGTCAACCAGCCCTCAAATCCACCACAAATCAATTGCTGTAATACTAAGGGGAAAGGATCGCCACTTTAAGCTTTCAGTCCAGGAGCAAGCGGACCCACAAATAAGGACGTCGACCCGAAAAATTCAGGCCCTTCAACTGCCAGGCAAGAAGTACGTATTAAAAATCCAGCAGGGTATGAACAAGGAAGCAGTGAAGAACCCCCGCTAATCCTTACAGGACCAGGGGGAAGAAATGAAACCGCACCACTGTCATTTGAAAAGCAAGCCGGAATTGACTCGTGTGAATTGAAGCTGTCTTTTATCCCGGAATACTCATCAAAAGGCACCCAGGACACGCTGAACAGGGGAAACCTCTTGAGACTTTTCCATGAAATCCCTGAACTAAAAGGAATCCGTTCGCGTGACCTAATTTCAGTGGAATTCAAGGAAACACCCCGAAGGGGGGTAGAGGAGTCCCTGACAACGTGGGCGTCCAAGGACCTGGTGCACAACATCGCAGCTATAAGCGGTAGATTCGAGGCATGGGGAATCAGGCTTAAGGCAGTGCAATGCCCAAAGTACCCGTATCCCTTTCTAAACAATCTAAATGAAGAGCAAAGCCCGCGAAGACACCAGCACACATGTTTACACGGGGCACGTTCCAACTCACCAACAACGTCCCTGCAAAACAATAGGCACCCCAAAAGCGAAAGCCTAGGTACCATCGGGGGAAGCCTGCAGGAAATCAAGGAGTGGGCCTGGATCGCAACAACGCTGAATGATAAGCACTCCTAACCAAGGAATACAAATACCGGGACTGGCAAGGGAAAATAATGAATGAATTCACATCTCGCTCTGTTCATGGAATGTGATTGGCTTTAGGGACATGGGCCAAGATCAAGATACTGCAACCTTTTTAATGCAACAACAAATAATCCTGCTTCAGGAAACATGGAACATGGGGGCAACCTCAATACCTGGTTTCATCGAACATCATTGGCTGGCAGAAAGATACTCAAATTTTGGCCATCCGAGAGGGGGCTTATCAACCTTTATAACTGAAAAATGTAACTGGGAAACCGAAGAAATAGATACAGGGGCAAATTGGTTCCAAGTGACCAAGGTAACCGGCAAGGAACAAACCATAAAACTCCTCCTAATAAATGTCTACATTCATCCGGAGAGAAAGAAGCAAAATGGTAAATATATAACTCTTATAAAACTACTAAAAGTATTGCAGAAAAGCCACACAAATGCTCATATGTTGATCGCCGGCGATTTTAACACCAATCTTTTAGCGACTAAACGGGGAAGAAACTGTAAAGCTCCGAACGTTGCGTCCGAATTCGTCTGCAAACTAGCAGCACTCGACCTAATAAACATGAACTGCAAATCCCCGTGGGACTCGCCCCTCGTTGCAACATACCTGAGTGGAAAAGTCGCCTCGACAATAGATTTTATCATCACCAGCATAAATCTGTTCTCAGAAATAAACAGTTTTAGCATAATTCCACGAGCAGAAAGTGACCACCTGCCGCTAACACTGAATCTGAAGAATAGAACAAAAATTGCTCAGAAGAGTAACACCATTATGCAGCACCCAGAAGCGTTCAATTTGCGTAAAGTAAAATGGCGAGGAGTGGCCCCACAAATCATGGAGGACAAAGTAAAGGCCTTCATAGAAACCCAAGGCCCAGTTCAAGAACTGGCGCATGTAAAGCACTGGGAGCAACTGGCCGAGTTCTTGCTTCAAACCTTCCCGGTTTCCAAGCCACAGAGGTCTTAAAAAACAGTCAAGCGGGAGCCATGGTTCAATCAAGATCTCAAAATGTGCAAAAGAGAGATCGCGAGAGAAGTGCGACGCCTATCCCGAGAGGGAGAAAAGGGCCTAACAAAAGAAAAAATAAAGTTGCAGGCACTAAGGAGTGCTTATAGAAAGAAGTTGGGGAAAGCAAAATCAGTATATAAAGAATCAATCTGGCAGCAACTATTAACAGCTAGCAAAAAATCCAACAGCAGCGATTTCTGGGGGAGCATGAATACTTTAACAGCTGGTCCAACACTTCAGCAACAGGCAGGAATCAGTGCAGAAATCTGGACAGACCATGTAAACTCCCTGTTCAACAAATTCACGAGGGATCTAGAACAACAACCCCAGGGGCCACACCATGACCAAAAGGAGGCTCAAGTCGGACCCAGTCATGTAACATCAACAGACAATTCAGCCCACTCAAACTCCTCTTTCAAAGAGCAAACTCCTCTGACAAATGCGAAAGAACTGAAAAGACTCATAAAGAAACTAAAGTCTGAGGGAGCGGCTGGGCCAAATGGCATACCAAATGCAATTTTTCAGGAACAACCCAGAGTTGTGGTCTGAAATCCCAGTTTCCCGGAGGGGAACTGTCATCCACCCCATACACAAAAAGGGAGATCACGACAAGCCAGGGAACTATAGACTAATCTCTTTGATTGACGTGGAAGCAAAATTATACGCCTCGTGCCTACTGAACCATCTGCAAGGCTCGATGGAGGAAAGACACATCATCCCCAAATTTCAAATAGGATTCAGGCAAGGCATGGGCACACAATCGAATCTTGCAACTCTAGCTCTCTTGACGGAACAGGCGCAAAGAAGGAAAGCCCGCCTCTTCACCTGTTTCGTGGACATCAAATCAGCATTTGACAGAGTGAGCCGGAATCATTTATGGAGCAAACTTAAAAGATGGGGCCTACCAAATGACTGAAACTGGCAAATGAGCAAGTCGCAATCCTCCAATACGCAGACGACATAGTCTTGCTAAGCCAAACCCCAGTGGGGCTACAAAGATCAATAAATAATCTGGCATCCTACTTGGACTCGGAACAGCTAGAGATAAACAAAGATAAAACAAAAGTTGTTTGCCGAGTTGACAGTAGGAAATTAATGTTTAAATGGAGGGTCAAGGGGGCTTGCGTGAAAGAAAAAAGTTCATACAAATACCTGGGCGTAATAATCGGGCAGGGCACAAGTCACAAAGAACACAAACTGGCCCTTAGAGCAAAAAACCAGTCCTAGATCTATGATTACAGATCCTTGCGCAGAAAATTGGCCTGTCCAAACCATTCACATCTGTTAAAAGTTATGGCTGCCCAAATCCAACCAAGTTTGTCCTACGGCCTCGTCCCCTGATGTGGCAAAGACTCGCATTTTCAGAATGAATTGCAGTCAAAAATCTACAAATCGGTTTTTGATCTGCCAAAATGCGCTTCGACTGCCCAGGTAAGACTGGAATTTGGGCTCCAGGACCTTAAATATTGGGCAATGAGCAACTTTTTTAAATTCTGCCACACTCTCCGGTTATCTGAAGTGGACACTCTAAATAGACTCTGCTGGGACGAAGTTAGGTCACAGAACGAGCAAGAAATTCCAAATTCTTGGGGGAGTTTCCTGAGTACATCTCTGGCCACTTTGGAACTTCAACCAGCATGGGACAACAAGATGGATCGAGTTTCCTTTAACAAAATTGTAAACGTTGCGAGCTAAAAGAAATCTTTACTGGAAGATAAATTGGTGCTCACAAAGAGGCGGCACGGATGGACAGTCATGAAATCATTAGAACTTCAAAGCCACAAGCCTATTTATCTGCCCATTTTATTTCTTACTTAAAGATGTGCTTCTTAAAGTTCAGGATTTATCCCCCTCCTGGGTGACAGGTTTTACCTCAGAAGGTTGTCGCTTATGCGGATTCCAAAAAGAAACCCTAACCCATTTGTTGTGCGCCTGTCCAGCCATGTTAAGCCAAAGAAGACAGTACCTAAAGGCGACTTTTATCAACCTGAACATTCGTTCTTGCAGACAAGCAGTGATAAGCTGGCTGGAGGGCTCGTCATGCATCCTGGCTTGCCGAGGAGTCAAGTATATGAAACTCGTCAATAGCGGCCTATTGCAAGCGGATGATGATAATCATAATCACATGTAATACATCCCCATACTTTTACTTGGGGGTACATACATTTTACTTCTTTGCTGCAACCCGATTTTAACATAGTTTTAGTATGATTTTATAATAACAGAATTTTTTTACACTCGAAATGTATGGCAGACAGAGCACAGATGTAATACGATCGGTCGCATAAAGACAATCCTAGCTGCCTGTGTAGATGCACTTTATTTATTTTATGTTGGGGGGGTTGTGATGATTTTAATTAATAAGGCAATAAACATTAAACTTGAAACTTGAACTTGAAACATGTAGATCGTGTAAGGATGAAGGTCTTTCCACTGATAGAAAATTTGTGGCAGCTTTCCCTGGCCTGCCCTTTCAGACCACTAGAGGTGCTCCATTATTTTGTGGAAATTCACTAGCACAAAACTAGGTTCTACTGGTCTGACCTGGATACACTCAAAGTGTAGCCCCACCGACAGCTGAAGGTGTCCTCTCGCATTTCATAAGAGACTTTGGGATAATTAGTAGTTGCAGGCAGCAGATTCTAGATCTGCTTTTGTTTCTCTACCCATGGCTGGAAGGTGTCCTAAGAGATCTCTTCTGGATAATCTGTTTTGTCACAATGACTTGCGTTGTTACTTCACCTCAAGGTTTTTATCACAGGTAACTGTCTGAATAATGCCATGTGAAAGACATAGCCTATGGATTTCCTTCTGTTTACCAAGTTGCATACCTCCTTCCCCAGGGGCCTGATTGGCCTTGTATATAGATGATCTGCTAGGAAAATATATATATCTGCATTTTGCGAGCCTGTACATTTGTCCTAAAACAATATCTTGGGTCTCAGTTTGACTGCCTAGTTATCTGATTTTCAAGATTTGAAGCAACTATGTGCATAAGGCAGCCCTAGTTCTGAGACAAATGGCAGATGCTGCACTGAAATTTAGACATAAAGCCTATGCTAGAAGCATTAGTTTGATTCAGGAGCTATACAAGGAAAGGGCAGTGGTGGCCGCTTTCGATTGGGCGGTGCTCTGTGGGGGGGGAGGCACAAATGTGTGATCACTTCAAGTATCCGTGAACAACTTTCTAAGAGCACTGCTGGGTACCTTCCTAGCAGCACTTTATGAGGAGATAAATATTACTCTACTATCCGAAACTCTAGCAATGAGGCTAGTTCTCTATTTGGTTAAGTTGATGAGAACCCCTAGGGCAGCAGTATATTTAAAAACCCTAGAAGAAGCTAGCTACAATAGTGAGTGCAGGGGCAGCATATGGTTGTCTCGTGCACAGAATATCTTAGCCGACTTTCAGTCGGCATCCTGGTGGGCAGCCCCTTGTAATGTTAGGCAGGAAACTGCAGGCAAAATCCAAAAATGGTACCATGTACATATGCAGGCGAAGAAAAGTCTGGAATTGAGGCCGGGGTTGATTGCATACAACTATTTCAGTAACACCCATGACTTCACCTGCATTGAGTACTTAGATGTGTTAGATCCTGAATTAAAGAGAACGTGGTACGTAAAGCTGAGGCTGGCAATCCTGCCGACCAGGGATTACCTGACCCCAATTTTCATGCTCGCCACAGGATCTAAGTGCTTTGATTGTAGTTTTGATGGGATAGATAACCCAACCCATTTAGTCTTATTCTAGTGTAAATATGGTTCAGCCTGGCAACGTTGGCCTCTCTCACTCTTCAAAGCTTGTGAAGCTAGATGCATTAAGTCTGCAATGACACTGTGCATTAGGTTGGGGCATATGTATATGGTTAATTCAGTAACGCCACTCCTTTGGGTGGTGTGGCCTTGTCTAAGAGAACTATCCAGCATGCTAGGTATCAGTTCAGCCTGATACCTTAAGATGCTCTGTGCATCATCTTATGTGCTGCTAGCCCTGGTTCATACAGTGTAAATTATATAAATTGTATGAGTATTCAACGAGATGGCTGGGTGTTTATAATGGGATGGTAAATATCACCTAAGTAGTTTTTTTCTTCGCACTTTCACATTTTATGAACTTGATGACTGGTAGACTGGGAAGCAATGCTTTGTTTAATTGTGGGATGGTCTTTGTCAGTTAAGTGTTCTATCCTCTGCACTTGTATCTTTATACATTTCATTAATTTGTTATATTCCATGCAGGAATGTTAAGCTATGCTTAATTGTGACTCTGTTTTGCTAAAGGTCGCAACTTTACCAAGCTCTTAAGAAATCTCTATTGTATTTATTGGGTTTTACCTCCAGTTTTTATTATTGTATGGCAGACATCTGAATAAATACACTTTGGCTTTGACAGTCCATTGAAGTCTTCAGGAAGGTGGTCTCAGAAAAGGGAGCCAGCTAGAAGCTACCGATCGCAGGCCTGAGTGATGGGTACCTAAAGCGACCAGAGTGGTAAGTACCTGAAAGTAGCTTTTCATGCCCACCAGTGTTTTAAGCCTCTACAGAAAGAATCAGATTGCAAAGCATGAGAGCTTGAGGGCATCCATGCATGATTGTGTTAGCACACTAAAGCCAGACAAGGAATAGATACACCTCTCCCACATGGCAGAATATCTCTGATGGATATATGACATGCTTTTCATCATTGGGTGTAGTTCCCTATTTCACCTTACGACCCGTGGTACTGATAGAGAGGCTCCAATGTAAATATATCTGATTATGAAACCAGTGTAGCAGTCAGAAAACCCTGTCCTCTGGCTGTCACTGTGTGTTCTAGTTCACTATCACTTAAGATTTATTCTGCAGTCACTGGTACTATTAAAGCTGCCTTTTGGGGATCTAATAGGCTCTAAACAAAAATCACCAAAAGATAAAATGAATGATAGCCCCGTGGTTTCAGGACACAAGACGTTGTCCAAATGTATGTCTGATGTTTTGTCCCCATTTCATACTCTTCCATAGTGTTTGCCAAATGTACAAGTGGCCAACCACCCTATGCGGACTTCTGTGCATGGTTTGCCTAAATCTTAGAATGTACACCCTGACTGACTTCTGTGTATGATCTGACTGGATCTTAGAATGTACACCCAGACTGACTTCTGTGTATTATCTGTCTGGATCTTAGAATGTACACCCAGACTGACTTCTGTGTATGATCTGAAAGGATCTTAGAATGTACACCCAGACTGACTTCTGTGTATGATCTGACTGGATCTTAGAATGTACACCCAGACTGATTTCTGTGTATGATCTGACTGGATCTTTGAATGTACACCCTGACTGACTTCTGTGTATGATCTGACTGGATCTTAGAATGTACACCCTGACTGACTTCTGTGTAAGATCTGACTGAATCTTAGAATGTACACCCTGACTGACTTCTGTGTATGATCTGACTGAATCTTAGAATGTACACCCTGATGACTTCTGTGTATGATCAGAGTGAATCTTAGGATGTACACCCTGACTGACTTCTGTGTATGATCTGACTGAATCTTAGAATGTACACCCTGACGACTTCTGTGTATGATCAGAGTGAATCTTAGGATGTACACCCTGACTGACTTCTGTGTATGATCTGACTGGATCTTAGAATGTACACCCAGACTGACTTCTGTGTATGATCTGTCTGGCTCTTTGAATGTACACCCTGACTGACTTCTGTGTATGTTCTGACTGGATCTTAGAATGTACACCCAGACTGACTTCTGTGTATGATCTGACTGGATCTTAGAATGTACACCCAGACTGACTTCTGTGTATGATCTGACTGGATCTTTGAATGTACACCCTGACTGACTTCTGTGTATGATCTGACTGGATCTTAGAATGTACACCCTGACTGACTTCTGTGTAAGATCTGACTGAATCTTAGAATGTACACCCTGACTGACTTCTGTGTATGATCAGAGTGAATTTAGGATGTACACCCTGACTGACTTCTGTGTATGATCTGACTGAATCTTAGAATGTACACCCTGACTGACTTCTGTGTATGATCCGACTGAATCTTAGGATGTACACCCTGGTAAGCTCTAGTTATGACTTGATACTCCTGAGTGGCGCTTTGGAGTAACTAAACAATTAGCTACAATCTTCTGTACCGATGCATAACTAAGCAACAGAAACTCTGTCATTATGTCATAAATAATGTAATTCTAGCCAGTGATTGCTGCAGGGATACAGATTGGGAGTCAACTTGCTTGCAAGTCCATGGTGATGCGTATATGCATGGAGGGAGCTGTTCTGGTGTACATGTAATCTATTACGACGTTAATCATATAGGCCCGCATATTAATAGCAGCAGCTAAGGATGCAGGTTGGTATTAACTTACACACTGCCTGCACACCAGTGTGACTTGTTTATTCATGGACCTTCTTACATCAGGTTGGGAGCAAAACAAAATCAGATCAGCCAGAGGGGGGACCACAAGTCACTCCCGCTCAGACTGACACAACATTCCTCCAAAACTGTAGATAAAAACAAAACAAATAAGAATAACAAGACATGATACAAAACTTATTTTTTTCACTCTTCCATCTCTCATTTCAGTTCTCAGGGAACTGGCCTGAAGTTTCAGGTGCCCTGCAGTGTTGCAATTGTCTGCACACAACCCTTGTAACATTGTGATGGTCGGGGGTGAGGTCTGAGGGAATAGCGATGGTAATCATCCTGTGACCTGGGGCCACAGATGGAGAGGGTGAGGGCTCACTAGGCTCACATTGGGTGGATGGCGTAACACCAAGGAACTCCGGGACCGCCCTGTTGATGTTTGGTTTCAGTAATCACTAGCCTTTGTAAATGTGTCACAGAGAGTCCTGTCGCTACAACTCTGCACAACACTGTTCTTAATGCGCTCTGAAATTCTCTTACCTCCTTCCACGCGGGGCTAATCCCCGGCGGTGCGGGGGTGAGGGGCGGTGCTCGGCGCCGCAGTACTCATAACAAGTCCAGCTCATCATGCTGCACAGTGGAGCTGTGCTCATGACGACTGGACTCTTCATGACTCAGCACACTGCAATAGAACCCCCGCACAGGCGGGGAATTAGCCGTGTGTGGGAGTGCTGCGGCCATAGCTCGTCATGATACACAAGGATACTTTACTAGTGATACTGATGTCGTGAATATAGTACCTTCGAATCCTGGCACTCACCACGTGTAAGTCCAAACCGTAGTGTGTACTTATTCCAGGCATGTTGGGATCGAACTAGGGCTGGGTTATTGACTGCAAGGCATCCATTTTGTATGTCTATGGCAACTCCTCGCCTTATTGTTCTTCCGGTTTGCACTGACTCCTCTTTCCCCAATACAGGGATCCACCAAGAGAGGTTAGGGATGGCTTCATGGCCTAAGCGTCCACCCAGAACAGCCATAAAGCTACTAAGGTACAGGCATGAGGGGTTTTTTCAGTTAACCCTTAGGGGAACCACATTATTTGCCTCAGCCTCAGGTTTTTGTCTTGACAATCCTGTTGAGAATCAGGTGGGCTGTTTGCAGCAGCAGACAGACTAGTCATTGAGCCATTACTAGCCTATTACTTCCCAAGAGTAGGCCATTATCCGCGACTGACAGTTCATGGCGAACTTCGTACATTGCTTGAATGCACCTGGAAGCCTCAGACAGTTATTGTGGTTGTTGATTGATGAGGGGCCACCATTTCCTGTTCAATGGCCTCTTTGAAGGTGGCCGAAGTGTCAACAATCCATCAAAACAGCAATGGCCTTCCCATTCTTTCTGAATCTCTATTCAATATCTGAGAGGCCCCTGCTGGCATAGGCGACACGTGCCCATGCATCTGGGTTCTACCTCTTCATGAACACAGCACCTAACCCTGTGGGGCTGACATCCACCACTGTTTCTGGTTGCTTTCCGAGGGCATAATATTCTTTCTGATGTCTTCATATAACGCTTCTTTGGTGTCCTCAAATATTTCCTGTTGACATTCATCCCATACTCATGGACTTGCGACTTGAGCAACTCTCCTAGAGATTTTGTCAGTGCTGTGAAGTTATGTATGACCCTTCCACAATAGGTAACCATAACTCGGAAGCTCCTCACTTTGTAGTGGTTGGGACGCACTCTGTATGGAAGTTGTGGACAATTTTTTGGCCGGAGAATCTGCACCCAAAGAATTTTAAAGTATTCTTTCAAAAAAACACACAGTGAATCCACTGTTTCAGATTCGTTAGTATTGCCGTCAGCTGTTCTTTCTGTTGATCACCACCTTGAAATAATCCTTCAAATCTTCAAGCATCATTTCAAAACTTTTTGTTGCATACTAAATGTAAATGCGACTAGTTTGAGTGATTCTGCAGCATTGTAACTGATTAGCATGGTCCACCCTGGTTTAGTCACAAATAATCGAGCAGCAATGGACTCTGAGTGGTGCACTACTCTGGGTCTTACCACCCTGGCCAGATGTAGGGTTTTCAGACTGCCATACGCATAAACCTTCATTGGAGTCTCCTGCAGTATTGGAGATGGTTGCAATTTCAGAAAGTCTTTGTGAACCATAATACATATAGTTAATTCAGTGTGTATAAGGCAGGTTATCCAGTGGCCATAAATTACCAGTTTGTATCTTGCTTGTGCCCTCTTCTTGATAAGTTTTGTTGTGAATAGCAGATTTCAAGTAAAATTGTTCAGGATCGGAAACTGCTGTTTCAAGTGAGTCTTTCAGGAGAAGAGCTCTAGAGTTCCTTCTTTTGAGGTGTCAAACTTTAATCTTCGCTTTCTCTCTTGGCTTTTCAAGGATTACAGGTGAGTGCTTGGTAAATTGGTATAGTTTTGCAAAATGATTGGTTTTTCCCAAGCTTAATACATCTTGCCCTTGTCAGGGTTTTTGTCTTGACAATCCTTTTGAGAATCAGGTGGGCTGTTTGCAGCAGCAGACAGAATAGTCATTGAGCCATTACTAGCCTATTACTTCCCAAGAGTAGGCCATTATCCGCGACTGACAGTTCATGGCGAACTTCGTACATTGCTTGAATGCACCTGGAAGCCTCAGACAGTCATTGGGGTTGTTGATTGATGAGGGGCCACCATTTCCTGTTCAATGGCCTCTTTGAAGGTGGCCGAAGTGTCAACAACCCATCAAAACAGCAATGGCCTTCCCATTCTTTCTGAATCTCTATTCAATATCTGAGAGGCCCCTGCTGGCATAAGCGACACGTGCCCATGCATCTGGGTTCTACCTCTTCATGAACACAGCACCTAACCCTGTGGGGCTGACATCCACCACTGTTTCTGGTTGCTTTCCGAGGGCATAATATTCTTTCTGATGTCTTCATATAACGCTTCTTTGGTGTCCTCAAATATTTCCTGTTGACATTCATCCCATACTCATGGACTTGCGACTTGAGCAACTCTCCTAGAGATTTTGTCAGTGCTGTGAAGTTATGTATGACCCTTCCACAATAGGTAACCATAACTCGGAAGCTCCTCACTTTGTAGTGGTTGGGACGCACTCTGTATGGAAGTTGTGGACAATTTTTTGGCCGGAGAATCTGCACCCAAAGAATTTTAAAGTATTCTTTCAAAAAAACACACAGTGAATCCACTGTTTCAGATTCGTTAGTATTGCCGTCAGCTGTTCTTTCTGTTGATCACCACCTTGAAATAATCCTTCAAATCTTCAAGCATCATTTCAAAACTTTTTGTTGCATACTAAATGTAAATGCGACTAGTTTGAGTGATTCTGTAGCATTGTAACTGATTAGCATGGTCCATCCTGGTTTTGTCACAAATAATCGAGCAGCAATGGACTCTGAGTGGTGCACTACTCTGGGTCTTACCACCCTGGCCAGATGTAGGGTTTTCAGACTGCCATACGCATAAACCTTCATTGGAGTCTCCTGCAGTATTGGAGATGGTTGCAATTTCAGAAAGTCTTTGTGAACCATAATACATATAGTTAATTCAGTGTGTATAAGGCAGGTTATCCAGTGGCCATAAATTACCAGTTTGTATCTTGCTTGTGCCCTCTTCTTGATAAGTTTTGTTGTGAATAGCAGATTTCAAGTAAAATTGTTCAGGATCGGAAACTGCTGTTTCAAGTGAGTCTTTCAGGAGAAGAGCTCTAGAGTTCCTTCTTTTGAGGTGTCAAACTTTAATCTTCGCTTTCTCTCTTGGCTTTTCAAGGATTACAGGTGAGTGCTTGGTAAATTGGTATAGTTTTGCAAAATGATTGGTTTTTCCCAAGCTTAATACATCTTGCCCTTGTCAGGGCATTGTGGTGCTTCGTGTTGCAGGTTGCAGAATTATCCACATGACCTATGATTCTTTCCGCCAAGAGACTTCATAGAGATTGTTGGAAAATGGCTGTCTCTATAGGGTCACCCCAAACATTTTCCATTTTGCCTGTCATTGTTGCTGATTATTTTTGTTGGCCTTAGGACTCTGAGCACTTTGCCACTGCTAATCAGTGCTAAAGTGCATGTGCACTTCCCTAAACATGATGAAATTGGTGTATAACTGATTGGCATATTTGTTGTACTGGTAAATCCTTTGTAAAGTGGTATGCCATATATCCAGGGCCTGCACTTCAAATGTTACTAGTGGACTGCAGCACTTATTGTGCCACCTGCAGCAGTAGCCTTTCAAACCTGTCTCAGGCCTGCCACTGCAGTGCCTATGTGTGCAGTTTACTGCCGCTTCAACTTTTAAAACTACTTGCCCAGTAAACTCCCCTTTTACTATATAAAAGTCACCCCTAAGTTACGCCCTAAGTGACCCTCAGGACAGGGCGCTTGCAAGTAAAAGGCAGGGCATGTACTTTTAGGTTTTGCATGTACTGGTAGTGACAAAAAGCCTATTTTGTGTTTTACTACTGTGAGGCCTACCCCGCTCTTAGGTCAACATTGGGAATTCCTTAATACACTTTTAAGATGCAATTCCTGATCAGAGAGAAGAAGCTGTTTCATGTTTCATATGTTTAGAATGGTAATGATGAATCCTCCTTACTGGTGAATTTGCATTTAACTTTACTGTTTTAGAAATGCCACTTTTAGAATGTGGGGAGAGAAACCGACACAGGGTCGTGGCTATAAACCAGTAAGGTAAATGCCACTTTTAGAATGTGGACATTTCTCTGCAGCTACTGCTAATGTGTGCCAGACAGCCTCTCTCAGATACATGTTTGGGGTGGGTGACAGCTAGGCTTTGTGCATTTCCACAACACAGCCACGACACAGGAAGGATAGGTATGTCTGGGTACCCATCTACAAACATCTGCATTCTGATGGCCTTGCCTGGGCAGGATGGAAGGGAGGGGCTTATACTTCACTTGAATAGGCAGTGCCCTGTCCCCACACAAATGATTGTGAGAAGTTGGCCTGGTATATGATGATCACTATTCGAGTGAGCACCTTGCACCAGTCCAAACAACCCTTATGATGATTGGTTGTAAGTCAACCTTATAGACCAGCTATCCTAATGGTAGCATGGACAAAAGCAGTCTTAGGCTAAACTCAAGAAGGCATGTGAAGCCAGCTGTTTTACCTTATGCAATCCTTTTAACATCAAATGAAATGACACCACACAAGTTATATATTATAAAATATATGTATTTATTTCTAGAATAATCCCCTATACTCTTTATGAGCACAGAAGCACAAGCTTTAAACAAAGAACTTCATATAACATACAATAAGCTGCACAATTACGGATAGGCCGGGTGGCCACTCAAACCATACATTAAAAAAGTGGTATAAGTACCACGTCACGAACAATGGTAAGACCTTGGGCCTTGAGAATCACTGGGACTACACTGGACTAACAAAGTTTAGGACGTAGGAGGCCCACAGGATGCGGGTGCAGTGTCTATAGGCAACCGTGTTTACCACACAAGTCAATGGTGCATAAAAAATTAGAAAGTTATAGGTTTGGGAGTCTTCCGACTTGACTAGAACTTAGCCACTTGAAACTAGGGCGCTGGACCAGGATGGAACCAGGAAGGAACCAGGCAATGTCGGGTTGCGATCAGGTGCTGTCGAGTAGTTTGTCTCTGCTGCCACGTAGACCAGGAAGTATCGATGACAGCCAGGAGTTAAACACGGGCTGTCCCACAAAGGCTCTCACTGTCAGCGGTGTCGGTTCTTGAATCAGAGTCAACAGGCCTTGGCAAATGCAACCCATGCAGGACTCGAAGATGGCCTCTAGATCGGACCAGCAAGGTCAGATCGGTGGCTCCTTTTCAGGGGATTCAGAAAAGGGGGTGGTGATGAACAGAGTGTCTGAATTAAGCAGACCACTCTTACCCAGTCCAAAGATCAGGGCTTGATCCATCACCGTTGTTTATCTCACTGCACCATCCCAGCTCAGAACCTGGCTATATGCAAATCAGTCGGTCCCTGGCCCAGTGCATCATGGGAACAGGGCAGACTAAACTACCAAGCCAATTCTTCACCAGAAAGGAGACAAGCTACCGGGGACCGGTTTCTGGCATTTCAGCCTTCTTCGGCCCGGCTTGCTTGAATCCTGATGGTGCAGTGAGAAAGGGACTCATGTCTGAGTATACCCTGCCACACCTATAGTGGCCAAAAACGATTCAGAAAAGGGGGTGGTGATGAACAGAGTTTCTGAATTAAGCAGGCCACTCTTACCCAGTCCAAAGATCAGGGCTTGATCCATCACCGTTATTTATCTCACTGCACCATCCCAGCTCAGAACCTGGCTATATGCAAATCAGTCTGTCCCTGGCCCAGTGCATCATGGGAACAGGGCAGACTAAACTACCAAGCCAATTCTTCACCAGAAAGGAGACAAGCTACCGGGGACCGGTTTCTGGCATTTCAGCCTTCTTCGGCCCTGCTTGCTTGAATCCTGATGGTGCAGTGAGAAAGGGACTCATGTCTGAGTATACCCTGCCACACCTATAGTGGCCAAAAACGATTCAGAAAAGGGGATGGTGATGAACAGAGTGTCTGAATTAAGCGGACCACTCTTACCCAGTCCAAAGATCAGGGCTTGATCCATCACCGTTATTTATCTCACTGCACCATCCCAGCTCAGAACCTGGCTATATGCAAATCAGTCTGTCCCTGGCCCAGTGCATCATGGGAACAGGGCAGACTAAACTACCAAGCCAATTCTTCACCAGAAAGGAGACAAGCTACCGGGGACCGGTTTCTGGCATTTCAGCCTCCTTCGGCCAGCTTGCTTGAATCCTGATGGTGCAGTGAGAAAGGGACTCATGTCTGAGTATACCCTGCCACACCTATAGTGGCCAAAAACGATTCAGAAAAGGGGGTGGTGATGAACAGAGTGTCTGAATTAAGCAGACCACTCTTACCCAGTCCAAAGATCAGGGCTTGATCCATCACCGTTATTTATCTCACTGCACCATCCCAGCTCAGAACCTGGCTATATGCAAATCAGTCTGTCCCTGGCCCAGTGCATCATGGGAACAGGGCAGACTAAACTACCAAGCCAATTCTTCACCAGAAAGGAGACAAGCTACCGGGGACCGGTTTCTGGCATTTCAGCCTTCTTCGGCCCGGCTTGCTTGAATCCTGATGGTGCGGTGAGAAAGGGACTCATGTCTGATTATACCCTGCCACACCTATAGTGGCCAAAAACGATTCAGAAAAGGGGGTGGTAATGAACAGAGTGTCTGAATTAAGCAGACAACTCTTACCCAGTCCAAAGATCAGGGCTTGATCCATCACCGTTATTTATCTCACTGCACCATCCCAGCTCAGAACCTGGCTATATGCAAATCAGTCTGTCCCTGGCCCAGTGCATCATGGGAACAGGGAAGAGTGGTCTGCTTAATTCAGACACTCTGTTCATCACCACCCCCTTTTCTGAATCATTTTTGTCCACCATAAGTGTGGAAGGGTATACTCAGATGTGAGTCCCTAGCTCATTGCACCATCAGGATTCAAGCAAGCCGGGCCGAAGACGGCTGAAATGCCAGAAACCGGTCCCCGGTAGCTTGTTTCCTTCCCAGTATAAGAATTGGCTTGGTAGTTTGGTCTGCCCTGTTCCCATGATGCACTGGGCCAGGGTCAGACTAATTTGCATATAGCCAAGTTCTGAGCTGAGATGGTGCAGTGAGCTAAAAAACGGTGATGGATCAAGCCCCTGGTCTGCTTAATTCAGACACTCTGTTCATCACCACCCCCTTTTCTGAATCATCCTTTTCAGGGGAGCTAGGGCCAGTCTGGAGCAACCAGACCAGCAGTTTAAAGTTGAAGGTTAGTCGTCGCAGAGGCCACTAGCCAACGGGCAAGTGACCGGACAATGCGTCGAGTAGGAAAAGTGCAAAAGGGCTCCACGCAGCACTTGGTGAGTGTGGAGAGGTGATCTTTGGTGCAGGGCTGCTCGGGGCTGGGGCTTCTCAATCCCCAAAGTACAGCTCCGAGGGTGCCTCTGGTGTCAGGATTTGATAATTATGTTGCGCCTGCCTAAATCACCAGACTACAACTCCCAGAATTCTTTGCTGTTTTGGGAGTATATATGAGGGGGCGTGGCTTGGGAACAGTGTGTGTAATTTGGATTCTGGTTCGTGTTTCTCGGAAGGGAAAGGTCGCTGGCTCCTGCGCGACCGTCTTGTCTTCGTGGAAGAAACCGGGTCAGTGTTTCTTCAGGACGCATGGAAGCTGCCGCGTGAGTAATCAAGCACGGGCGGGATCCTGACAGCAACAATGCGTGTCTAGCCGAAGGTTGGCGTTTTGCTTTTCAGAGCGGTAGGATTAAAGTAGCAGCGGGCTCGTTGTGTAAGAACGTTATTTCTTCATGCTCTGAAGGTCCCGACAAGCGCGTTGTTGCGCGAACATATAATTCATAGAACAGAGAAGCATCTGTACTATCGTGCTTCCGAATGTTTGACTATCTTTCATGTTTTGATTCAGCCTGAAGAAAGTGGTGGCTTCAAAGCTGTATTTGAGCCCTACCAGGATCCTAGTTATTGTTTTGCAAAACGATAGAGAAATACTTTGTAGCCTCAACGGAAAGAAAGGAAACCTTAGCCCTTGCCTGAGCGGAGGGTAGTGGGGTAGCTCCCTACATTCTACCGTGTCAGGAGGCTGGATATCATTTGATGTGAAATAACATTGAACACAGGATAGCGCGGATAATAGTGGTGGGAAGCTACATTATACCGTGCAAGAAAACATTTCTTTTGTGGAACATACACTGTGGTGAAACTTTTGATTTAATCGGAACGAATCGTTCATGGGAAACTTGTTTGGTCCAATGGAGAAAGACTTATTTCCAGGTGGATATCTTTAATGGGGAAACACTACACATACTTACAACAAATCAGGAGGGTACGTTCTGAATAGAGTGGTTAATATTATACATCAGCCAAATGAGATATTCCTATTGCCCTAACTTGTGTATTTGTTTGTATAGGGAGTTGAAAACACTTGATATTACTTGGTGCTAAGGAAATGAGAAGAGTGGTGACTACAAAGGTTACAGGTGAATATATATCAGATAGGCTAGCGAGAATGAAATGAGAGTAGGGTTGTTGAATGAATTGTAATCCTGTGTGTTCTCTCGTTTCAGCTATCCCTTCCCAGCTGTTCCCTACCTTCCCCTCCTGTTTGTTATTTTGTACATATTTTCCCTTACCTGATCACTCGAACACCCTGTGATATACTAGGGGTGTTGGTGCGGTCTGGAGGTGGAACCCATATTGCATCAATCGAATCCTGCGGAGCACAACCCTGACATCTGGAGCTGCACAGGAAGCACTTTGCTGGCTTTCCAAGATGGCTGGTCCCACGTCTCACGTTACCTCCACGGGTCTCAGCTTTGCTAGGACTGTGGATCGGGCTGTTGGAAGTCTGGGAGTCCAGGTCTTGTTGGTCTCTGTCGTTTGAGCTCTGGCAGGAAGCACCGGCAAAGAAAATGTTTGAGCGCTGATGGTGCCTGCTTGCACAGGGTGGCCACTCCTTGACCACAAGGGAGATTCTTCAGTCTTCTACGTCGAGTAGGATGTCGAAGGGTCCAGAGTTTCATATCAAAGTCTCAGTCAGGATGATCTGATGTGCCATGGCACAGCTCCTACCTTTATTCCAAATCAAGGGGCTGGATCTCCTGCTAGGTCCCTCTTATGGGTGGGACCCAGGAAGGAGGTGGTTACACCCCTTTCCCTTTGTCCAGTTTCACGCCAGAGCTGGGGCTGGAGTGCCCCAGCACCGGTTTCAACTGGGCTTTGCCTGGGACACTTTGTGCGCCTCAGGCAGTGTCTAGTTTCATTCAGCCCTCCTGCCCCAATCCATTATCTCCTGTCTGGGGTGGTGTAACACCTCCCTGTGACAGGAAACCTTTTGTCCAGGCCTCCCCTGCCGGAGTTTCGGTCAGCAGCAGGAGGCCAGACTTGTGTCTGTGGCAGCAGCATCCATTTTGTGATGCTGAGGCTCTGGTTAGATTTAACCGCGTTTAAGGAAAGTAACATGTCTTCTCCCTCTAGAAGGGTGGAATGCTACCCCCCTCGCCAGAACTGGTGAGGGTGTAGTATTCCAAAGCATATGACACCTTACATGACATGTTTTGATAAAGCCAAACCAAAGTTAGCAAGTAACCGCGAGGATTATAATGCACTTAAGAGTATATGGTATGGCAATATCCCAGCACAGCTATAAGGACATGGTTCCGAAAGCTGCAGACAGGCTCAGCTCATGCTAGAGCACCATCTCACATAAAACCAAGCACTCTGCCTCCAGGATTGTTAAGGACTGCCATAGTAGTGACTTATAGGTGTATATGTGTCCAGATATAGGTTTACTTTTAACAAAAGAGGGAGGGAGAGAAAAAAAGTGGATTCAGTCTCCCCGGGTATAGTACAAAAACAAAGTGGATTCCACTTGGGCAGTTTGAGTTAATCCCTATAGTGATGGGGAACACTCAGTGTTGTTTAAATACCCCTCACACACCAACAGGCCCCTTGGTGTCATGCTTCATCATCGGGGTCTTCGCACACCTCTACGGGATGCGGCGGGCTACGACCGACGACTACGTGGGAGCACTTTCTTTTGGACTATGTGTGAATGTGTGTGGGGTACAAGGACGTATGTGAGTGGTGAGTTAAAGTGAGTGAAAGATAAAAAAATACCTTGCTCGTGGGGTAGAAAAAATAAATTTTTATTAAGCCCCCGGCTGGTATTGTTAAAACGGGTGCAAAGTGAGGTTGTGAGTGTATAGTTAAGTACAACAACCTTGTTTGTGCGTCTACATGGACATGTTTCGGAGTTCAAAGCCTCCTTCTTCAGGACGGGAATTGCACAGAGACCCACCTTACTCACATGTATGTACGTATCAAAGTGTATTATACAAAAATTACGGAAAAAGTGAACTATAGGTGTAATGTACCTAGTTGCTAGATCATTAGCGTAGTCTTTATTCGCCAACTCGGCGTGTGTTGAACACCTAGAGGGAGAAAAACGCATATTAACTCTTTTTCTCACTATTTATTACTCTCATCCTCCAGGTAATAGTGACCTTAAGGAAAAAAAGGGGTGGTGTTGCTATGTCTCACATAAAGATCATGTGTAAATTATCCATGCAACCTGTAAGAAATGTCACAGACTAGACAAGGACACACATAAAACATATAATGCACACGTGTTGCTAGCAAGTTCATTCCTGCTGAGATGAAGAGAAAGATCTTACTCAGTACACAAGGATATAATGCCTCATGAGCCTTTTACGTTTTTGAGGGTTCCATCTGGCACAGTAGGGCGATCTGAAATAATGGGAAGGACTCATTATAATCCATACTGTGCCAAGAAAACTCTATTGCTCCCCACCTTTTCCTGGTTTCTCAGGTATCTAACTCACAGTTACTCTGGACGAAGTACGACGTCCTCCTCTCAACGTGGCTCTGATGATACTGCCACCGAGAGCTGGAGGGGCTTTTAAGCACCTCGTAATTGGTAAAAAGCCGGTAAATTGGTGGCCTAATTGAGTCCATATTAGGTATGTCCGGAGACAGATCAATTCTGGTACTGCGCGGTAGTGAAAACGCTAAAGTTACAAGCATGCGCAGTGCTGCTTGTTTTCAGAAGCGCTGATGTTCTCATGATCATGCGCAGTACTGGTCCTCACTCTTATGCAATTCTACGCATGTGCAGGAGTCAGAGCGCTTTCTTAATGCTATTAGCTGATAAGCCGAAGACTGGGCAGGGGGCCAGGATGTATAGCGTGGGTTCAAGTATGGTTCTCACGCCATTATTTGGATCGCCAAAGAGGCGTCAAAGTTGTACAGCCATTATGCAAATCGCGCATGTGCGAAAACAAGAAGGGCTCTCCTCGAGCAGGTACTACTGTGCAAATCTAGTAGGTGCATGCTCATGGTCATGCACTGGGTGGATCTGAGTAGATACTATTACGTGGATAGAGCAGTGGCCCTGATCATAGGGGCAGGCAGTTATTATGGATACAGGTGCCCTCCAAAAAGCTTACATTTCTAATCGTAGTTAATGACAGTTGGCATATCGATGTTCCCATGCCCTTCAGGTACACTTAGCCGCCAGATACAATGGCATGTCATCGTAGTTGTCCCCACAGAATTTCATCATTGAGGCCTACAATGTGGGTACCCAGACGGAATACCCATCTCTGCTCTTTTTCAAAGAGGCCTGTCTCAGTTGGTAACTGTTCAATTACAGTCCATAAGAGATCGTTTACACAATGTTGTTTGGTTAGAAAATGGGTGGCCATCTTAATTGTGGATTTTTTGCATCTGACATTGCTTTTATGCTCGTTCATCCTGGTTTTTATCGCCCTGGTGGTCATGCCCACATACTCCAGGCCGCCGCATGGGCATGTATTCAGATACACAACATTTCTGCTATTGCAATTGGTGAAGGCTCGTTGTTCCCATTGTCTCCCATTCCTGAATGTGAGATTGTGACTCTTCCTCGTTAAGTGGCAGCTACCACAATTTCCACAGGGATAGTGTCCTTGCAAACCCTGTGGTCTGGTTTGTTGGTTTGGTGTCATTTTTGGTCTAGTGTGGACCAGGACATCTTTCAGGTTCCTCCCACGTCTGTGGGCGAACAGAGGTTTCTCTAAATCCAGAGTGCCACTGGTTAGGATCCTCCAGTGTTTGTTAATCATTTTTGAAACCTGGTTTGAATGTGAGCTATATGTGGTAACACATACTAGTCTCTCTTGGTTGTTTCTGAGGATACTTTGTCCTTCAGGAGGGCATCACGGTTATTGTTCCGTGCCCTTTTCATTGCAGAGTTAATCACTCTATCGGGATAATGTCTCTGTTTGAGTTTATTTTTCAGATCCCGGGCCTGGGCTTTGTGCTTGTCAATGTCACTGCAATTACGTCGTAGACGTAAGAACTGCCCATAGGGTAGGTTCTCTCTCAAGTGGCGAGGGTGAAAGCTATCAAATCGTAGCAGACAGTTTCTGACTGTTGCTTTGAAATGTGTTTCTGTTTCCAATGAGCCTGCCTCATGATATATATTGAGGTCCAGGAAAACCATGGAACTGTTGGACGTGGTATGGGTGAACTTGAGAAAAGGGTTCTGGTTGTTAAGCCAAGCCAAGAAATCTGTCACCAACTGGCTGTCTCCATTCCAGATGACAAACACGTCATCAATATATTGTTTCCATGTTTGGATGTTCTCTCTATATGGGTTCACTGAATGAAGAATTCTTGTCGCCTCCAAATGATGGACATATAGTCCCGCCAGACTCGGCGCAAAAGTACTGCCCATACATGGCATTGGAGGTATAAGGTGCCCTCGTATTCAAAAAAGTTTCTGGTTAATGCGGTTGATATACATTCCATCACCACACCACGGGGAGTTTTGTACTGCCACGTGGTCGAATGCAGCACCTCCTCAATGATGAGGAGAGTCTCGTCATGCGGTAGGCTAGTGTAGAGACTCTCCACATCTAAACTCAGTAGCATCTGAGTGTTTGGATTAAAGGGGATATCCTTTAGCAGCTGTAGTACCGCCTTGGTGTCCTTCAGATAAGTATCTGTTGCCTGAACCAGAGGTCGGAGGAATGCATCTGCGAACCTGGACAGGGGTTCCAGGATCGAGGTGATCCCTGAGACAATCGGTCTGCCTGGTGGATTGGACAGGTTTTTGTGTACTTTAGGTAGGCAGTAAAAATAGGGTATTCGGGGATCCTTTTGAGTCAGGAATTCTGCCTCTTTTCTTGTCAACCAGTCGTGTGCTAGTGCCTCTTCTACCATTGCCCCTATTGTAATGTGTATTGACTCTGTTGGGTCATTTGGTAACACCTGGTAGTTCCTCCTGTCAGACAGGAGTCTTCTGCACTCTTGGTCATATGCGGTTGTAGTCTGGATCACCACCGCTCCCCCTTTGTCGGCTGTTTTTATCGTGAGTTCTTTGTTCTGGCAAAGTTCTCTTATTGCCTCATTCTCTTTCCTGCTCATATTCACAAAGGTATTGTTGGGAGTGGGATTTAGTTTGCCAAGTTCAATCATTAGTGCTTTTTCAAAAGCCAATACTTCAACCGGCAATGCATTGTCCGGTGGTGTGAAAGTTGATTTTATTCGTAAACCAGTGTCAGAGACCGTAGGTGTCACGTCTTGGCCACTGAAGTATGCTTTTAGTTTGATGCTACGGATGAAGTTCTGAACTTCGCCGTGTAGCTTAAAACTGTCCAGTTTGTTTGTTGGGACATAACCAAGTCCTTTGTTTAATACCTGGTTTTGGATATCAGTGAGTGGCACAGGAGTAATGTTGATCACTAGGTTCCCCTCTTGCTTGTGGATGCCTGGTTCGCCAGGGCACCTGTCATACTCCTTGTGATATAGGTTTAGACATAGGTATACTATATCTAAGCAAGGAGTGATTACACCACCTTGCCCCAGCTGAGTGATCAGCCAGTTGTGTCAGTTTGGATGGCCAGCCAGGGGTGGCAAAAGATATGCTGCAGCCCCTGGTAGGCCTTGGATGCACCTATGCCCTGGGTACCTATAGTACACTGTACAGGGGCTGATAAGGTGACCCAATACCCAATCGGTAATGTACCTAGAGTACATGGGTGTGAATTTAGAGAGAGAACAGCAGGGCGGTGGGTTTGATTAGCAGGCCCACAGTCACATTAAGTCGAAAACCAGTGAAGCAAAAAGCAAAAAAATGGGGTGACCATAGGAAAGCAGACCCTACTCTCCTGCATAACCCCCCCCCCCCCAAACGCAGGGACATTAAACTTAACCTTGACCAGATAAGTCTTCAAGTGGAAATACCTGGAGAGACCATTTGCATTGCCATGGTCAGTCCCTGGTCTGTGCTCCACTGTAAAGTCCATCCCCTGTAGGGAAATGGACCACCTGAGCAGTTTGGGATTTTCACCCATCATCTGATTTAGCCACAAGAGGAGCTTATAGTCTGTCTGACTTCTGAAGTGAGTGCCAAACAAGTATGGTCTCAACTTCTTCAGGGCCCAAAACACAGCAAAGGCCTCCCTCTCAATGGCTGACCAACGTTTCTCTCTAGGGGTCAGCCTTCTGCTAATAAAAACAATGGGTTGGTCTTGACCATCTACATTAAGTTGCGAAAGCACAGCTCCCACCCCCAACTCAGAAGCATCTGTTTGGACAATAAACTCTTTGGAGTAGTCAGGACTCTTTAAGATAGGTGCGGAGCAAATGGCCTTCTTCAGGTCATCACATGCCTTTTGACAGCTAACTGTCCACTGAACCTTTTTTGGCATCTTCTTGGATGTCAGATCATTTAGTGGTGTCACAATGGACCCACAATTATTTACAAATGTTCTGTAGTACCCAGTCAGGCCCAAGAAAGATCTGCCCCGTTCCTGGGTGGTTGGAGGAGCCCAGTCCTGTATGGTCTGGATCTTACTCTCCAGTGGTTGAACCTGACCCCCACCTACAAGGTGGCCCAGGTACACAACCGTACTCTGCCCTATCTGGCACTTTGTTGCCTTGATAGTTAGGCCTGCCTTTTGCAGGGCCTCCAAAACCTTCTTCAGGTGGGTCAGGTGATCCTCCCAGGTGGAGCTGAAGACAGCAATATCATCCATATAAGCTGCGCAAAAGTCATCCAACCCAGAAAGGACGTGGTTCACCAACCTTTGGAAAGTGGCAGGTGCATTCTTCAATCCAAAGGGCATCACCACAAATTGATAATGACCTCCAGGGGTTGAGAAAGCTGTTTTGGCCTTGGGCTCTTCAGCTAACCTGATTTGCCAATAACCAGCTGTCAAATCAAATATGCTCAGAAACTTGGCAAAAGCCAATCTATCAATGAGCTCATCTGCTCTTGGAATGGGGTGAGCATCTGTCCTAGTGACAGCATTGAGACCTCTATAGTCCACACAGAACCTCATCTCTCTCTTACCATCTTGGGTGTGAGGTTTTGGTACAAGGACTACTGGGGTGGCCCAGGGGCTCTCTGATGGCTCAATTACTCCAAGCTCAAGCATTTTCTGCACCTCAGTCTTTATACAATTCCTTGTAGTTCCGCGTTTGAGGGTCTGAGGTTCGGTGGTTCCGATCCCGTTCAATAAAGGTCGTCGGAAATAGACGATTTTGGTGTCAGCAGACCGCAAATCACGAGTGCGGTATGTACGAGTGTTTTCGTCTTAATCGATCAATGAGAACACTACGTTTTCAGGTATTTCGTTTGAACCTTCGTGTTCCATTTTGTGTACGGCAGCCATTTTGTGTGGTTGCCCTCACATAGGCCGATGACTGCGGCCGAACGAGTCTTTGGGACACGTACACCTTAGCTGACTTCTGAATGACCTGTCCGAACTGACTCCCATGCCCGAGGCTGACCTCGTTGAGACAGTTCCTTGCTAAACAGCTGGTCAGATAAAGATCAAAGAGCAGGACATGCCGAAGTTTACAGTACACTGCACCCACCTTTCTATCTTGCTACCAATCTGTTTCTGCTCCTTCCTTTACGACATAATCACTGATTTGGGTTGAGGGTTTTATGATGGGTTTGTCCGGCCTGATTGAACAGGATAATGGAATGTGCTTGGTCATTTCTGGTGGGCTGGACAATGGAAAAGTGGGATTGTCGTCATGTGCTACTTTTAAAATCTCATGTTCCTATACGTCAGTTTGTATAGAATCAATGTTAGTCTGGAATGTTGCCTGAGGCTTGATTTTTGGCATAAAAGACCATGCTCCGCTCATTGAATTTGTGCAGTCTCTAGCAAACCACCCGTGTTGTGCTTCGTAGACCTCTGTTCCTGGTTGCAGCCAATAAACTTTGGTCTTTCACGTCATCAAGAAGTGTCCCGTGTCTCTGTTTGCCAAGGCAGGGGAACTCGAAGGCATCGAGCGTTTTCCCTGACGCCGCTGGGTTCTAAAACCTGGTCCCTCAGTTGGCGCCCAACGTTGGGCGACTTCAGTGGTACCGGTCCAAGCCCGAAGATCGTGGAGAGCTTCGTGTGAAAATTCTGGAGGAAGGCCAACCACTTCATCGACCCCTGTATGTCGTCGTGGTCCGAAAGTCTTTGCTGCGAGGTTCCCCGCTTTCCGACGGCTACGAAGGACTGCTGCCCTGACTGTCGCCCTGTCTTGGAGCCTTAGACGTCTGTAGAGCGAGACGATTGACGGGTCTTTTGGTGACGCCATCGAAATTTCAGTTAAGTATGAGTGGCGAGTCTCATAGTCCCTAGTTTGTTTTGGTATCCCTTTAGTGGATCGCTTTGATTTGGTACCCGCAGGCCCCAAAGCCAAGGGACTCGTGTATTCACGAGACTATCGTTTTGAGATTTCCCTTGTAGTTTGAAGCTAGACTAGTGAGCAAGATGCCTGGTCTTAGCAGACTTGGAAAGTTATTTAGTTGTGGTCCTTCTAAGGATTCCTGGCTAGAGGATTTGTGTCCGGTTCCTCCAATTTGAACTCCTACATATTAATTATACGTGAAGCATGGTGTGGGCCCTATTAGTTATAATGAGATCTGGGTGAAGTATATGAGGAAAGACGGTGTCCTACAGTGGCCCCGTTACGGTAGCTTTGAAACTGAGATTCTAGATAATCTCGAAGTGAAACTGTTCAAGAAGAAAGCCCGGCCGGCAATGTTTGACTCTTTCCGCATATGGCGCAAAGAAGCAAAACAGAAAGAAATTAAATTAGTGAAGAAGAATAAACGAGAACGAGGTATGTCAATGGTGCAAGCTGCTATAGCGTATAAGGATAACGAGGAAGAGCAAGAGAGCGAACAGATGCTAAGAGTTAAGAAGTTAGCGGTAGATAGATGCTATCCAGTTTTGCCACCTAAAGAACAGGAAGAAAAGAAAGATCTTGCGAAAGATCCTTTAATGTCGCATCTATTGAGTTCGCCACCCCCTTATGCACAAAGTGCTACGGCACCACCGCCACCAGTTGTGGCTGTGCAACCTCCGGTTGTAGTGCCACCTGTAATTCCACCACAGCCAGCTCCTCTTCCGTTGGCTACTGTTCCTTTGGCGCAGCCTCCTCAGGGGCCGCCAACTTTGCTTCCTTCTTTGTCTGCTACTCCTACGCCTACCTATAATACTCCGTCTGTTCCGACTTTGGATTCTTCTACTATTGTTCCATCTTCTCTTATTCTTTCATCTTCTCCTTCTACTAGACAGAGAATGACTGCTGCTTTTTCTGGTTTCTTTTCTCCTTTGTTGGGTCAATTGGGTATGTCTCCTGTTAATGAGCGTAGACAATCACGTAGTCAATTGCCTGATACAGATGAACGTACAGTTTTGGATCACATGGCCCGTAGATGGGTTATGTATACCTCCCAGTATGATCTTGAGGGTATTATGGATATCTTCCGTCAATGGAAAGCACCAAAGCAACGGTATGTCTTTGAAATGATGTGTGTGTTTCTTCATGAACAATGGGTTGATGAAGTAGGTCAAGCTCCTACTGAGTTGTACCGTATACGTTCCGAGTTTGTGAAAGGGACCATTGTGAGTCTCCTCGACATTGAGAGAGCATTCGCGACATTGTTGTCCTTCCGTAATGCCACTCCTCCCGAGCGATTGTTTGAGCCTGATTCGTCAGTTAGGAGAGCAGCGCGTCAATATCCGATGCGTGATGTTCCACCAGTTTGGAGACCAACTGATGGAAATGTTGCTGCACACTTTCAGCAAGTATGGGTACATGTTCCTTGGAAGCGTGTTGAAGTTTTAGCTATTGAGCAGTCTTTACCTGATCCGCGCCAAAATCCGGTGGGATATTATAAAAGAGCTCATTCAAACTGTGGGTTCGTGTATCATGAATTTAGCGGACATAGACATGTTATTTGGTAATGTCGTCCCACAGCCTATCTGGAGTACGATTTGACATACGGATCATGATCATGAATTGGGTGATAAATGGGTTAATATTGTTGCTGCGAATGATAGACAAGTTGGAGGTGCTAAGCCTGAAGATCTTATCACTCAACTTCCTGGTAGGATAATTAACTATATGAAGACTTTGATTCCTGAAGTGCGTGTTAATTGGGACAAGTTGTCTGCTTGTAAGCAGAAGAAAGACGAGACGGTGTCCGACTTTTTTACGCGGTTTGAAGAGACATTTGTAGACCATAGTGGTCAAGATATGGCTTCTGAGGGTGGCCAGAGATTGTTCGTTGACAAATTTGTACATAATCTGCTTCCTGAGTTGTGCACTAAGTTGAAGGATTCCGAGAGTGCTTGGGCTGTTTCCAAGTCAGCGCAGATTTTAGCTACGGCCCAGTACTATGAAAATAGTTCTTCTACAACAAGCTTATCCACCCTGTACTAATAATCAGCTTGATTATCAGCAACCTCAGCAATATTCGAGAAACTCTCAAAGGAACGAGTCTTCTCAACAGCGTTTCCCATATGGGCCTAATCAGTGTGTGTATTGCAAAGAAGAGGTCACTTCAAGAATAGTTGTCCGGTTTTGTTACAGCGCATGAATAGTGCTTCTGGTATGAGAGGTAGAGGTGCTCAACAGGCGCCTAGAGGTAGAGTTCGAGGACAAAACGGACGTTCTTTGCCTCCACAGAACTCATTGAATAGTTTTGATCAGCAGCAAGGTTCGTCTGGTAGGACAGCACAGTACTATATGGATGATTACTATGTTGAAGGTGAGGAAGTGGATGGTAATGATTGTTAGGACAGCCATGGACAAAGAGAGGGAGTTGTTTCAGTTCCAGTAGATCAGAATGGACCTTATGTTGAAGTGATTGCATCAGGTGTGTCAGAGCCTTTTCTGATAGATACTGGTGCTGCAAAGAGTTATATTATGCGCTCTAAACTCCCTGGAGCACCTTTGTCTGGCTTTGAGAATGTTTCTGTAGGTTTTTCTGGCGCCCCGGTTACGAATCCGATTTCTGCTCCATTGTCTCTTTCTGTTGGACCTCGTAAGTTCGAAGCACCTTTTCTTTTGACTACAGGTTGTAATGAGAATGTGTTGGGATTGGATTTATTGAAGAGATCGTAAGCGACGTTGTATTGTTCTCCGTCAGGAGTACATCTTACCTTGGGTGAGAGAGTGATCTCTCCGATGTACATGTCGAAAGACAGACTTCCACCTGAATTTTCTTCTTTACCGGATTCATTGTGGGCTACTGGTCCGAATGATGTAGGTCTTTTGGAGATTCCCCCATATGTTGTGACGCTGAAGGCGAATGCTAAGTTACCGCGCATTCCGCAATATCCGTATCTCAAGTGATGGTGAGCGTTCACTTTTAGCGATCATTAAGCATGGGCGAATTTTATGAATCAGGCGTTCGCGAATTTTGCGAATTTGCGAACTCGCAATCCGCAAAATCCGTGAATTCTCGCGAATGTGCGGATTTTTTTTTGTGTTCGCAAGGGTTTCTGCCAGTTCGCGAACTTACTTGTCGGCTCGCAACGGTCGCGACTATGTTGTTTCTACGTCTGGTTCATCATCACAGGTTCCCAGCACCCTCTGTTTCACCACTGCCACCCTCTGTTTCACCCATGCCACCCTCTGTTACATCAATGCCACCCTCTGGTTCATCTTCACTGTAGATTATGGGGGGGAAAAGCAAGCACACCTGCCCTGCTTCAACTGACATGAATTAATCTGGGGTTAGTTTATTAATGTGTCACTGTTTTAAAATTCCAGGTCTGGCACCTGCATCCTTATCAGTAATTTGCTTTCTGTTGCAGTGCAATTTTTTTCCAGGACCTTTGTGGCCTACTTGTAGCTATTCTATGAGCCTGCTGTGAGGGTCAGAGCAGGGTCATACAATTGTTGCAACTAGCAACTGAACTCTGGAGGGGCCCCAGTCAGGAAGCACTACAGGGAATGGTTACTAATGATGAGTTTGAACTCTTGCACCTGCCGAGTGCTTTCAGTTTTGCAAAACTCATTTTTCTGCAATTTCGCGGGATTCGGGGGCGCGAACACACGCGAGATCGGATTCGGAAGCCGCGAATTTGTGCGAATATGCGATTTGTTTTTTTGCGGAGTGTTAGTTCGCAAGGTTTTGTGCGTTTTCGCGAGCCGCTTGTAGTGCAAGGCGCAAAGTTACCCTTGCGATCATTCAAGGGCGCTGCCATCTTGTTTGCATGACGTATTTCCATTTCTGGGCCGAAGTGTAATCTCGCAAAGTGTGCGGCTCGCCAGTACAATTTCGCGAGTGTTCGCGAGGAAAATCTCGCGCGAACTTACCCGCGCGATCGTGAACGGGCGCGGCCATCTGGTTTCTCATTCATTGCTATGGTTCTGGGCATGCTTGTTGTATCCTCTCTAAATCTCTGCCATCCTTTGCTTGTTTGAAGTTTTTTTTAATATATTTTACTTATTATCTATCCCTCTATTTTTCTAGCCCTATATTTTTGTGTTTACTGCTACTTTTGGTAAATTTTAAACTACTTTTTTAAACTCTTTTCTTTTCTTCTCTTCCCTATTCTATTTTCTTTATTCCTTTCCGCCCAGACCATGGTGAAGGGAGCCGGGAAGCATCCCGAGAAGGGGAAGGGTCCCGCACCCCGTGCCCGGCTCCCGTGCGGGCGCTTGAGGGGGGAGCAGGTCGTACCCAGGGAGATCTTTAGCCCGGAGGAGGTGGCCGCACTCATTTTTTATGTTCAGCGCCGCCTCCCCAGGACCATCATGGCAGGCGGCAGGATCGGTGTCGGGTACGGGATCCGGGAGCGCTGGAAGCAGTGGGATAAGGTGTGCCGTGCCATGTACCACCACTCTCGGGTCCGGCGCACCTACAACCAGGCCACCCACCACTGGACGGATGTCCTGACCCGTGAACGAGATCTGCTCGACCTGCTTGGCCTTGAGATCCCCGGGCTTGGTGAGTAGTAGTAGCTATTTCTTTACTACTCTGTTTTCTCCTGCTGTGTTATTATATTGCAAATTATTGTTTTTTACCAAGAGCAATAATGCTGCTCATTACATTGTAGGTAAATTATATTTCAAAATCTTCTGTGCATTTCAGGTGCACTGCTCTCCTTCTCAGTAGTGTTGCTACTATGCTTATTTGTTTTCGATTTTGTGTTCATTTCATTGGCCTGTGAAATTATGTATGAGTGTAGTTTAAAGAACTGCTTAATGCTACACACTAAGGTTCGGATTTTTAATTACCGGCGCATCCCTGCAAAGTAGCAGGGATGCTCCAGTAATTGTGCGCCACACCACCATCAGCCATGGTGCGCCGTATTTACAATGCGGCGCACCATGGGCCCAAAACGTCACCAAAGCGTTACGCATCTGTGCCGTAAAGGCGGCGCATTGCTGGAGTTGCGTCACAACGATGGTACAGCTCCATCAATGCTCTGGGGTGCCCTATCTCCCCAATGCTGCGTCAAGCCGTACGTCTGCTTCAAGTAGGCGCAGGGTTTGAGTCACGCATCATTGTCGTTAAAGTGAGTGATTGAAATCTTGTAGATTTCCCTCAGCCACTTTTAGGATGCGCTCCTGCGCAGGAACGCCCTCCCTTGTGCCGGAACGCCCCCTGATGGCGCAGGGCTTTACAACGTGATGCAACTCCCATATGCGTCACGTTGTTAATATACGCCGCACCATTGCGCCTCTTTTGTGCTGCCGCTGCGTCACAAAAGTCACGCAACAATGGAGCAAAAGAGCCGCAAGGGGCTTCTAAATCAGCCCCTACAGACTCAAGTCCAGTCCTTCCTTTGTGCACATGGCGATAAGAAGAAATAGTGGTGGTGGATTGATAGTTTGAGTATTTTAATGACTGGTTAATGTAGTAGGAAACTTTAGTGTTGTCGCTGATCTGCAATCACGATGAACTTTGGCTGTCACTTCGCGTGCTGCGGACTGCTGCCTGCCAATCCTAGGCAAATCTTTTTAGTACTTTGTTTAGTGAGTTACATAAGAAGTTTCCAATTCGACGGTCCGCAAATCAAGCAATACTAATAACGTAGTAGACCACATGAGATTGGTCAATAATATATCCGTGGAATAGTTGTCTATTTGCTAGGAGGACAATCCATTCTACTACTGTTGCAGGGACAAATCTGCACAAACAGAACTATGGACACTAAATAATGCATTGCTTAGCTTATCAATTATAATAGGTGCTGTTAGACTTTCCACATACCTCAGTGATAACAGACTTTGTAGTTGAACCCACAATCTCCTTACTGACTAGATAGTGTGGCAGAGTCATTTAGCTCCCAAAGTCACCGATGATTGATCCCCAATGATGTCAGAGGCACGGACTCATGCTTGCAAAAATTGCAAAACCTTTAGCTCATCCACTCTAGTCTGGAGGACCAAAAACCACAGAGTCTATTTAAGTTTAAAAGCTTTATTAAAAGTAAACACATTTATTAAAATCAAGTTTGTCATAAAAGTAAACGTTTAACTGAAAATGGAAAAGTGCTTAGTGCTGACGATTAATTGGACACATTTCTTGTGGTCGAGCCGAGCTCTCACCTGGTTTGAACTTGATCCTGCTCGTGTTCTTAGAAGTCAAGCTTCTGTCTGTTAGGAGAAAAAGTGGTGCGTGTTAAAAATAAAAAGCAAGCATTCATCAGTTGTGCCAAAAAGTGCAGCAAGACAACAGCCTTCCCTGGAAAAAGGGACATTTTTACTTTAGAGTAGACAGTCACAAATTATTAAATTGTATACTGTTTTTTTCACATTTCTTTCTTCCTCCTTGACCAAATATTATATAGTAGTGAGTGGTGTGTTCTAACATTATTAAATGTACTTTGTGGGTGGAACATCTGGAGGCGGGGCCAGCGCGGAGGTGGTGGTGGCATTGGACGAGGACAACTCTGGGGAGGAGGCGGTGGAAGTGCCGGACAATTCTGTGGGGGATGACACAGTGGTGGCGGGCAGAGGTAAGCTATATATTCCTTACTTATTGAGATTGAAGACTGCAGAGTGTGCTTTCTGCAAGGGTGTATTATAAATAAACCAGGTAGTAGCCTCCTCTAAATGTACTTCGACTTAGCTGTGAAGTTTTTGGCGAGAAGAATCCCAATCAGATCTGAGATGAACTTGATGGATGGGATGAACGAAAAGCGAAAGAACGGTGTAAGTAAGTGTGGAAGGACGAGAAATGTAATGATGACTGGCAAAGAAGAATTATATGTGTTTGCTTGGTCCCCGAGGTGGCTGGGAAGGAAAGAATATGGTATGGTGCATGGCTGGGAGAATGATGAAGCAAGGATGGGTGGAAGGAGAACAGCCTGGGTGGGTGAAACAGAAACTGTATGTGTGCATATACTTTGAATGGATGGATGCCTGGATCATTCATGGTACTATCTGACTCTTAGATAGCATATGTGTATCTAGAGAGAGTAGACGGTTACTGGATGAACTAAGTGTTACTTTGAAGAGCATGTAACACCGCACCCGCACGTCCGTTCCAGTGTAGGAAAGGCAAGGAAAAGAAGTTGTAATCTTGTCCAAATACTACCATGAATAGTAGCAGTAGTTTGTATTGCAAATGCAAGCACAGCATATATCCGGTTATTACGGTGGACACTCCCTACCTCTCTTAATAACTTTAGTTTAGTAGTAGTACGTCATTCATGTGTGGGTGTATCACTGTTCACTCAATAATAAGCAAAGCACCTAAAGTCATCCCATATGTCATCAAATACATCCCATGTGAAGTGATAGATAATCAGATTATTTAGCTTCTTCATTTTCCTTTTCTAATACTCATTTGCACTGTAGGGTGAAAGCTAAATTAATTAAGCAGTAGCCCTTTTAACAGAGTATTCTCAGTGCCACCTGTAATAGAAAAGTAAGAGCTTCACCACCTGCATGTACTGGACCGGTACAGTAACGCAAGTCTGTCTAACTCACCATGGTGTGCGTCTGTTTTTCTCAGGTGCAAGTTCACTGCGCTGGCATTATGCCGGCTTGCATAAGATAACGTACCAATTTTCCTAAACAAGAGAGAAGAAGCAGAATAAGTCTGGTGTACTGTCATAGTCGACTGTAATGGAAGTCCATAGTGCTCGTAGAATTTGTTCCTTAAACTCCCACTAATGTTAGAGCAAGGATGAAGAAGTCGGAGGTTACATAGATACTGTCCTCAATAGTTATGTATTGTGCTTTCAATTTGCTACTTGTACTGTGACACAACTTTCTGCTCAATCATTTTGTGTTAATCTTAAGGAGCATTGGTTACAGACTATGTCTTTCTTTCTTCATATAGTTGCTCCTTCCAAATCCAAGAGACCATCAAGGAAGAGGGAGCTGGCTCGAATGGCCCGGCAACAGAGGCTGGATGCCACTGTCGCTGAATATCGGCGGCTGGTGGCCCTGGAGGAGGAGGAGACGCAGTCTGGTACTACAACAACATCCACTGGGACAGCTGCATCCTCCTCCGTGCGGGCTGCCAGCCAGCGCAGTGCTCCAGTGGTACGGAGCCGGGCTACCAAAGCCAAACGCCACCGCCGAGCAGCAAAGACAGCAGCTGCCCCCCACAGGATTTGCAAGGCACGCCGGCGCCGCTTATGCCTCAGTCTGTCCTACCTGGAGCAGGAGGTCCTAAGCTATAAGAACTTGGTGGAGGGCTTCCGCTTCGAACATGCCACCCTCCGCAAGGAGCATGATGCCCTGGCTGCTAAAGTCAACAGCACCCTGCCGTAGTGTCCCTTGCCCCTTTTTTAGAGACTTTTGGGGGGTGGGAATTTGGATTTGGGTTTTTTGGGGACTTTTGAAGGACAATCCTTGGGGTTAGGGAGGGTCTTGCGGGAGATTATTTTGTTAGGGCTATAAAAATATACTTTTTGAAACTTTATCTGACCATACCTGTTTTTTACTGCTTTTGAGTCTGGTGAGTGGGGGTTTAACAGTAAGTTTGTTTGCCTGAATAGTCCTAGGACTTTAGTAGTACTACCGTCAATCTCTCGTCTCTCCTAATACTCCATTATACTACCTCCAACCAAAGGCTTATCTTACCTGTAATTTCTGTTTGAAAGTAGGGCTAGGGCCAGGGCTGGCTCCACGGGAAATGGCGATTAAGGTTGCAATCCAGGGCGGATGAAATTTCCTCCTCATTGCGGTGGTACTAGTGGTGTGACACAGTGGCAGTTGCATGGCTATGGAAAAAAAGAAAATGAAACCTGGTTTGTCCTTACTGTAGCATTACAACAGTACGATAGAGAATATAGCAGGTGACAGTACACTAGACTACAACAGTGCCACAATGTAACCTAACAAATGGTAAAGTATTGATAGTATAACTTGTACTTGTGTAGGATTTCTTTGAGATTGGCTACTACTACAAGAAATAGTACTGAAGCTGAGTAAGTCTAGAATATATCCTCGGATTCCTTCACCAGCCTGTTGCTATGACCTTATCCTCCCCAGGAAGTGTGTGGAATTATTGATGTAATTTAGTCACACATCAAGCAAAACCACACAGCCCGGGGGAAGAGGGTTAGGGTTTGTAAAATGGATGGGAATGGGGGTTTCTTTTTGGGTAGGTTTTGTTGAGAGAAAAAAAAAGCACAGCATGGACAAACAATAATTGAACATAAAGAAATTTTTGGGTACAAAGCTAACCATAAATCTTTTACGTGACATAAAGGAAGTGCATGCACTACTGAATGCATTGTTACTGAAAAGTAAGTAGTACTTTCGACAACCGTGAATGACAGAATGCGACAGTACAGGGCTACATTAAATTAGGTTTAAAAAATAGCCGAAGTAAAACCTATAGAATGGCTGTAGGGATCAATTTAGAAGCAGAGAGAGATCCAAGAAATGCAGTCACACACACTCATAGAAGAAAAGAATGGATACTGTATCTGTATTGTTGTAGTTGTCCTGTTGAATTTGGTAAGTAAGTTGCATGCAGCAAACAATTCCTCTTATTAGCAGCACTCCTCCATTCCAGCTGACGCTTCGTCCATCAATGTTGGTGACCAGAAGACACCCTGTCCACCGCCTGCCTGGCGGATGCTGAATTGCGGCTCGCTAATGTGAAGCCTGACTCCATCCTCTTTTCCCCATTGCACAGACTGAAACCCGGCCTGTAATTATTGAACGAAAAACAGCACTGATAAATAAATATAAGGTATGTACGCTGGGTAGTGCAAAAAGTCACACTTTGATTTTCCTAATAGACAGTACAACATTTTTGAAAGTGCGTACTCTGTCTGAGTCACCTTTTGAAGGATAAATAAGTATGGGCAAATTAATTTAGCGGATCTTTCCCCTCAAGCTAGGTGTACTGTAAACTGTGTTTTAGAACAAAATTAGACCTTCCCAGCAGTGCTTCCACCCAGACCCTTACTAAAGCCAGTTGCAAAAATGTAGAAGACCCCCAATCAGATCTCAAAAAACGAGGCCTAGCAGAAAACTGGTGACAAAACGTACTTCAAAAGTAAAAGTAGGCCCAAATACCACCTTACCCACCGTGGATTGTATTCAAACCACTTGCAAGCAAGCAAAAGTATCCATAGCCAGCATCGCTCCAAGACTCGAAAACCCCCCCACCCAAACACATGCAATAGAAATACTGCTAACCCTAATGAGCCCTAAGTTAAGAATAGTAGCAGAGGCTTTCTTTAACTATGCCAAATCCCCCCTTTCCCACCATGGATTTTCTTCAAATGACTTGCAACCAAAATTACACATTCTCACGAGTGCTCTAAGACCCCAGAACTCAGTTGCAAAAATCTAGAACACCCCGAAGCACATGCAATCCTGCTGCTAGGGCTAACCCTAACGAACCCTAAGTTACAAAAAGTGCCAAAAGGCTTTTCCTTATGGATTTTGTCGCAACCACTTCTATCCGGTATTAGACCTTCCCAGGAATGCCCCAAGACCCGCCAACCCACCCGCCAACCCACCCGCCAAAAAGCACAACACCCCCAAACAGCCCAAAAGGAAAATCTCATACTTACAATATTTCTCGGCCTTCGGTCCAAACGCGCTGTGCAGCTAGGTCATAACTCCCGTTTTCCAGCACAGATTTCCTGAAAAGCAAATGCAATCAAGATTAGAGTGTCCCAGCAGTGCTCCCAGACCCCAAAACTCACCCACAAACAGCCGGAACCCCCCCAAAGAGCTCCTCAAAGGCAAGCAAGTCAGCAAAAACACAAAAAAATTCCGCCTCCGATTTGGTCCAAACCAAATTTATCCGGTATTAGAGCTTCCCAGCAATGGCCCCAGAGCCGTCAACCCAGGAGAAAACGAGTAGAAGACCCCCAAACAGCCAAAAATGGGGACTTAGTCATTTTTTTGCCAATTTCCCAAATCACTCCGCGCGCGCTCTGCAGCTAGGCCCTAACTCCCCTCTGCCACCATGGATTTGCTTCAAACCTCTTGCAAACTAAAGTATCCATAGCCAGCAGAGCTCCCAGACCCCGAAACCCACCCACAAACACCAGGAAGCCCCCCAAGCAGGCCCCCAAAAACGCTACATTGAGCAAAATGTCAGAAATAGCAAAAAAAAATCAGCGTGGATTTTGTCCCAACCACTTCTATCCGGTAATAGACCTTCCCAGGAATGCCCCAAGACCCGCCAACCCACCCGCCAAAAAGCACAACACCCCCAAACAGCCCAAAAGGAAAATCTCATACTTACAATATTTCTCGGCCTTCGGTCCAAACGCGCTATGCAGCTAGGCCATAACTCCAGTTTTCCACCACGGATTTTACTGAAAAGCAAATGCAATCAAGATTAGAGTGTCCCAGCAGTGCTCCCAGACCCTTAAACCCACCCACAAACACCAGGAACCCCCCCCAAAGAGCTCCTCAAAGGCAAGCAAGTCAGCAAAAACACAAAACAAATTCCGCCTCCGATTTGGTCCAAACCACTTTTATCCGGTATTAGAGCTTCCCAGCAATGGCCCCAGAGCCGTCAACTCACCCGCAAAGAAGTAGAACATCCCCACAAGTGCTGAGTCTTTCTTCATTGGGCGTAATCCAGCCCTCTGCTTTGATGGAAATAGGAGTCTGGAGGAGGAGGATAGAGGAGCATGTTCTTCTGAACTTGTGAACCTGAGGAATGCAGACTGCGGCACCTTCAAATCAATAAGCAAACAAGTGAAGACAGTTCTGCTGATGGGCTTGTTTTTGTGATTAGGTGATTAAAGTTTGAATTATATTAACTGTGCACAACAAAGAAAGACAGACACACAGGAATAAAAGTGAATAAGGATGAAAAAGAAAGTTATTTGTTCATTGTCTCATTTTCAGGGCTCGGTGTCAGGGTCCTGGAATAAGAATAAGGCTTCGTCATCATACTCTGCGAATTCAGGCAGGGTGAGCTCAGTGTCACCTGACAGAGAAGAAATTCCCTCATCTACGTTGCTGTCCACCTCGTCTTCATCCGGCGTGCTTTCTCGTACTCTGTAATCTGGTGGTCTGAGGTGCTGATTCATCTTGATCATTGTCATCCGGCGTGCTTTCTCGTACTCTGTAATCTGGTGGTATGAGGTGCTGATTCATCTTGATCATTGTTAACCTCTCCACATTTTTGGGCGAGAGGCGGCTCCGTTTGGGAGGTACAATGCCACCAGCAGCACTGAAAACACGTTCAGGAGAGACGCTTGCGAGTGGGCAAGACAAGTAGGTTAAAGCCAGGTTGGAGAGCTGTGGCCACAATTCTTTTTTCCCATGCCAATACGCCAATGGGTCAGCATTAACATAGACCTCTGTTGAGTCATTCAGATAGTCCTTCACCATCGACTCAAGGTCCTCCACCAAGGTTCCTCCACTTTGCTTAGCTGTTGCTGTGACCTTTTGAGAACCAAACCCAAGCCGAGCTAGCCAATCCTCTTCAGCCTCCAATGTTACTGTTGTGTCTGGTGCAGATGATCCGGTTGCCGGTGTCTTTAATGGCTGAGAGGTCTCTTGTGCCACAGCCACAGGTGCAGAAGTGGATTGTTTTGACTGGGGATGGCCTGCTGATGCTGATGTACTGCCTTTTCCTTCAATTTTCTGCCATTCTCTTTCAAACCTCTTGGCTGACAAGGCTAGCCAACGTTTGTACTTTGTAACATCTTCATCAGCAAAAGGAAAGAATGCTCGGCCTGCCAGCGCCTTTTTGTAGCGTGGATCCAGAATAGTAGCACAAATATAATGCTGGTTTGAGTGGATCATTTGAAGACGTTCATCACCTTGTAGGCGCTCTAATAATTTCTCCGCCAAAACAAAAGGGTCTTTGTTTTTTTCATCTTTTTGAAACACAGAAGACACCTCCTTCAGTTGGTGCTCCAGCATGTACAACAATGGGATAGCTTTTCCCAAATGACAGTCCTCCTTGCTGACTGCACGCGTGAAGACCTCAAAAGGACGAAGCACGCATGTCAGGCTTTTAACTATGTCCCATTGCGCCGCACCCATCCTCAGGTCCTTCTGAGCTGTACCCTGTTTTAAGAAATAGTGATCGAGTACCGTATACTGCTCATACAGACGCTCAAGCATGTAGAAGGTTGAGTTCCAACGTGTTGCCACCTCCTGGATGAGTGCTTTCACTGGCATTCGACGTTCATGTAGCAGGCTCCTCAGATGCTTCAGGGCCTTAAAAGAATGGCTGAAATGGTTGCACATTGTTCGGCAGGTGTCCACTACCTCGTACGCTGCACTGTCTTTATCACTCAAGAATTTTTTGACAACCAGGTTTATACAGTGCGCCAAACACGGCACTCTGAAATACTGACCCAGCTCCATGGCCTTAACTACATTGGCGCCATTATCCGTGGAAACATAACCAATCTGGTGTTTTTTTGGGGACAGCCAGTCAAGGACCTTTGTGTTAAACTCATCCAAAATGTTTTGTGCTGTGTGACGTTTCTCCAAACCAAACATGGCTAGTGTTGCATGTTTCCGAGCAGCTTTAAAAACTTGGTCCGGGTCAACACCTGCGTTTAGCTTTGCTTTAACCCCTGAAAAAGAGACCCAGTGTGCAGTGATGCACATGTAATCAGCGCCTGCGCCACTGGTCCACATGTCTGTTGTCAGATGTATAGTGTGAACAGCACGCTTCTGAAAAGCTGCCCCAATCACCTCCAGCACATCTTCATGTAGTGCTGGAACCGCAACTCTGGCAAAATAGAACCGGCTAGGAACCTTCCATTTAGGGCAGAGCGCTGCCACTAATTCTAGAAAACCAACACCTTCTACAAAAGAAAAAGGGAGAAGGTCCAGAGCTAGCATTTTAGCCAGCTTAGTGTTATACAGACGCGTCAGTGGGTGGTTGCGTTCATATTGCGCTTCTGTAAACAACATCTTTTTAATGTTGCCCTGGACCAAGCATTTACGGGATGATGATGATGATGATATCTTCGACCCAGTTACGCTCGCTGATGAACTTTTTCGCATTGGTGTCTCACTCTCTCCCACACTCTTAGTGTGGCTCACATGGGATGTGCTGCTGACACGGGTACTGGGTGTAAGTGAAGTGTTTGACACGTCTTCTTCCTCCTCGTCATCATCAGATGAAACAGCATTACATGCAATTCGGGCTTCCTTGATCGCCTGTAGGTGCGCAAACCATTTGACAGCGTGCTTTCTTTCAAGATGACCTATCTGGCCTCCGGTACCACAGTTGGAACCAAACTTACCACGACTAACTGCCAACTTACAAATGCTACAAATGGCAAAGTTTTCCTTTTTTGGGCAAACACTAAAGAAGTCCCAAACTGCGGACTTGAAATGTCTTTGGGGGCCGGAGGAGGCGGCGATACTGGTGGTGGTGGTCCTGCTGCTAATGCCAGATGAAGTGGAGGATGTGGATTGCCGAACTTCAGTACGTTTTGCACTTTCACCACCACTAATTGAGGTTGAGGTGGATGGACGTCCCTTCTGGCGACTAAGAAATATGGAAGCGGTAGGTGTTGGTGTACTAGTTAACTCCAATGATTGTGGTGTTTCCTCCATTGCCTCCTCGTCGACAACATCATCACGCTCAGCAGCTTCTCGGGCTAGGGTCAAAATGTCTTTTTGCTGCATGCCCGCTGGGGCTGCAGTGACCTTTATGATGACTGTGTCGTTGTCGTGAGAGTCTTCATCAGCAGGAGTATCCGCCACTTCTTGTTGAGCCTCATCAGACTCCATAACTATGAGTCTTTCAACGACCTTCCTTTTACGCTTAAGTACCTTTGTCAGATCATGGTGTGCCTCACTCTCAGACGGCCGTGGTGGTTCCCAATTTTCATCCAGTTCATAAGAAGGAGGTGGGCTTGAAGAAGATGTAGACACCCCCCTTGATCTTTTCCTTGCTGGGTATGTGGAAGACAATGAATGATCATCAGGAGGAGTGGCTTCCTCAAATGATACCTCGGCGTGATTGTCGATTTCCTGATGTGCCCCTACTTGGGGAGGAACAACTATTGTGGACACTTGTGACCCTCCATGCACCTCTGCTTGCGCCTCTCCTTGCGCTGCCTCTCCTTCCACATGTACTTGGGCTTGTACTTGCACATGTGGTTGTTGTTGCGGCTGTGGTTGTTCAACACTTGTCAGATGAGTTACAACAACCTGTGTTGATTCAGGGGCATTGCTGCTACTTTCTTGCGATGAGCCAACATCACTGGTCGATGGTGATTGAAGAAGTACACTGACTGCCTCTGCAGCACTCAAGGGCTTGGACTTAAGTTGGCGTGGTGGTGGTGGTAGAGGCACTGAGCCCAATGGAGCAAAAAACGCGGCGGCCAGCACACCAGCCTCCTTGGTAACTTGCTTCTTCTGCTCCTTACTGGCAACTTTCTTGCTAGAGGAGCTACGAGGAACTTTTTTTGGGCCCTTCTTCTTCAGAGCAGGTCGGAACAGCAGGCCGCAGTTGCACGATTTGCAGAGTTGTCTGTGGCCAGACGTGACGTCGCGTGACGTTATGCTGCACACACACACCGCTGCAGGACTTCTTCCTGGCACTGGTGGTTCTCTTGAGTCTTGTGCACCTAAAAGCAATGGAAGACAGAGGAACATCAGTTCAGTTATACACCCCCAAAAAATCGAAAAAGCAAAGAAAAATCAGCACAATCCCATGCCCTCCATGATGTTTAAATTCAAGACCCCCCACAGAAAGACTAGGCCCATGCAACACTCACTACCCCTGGTGAAAAGGCCACAACAACAGGCCAAAAAAACGAAATCACAGAAAAATCAGCACAATCCCAAACAATCCAGGCCCTCCATGATGTTTAAATTCAAGACACCCCACAGAAAGACTAGGCCAATGCAACACTCACTACCCCTGTGCATAAAGGTTGAAAACTAGGCAAAATGGTTGCAGGCCTAACAACACTGCCTGCATTCAAAATGGCCACTTGCCTCCCAGCACATGGCCTGCCTGTACCAGCACTCAAAATGCCCCCCACCCACATGGCCTGTCCCCATGAACACCCCAAAAAATCAAAAAACACAGAAAAATCAGCACAATCCCAAACTATCCAGGCCCTCCATGATGTTTAAATTCAAGACACCCCACAGAAAGACTAGACCCATGCAACACTCACTATCCCTGGTGAAAAGGCCACAACAACAGGCCAAAAAAAACAAAAATCACCGAAAAATCAGCACAATCCCAAGCCATCCAGCCCCTCTATGATGTTTAAATTCAAGACACCCCACAGAAAGACTAGGCCCATGCAACACTCACTACCCCTGGTGAAGAGGCCACAACAACAGGCCAAAAAACGAAAATCACAGAAAAATCAGCACAATCCCAAGCCATCCAGCCCCTCCATGATGTTTAAATTCAAAACACCCCACAGAAAGACTCAGGGCACCCACCACTGAGTACCCCTGGGCAAAAGGCCCCAAAACAGCCCAAAAATCGAAAATTCCAAAATTGTAGTTGCAGCAACTGTAATGCCCCAAACAAACTTACTTGTGAAATTTCTAATCCAAAAGTGATCCAAAGAAAGTCAAAAAGGCCTCAAATCCAAATATCCAGCAGCATCCACAAAAAGTAATCCTTCCAGCCCCAGATCCAAATGAAAAGTGACCAGGAGATGGACAAAGCACTGGGAGGAGCCTGCTGGACAGGAACAGGAAGTTGAAGACTGTGGGGCACTTCCTTCCTCCCACCCCACCCCCCCTCCCCAAAATGGACTCCTCGCAAAAAAAGTGCAGGCAAATGTCATTCTGAGGAGTTATTCAGATAAAAATCATCATTTCCAGAAGGTTTATGCTGCTTGCTGGTGGATTTCTTGTGCAGAATTGCAAATTTTGTATTTTGGCGAGTGCTAGATTGTTGCTGCTCGCCGCATCTACAAGCTCGCAATTGCGAAGTCCCGCGATACGTGATTACGGCGTACTTGCGTTGACAAACTCTCGCTGTGCAAGTTGGCAAGCCGCGATGATGTAATCGCGCTCACCAAATTCCCGCGGGATCCCGCAGCAAGATCCAAAATGGCGCAGCACTCGCAAAATATCGAGAAAAACAACTCGGCAACCGCTAAGTAAACGCGGCGCACCGCAAAATTGTATCACCAAGAAAAAAAAATCCGCTGCGTGTGAATTTGCGGATTTTCGGTAAATTTGCGAGCGTTCGCGGATTGCGAATTTACCGAAAATCCGCAAAATCGCGAGCGTAACGGATCTTCCGCCCATGCTTAGCGATCATTTATGATCTGATCGAAAAGGGTGTAATTGAGGAAACAAGAGGTAATGTGTGCAATAGTCCTGTTCTGTCTGTTCTGAAGAGGACTGATTCTTCACAACCTCCTGTATATAGGTTTGTGATCGATCTTCACGAAGTGAACAAGATTGTTGTTCCACAATTTCCTGTTGTGCCTGATATTACTGCTTTGTTGATCGTGATTCCGGCCACTGCCACATGGTTTTCGGTGATTGACTTGAAGAATGCTTTCTTCAGCATTCCGATTGCTATGGAGAGTAGAGATATTTTTGGATTCTCTTTAGGAGGACGAAGTTTCCGCTTTAAGGGTGCTCCTCAAGGCTATTGCGAGAGTCCATCGATCTATAGTCAAGCTTTGAAGACGCAACTTGATCTGTTGGTTTTACCTGATGGTGCTGCCCTTATTCAATATGTTGACGACTTACTAGTCGCCGCTGACGATGAAGAGATTTGTAGGGAAGCCGCCTTGTCACTGTTACGCCACTTGTCTGATTTTCATCACAAAGTTTCTCTCTCCAAGTTGCAATATTGTCAACAAGAAGTAACCTACTTAGATCACCTCTTATCGAAGGAGGGAAGGAAACTGACCCCAGAAGTAATTCAAGCTATTGCAAAAATGAGTGTTCCTACAACACAGAGAGAAGTACGTGTGTTTTTGGGTATTACGTCGTACTGTAGACAGTGGATCCCTAATTTTTCTTTGTTATCAATGCCTTTGATAGCTCTTACTGTTAAGGATACTCTAAATCCTTTTCCTTGGACTGACGAATGTCAGAAGAGCTTTTCCGAATTACGTAATGCGTTGTGTTCGGCTCCTGTGTTGGGTACTCCCGACTACAGTAAGCCCTTCACATTGTATGTCCACGAGAGAGAGGGATGTGCATTGTCAGTGTTGACACAGCAGTTCGGCGATAAGCAGCGTCCATGGGCGTACTTTTCGTCGACTTTGGATCCGGTAGCTAGAGCGTTGCCGAGTTGCTTGAGAGCAACAGCAGCAGCGGCTGTTTCAATACGACAGTCTGCTGGTTTGGTTATGGACAATACGTTAGTGGTAATGGTTCCACATGCAGTGGATACCTTGTTGAACCGTACCAAGACACAGCACTTAACTAGTGCTCGGTTGTCGGGTTACGAGTTGACCTTGTTAGCGAGTCATGTGCACATTAAACGATGCAATACGTGAAATCCAGCCACGTTGTTGCCAATTTCAGTTGAGACAGATATTGAAGAACAACATGATTGTTTTCTGAGAACTGAGGAAGAAACGAAAGGGAGAATAGACCTTAGGGATACTCCTCTTCCAGAATGTGATGGTACTTTGTGGGTTGATGGTTCGTGTTTTAAGTTGCCGAATGGTGATACGACTGCGCATATGCCGTTACGACTTTGCATATGATTGTTGAAGCTGCACGTATCCCACATAATTCAGCACAAGCAGCGGAGTTGATTGCATTGACGAGAGCATGTGTGTTGGTGAAAGGTAAACGAGTGAATGTGTATACTGACAGCCAATATGCCTTTGGTGTGGCTCATAGCTTTGGGCGTTTGTGGCGTGAACGTGGATTTTTAACTTCGCATGGAACGAAGATCCAGCATGGAGAGTTGGTGAATGAACTCCTTGAATCACTTACTTTGCCGTTACAAGTAGCGATCGTGAAATGTAGTGCCCATAAGAAAGTTACGGATGATGTTGGTCGCGGTAATGCATTCAAAACAACAATAGGAGAGGCAGGGAGATTAAGGAACACTCTCTTAGTCCCCGGTTAAATGCAAATAAATAAGAGAAGAGAGGTTAAATAGGTCTCAAGAAGCCACAGAGACGGAGCGAAGCAATTGGGGGATCACACACCCACTTTGGGTGGAAAAGAAAGCCCTCACACACCGACCTAGTCAGTGTCATGCTTTATCATAGGGCCCCACCAAAGAGGCCGAATGCCTCTTTGGTGTGCTACGACGCCAGAAGACTGCGGAGCTGGTTGTGTGAAAAGGGCGTGCTGTGAGGTTTAAAATTAAAAGTGCCTAAAGGGTATCTACAAAAACTGTTTAATGGTTGATCCCTAGGACACGAATATCTACAAAAATGTTTAATGGTTGATCCCTAGGACACAAATAAAAGGGTTATGTGTCTGAATTTACTGCCAAAGGTAATGGATTGGTTAATTCAGAGTATACGTTAGTCAGTCAACATGTTTCAGCCTTAACAGTGGTTTAAATTTACCTAGGCATTCATCAGGACAGAATTATACCCCGGCGGTATGGACTCTCTAATCGTCCACCCTGACCTGGGGGCGTGAAAGTGAAAAAAAATCAAAAAAGTGATAAAGTGCATTAAAAAAATGGGAAGAGCAGGTTGCGCATTCCAAAAATACTCCTAATTGCGGAGTGTTTCTGCACTTTAGAATATGGCGCTAACTGCACCATGGGTCTCGGAAGGGGGGTTGGAGCGTACCTGGCACATCGCCCTCAACGCTCTCAGCCCGCTTTTGCACCTCGCATAGCCTCAGAACCGGTTAAGGCTGAAACATGTTGACTGACTAACGTATACTCTGAATTAACCAATCCATTACCTTTGGCAGTAAATTCAGACACATAACCCTTTTATTTGTGTCCTAGGGCTCAACCATTAAACATTTTTGTAGATACCCTTTAGGCACTTTTAATTTTAAACCTCACAGCACACCCTTTTCACACAACCAGCTCCGCAGTCTTCTGGCGTCGTAGCACACCAAAGAGGCATTCGGCCTCTTTGGTCGGGCCCTATGATGAAGCATGACACTGACTAGGTCGGTGTGTGAGGGCTTTCTTTTCCACCCAAAGTGGGAGTGTGATCCCCCAATTGCTTCGCTCCGTCTCTGTGGCTTCTTGAGACCTATTTAACCTCTCTTCTCTTGTTTATTCGCGGTAATGCATTTGCAGATGAAGTTGCGAAGGAAACTGCGAACAATGTGATGAGTCGAATGTATGTTGCAGGTCCAGCGAGATGGGGTCCGGAGAAGAGTATGTGTGAAGATACGATTGAGAGTGTGAAATCCATTCAAGCTGAAGCTACAGAGAAAGAGTTGAATGAATGGAGAGAAAGTAAGGGTAGACTGGATTCGAATGGTTGTTGGACTGATTTGTCCGAGCATCAAAGATGGCTGTTGCCTGACCCGTATGTGCTTCCGGTTGTTACAATGGCTCATGGCATGGCACATATCAGCGTGAAAGGGATTTGCAAGTTGGTGGCTCCGGTTTGGCAGAATGCAGGAATTCCAAAATGTGCATAGAACTTGGTTAAGAACTGTATGGTGTGCTTGATGTATGATCCTGGTAAGGGAACTCCAACACCAGCTGGTCATTTTGCTCCTCCTACTTATCCGTTCGAGGCTTTGCAGCTAAATTTCATCCACATGGAGAGATGCAACAACTTGAAATATGTTTTAGTGGTTGTTTGCTCCTTTTCTAGATAGGTAGAAGCTTACCCCCTTAAGGACAATACTGCCTTGTCCACAGCGAAAGCCCTAATCAAGGAATTTTCCCCTAGGTTTGGAATGCCAAGAATCATCTGGAGTGACAATGGGAGTGAATTTGTGGGTCAAGTAATGAAGAGAGTATTGAGGGATTAGAAATAAGGCAGAAATTTCATGCTGCAAATCATCCCCAATCAGCTGGTTTAGTTGAGTGCTATAATTGCACTTTGAAGCTAAAGTTAGCTAAAATCCAAGCGAGCACTGGTTTGCAATGGCCAGATGCTTTGCCTTTAGCACTTTTGTCCACAAGAATGACTGTGCATTTGAGACTGGGTTTGAGTCCGTATGAGGTTGTGTTTGGTCGTCCAGCGAATATTTGGGGTGTACCAAGACCAACAAAGTTTAGCGACCTCGAGTATCCTGTGTTGCTTGAATACTTGCACGAACTGACGGCTAAACTGCGTGTTTAACACCAACAGTGCATGAAAGCTTACCACGAGCCTCTGAAGATCCAGGCCACGCTATTGAACCTGGCACTTGGATTTTTGTGAAGAATTTTCAGCGGAGCAAGAACGATCAGCCCCGCTGGACAGGACCCTATCTTGTTCTCCTGTCTACACGTTCTGCAGTTCGAGTGCAAGGCAAGAAACACTGGATCCATGGCGTACATTGTAAGCGGGCACCATTGGCCTTACCGTACGATCAGTGGGTCCAGGAGGGACTTCCAGACTCTGAAACAGACACTGTTCCACGATTCTTGCCATTCAGCGATGCCCGTCTGAGAGGTACAAACTCTGAGAAAGAAAGTGATGATATTTTGCAAGAAGCTGTGCCTCCTCTGAATCGATTGGACACTACTGAGCCTGATCTTTTGTTCAAGGACCAAACATTGCCTGGAAAGGATCGTTATAATTTGCGACCGAGAGTCATGGGACAAATAAATAAAGATAAATAAAGTTTTTATGATTTTTCTGTTTGCAGGTTAACTCTCCACCGAGGATCTACTCATTTTTGTTTTTCGGACCGCCATCCGGGTTCAGCTGTAGGGTCGCGGTGCCAAGTCTTTGGAGTGCAAGCCTGAGACACTAGGTCGAAGGTTCTGGTTGGCCTAAGGGAGTTGCCCTGGGTTGACAGAGGCATTCCTTAGCATAGAACACCCTACCATCGCGAGCAGCATATTTAGTTAGGATGGATTTCTTCGAGTTGGAGAGACCTGCAAGGACAACGACTTTTAAGAAGAAGATATACAAACTGATATCAAGGAAAAGTTTTTTAATACCATGTTTGTTTTTGCTATTGAGTTTAATGATATTTTTAATTGGTTATGTGACATTCTCTTTCAAAGTGACGTTTATTCCCACTGTGCAACCTACACCTACACCCACTATTTCTTCTCATTCTTTTCATCCTTTGCCTGAACATGAGGTAGTTAGACGATTGGAATTTGCCAATAATTCCTTTATTCAACTTTTGCACCAACACCAGTTAGTGATGAACACGACAAACTGTTGGATTTGTGGTCTAATGCCCCATATGACCGATAAAGGTATTCCGTACTTGGTTTTGCCTTTTAGTTTAAATGGTTCTATTTGGGCTTACAGAACGATGTTTATCTATGCCCATAGTGTCTATCCTCAACGTTCACCGAAAGACAATCCGAAGAATAGTGCTGTAGCTAGAGGTATAGTCGATATGGTTAAAGGAACTAAGGCAGTTGAAACTATTCCGACAGATGAGAAACAACCAGATAGTGGTTGGGATATTACTGGATATGGAGTTAGTCTGAGTGTTAACCAGCGAGCGAAGAGTTCTCCACCGATTTGGATAGTGCCCCATCAGGGTCGCTATTGTCTGCAGGGTAATGGCAAGAATCCGAGAGCTCAGCTAGGGAAGAGCGTTTGTACTGAAACCTACGTATTTAGGTCTCAGTCTTCCCCAGCATTCTTAGCTGCTAAGGGTACCTACTTTGTTTGCTATGACAAAGCATATACATGGTTGCCCCCTGATTTTTCGGGCACATGTTTTGTTTCTTTCCTGTTGCCCCCCACTTTTACAGCTGCGGCAGATTACCATAAGACGAGAGTTGCCAGAGGTGTATTTAGTCAGGAAGACACTGCAGAGCAAGAGTTGGGAGATTTCTTTAAGGGTTTTCTGCCGTTCTGGGGACCGATGGCTAACAGCAGGAATATTCGCCAGTTCACGAGAGTGGTTGAGTCCACCATAGTCGAAACTGCTGGTGCCCTTAGTAACTGGACTGCTGAGCTCCAGTCGGATAGACTTATGACACTTCAAAATAGGGTTGCCCTTGATGTCATATTAGCAGACAGAGGTGGAGTATGTAAACTGATTCAATCGAGCTGCTGCGTTTTCATTCCTGACAACGCTCTGTCAGTCTTCCAGGCCATTTCAAAGCTACATAAGATCTCCGATTCTGTCCATTTGGATAAAGGAGATTGGTCATTGATGGGATGATTATGGGGATTGATATCCACTTGGGGTTGGAAAATGCTGATGGTCATTGGGATGGTTTTGGCTATCCTTTTCCTGTTCTGTCTCTGTGTACAGTGTGCTCCTGCTATTTGTGGCCTTTGTGCTACTTCGTGTGCAAGGAGACCTGTCCGGAGAGAGTTACTAAGTAATAGGATGATGCTACAACAACATATCGATGATCTGATGAATATAGATCCAGATTCAGACTGACATGAGTTTGGGTTTGTTGCCTATGTAAGGGCAAAAGGAGGGTCTGTAGTTCCATGGTTTGAGGGTCTGAGGTTTGGTGGTTCCGAACCCGTTCAATAAAGGTCGTCGGAAATAGACGATTTTGGTGTCAGCAGACCACAAATCACGAGTGCGGTATGTACGAGTGTTTTCGTCTTAATCTATCAATGAGAACACTACGTATTCAGGGATTTCGTTTGAACCTTCGGGTTCCGTTTTGTGTACGGCAGCCATTTTGTGTGGTTGCCCTCACATATGGCCGATGACTGCGGCCGAACGAGTCTTTGGGACACGTACACCTTAGCTGACTTCTGAATGACCTGTCCGAACTGACTCCCTTGCCCGAGGCTGACCTTGTTGAGCCAGTTCCTTGCTAAACAGCTGGTCAGATAAAGATCAAAGAGCAGGACATGCCGAAGTTTACAGTACACTGCACCCACCTTTCTATCTTGTTACCAATCTGTTTCTGCTCCTTCCTTTATGACATAATCACTGATTTGGGTTGAGGGTTTTATGATGGGTTTGTCCGGCCTGATTGAACAGGATAATGGAATGTGCTTGGTCATTTCTGGTGGGCTGGACAATGGAAAAGTGGGATTGTCGTCATGCGCTACTTTTGAAATGTCATGTTCCTATTGGTCAGTTTGTATAGAATCAATGTTAGTCTGGAATGTTGCCTGAGGCTTGATTTTTGGCATAAAAGACCATTCTCCGCTCATTGAATTTGTGCAGTCTCTAGCGAACCACCCGCGTTGTGCTTCGTAGACCTCTGTTCCTGGTTGCAGCCAATAAACTTTGGTCTTTGACGTCATCAAGAAGTGTCCTGTGTCTCTGTTTGCCAAGGCAGGGGAACTCGAAGGCATTGGGCGTTTTCCCTGACGCCGCTGGGTTCTAAAACCCGGTCCTTCATCCTGACATGGTCAGGTTCCCTGTAGATCTTACTCGTCACAGGCAGACTGTCACCAGTGTCCACCTCATGGGTGCACCAGTTAGTCTGACTAGGTGTAAATGAAAACATATGTCTAAAAGACTGTAGAACCTGTCTGCAGTCATGTTGCTTCTGGTCAATGAGGCTGCCAGCTAAGGCCACACCATCAACTGAACTATCATCAGGGTTATGGGATAACAGGTCTTGGAGAGGGTCACTCTCTTCCTCCTGCTCCCCATCTGTAGCCATGAGCAAGCCCATGTCTGCCCTGTCCACATATGCTTTCAGTCTGTTTACATGGAGCACCCTGTGGGGGCTCCTAGGGGTGCCAAGGTCCACCACGTAGGGGACCTCTCCCTTTTCTCAATTATGGTGTGGGGTCCAGACCATTTGTCTTGGAGGGCTGCTGGGGCCACTGGCTCCAACACCCACACCTTCTGCCCTGGCTGGTACTCAGTCAGCACAGTCTTTTGGTCATGCCAAGCTTTTTGGAGTTCTTGGCTGGCCTTAAGGTTTTTGGAAGCTTTCTCCGTGTATTCAGCCATCCTGGAGCGGAGACCAAGTACATAGTCCACTATGTCAAGTTTAGGCTTTTTGAGAGGTAACTCCCATCCTTCCTTCACAAGACACAAGGGACCCCTTACAGGATGCCCAAACAAAAGCTCAAAAGGGCTGTAGCCAACCCCCTTTTGTGGGACCTCTTTGTAAGCAAAGTGAAGGCAGGGTAAAAGGATGTCCCATCTTCGCCTAAGCTTTTCAGGTAACCCTTTTATCACCCCTTTTAGGGTCTTGTTAAATCTTTCAACAAGCCCATTGCACTGTGGATGGTAGGGTGTAGTGAACTTATAGTTAACACCACACTCTTTCCACATTGCTTTTAGATATCCAGACATGAAGTTGGTACCTCTGTCTGAAAGTACCTCCTTTGGAAAGCCCACTCTGGAGAAAACTCCAAGTAGGGCCTGTTGTGGTCCTCAGGGGAATCGCCTCTGGATACCTGGTGGCATGATCCACCCACCAGTATAAATCTATGCCCAGATGCCCAGATGCTTTTGGAGGGTCCATTGCTCCAACAATGTCTATCCCCACTCTCTCAAAGGGTACCCCCACCACAAGTAGTGGTATGTAAAATGTAAATGTAAATTGATACTTGTATAGCGCACTACTCACCCACAAGGGTCTCAAGGCGCTTGTATGAATACCGCTGCTGAACCCATCCTGGCTTTCCCTGTGAGGCGTCCACTCCTGGGCACCCCCAAGGTAGAGGCCAGGCATCCTTAGCGTTGTGGGGGCCGTTGTGGAGATTTCCCAGAGTTGCAGAGTGGGACTCCATGATTGGAATAGGCACCAAGGCGAGAATTATCATGTCCGTGGAATTTTGAGCTCAAGACCCACTGAGGCGGGGAATTGAACCCTGGGCCCAGATAGACCTCTGCATCAGGGTCTGCCGCTCTAATCATTGAGCCACACTTCTCCACGGGGGGCCTTTGTGGTGCCACCTGATTTGCCACTGGCTTGGCAAGTAGCACAGGAGCAACAAAACTCCTTTGTATCTTCTGACATATGGGGCCAGTGAAAGTGAGGGACAAGCCTGTCCCAAGTCTTGTTCTGGCCTAGGTGTACTGGTAGAGGAATATCATGAGCCAAGGTTAGAAGGAAGCCCCTAAATTGCAGAGGTATGACCAACCTCCTGGAAGCACCAGGCTTGGGGTCTCTAGCCTCTGAATAAAGGAGCCCATCATCCCAATACACTTTATGGGTACCTTGAGCATTCCCAGCAGCCTCAGAACCAGCCTGCTTTCTGAGGGGTTCAAGAGAAGTACAAGTTAACTGAGCCTGCCCCAGATCTGCCCTTGAGGGTCCCCCTGTCGCCAGAAACTCAACCTGATCAGGTTCAAGCTCCTCCAGGACAGTCTCCTCTTGGATCACAGAATCATCCTCCTGAGAGGGCTGATACTCAACCTGGGGCAAGTGGGAAGGCACTGCCTTAACCCTCTTGCTCTTCCTCTTAGGTTGTGCTTGGTCTATAGTTTCAAGATCCAGCACAGGTTCAGGTAAGCACTCTTTGGCCTGTGACCTGGTCACAGCAAGGACATGTGCTGAAATACCTAGCATCTCTGCATGAGTCCTGTACTTCACTTCTGACCATACCGAGTCCTCTAGACCATTGCCCAAAAGACATTCAACTGGGAGGTCTACACTTACCACAACTCTTTTGAGGCCAGTTACCCCTCCACAGGAGAAATTAACAACTGCCACACTATGGGAAGTAGTGACATTGCTAGCATTGGTCACTAGGTAATTATCACCCAGTTTAATTTGTCCAGGGTCCACAAAGCTAGGTGTCACCATAGTGACACTGGCACCTGTGTCCCTGTAGGCCTGAGCCGCTTTATCATTAATCAAAGGCGTATGCCTGTACTTGCCCAAAGTATTGGGACTCATAGTAGTGGACATATCCATGTCCACATCACAGATCAAGACTGCCTGAGTAGGAATCCTGACTAAGCCAGACTCCACCTCAGTACTCATGGTTAATCACACTAACCCTTTAGGCTGGCTGTACTAGTGGGTGCAGGTGCCTTAGGGGCTGCAGTGGCAGGGGCTGTACCTTTATTAGTGCACTCACTAAACCAGTGGGAAACAGACTTACAGTAATTACACCAAGGTTTCTTTGGGCCATCATTCTTCTTCTTTTTCTTTCCAGTTTGGGACCCCCCCTCATTAGTAGTATTTTGGGGGCCTGAAGAAGACTTCTGGTATTTTTGTTTCTGATGTCCACCCTTCTGGTCTGCCTTTTTCTGGTCACCTCCATGGTTCTGGGGTTCCTGCTTAACCCTGGTTCTGACCCATTTGTCTGCCTTCTTTCCCAATTCTTGGAGAGAGGTCAGATCTGAGTCAATCAGGTGTTGGTGCAACAACTGGTTCTGACAGTTACTAAGGATTTGTTCTCTCATGATCAAATTATACAATCCTGTATAGTCCTTAACTTTACTACCAAGCAACCAACCTTCCAGAGCCTTAGTGGCACAATCAACAAAATCAGTCCAGTCCTGAGTCTGAGCTTTTTGGGTATCTATGAACAACAACCTGTATTGCTCAGTGGTTAGGCCAAACCCCTCAATAAGAGCACTCTTCGGGACAGTGTAGTGTTTAGAATCCTCAGGTCTAACAGTGAGGAGCTTGTCTCTCCCTTTTTCTGAAAAGGAGAGCCACAAGATTGCTGCCCACTGATCTTGAGGAACCTGCTGTACCATGCAGGCTCTCTCCAGAGCAGTTATCCATTTGTGGATGTCATCCCCATCTCTGTAGGGGGGCACAATCTTACTTAGGTTTCTATGATCACAGGACCTGTCTTTATCCTTAGGGATACTGCTGCCACCAGTGGAATCTAATCCACTTAATTTTTGTTCCCTTGCTAAAGCAAGTTTAGGTTGGGCAGGGCTATCATTGGCCCTGCTAAGTCTTCTGACCTGAACCTGGCCTTCCCCCTGATCATCTGACTCATCCCCATCTCCCTCCTCATCTTCTGGAGTGATGGTGTCATCTTCTCTGGGGTCCCCATCTCCTGTATTAACTGGGAGGGCTTCTTCAGCCTTCCCAATATCAGCTGTCTCCAGGATATGTATCAGGATGGGGATTGTGGGGTTATGACCCCTTTTCAGCCCTCTTGAGACGCACAAGGCTCTCAATTCTCTGAAGCTGAGTTTTTCATAGCTGGATGGTGCCTTGGGGGGGTCACCCACAGGTAGAGAACTGATGATTCACCTGTGCCAGCCATGACTAGTGAGGTGAAGGTGTGTGCACCTACCTACACTATGTGTTTACCTACTTGAACCTCTCTAGAGGTTGTAGTCATGGTGTGCTAGGCCCTTTGGTCTACAAACACTAAGTTCAGTAGAACTTAAGTATATTAAAGCTTTGTTTTTATGTACCTAAGGTACTTGATGTGATCTTTCAAATGATATTGTCAAAGATTACAATTGGTAAAACAAACAGCAAGCTCAAATCCCAACCGCTGCACACCAATGTGAGATGTTGGCCTGGTATATAATGATCTCTATTCTAGCGAGCACCTTGCACCAGTCCAAACGACCCTTATGGTGATTGGTTGTAAGTCAAAATTATAGACCAGCTATCCTAATGGTAGCATGGACAAAAGCAGTCTTAGGCTAAACTCAAGAAGGCATGTGAAGCCAGCTGTTTTACCATATGCAATCCTTTTAACATCAAATGAAAGGACACCACACAAGTTATATATTATAAAATATAAGTATTTATTTCTAGAATATCCCCTATACTCTTTATGAGCACAGAAGCACAAGTGTTAAACAAAGAACTTCATATAACATACAATAAGCTGCACAATTATGGATAGGCAGAGTGGCCACTCAAACCATATATTAAAAAAGTGGTATAAGTACCTCGTCACGAACAATGGTAAGGCCTAGGGCCTTGAGAATCGCTGGGACTACACTGGACTAACGAAGGTTAGGATATAGGAGGCCCACAGGATGCGGGTGCAGTGTCTATAGGCAACCACGTTTACCACACAAGTCAATGGTGCGTAAAAATTAGACAGTTATAGGTTTGGGAGTCTTCCGACTGGACTAGAACTTAGCCACTTGAAAGTAGGGCACTAGGGATATGAATCACTACAGGGGCACCGGAGTACCCTCGTTACCTCACCCACAGGAAGCGGGTGCATAGGTGCAAAAGTGCTTCGGGTTTCTTCGTGGAGTTCTATGGAGCCTGGAGGAAAAGATGCTGCAGGCGACCAGGAGAGAAGAGTCCGGTTGGATCCAAGGGTGGATCGAAGATGTAGAGTACCTGAAAGCAGAGGGGACAGAGTCTAGGTCACTAGCCAGTGACCAGGATGGAACCAGGAAGGAACCAGGCAATGTCGGGTTGCGATCAGGTGCTGTTGAGTAGTTTGTCTCCGCTGCCACGTGGACCAGGAAGTATCGATGACAACCAGGAGTTAAACACGGGCTGACCCACAAAGGCTCTCGCTGTCAGCGGTGTCGGTTCTCAAATCAGAATCAACAGGCCTTAGCAAATGCAACCCATGCAGGACTCAGAGATGGCTTCTGGATCGGACCAGCAAGGTCAAATTGGTGGCTCCTTTTCAGGGGAGCTAGGGCCAGTCTGAAGCAACCAGACCAGCAGTTTAAAGTTGAAGGTTCGTCGTCGCAGAGGCCACTAGCCAAACGGGCAAGTGACCAGACAACGCGTCAAGCAGGAAAAGTACAAAAGGGCCCCACGCAGCACTCGGTGAGTGTGGAGAGGTGTTCTTCGGTGCACAGGCTGCTCGGGATGGGGCTTCTTAATTCCCAAAGTACAGCTTTGAGGATGCCTCAGGAGCTGCACAGGAAGCACTTCTCTGGCTTTCCAAGATGGCCGGTCCCACGTCTCACGTCGCCTCCACGGGTCTCAGCTTTGCTAGGACTGTGGATCGGGCTGTTGGAAGTCTGGGAGTCCAGGTCTTGTTGGTTTCTGTCGTTCGAGCTCCGGCAGGAGCAACGGCAAAGAAAACCTTTGAGCGCTGATGGTGCCTGCTTGCACAGAGTGGCCACTCCTTGACCACAAGGGAGATTCCTCAGTCTTCTACGTCGAGTAGGATGTCGAAGGGTCCAGAGTTTTGTATCAAAGTTTCTGTCAGGATGATCTGATGTGCCATGGCACAGCTCCTACCTTTATTCCAAATCAAGGGGCTGGATCTCCTGCTAGGTCCCTCCTATGGGTGGGACCCAGGAAGGGGGTGGTTACACCCCTTTCCCTTTGTCCAGTTTTGCACCAGAGCTGGGGCTGGAGTGCCCCAGCACTGGTTTGAACTGGGCTTTGCCTGGGACACCTTGTGCGCCCCAGGCAGAGTCTAGTTTCATTCAGCCCTCCCTGCCCCAATCCACTATCTCCTGTCTGGGGTGATGGAACACCTCCCTGTGACAGGAAACCTTTTGTCCAGGCCTCCCTTGCCAGAGTTTCGGTCAGCAGCAGGAGGCCAGACTTGTGTCTGTGGCAGCAGCATCCATTTTGTGATGCTGAGGCTCTGGTTAGATTTAACCGCGTTTAAGGAAAGTAACATGTCTTCTCCCTCTAGAAGGGTGGAATGCTACCCCCGTCGCCAGAACTGGGGAGGGGGTAGTATTCCAAAGCGTATGACACCTTACACAACATGTTTTGATAAAGCCAAACCAAAGTTAGCAAGTAACCGCGAGGATTATAATGCACTTAAGAGTATATGGTATGGCAATATCCCAGAACAGCTATAAGGACATGGTTCCGAAAGCTGCAGACAGGCTCAGCTCATGCTAGAGCACCATCTCACATAAAACCAAGCACTCTGCCTCCAGGATTGTTCAGGCCTGCCATAGGAGTGACTTATAGGTGTATATGTGTCCAGATATAGGTTGAGACATAGGTATACTATATCTAAGCAAGGGGTGATTACACTACCTTGCCCCAGCTGAGTGATCAGCCAGTTTTGTTAGTTTGGATGGCCAGCCAGGGGTGGCAAAAGATATGTTGCAGCCCTTGGTAGGCCTTGATGCACCTATGCCCTGGGTACCTATAGTACACTGTACAGGGGCTGATAAGGTGACCCAATACCCAATTAGTAATGTACCTAGAGTACATGTTGTGAATTTAGAGAGAGAACAGCAGGGCTGTGGGTCTGATTAGCAGGCCCACAGCCACATTAAGTCGAAAACCAGTGAAGCAAAAAGCAAAAAATAGGGTGACCATAGGAAAGCAGATCCTACTCTCCTACAATGATTGATTACACCTCAGAGATAGCCTGGCACATGGGAAAGGGTTGAAAGGGATACTTGTACACTTCAGAGAACAGTCTTGAAGTTACTCCCTATCAAAGGCACTTTTGGGTATAGGTTCTAGGTCTCTGATCCCCTACAATCAGACACTTCTGGATCTTAAGCTGAACTTCTGTCAGAAGGACTGCTGTGCTGCTTATAAGACTCAACTGGACTGCTTTTCTGCCTGTGGACCTGCTGCCAGACTCTGCCTTCCCTCCAAGTGGTCTCCAAGGGCTTGCCTCCTCTTTTTCTGAGGTCTCAGGTACACAAAATACATCCTACAATTCTGCTGGTGCTGCTGGGCTCTTCCTTCTGTGAGTTCTACCCTTGCCTAAGGTGCCCCCTCCAATCTCTGGGCCTCAGAAGAGGATTCTGCAGCTGTTTCAATCAAAACCCGACACACTGCATTAACTGCATGAGAAGTTAGACCGCCTCACTCTTCAACAGAGGTTCTACAGCCTGTGCAGCTCAACGACGACGCCCGCACAGCTTGATTACAATGCATTGCATTCACTTCAATGAGGCTCGACGCTGACGCGGGACCCCCTTTCCACGTCTTGCCGACAACACAGTAGACTCTCTGCATCATCAAAAGCTCAATCCAAGGTATTTCTTCATCTGGACCTGTCTCGGTTCTGTAGCCGGCCTGCCGTTGATCCTGGTTTCATCTTTAAAAAAATCCATATCTTGACTTCTAATGATTGGATTTTTTTGTTTTGGTCTTATTTTGCTCAGATACATCTTCTCTATTTTTACTAAACCTGTGTGGAGATTTTTTGTGGTGTATTCATTGTGTTACTGTGTGTTTGCTGCTCAAATACTTTACACATTGCCTCTTAGATAAGCCTGACTGCTCTGTGCCAAGCTATCAGAGGGCGAGCACAGGTTATCTTTTAGTGTGTATCTGCCTTACCCTGACTAGGATTTTGGTTCCTGCTTGTACAGGGTGCATACTCTTACAGTCAGAAACCCAATTTTTAAAAGGGATGGCATGAGCTTCCTATTTGCTTCAACTGGATGCCCTCGCAGGTGATTGTCTACTCTATAAAAATCGATTGATTGATTGGTTGATTGATTTATTGACTGACGTGTAAATAATATAATTTTTTTTATGTAGGAATTTGTTCTTTGATTTAAACTTCGGAAAAATCATTTACATTTAATTTACTATATTTCCATTGAGTCAGATTTTAATACAAACATGTAATAGTGCTGTAGCATTTAAGTAAATATAGAAAATGAATTATACTAATATTGAACAGAAAATATTTGTAATATTTATTTTTAAACTACATACATTTTCTTAACATGTTGCCTATACTTCACCACAGGGAGACATTGCAGTCAGGGCAGATATATCTGCCTAGTAAATATAAAGGAAAATGTAAAAAAAAAAATTGGCAATTAATTAACTATTACAAGGGGTGTATAGAATGAATGAAAATTAATGAAATTATTTTTATTATAAAGTGTATTGCTACATTATTATTCAAATTAAAAAAGTTTATTAAAATATTTTATAATTAAATAATACATATGTACGATTTTTATATTTTCTAACACTAAATTATGATTTTTTTTAGGTATTTTAAATATTTTATTTATTTTAATTTAATATTATTTCCAATTGGGATTTATTTTGAGTCCCTTTCTCTATTATTTTCTCTGGGAGCATGTTGCTCTACCTGTGGTTGGCCATATGTAGCACTGGACATAGTGCTATTTTTGAGGGGGGGGGGCTAGGAGAGAGGGGGATTGAGAAGTAATTTACTTCCAGAGATTGTGAATGCCAAAAAGTAGTAAACGCTTTCAAAAGTGTAAACATACTCAAAAGTGTAAGTTAATTTTGTGAATCAGGCCCATTATGTTTACATGCACACACCTATAAAATCGTGCATATATGCAGAGGTATAATAGATACAAACTCCATCTTGTATCTTCCATGCCTCATTTGAGGCATAGAATACAATGATCCAAGCATACCAGTTAAGCGAACAGGAGCAAAAACAGCATTGAGTCATTCACATGGCTTCCTCACTTGACATCAGACTTTATCGCACACTTCAACATTTGTCACACAGCAGTTTTTGATCCTAGCCCACCTTGTAACAAGTGGGGAACGGGGTGGACTACAAGTGAGTTATGTGCAGCACGCACAAGCCATATCAACAATGATGCCTGGCTGAGTTATTATGGACATGTGTAGCACTGCTGAAGTTTCATGTCTACCTGACTCTTGCTCGAAATGAACGCCGGGCTGCCATACACTGATTGTATTGCAATGGGAAACATATATATTTATGGATGCATTGGGCAGAAAATCGGAGGAAAGCCATAGCCCTAAAGCACAAGCCACTATTTATTAACTCTGGTGGATATAAAACAAAAAGACTGCCGTGATTAACATGAAAACAAATCTTTGCAGTAAAGTAAAAACGGAGTTCCTCATTTATGGCGAATTGGTGTAGGGCAGCGTCGCAAGTCTTCATGCTGCGCTGCTCTACAGCAATGTCAAAGGGCAGGAATGCACTGTATTCATGAAATACAGTGCATTCCTGTCCTTTCACCCTATGCTGGTGCACAATTTGCTGCCTAGCACCAACACAGGCACCCTTGCACCACAGTGCAAGTATGTCTGCATTGCATGCAGGATTGTTTTTCTGCAGGTAAGAGAACCATTATGCACCAAAACAATAGCAAGAAGTGTTTCTTCTTTCCCTGTTAGTTGTAGAATGCAGCACACATTAAAAGAGGAAAAAACAAGGAGAAATAAAAATATTTCTCTGCATAACACCTGTTCTGGGGAGATGTAAGATTTTTGCACTGCCCCAGGTTTAGGTGATTAAGTAAATCTATGTCAATGTCAAAATCCATGGGTTTTGCATGAGAACACCCACCACAAAGCCCATGAGGGCAGATTTATGAAGGCCTTGCGCCGCCGGTGCGTCATTTTTAACATGGGAAAAAGTGACGCACCGGCGGCGCAAGTCCTTCATAAATCTGCCCCATGGAACACATCCATGGCGCAGAATAAGACAACGCAGCAACCTGCGCTGATATGACTTACTCCATATCTATGAGGCCACGCAAAGCAACACAGACTGGCCTTGTGTGGCCTCATAGATATGACTGAGAGACTTGTGCTGCTGGATCGTCAAAAAAGTGACCCCCGGCAGGTCAAGCCTCCCATAAATAAGCCCCTAAGCATTTATGTTAAGTATTATCCGCATGGCCACAACAATGTGCTGCTAAAACAGATTGATAAATCTAACCTCAAGTGACAAGTAGCTTTTTACGTGTCCCACGATCTTTGTATGCAAAAGATGCTGATCTGCTAGTTAATAAAATGCACCACACCAAAATTGCAACTTCATTAACAGTATTAACAGTAAAATGAGGTGAGGTAAGAGGCAGGTTCAGACTGCTTTCTTGTCATTCTTTCAATAGTGGGCTTACAATTAGTCTAGAGGCTAGCAATAAATAAAAACAGTTCCAAAGTGAAAAAACACAACTATGATCAAGGAAGAAATGTAAACACATCAGAATATTTCTCAGATGTTATTTCTGAAAAAAATGATTGTTTATTTTTAAGTAAAGTTGCTTTACCTCAAAAAAGTGACAGAAAACAAAACATAATAATCATAAATAACTGAAAAATATGATGCGTTTAGATATTTGCATCTCACTTCAATGAAGCATTTATTTATTACTCAGAATGGCTTGCTTTTACATAGGAGAACACCATTTTCAAAGGGTTCTCTTTTCAGAAAATAGTCCCTGCTATCGGCCGCAACTCGTGAAAACAATACACCCCATGCATTGAAATGGGGCAAACCAAAGGCGTCGGAATAATACACCTAAGACTCAATAGTTTATGCTGACAGAGACATAGCTCTCGACCTAAAGTCTAGAAAAGTAACAATTGTTTTGGTGCCCTGTCAATAAGAGGACGGCCCCAATCATGTCAGTTCACTTTTGCATTTGTCTGTATGAGTTGAAAGTAAACACTATCTGACAGTGCAAATATATGGCATTTAATTGTGTTCTCTTTCTTGTTGGCTGCTGACTTGCTGAACATAGCAGGAAGAAAAGCAAATTTGCTGTTTCTTCTGCAAAAAAGAATAACGTATTGTTAACAGATCAAAGTAGTAACAATGTAGAAGTGTTACAAACTGTAGAAGAGTTTCAAATGTTATTTTGGCCTCTTATATGCAATACTATGTTATTTTTTTTTCTTTTGCAAGCTGGCCTTGACACCAGTGATGAGAAAGCGCTCCAAAGCCCACTTTAAAAAAACAAGACAACAAAAGCAGAGTAAAAGGCATGCAGATACACCTCTGTAAATCATACACACGGAGCCTGTAATAATTGTCTTGTTAAAAATTCTTCTCTCATTTCTTCACCAAGCCTAAAGCGAAAAGAAATAAAACACGTATTTTGGTCTCTGTGAACAGTTGCCAGTTGCCCTCCCCTTCCTTATCTCTCCTCTTTGCTGCACCCATAAGGATTGTTTCATATGGAGGCCATAAACATGTCCTCAAGGATAACTTCCACCGAGGGTTTTAATTAACCTACAGATCATAAGCGAAAAGCCTAGCATGTAAACACAAGCACTTGCCATTACATCTTCTTGCTTTCATTAACATTGCATTAAAAGCGCAATAGATCCCATTGTGTAGAAGTAAGAGGTTGGTACAAGGTTGGTACATTTTTTGCTGCTACTGTTTTGGGTTCCCTTGCAGAGTGGTAAGGGTAGAATGAAGGTGGAGTAGTCAAACAATTAAAACCGGTGCTTATTTTTTTAATAAAAAATAATAATAAGTGCCAGTGCCCTTGGCAGGAGGCAACTGCACCATGCACCATCAGTTGCCCCTGCCAGCGCTACTAATAACAGTATGAACATAAAAACTAACCATCACACTCTTACAAGTATGACTATTCTGCCTATAACTGGCCCCCAACGCAATAAGAATGGCTCGGACGGCAGGTATTAGTCATTTTTACAGTACGTTGAATGAATAACCAACTGTTGTTGTCCGCATTTCTATATTAGATACACAGCGCCACCATGTGGCAGACTGTCAGAAGTCTCAGTGTTGATAATTAAGTGCCGGTGCCAAGCACCAGAAACCATGGGCTCAAATTAACCCCTTCGCTGCTAGGCCTTTTCCCCCCTGTGCTAGGCATTTTTCTGGCTATTTGGAGTTGTTCGTACTTAGGCCCCTGTAACTTTTTGACCACATAAGGTATTCACGTCAAAATTACGTCCTTTTTATTCCATCATCGTGGGGATTCTAAGGGTACCCAGGGTTTGTGGATTCCCTTGGAGGGGACCTAGAAATTAGCGAAATACTGCAACAAATAGGAAAAAAGGGCTCCAGATGAAAGTGTCTGTTTTTTCCTGCAAATGGTATCAAAAAAGGGGCTGTGGTCCAGAAATCACCATCTTCCCAGCTTTCAGGTACAAGCAGACTTTTGTCAGGAAACCAAAATCTTTTGCATAGTTTTGGCATTTTTCTGGGATATAGCCTATTCTTGTTGCATTTTGTGCTTTCAACCTCCTTCCAGTTAATGGTAGAAATGGGTATGAAAGCAATATTTGATCCTGAAAAGCTATACATTTTAGAAAAGTAGACAAAATTCTGCAAGGGGTCATTTGTGTGGATCCCTCAAGGTTTCTTCATAGAAACTACCAGTTAAATATAGTAAAAAATGAAAATTAGTTGAAAAAAACAGCCATTTGTGTCAACATTTTCACCTGTAACTTCTTCTAATTATTACAGTTGTTTGAAGGCAATATACCGTTATAATTGCTGGACCTTTCTGGTTGTGGGGATATATTGGACTTGTAGGTTCACCAAGAATCCGACGAACCCAGAGCCAATACCTAAGCAGCGTCTTGCAATGGTTTTTTATTATGTACCAGGTATATAGCAATTATTTTGGGAAAATGTATACATGGAAAAATTGGTATGAAAGACACCTATGTATTTCTTAAATGGGAACAAAATATAGAGTTTAGAAACATTAGATATTTGCACATTTCCGAAATTGGGAGTACCCATACTAGCATGAGAATTATAGGTCCTTTTTCAAAATGACTTCTTTTTTACACATTGTCTTTCATTTGGTAGGCAGAAATACATTGAAAATCAATAGGTAATAACAGTTGTTCTACAATTCTGTGTTACCCTTAGTCTCCAAATAAAAATGGTACCTCACTTGTGTGGGTAGGCCTTGAGCCCACAACAGGAAACAGCTCAAAACGCAATGTGGACACACCACATTTTCATAATGAAAAATGACCCTTTTTTTGCAAAGTGCCTAGTTGTGGTTTTTTAACCCTAGCTCTGCCTGCACCTAAGGAAACCTAGCAAACCTATACATTTTCGAAAACTAGACACTAAGGGGAATCAAGGATGGGGTGAATTGATTGGCTCTCACCAGGTTATGTCAACCAGAATCCCTTGCAAACCTAAAGAATTGTCCAAAAAAACACCTTTTCCTCACATTTCTGTGGAGGGAAGTCCCGGAATCTGCGTGAATCCACAGATTCTACCTACCCCACATTCCCCAAAGTCTTGCGAGAAAAATGGTACCTCACTTGTGTTGGTAGGCCTAGTGCCCGTGACAGGAAATGGCCCAAAACGCAAGGTAGACACACCACATTTTCACAGTGAAAAATGACCCTTTCTTTGCAAAGTGCCTAGCTGTAGATTTTGAACCCTAGCTCTGCCGGCACCTAAGAAAACCTAGCAAACCTATACATTTTTACAAACTAGACAACCAGGGGATTCTTGGGAGGTATGACTAGTGTGGATCTCCCAACCCTGGGGATTCTATTACCCAGAATCCCATGCAAACCTCAAATGTTGCTGAAAAAATCACTTGTGTGGGAAAGTTGTGGCATCACCGGGCTGACACAAATTTCCTTCCACCCAGCATTTCCCCAGGTCTCCTGATAAAAAAGGGCCTCATTCATGTTGGATGCAAAAACAACAGTTGATGGACAGAATGCAGAACAATGTCATACATTCACCCCAGTACAGAGATCTGGGCCTAAATCCATAATTTTTTTGCTCACCATGCCATTCCAGTTTGAACCCAGCCATATGCAAATGAGTCTTGACCCTGTGCCTCATGGGAACAGTCCAGCCCGAACTGACAAGCCAGGTCCTCCCTGGACTGGAAACAAGCATCCTAGGACAGGTTTCGCGATGTCACCCCTCTTCAGCCAGGATAGCTTGATTCCAGTGGCATGGAGAGCGTGGGACTCACGTCTGAGCATACCCGTCCCACTCGGGGTAAAAATGCAAAAACAACAGTTGATGGACAGAAAGTAGAACAATGTCATACATTCACCCCAGTACAGAGAAGTGGGCCTAAATCCATAGTTTTTTTGCTAACCATGCCATTCCAGTTTGAACCCAGCCATATGCAAATCAGTCTTGACCCTGTGCCTCATGGGAACAGTCCAGCCCGAACTTCCAAGCAAGGTCCTCCCTGGACTGAAAACAAGCATCCTAGGACCGGTTACCAAGCTTTCAACCCTCTTCAGCCAGGATAGCTTGATTCCAGTGGCATGGAGAGCACAGGACTCAAGTCTGAGCATTCCCGTCCCACTCAGGTGAAAAATGCAAAAACAACAGTTCGCAAGCCATACCTCCCTGGCATCCCACGGGTGTCTAGTTTTCAGAAATGTGTTGGTTTGGTAGGTTTCCCTAGATGGCCGCCGAACCCGTGGGCAAAAACCCAGGTGACCCCCCTTGCAAAACCAGGTCGTTTTGTGATAGGGAACATTGATGTTGCCTCAATACGTTTAGGGACGTTGCCTGTCGCAGGTATTTGGGCCTCCGACACAAGTGAGGCACCATTTTTATCGAGAGACCTGGGGGAATGCTGGGTGGTAGTAAATTTGTGATGCCACAACTTTCCCACACAAAAATTTATGGAAAAAGTGATTTTTTCAGCTAAATTTGAGGTTTGCAGGGGATTCTGGGTAAGAAAAAGTTGGGGGATCTACGCAAGCCATACCTCCCTGGAATCCCATGGGTGTCTAGTTTTCAGAAATGTGTGTGTTTGGTAGATTTCCCTAGCTGTCCGCCGAGCACGGGGCCAAAAACTCAGGTGACCCCCTTGCAAAACCAGGTAATTTTGTGTTAGGCAATTTTGATGTCGCCTCAATAAATTTGGGGCCCTTGCCTGTCACGGGTACTTGGGACTCCCACACGAGTGAGGCACCCTCTTTATCAGGAGACCTAGGGAATGCTGGGTGGTAGGAAATTTTTGTGAGGGAAATGTATGCTTGCTTTTGCTTTAGAATGTTGGTGGCTGTCATATACATACTGCACAGTTGTTATACTTACCCCAGTCTCCAGCAAAGTCAATCCTGTCTGTATTTGGGCACCCCAAAAGCTGCGATGGCATGTCCCATATGAGTAGCAGGCTACAGTGGAATTCAAGGATCTACTGCAGGATTTGAGGATCCTGGGATTCAAGGATCTGCTTCAGGATTCAAGGATCTCTTAATCTATAAAAGTCATACCTATAGCATGGCCAGGTGCTTGGTTTCCCTCCCTTTTGATGAGAGGACACCTCTGCTTGGGCTCCACTACTCACTTGTGTACCTCTGCTTGGGCTCAGTTGAGCTGTGTTTCTGACTCCCTGTTTGAAATCATCTTCAAGCCAGCTATCGAGACCATCTTCCCAGATACTTTCTGTTTTCAGTGCTTATTGAAAATCTTTCTGCAGCATCACCTCAAAGACTTTCCGTGCATGCTTGGAATTATTTCATCTCCCCTTGTGCAGTCTTCAATGTTACGTATTTCTTGTTTGGGCTGTAGGACTGTTGTTGACCCCCGGTACTATCCCCTATACCATGCACAGGAACTCAGCCATGTTCTCAAAGCTGAGTTGCAGCACCTGTCTCCTGAGCTCTACAGTTTTATAAGCCGGTCCCATGCAAACCTTTGTTCATTATCAGGGTTTCAATAACTACTATACGATATCAGAATAAGACCTGTCTCATAATGAGTCTTTTAGCTCTAGCGAGATAACAGTACTTTTGATATGTTGTATGTTTACCTCCCTGCATAAGTTACTAAAGTACATTTTGTGAATGTCTAATTTGCTGCAGAATATTACTATCCATGTGAAATTAATCTAAATAAAAAAACTGTGCATTGGGATGAAAGAAGTTTCTCCCATGTTAGATCTAAATGATGGAACTCCATGACTAACCATCTCCGAAAGCAACCTAATCTAATTATTAGGAAACGGCTAAAAACGTGGCTTTTGTGCTCCGCAGTCTAATCACACTAGTTCTGCCACACGTGAGGTTTGTATCTGACACTAGCACTAAGTCACCATTTGGTATTAGCACGCTCTACAAACTATTAATATAACATACTTTAGGTTGATTTAAAAGCAGAGAGTAACAGTCATCCTTTTAAAATAACATTTTTTTGGAATTTAAGCAAGACAGAATTTTATATAGATATTCAATATATTCAGTTTTACATACCCAGGCATTTTTTATACTAATCTGTGAACAAGGCAATCTGAAAACATATAATCGGACCTTCTCGGATATTGCCCAGAGAATCTGGAACTCCCTGCCTACGGAAACCAGACTGAATCCTTCAACAGTGTCCTTCAAAAAGGAAGTGAAAGCTTTACTGAATAATACTTTTCGGAATTAGACTTTAGCCACAGCCTACTGTCTTGTCTGACGGGCTCTGTCAGGACCTCCTAGCCTAATGGGCTTCTTTATATTCTTTATTGTTCCAGATCATTTTGTTGTACGCAACACCTATATTCTTTTGCTTACTTATTCATGTACTATTTCTTACTTATTATATTTTGTATTTTCGTTCTACTGATCCCCTCCATTATTGCTGAAGTGCTCACCTGTATATGTTATGTCCACTTTGCTGTTTTGCCCCACTAGTCTCCTTTCATTTGTTTCGCAATTCTCTGTAAAGCGCTCTGATACCCTCTCGGGTCATGTTCGTGCTATATGAAACATTTTAAACAAATAAAATAAATAAATAAATCCTCTATCAAATAGATTGAATACCTGCATATAACAGAAAAAATAAACAAGCAAATAAATAGTAAGAAAAGGAGGGTGAAAAGGGGCAAAAAGGATGGAGCGGCAAAGGTGGAGGGTAATCAGTCAGTAGAAAGGGAATCAGAATACTAGTAAGAGGTATGAAAGGCAGGGAAGGATAGAGAAACTCCACCCTATCAGTGTAAACAATAGAATTGTACAGCAAGAGAGAGAAAAAGGAGGATATAGGGATTTAGAGTAACAGGTATCACCTCAATGGCCATCAGTCCTTCAATTCAAGGACTCAATCCAAATTTCAAAGTAAATGTCCAGTTTATTCTTCATTTTGTGTATCAATTGGTCTCCTTGCTTTAGTCTTTGCAGCTCCAGCAGCAATTTGTGTTCGGTTGGGGTTGACGCTGATGTCTCAATATGATATGATACTCAGCTTATGTTCTCGGTTGGCACTGACATAGTAGCAGATAAAACACAGTTTGCCAGAGGAATGCTCGAGATCTCCAGTTGGATGATGCAGAACTGTCTCCAGCTGAATCCCGGCAAAACCGAGATAATGTTAATGGGCAAAGCCACAGCGAGCTGGTCTGACAACTGGTGGCCCGCCCAATTGGGAGTAGCCCATGTTCCCACTAAATGTGTAAAAAATGTAGGGCTAAAATTAGACCAGTCTTTATCAATGAAAGACAATATCGCCACCACGACCAGCTCCTGCTACTATAGCCTGCGTCTGCTGCGTAAAATCCTCCCCTTTATGCCGACTTCCCATCGAAAAACCTTAGTCCAGGCTATGGTCATCATTCGCCTGGACCATGGCAACGCTTTGTTGGCAGGGGTAGGAGAGACCCTGCTGAACAAACTGCAGGTGATTCAAAACACTGCAGCTAGGATGGTATTGAATCACCCAGTGAGCTCTGCATCGGCGCTTTCATTGCGAGAACTCCACTGGCTATCAGTGAGAAAGAGATCGTTCTTCAAGATCTGTTGTCTCACTTCCACAGCACTCAACGGAAGAGGCCCTAAATACCTCCAAAGGAGACTTACCAAACACGGACCTAACAGAAATCTGAGGTCCGGGATGCTGGGTCTCCTACAAGTACCGCGTATAAGGCTGTGTCACTCTATAGGAAAAGCATTCTCGTATTTAGCGCCAAGATAATGGAATGAGATACCAGATCCCCTTTGCAAAATTGCCAATTATAGCATATTTAGAAAACAGCTAAAAGCCTTCCTATTCTAATTTCTCTTGTCTTCCTTTCAGTCTTAGGAATGTTTCTAGTCAAGCGCCGAGATGCCCCCGGGTGAGTCGAGCGCTGTAGAAGTATATTTACCATAACATAACAATCACATAACTTAGCTGTTGCCTATGTAGTGGCTATCTATCTATGCCATGAACGGATATTGTCGCAAGGTAAATGTATAAAGTAAAAGTGTTAATTGAGGTGTGGGGTCAATCTCTGAATCAGTTATTCCCCTTAGTTTAAAACAAATCTTTCCCCAAAACCTTTTTATAGCTATATCACCCCACGGTATAGTTATTATTACAGATCAAGCACTTTGTGTCCTGTACCAGTCCATAGCAGAACAGTTTCTTAGGGGTCCAGTCCAGTTATGCAATAGTTTAAAATATACACATTTCAGCTTTGCCCCGTGAAGGACTTTATCGTGATTGGCGAGCAATAGAATCCAGTTTCCCAGCGTATATTCCTTCTGTAACAAATTTTTGTTTATATTTATGTTTAGAATTTGGAAAGGGCATGGCTACCCACAGGCTTCCCCACACTGATGAATGCTGAACTGGATAACTGTGCATGGTAAACAAGTTAATGGGGGAACAACCAGGTCTTCGATTTTTTCCTAAAAGTGAGTTTGTCTTCCAGTAATTTTATACAGGATGCAAGACCATTCCATAACTTTGGTACCAAGTGGGCGCATGATCTTCCGCACCATCTCGCTCTTTTGATTCTAGTAGTGCTAAGAAGGTGTTGATGAGAAGATCTTAGGAGTCTGGCTAGGTCATAAGAAGAGACCAGACCTCTAAGCTTAGCTGTGTCCTTATACTTTATGGCCTTATGTGCAATGCAAAGAGATTCGAACTTAGGGGCTCATTATGATGGTAGGCGGACCTGAGTCCACCCGCCATCGTTGCAGTGGTTGGGACCGCCCGCCAGTCATGCGGCGGTCCCACCACTGAAAATACAATGCGCCCGCCAGTATGGCTGGTACATCCTGGTGATCTAACATTGGCTGCAGCACTTTTCGTAATGTTAAAATGTCATGCAGTGCATTTCCCTGCACTAGGTGGCAGACACCACGATGTGCCTGCCACGCAGTGCAGGGAAACCCAGTGCAGCAACTCCTTCCCCCAAGGCAAGGGGGGCCCACAACAGGCCCCCAAACCCAATCCCCACTAGCATTTCCATGTTCCCGCCATGGAAAGGCTGGTTGAGGCCAGCATTGTGATCTGGCGGACGGTGCCTTCTAGGCACCGCACCCATTTACCTCCATCTGTCCGCTCTGCCAGGCACTCTTAACGATTGCCTGTGGCGGAAGCGTGTCGGTCAGTCTTTGCGCCCGCCACGCTTGCGGAACGATTCCTGCCACCATTGTGATGTGGCGGGTGGACATTGCCAGTCAGATGGCGGAGGGGCCACCACCACACGGCTGGCAGTGGTGGGCCTTTCCCCATCCTAATAATCCCATTAACCTGTGTTTCAACCAGCATCCAGTGCAGCTGTTTCAAAAACTCTCTTACTGGGACCTGACTTGGGAGCTTGTGAAGAAGCCTTGCTGCAGCATTCTGCAACACCTGAAGTCTTTTTATTACATATTTTGGTGAGCCTACATAGAGAGAATACAATAATCCAAACGGGAGACTATGAGGGCCAGAATCACAGTTTTTCTTAGATGCTCAGGGATCAGCGCTAATACCTTCCTGATCATTCTGAGTAGACCGAAGCAGATGCCAGCCAGTTTTATTACTTGTTGGTCTATTGTGAGGGCTCTATCCAGGCACAGTCCCAATTGTTTTATAGGGTATTTGGGATCTGGGGGGTTGCCCAAGCAATTTGGCCAGCTACCCAATCTTTATGACCATGTTCCCTAGAAATCATCATTCCATTATGTCGCTGTTCAGTTTCAAGCAGCAGTTTGTAATCCAATTGGTCACTCTTTCCAGGCAAGGTACCAGTTTTGATGTTTAAGATTCAGCCTTTTTGCCAGAGAGACCACGAACTGCATATCATCTGCATAGGAGACAGCTGAGATACCGAACTCCTGTGAAATTGTACCCAGCTCTTGAACGTAAACGTTGAACAGGGTAGGGCTGAGCGACGATCCCTGCGACACTCCACATATGGATAGCAGACTATCAGAGAAGCAAGCATTTTCCATGACTTGGTAAGATTGTTCTTCTAAAAAGGAGGTGAGCCAATCCAAGGCTTTGTCCTGAATTCCTTCTTCCCTGAGCCTATCTCTCTAGATGGTATGGTCTACATTATTGAACGCTGCGCTTAGGTCAAGGAACAAAATTGCAGTGGACTCCCCGTTGTCCAGTATGTCTTTAAGCTCCTGGATGAGCACCAGTAACTCCACCTCTGTATTGTGTTGGGCACAAAAGCCCTTCTGAGTCAGATTAAGGTCATTACTCTCCAAAAAAACTGGATAATGTCTGGTTGACGTGTTTCTCCAAAAGTTTTCCTACAAAATGTAGTAACAATAGGGTACAGAGATTGCCACGAAATGCTATTTTCTAGATTATTATTTTTTAACAATGGCCTAATCACAGCATGCTTCCAGTTTTTGGTACATGTCCAGAGTCCAACGATCAATTAAATAACTCAGTTAGCGAGGGGAGAATTTCATCTATCCCTTTGGGTAGAATATGTAGAATATGTGGGGGTGCAAGGTCTAGTGGAGATCCTGATTTGGTTACACTCATTAGGCTATGTATACCTTCTTCGTTCAGCATAGTGAACTGAGATAACACTGGAATTGAAGGCAATTCCCTAGAGTCGTCTTTATCACTATAGATGGGCTTTAACTTACTCTGAAGATAATAGTAGGGATCTACAATTCTATTGTAAAAAGAGATTGCTATCTCGTTATATATTTCTTTTGTTGACTGTGGAAGAGTATCACTTTCCTGGGCCGTGGTTAGTGCTTTGACAACCTTAAATAATTCTTTGGGGGAATTTGAGGCCTGCATAATATTTTCCTTGTAAAAGTTAGCCTAAGCTTTCTTCATTTCATTTTGGTAGATCCTGAATGATTCTTTTCTTAGGGAGATAAGATGATTATTAAGCCAGGGTGCTTTATTTGTGTGTATTTTAGCGTTAGTACATTTTTTAGGGATGCATATATCCAGTGAATGTACAACCCAATTCTCCCATTGACGGGTAATCCCTCTCTAAATTTCCCTTTAGGTTAGGAGTTGTGGACTGGGTTTTTCTCACCGCTAGAATCGCTAGCGTGTCCAGTAATGGCTTCACACATTTTAAGCTTGCACCCAGCGGTTTATAAATAAGTGCTCCTGAAAATGTGCAGGTGGAAAAGAGTGTGATGTGAAATTGAATACTATCACACTCGGGAGTGGGAAAGAGTATTGCATGCACCTAAACTCATCTTTCAATAAAATATCAATCCCACCCCCTATTTTTCCATCACGGTCAAATCAGTGTTCCAGAAAACCTGTGGGAAGGGCCAATAAAATGTCGGGACTAGAGCTGTCATTAAGCCACGTTTCTGTGATGAACAGCATGTCCAGATGGTCTTCTTCTAGTAATGTCCTGATATCGGTGACATGTCTTAATATAGAGCGACTATTAATCAAACCCCTCTACTAAAATCCTTCTGTCTGGTATGGAGATGTTATAAATGTTTCCTGACTCGTTTGGCTATATAGTTCGCAGCTACACTGCGTGCATACTCCTCTATGTTTGTACAGGTTATTACCGAAGTAAAGGGGGACAAAAGCACTCCGGTTGAGGTTTGAGTGCCAGCAGCTAATTTTTTGACTATTCATACAGACCTAGTCCCGTTAGCCAAATAGCCAAATGAAGCAAAGCTTCAATGTGCAACACTCTCCCCTACATGCCCGTACTGCAGCTGTTGCTCAAGGACATGGGTGTTAGGCGTCATTTAAGCACGTGATTGTTAGCTACTAGAGCACCAACCTTTGGTTTGCTCTGGTGCAGCTCTATGGTAGAGAAGGAAGAATAGTTAAAATAGCCGAATGAAGAACAGCTCGAGTGTGCAGCCCACTCACCTATACACCCGCACCGCTGCCATTATTTAAGGATGTGGGTGTTAGCCGTCATTTAAGGACACGGGTGTTAGCTACTAGAGCACCAACCTTTGGGTTGCTCTTGTTTGGCTCTATGGTAGAGAAGGCAGAACTGCCTCTCTATAGTTGCTTAGGTGAAAAGAATAGTGAACACATTTTTTGCCAATATCATCTTCCTGTTCCTTTCATTGGGTTGGAGTACAACTGTGTAATTATGGCACTGTATAGGCTAGACACGTATTCTTTTTGTCATACATAGAGTTCCAAAGATTGGGCAGTAAGTGTGTGAAATCCCTGCATAGGGCACATTCCACACTGTGTTGTAGATGCATATAACACCATTAAACCAATGGTGGTAAGTAAAATTCAGAAAGTCAGAATAGCTTGAAATCACCTTCTCAAAGAAGTTGGTCTAATATGTGAATACCCTTTTGGTTCCAGTTCAGCAGGAAAGGAGCACATTAACCGCTGGGATACTGCTATATATATATATGCAATCTAGGGTGTGTATTAAAAATGTTATGTATTTAGGGCCAAGCTGTTAACATTGGTCTCACTATTGGGTTGTCTCTATGTTTAATCTGGGAAAGGTGGTTGCAAACCTGTAAGGTTCCCTGTGGGCTGTGGAGTACTTTTGTCTCTCCATGAGAGGACTAAATTGAAAGGAATATATCTGTGATAATTGGCTAGCTTTGGAATAAGTATATATGTGTGGACATCTAAGACCCCCTGATATGGTTTTGGGCCAAAGGTTTTGTATCAACAGTTTAGGTTTCCTCCAATTCTAGATTTAGGCTTTGAAGATCATGTCTACTTTTATTGGCTATGAGTTAGGCTCAGGAAGTGGCAACATGCAAAAGATACAGTATTATTGTGTTGCTATCATCTTTTTGATTGTTTTTATATGTCCTTAGAAGGACAGATTAGGACGTGACTGTTTGGTAAACTCTAGTTTAGGTTTGGTTATTAGTGGCATTAAATTATCTTCTGCCATTTTTCCAGGCCTCAGCGTCTAATGACAGGGCGAGTGTTTCCAGTCTGCTATTAATTGTCTGCCACCATAAATGGGGAAGTGTCCTTATATGGGTGCTAGAGGGCCAACCACGCACAACGTCTACTTGTGCTGGTCCAAGGAAACTTGGGGCTGCTTTGTGAAGCCTTTTTGCCAAGATTTTTGCTAATATTTTTACATCTGCATTAATTAGGTTTGTAAGTAGGGAATCACAGTGGGTCTTTTCCTTTGAATTCACAGGAGACGCTGTCTACTCTACAGTGATTTACACAAGTGTATTGCATAAATTCCACTTATAGACAGGTTCCACCTTCTGCAGAGAGTTGTGGTAGTTCTAGAGCACATAAGAAATGATCTTCTACCTCTGGTTTACGTTCAACCTCTGATGTTATGACTTTTACAGATCGACAGAAATATGTCTGGTATCTCTACAGGGTGCTATTGCTGCTATAGTATAGTCTGATGGTATAACTTTTCAAGATTGAGGGAAATATGTCTGATATCTCTACAGGGTGCTTATGCAAGGAACTTGGTGCACCCCTTATTACTGCTGTAGTATTTTGCATTTGTCTAAGTTGTGCCATGAATTTTCTCTTTGTTCAGATCTCCTTTTTGTAGTTTTATCAGGGCCTTCTCCGCTTGCTTTGTAAGTAGTGATAGTAAAACATTATCGCCCCCTCGAGTGCGTTTATGTTGATTATGGTGGGGTCTCTGTTATGTTGTACTGTTAAATTCATTGCTTCTTATTCCATGGCAGCTTGGTTTTCACTATAATTGCCTTTAGCAATAGCAGATTCCCTCATAAATACCTCCCTCAACTTCAGATTTCTGGCAACCCACAAAAGAAGATGATATTGATTAAGTGTTTTCAAGAATATTAATAAGTGCCATTAGTGTTTGTCTTTAGAAATTTGCATGTCATGGTTCTCACTTGCGAAAAGAGAGATATAAACTGTCCCATGCATCTATATGGGAGAATGGTCTGCTATGCCTCGAGGCAATAATTCATAGTTTATAACGTAGGCTGTTATAGTGCTTTGTAAAAGAAAGTAATTGATATGTGAGGAGGTACTATGTGGACATGGGAGCAAAGTATATTTTCTATCTGAGCACATAAAAAATGTGCCATATATCAAGCAAACCATGGTCAGATATATAAGTCATGCATCATTGCCCTGTTTTTCCAATTTTGCACATCTGCACGGCATATCCTGAATAATATTTGATTCAATACTTTATTCCAGTCTCCCACTAGTAAGGTGTATGTTTGGATTGTAGAAGTAGGTGGGATAGTGAAGCCAAGAAGTGCATCTTTAACATTAGGATCACATATTGATCCTATAAAAGAGGATCTGTCTTAAATCTTCAGTTTAGCAAACATGTATCTCACCCGTGGGTCTTTCCAAGTATTCAGGAGATGCCAGGGCAGTGACTTATGTAGAAGTGTTGGTACCCCACACTTCTTATGGCTAGTATGTGGTGTTAGTGGGACCCGTAGTGTTTGGGCCATATGACTGCTTACTGATTACGAGACCACCCATTCCCTCTTTAACTTCCTGGATTCTTCATCTGATAAATAGGTAGAAGGGCTCTGTCCATGTATTTTGACCCTAAGTAGCTCAATATTTTTTCCACATCACATAGTGTGACTGACCATTTACATTTTGGGATACAATCCATAGTTAGGGTGTTTTGTCTTGTTATAATAATATCCTAATGAGGGCCCCGTTAATGATGTCCCATTGGTCTCAGGAAGTGTATCTTTTTCTAGTTTTGTAGTCACAAATAATTTCTCTTACAGAATTCAACACATTCACCACTCATATACTTCACTTTTACAAAACCATTGCATCTCTACACCCGTTTTCAAAGGGACCAACAAGGTAATTCTTTATAAACAATTTTTAATATAAAACCATATGAATTAATATCCACAATATAATAAACTTCATACAGTTACAAACAGTTTAAAACATCCTCCTAATAATTATTGCACATCATCTCACAACTACATTACAAGCGAGACAATCCAAAAGACATGTAGATTTGTCATTCAGCATTCGTTAATTTGAAGGAACTAATGGAATATTTCTATTATTTCCATATATAGCCCTTTGTTCCTCAGATTCAACACAAGTTGGAGTTGACCCATTTCGGTGGGTTAATGTGATATAACCATCTTCTTCAGCACCACAAAAAAAATGTTTTATCCCTCCCAACGGAAATGCAGTGTGAGCCTGCATAAAGAATACAAAACATATATCAGATTATGTCTCATTTAGTTATTTCCTGTCACTTCGTCAAAATAAAACCAGTTGTAAAAATGTGTTTTATATCTTACAAATAAACAAAGCGAAGTGTCTATTAATCTTTTATCAAAATCACAACATAATTGACCCTCTTATGTGTATGTTGCAATATCCATTGAAACCCTAAAACAAGACATACAATAGAAACATATGTAAAAAATAAAAACTTACATCCTAATGGTCTAGTCGAAAACTAGGGTGCAGGGTCTCCCCACAACCAAAGCATGTATCCACTCTCACGCATTCAATGTCAAATAGATTACCCGCACCTAATACCCTTTAAGATAAGGCACACTTCGGTTTAATGATGGAATTCTTTAGAAGTAAAGAATCAAGTTTCAAAATTTTCGGTCCTAATATAGGGATACAAAGTAAAAAAACTATTTATAAAAATTGGGGTAAATTTACCCACGAAATGTAAGCTCTCTCTGGTCTATTTCAACCCACTAATGTGCTGTTGATATGGACGTATATGTTCTAATGACATACCTTGAAGTGCTGCTACTCCTTTAGGGCATTCATATATCACACATTGTATTACATTAAACTGTCCTCAGGAAAACACTTAAACCTCCTATACAGAAAAGGAGAACAAAAGAACTAAGTAAACAGGTATTTACTCCATCACTATTTCAAATGAAAAGACCCTTTTAAGAATCACTTGTCGAGTTCAACACTTCAATCCAGGGGGATTTTTCAGTTATTATTAAATGACACCAATATATTATTTTCTATGTTAGGACAAGTCAGGGCTAGATAGTAGATAAGGCTCACCCCTGGGACAATAGATTCCCAGTAGTCAAAAGCTACAAGAAGGCTCGTTGGAAGTTGAGAGTGAAGATGGATAGGTAAGTGAGAATATGGGACAACCAGAGAACTGTCGCTTTGGCATTAAGGGTGGACACCTATGGTGCTGGAGGAGATCCACCAACTGAGATCACAGCTGATTAATGCCTGTTGTGTTATCATGCACCGTATATAACAATTGTTTCCTGTACGCTATTCTTTTCCTCTCAGAGGTGTAATATTTTGCCTTTCCATTTGTAAAACATCTAAGTTTCATATGTGACTCTAGCGTTAAGGCAACACTGATTACATTTATTAGACAACGAGGGAACATGAGCAGATATGAATAGTTAATGCAAAAAGTATTTTAACAATCTAATATAGTCTCCATCCAACTTCACCTGTATTGAAGATTTTCCATATCCCCTTCACATTATTAACAACAGTCCATTAAAAAAAGTTACAATGTACATACCTTATAGTGGTATTGACTTCACAATGAGGTTCTAGTGTCCCACAGATGACTTTCTAGGGAAACCAAATTTGCCTTTGTCTCTTGAATATTTTTGCACAGTCCGATTCAGTACATCTCTGTCAAAGTGCTGTCTGGCAGGTATATCAGCCTTATTTGATGTTCTTTCTAGTTGTGATCTCTGCTCTTGTCGCTTTGGTAGCTGTAGTCATCAATAATGGTGTGATCTTTCTCAGTATCCATATTGGAATCTTCCATGGAGTATGAGAAGTCCTTTAGCTCTGCAGTTTCCATATACTCAATTGTTTTACCATTAAGTATGATGATCATGAGAGAGGGATCTATAAGATCATATTTAACGTCATCCAACTCACGTGTTTGTCTCAGCACAAGAAACATTTTCCTCCTAATGTTAGTTTCATGTGAGAAGTCTGTCACAACATAAGACATGCTATTCCTGGACTTTTATTGCTCCCAGATTTCGTTCTGCCTGGCCTGATTCTGGGTGCACATTCAAATTACAACTTTTACGGGAATGTCATGTTCATGGGCATGAGTAAAAAGTACATTAGGAAAAAATTATATATCTATACTACTATTATAAAGAGAGAACTTGCACCTTTTGGCCAGGTAAACTCGGGAACCACAGCGCCAATCTACACACCCGATACATCTATGAAAATGTCAGGGTGTGTATATGGACATAGGCTATATAAATTTTTTTAAAAAGTAAATTAAAAAAAATTAAATTTGTAAACAAAGTAGTCCCCTGAAAGTAGCGCCGGCCGGGACACGGCGCTGGCCGCGACGTGCGTGATGACGAAGGAGGAGGGTGGTGCAGTGATGAGCGGCTGTGCAGTGAGGAGCGGCGGCACAGGTAAGGAAAGGGAAAGTGAGACTGTGGAGCAGGGGGAGGAAAGAAGGAGGCAGTAGTAAATTAAAATGTCGGGCGGGAGGGGGGCGCGAGTGAGTCTGGGCGGGAGGGGGGCGCGAGTGAGTCGGGGCGGGAGGGAGTCGGTGCGGGAGCGGGTGTACTGCCCCCAGCCCCTTTCTGCCCCAGGCAACGCTGGGGCGGGCTGCTAGTATATATATATATATATTATTTTATTTTTTTTCCTGCTCGCACGAGTACCCCGACTATAAGAACTCAAATGTATTAAACCTCTGTCCCGTCAATTGAGCTAATTGTGGCAGACCCCTGTAAAACTGCAGTACACCCCACGAACTGTTGATTAACACGCAGCGCGAAGTGAGTGTGCATCTTCTCCCCCCGCTATCATTTCAATAACAGCGGAGAGAGAGAGGGAAGCGGAGGATGTCTTTAGGAGCCTAAATGCTATAACAATAAAAACCAGAAGGCATGGGAACCCGCAAACACGTGTGAGCAATCTGCAATTGCTATTCCACCAACTGGAAAAAATCCAAGAGCGAGAAATACGGAAGTGGTGGGAGGCTACGTCACTCCAGGCTATGTAGACTGTAATAGGGTCCCTAGGGGTCTGCGCATATTTACTATTCCATCTTATGAAAACCCAGACCCACAACTATTGAAAGATTGGGCAGCCTATACTGCGGACTCCAGCAAAGGAATGCTGTTGATGTTGATAAAATATGCATGGAGCGATAGGGACAAAGCCCTCGCAGAGATCCAGAGACTGGAAGATACCGACGCTAAGGATAAGGATACTAAAACCATTGAGGACCTGTGTGTAATTATGCAAAAAAGATTGAAAGAATATGAGAGCGGGATAAAGAAAAGGAAGCAGACGAAGTTCCAAAGGGATGAGCAGGACTATCTAACTGGTCGGATACTCACCTTTGCGAAAACATTTGATGCCACATGAAAAAGACTTTTCCAGGGGGTACAACCTGTAGCCGAAACAGTCACATCAGAATCTGAGGCATCGGCCTCGGAGGACGAGACAACTAGAAGCAACAAAAGCGGGAGAAAAGGCACGGGAACCACTACCGCAGTTCCTTTTTTAGACGAATTCCAGGTCATGAAGGAAACGCAACAACGACCTCAGTCCCAAATGCCAAAGAAACCATTAGCAAAAAGAGGAGGAAAACCAGGCGCGGAAGAAGGGGCCGCGCAAAGTGCACCACCTATGGTAACCCGCAGCAGAGGCAGGAGGGGGAGATGGTAAAACAAGAGAACACCATAATAAACCTCTCAGAGAGAAAACTGACGAAACATGAAGAAACAGTTCTAAAGAGAGGAATGACCTTATGCCCAACGGCTAAGTTTGACCCAGTACAAACTGGAATTGATATATTTAAAATTAAAACTGGACAAAATATTTGCATCTCGTTCACAATCAGGACTAACAACTATTCCGGAGGAAGTGGAGGAATCCGGAAACGCTCTCACTGACAACGACCTGCCACTCCTCACAGTAACACATACTCTAGCAGGCATGGATGAAGTCCCTAGCTCAATTGAAACATTGAGGAGGGAAGAAATTATACAGAAAAGAGATCCAAGCAATCTTAAAAGGAAATCAAGATTCTTACCGTATGTCACACATGATGCCATCGATGTCTTTAATGATGCGATCCTACAAGACCTGGACAAAATGGCAACTAAAAATATGGAACTGACAAGAAAAAATTCTAACATCTCGCGAATGGAATAGCAAGCTTTTAAATCATTGAAGGAGGACAGTTCAATCGAAATAAAACCCTCAGACAAAGGGGGGAACATTGTGATTTTCAGCAAAGCCAAGTACAAACAAGAAGCTTTAAAACAACTACAGGATAGAGGCTGCTATTTGATAATCAGCAAAAAGGATTTTGAAAAATGCACCATGGATTATCACACACTGTTGAAGGGGTAGAGGGATGAAGGGATGCTCAATAAAAGTGAATTTGAGTATTTATACTGTGAGCATCCAATAATTCCAACATTTTATCACCTGCCAAAGGTGCACAAAGACATTAAAAATCCACCAGGGAGACCTATTCTCTCCTCAATAGGAAGTCTCATGGAAGCTACATCCAGGTTTATTGATAATTACCTGTCCCCCTTTGTTAAAGATCTGCCTTCCTTTGTGAGGGATACCCGAGACTTTTTGAGGCTCATTGACGGCATCAAGTGGGAAACGGATATGCTCCTGATTACCCTAGATGTCGCCAATTTATTTACCTGTATTGGACATCAAGAGGGACTCTCAGCAATAAAATGGTTTCTTGGGAAGAAAAACATACAATACCATCAACATAATCGTATGCTTCTCAAAATGACAGAGTTCTGCCTCTACAATAACATCTTTCTGTTTGCAGGTGTAATGTATTGCCAAACCAGTGGGACCGCCATGGGCACGTGCTTCGCCCCCAGCTATGCGATCCTTTTCGTGGGCTGGTGGGAGAAGCACGTGGTCTGGGGGGACCAATGAAAAATGGTTGGATCATATAATGATCTGGACAAGATATATTGATGACCTGTTTGTGGTGTGGCGAAGCGACAGGTCCTCGGCTGAGGAGTACATCGCAACACTAAACGACAACGGCCTCAATTTAAGATTCACAAGTATAATCAGTGACAGATCCGTACACTATCTCGACTTAGAGGTCTTCACAGCAGGGGGGGCTCTATACAAACGAAACTCTACCGAAAACCCTCAGCGGGCAATACCTTACTTCATGCGGCAAGTCACCATCCTAAGAGCATGATAAGGAATATTCCTTTTGGCGAATTACTCCGCGTGAATATCCTAAACGCCAGCAACTTACTGGGAGTAACGTCGCCATTCCAGCCAGCAGAATCCTCGTAAGAGCGCCATTGCCGTCGACCTCGCTGCAGCTCCACCGCCGAGTACCTCCTCCCCCGCCGCAGCCTCACAACAACCGCGCTGCCGCTGAGTGGGGGAGAGGGAAAGACTACATTTCCCAGCGGCCTCCGCGACCGGAAGTCGCGTCGAGGCGGAGCGCGCCAGGAGGCGCTTAAAAGCAGCCTTCAGCATCAGAGGAGTGGGTGAATATCCTAAACGCCAGCAACTTACTGGGAGTAACGTCGCCATTCCAGCCAGCAGAATCCTCGTAAGAGCGCCATTGCCGTCGACCTCGCTGCAGCTCCACCGCCGAGTACCTCCTCCCCCCGCCGCAGCCTCACAACAACCGCGCTGCCGCTGAGTGGGGGAGAGGAAAAGACTACATTTCCCAGCGGCCTCCGCGACCGGAAGTCGCGTCGAGGCGGAGCGCGCCAGGAGGCGCTTAAAAGCAGCCTTCAGCATCAGAGGAGTGGGTGAATATCCTAAACGCCAGCAACTTACTGGGAGTAACGTCGCCATTCCAGCCAGCAGAATCCTCGTAAGAGCGCCATTGCCGTCGACCTCGCTGCAGCTCCACCGCCGAGTACCTCCTCCCCCCGCCGCAGCCTCACAACAACCGCGCTGCCGCTGAGTGGGGGAGAGGGAAAGACTACATTTCCCAGCGGCCTCCGCGACCAGAAGTCACGTCGAGGCGGAGCGCGCCAGGAGGCGCTTAAAAGCAGCCTTCAGCATCAGAGGAGTGGGTGAATATCCTAAACGCCAGCAACTTACTGGGAGTAACGTCGCTATTCCAGCCAGCAGAATCCTCGTAAGAGCGCCATTGCCGTCGACCTCGCTGTAGCTCCACCGCCGAGTACCTCCTCCCCCCGCCGCAGCCTCACAACAACCGCGCTGCCGCTGAGTGGGGGAGAGGGAAAGACTACATTTCCCAGCGGCCTCCGCGACCGGAAGTCGCGTCGAGGCGGAGTACGCCAGGAGGCGCTTAAAAGCAGCCTTCAGCATCAGAGGAGTGGGTGAATATCCTAAACGCCAGCAACTTACTGGGAGTAACGTCGCCATTCCAGCCAGCAGAATCCTCGTAAGAGCGCCATTGCCGTCGACCTCGCTGCAGCTCCACCGCCGAGTACCTCCTCCCCCCGCCGCAGCCTCACAACAACCGCGCTGCCGCTGAGTGGGGGAGAGGGAAAGACTACATTTCCCAGCGGCCTCCGCGACCAGAAGTTGCGTCGAGGCGGAGCGCGCCAGGAGGCGCTTAAAAGCAGCCTTCAGCATCAGAGGAGTGGGTGAATATCCTAAACGCCAGCAACTTACTGGGAGTAACGTCGCCATTCCAGCCAGCAGAATCCTCGTAAGAGCGCCATTGCCGTCGACCTCGCTGCAGCTCCACCGCCGAGTACCTCCTCCCCCCGCCGCAGCCTCACAACAACCGTGCTGCCGCTGAGTGGGGGAGAGGGAAAGACTACATTTCCCAGCGGCCTCCGCGACCGGAAGTCGCGTCGAGGCGGAGCGTGCCAGGAGGCGCTTAAAAGCAGCCTTCAGCATCAGAGGAGTGGGTGAATATCCTAAACGCCAGCAACTTACTGGGAGTAACGTCGCCATTCCAGCCAGCAGAATCCTCGTAAGAGCGCCATTGCCGTCAACCTCGCTGCAGCTCCACCGCCGAGTACCTCCTCCCCCCGCCGCAGCCTCACAACAACCGCGCTGCCGCTGAGTGGGGGAGAGGGAAAGACTACATTTCCCAGCGGCCTCCGCGACCAGAAGTCGCGTCGAGGCGGAGCGCGCCAGGAGGCGCTTAAAAGCAGCCTTCAGCATCAGAGGAGTGGGTGAATATCCTAAACGCCAGCAACTTACTGGGAGTAACGTCGCCATTCCAGCCAGCAGAATCCTCGTAAGAGCGCCATTGCCGTCGACCTCGCTGCAGCTCCACCGCCGAGTACCTCCTCCCCCCGCCGCAGCCTCACAACAACCGCGCTGCCGCTGAGTGGGGGAGAGGGAAAGACTACATTTCCCAGCGGCCTCCGCGACCGGAAGTCGTGTCAAGGCGGAGCGCGCCAGGAGGCGCTTAAAAACAGCCTTCATCTCCCGCATCGCGGGAGCGCGCGGGGCAGCACCGGGCTAAGCCCGGGCAAAGGGCAGGCCCTCAGGGGACCGAGGAGGACGGTACGGGCCATCCCCCTTTCATCTGTGTCAAGGCATCCTAATACGCCTTGATCTCTACCTGCAGCGCATTAAAAGGGAGTTCCCCATTACTGTCACACCTCGGATAACAACGTGAAGATGTCCAAAACCAGAAAGACCCCCGTGGCCACGAGATCTGTAACAAGAACAACAAGTGCACCCAAAACACCTCTTCCTACAATAACTGCTATTGACTTAATGTTACAGAAAACAATCAGTGTGGTGGCTGATGCTATCCAGGATACTGAAAGACGACTATCTCTAACGCCAGACCTGTGTTTTCCGGACCTTTCCCTACACACTACTGAAAACGTTAATTCAAAAGACAATACAATGAATTCCCAAGAATCAATCTTAATGCTGTCCTTCACAGGGCTTCCAAGTCCCCAAACAAGAGACAACACCCCATCTGTCCTGTCCATTCCCTCCCCAGGTAGCAGTAGGGACAACAGTCTTATGGTGCCTAGCGAAAACGGCACTAATATATGCCTACCGTCTTCAGACCATTTAGATCCCGGGTCTTTAACCCTGGCAGACTTAACATCTATAGCTCCTACAGGAACAGAACCCTCCCCGGCTAGGAGACTAGGGTCAAAAAATACAAACAGGCCCTGTGGATCTCGAATCAAAAAAACATCTTTAGTTAAAAAAACCTCTCGCTTAAAGGCCAAAAAACACCATCCAGTTAAAGATATTTGGTCCACTTTCAGACTGGCCAACCCAACACCTAAAGCTGTAAATTTTTGCCCACCCACAATTAGTCAGGAGCTAGGGCCGCCCTTGAGCAAGCAGCAGATAGGTCCCACAGTCATGACTATAGTCCACTCAGATCAGTTAGACAACACACAAATAAGCAAAGAGCCGCTTCTGGGTCAACTAGAAGTCCTAATCAAGACCCTCTTGAAGCCCATCAGTGAGAGAGTCATTAACATCGAGAAGGCTCTAGGGAAATTCGAAAGAGCTCAAAATGATGCATCCTCCACCTTACTAAAAATATTGAATGCACCAAAAAACACTTCCACCTTTGTACCAGCCCGCAGTTCACTTGCCTCAACTAGTAATAAAGCTTTAAGGACAAAGCAAACTAATCATAACATTGAAAATAACCACACTCTGCCAGCCTGTCAGGATAAGACTCCTTACTCTAAGCCGAGAGTAAATCTAGACATGGTGGCTGATCCTTCCCCCATAGCGGCCACTACCCTGACCAATGCCCAAACCCCACCTGAAAATGAAACTGAGGAAAGTGAATGGGCCGCTGAAAGTTCCCCAGCCAAACTAGTACCAACCCACCCAGAACTATCGAGCCAAACTAAAACTACACATTTGAGTATACCTATAACGCTAACAGGGGACAAATTGCTAAAACCAGTGGCAGTCAAAAGACCAACCCACATAAATCTTTCACCTGAATCCAGCCCTTATACCAGTGTTATGATTGGGGTACCTAAATTATCGGACGAGAAAACAGAATCTCATGCGGAACTAAAAAATAAGGTCAGCCACTGGCTTACAAATCACAGACCGATTCCACAACATATAATTGGCCATATCTCACATGTGAAAAGAGTAGACTGGGTGGGCACCAGATTTAAATCAACTGAGGGTGATTGCATTGTGGTTACCTTTGGCGATAGCCGTGCAGCTAGTTTTGTGAACAGCTGGAAAAGTGGCACGACCAATAGCCTGATCCGCACAATGGATCTGAGCTACTTTTATCCCTCCAATAATTCCACTCACAATGTAAAACAATCACAGCTAACCTATGGACAGGGGGGGCTGCCTGAGCAAATGGCGTATCACCAAGCTAGGGAAACCTTATGGCAGTATGACCCGTTCACCCCGTTGGATCACATAAACCACAGGAACGAACCCCCATGGTTTAACAGGCAAAACAGATATCGTACAAGTCATCAGGAGAGAAGGGAGTTTCCACCTCGCCCACAGTTTCAGCACTACTCACACCCACAACAGCCAAACATACACTATGGGGTCCCCGTCTCAAACAGATATGACACGCTTTATGCCCCAGACTATCTGGACGAGATTGATTGACATACTGTACCCCTAACCCCCCCTCCTACACACTCCGAGTCTTTTTGCATGGAAGCAGTTTCGAACAATCTAGTGAGTACTACACTAGAGTGTACGAATAATCCAACTCAAGGGTTAGGTGTAACCCCCGAGGCAGCTCCTCCAGTAATCCAGTCAGAGAGCACATTGCTCCTATATGAACCCAGCCCCCCACATCCTCTGAATCAAGTTCTTTGCGACACCGCCGGCGCTGTAAACTCTCTACCCAGCACTGGAATACAAGCGGATATAATAACTGTCCAAGGGAATCAAGCGACACCTCCAGCTACAACCAACGCCCAGGAAGTAGGCCCAAATGACACATCAACAAGTACTATAAAACTTTTGTCCTGGAACGTTGCTGGCCTGGCCTCCAAGGTAAAGGATCCAACATGGGTATCATACATAAAAGACTATACCATTTTGTGTTTCCAAGAAACATGGATGGAAGACGTAAACGCACATATTGAGGGCTTCCAAAGCTTCTTCCTACCGGCAACTCCATCGAATAGCGGAAGATCAAAGGGGGGCTTGGTAGTTTACGTTAGCCTTGCACTCAATTGCCAGGTTTCAAACAGGGAATCCAACAACAGACATATTCAAACCCTGGTACTCAGGAGGGGCAAAAGGGCATTGACCCTTATTAACTTTTATAATGCCGTATTATCAAATAGGGAGTGTAACATTATCCATCTACATGACTTCCTTAAAACTAAAGCTTTAAGTCTGCCCCGCAGCACCATCATTGCTGGAGATTTTAACACGCATCCATGCGGTAACCCTGTAGATACACCAATTGGACTTTTAGGTTGCAATAACAGATCTGGCTTCCACTTTGATCATTCGCCACGTGGTACCCATGTAAATAACCTAACTGATGACAGGAACCTGACAGTTGCAATGTCTATATCAGAGGATTCCCACATCTTTGACATCCCCACGTATAAAGGACCCGGAAATGGCACCTATATAGACCACATTCTTCTTTCAAGAGACCTGGTCGATCTAGTAACTGACTTCGAAATTCAAATAAGTTTGTTCAGTGATCACAATCCCATCTCTATCAAAATCAGAGGAGGTTTCTTCGAACTTCAAAAGCCCAGGAAAGACTGTGGCAGCTTAAAGCCAATAAACGGAAACCAGCGTTTGAAGTGGTCAAAAGTCAACAGTGTTACTCTGTATAACTCAATTAATAATAGTTGTGGCAAAGAACTCGCACTTTGTGCCTCTCCTACCACCTTGCCTGAAGTGACTTTAACCGCCTTTTCAGTTGTGGTAGATAGAGTGGGCGAACTGTTAACTATACCAGTGAAGGGTCATCATGAACCCCACCCGAAATGGTTCGACCAAACCTGCTCAAAGGCTGGACGTAACTTAAAAAAAGCACTAAAGACTAATCCCAGAGATTCCACCCTTGTAAAAGAACTGAGAAACATCTACAAGACATCCTTAGCAGCCCGGAAAAAAGAAGTGAAGGCAAGCATCTGGGAATCCCTGAGTGACCCAGCAATTCTGGGTAATAGCTCCAAGTTCTGGAACATTATAAACCAGCCCCTGTTCGACGACCCCAGTAACTCTGTGATTGGGTCAAATATATCCGAGGATGAGTGGTTAACTCATTTTAGAACAATTTTTCAAAGTGACGATGCACAAGCGGACAATGATTTTAACACCCCTGATGAAGAACTGTTGTGCTTTACAGTGGGGGAGGTAGTAAAGGGGATCCAGGGCCTGACCTGCAATAAAGCTCCGGGCCCCGATGGTCTTCCCCCCGACCTCTTTAAATCAGACATTCAACTATGGGCACCAGTCCTTACCGCAGTAATAAATGCCGGGATCTCTAAAGGTTGTCCAAAATCATGGGGGTCTTCGACCATAGTGCCTGTATTCAAGAAAGGGGATCGTAGAAGTGTAACATGTTACAGGCCAATGTCACTGATCAACTCAATCGCCAAGGTGGTGGGGGGCATTCTTCTAAATAGGCTAGTACTTTGGGCCAAGGAAAAAAACATTCTGTCACCCATCCAATACGGGTTCAGACCAGGTCATTCCACGATAGCTCAATGTCTGAACCTGTATCTAATAAATGGCAAATACACCATGGCCAGAAAAGGGTCCATCCATATAGCCTTTATGGATTTATCATCCGCTTTCGACTGCGTTGACAGAGGTAGGCTTTGGGAGGTCATGCAAAAAATGGGTGTGGAGCAAAATCTAATTAACTTTTTAGCAGATCTACACTCGGACACCAGAGCAAATGTTCGCTTTACACAGGACATGAAAGTAACTAGGGACTTCAGGATAAACCGGGGGGTTAGACAAGGGTGCATCCTAGCCCCGTTTCTTTTTAATCTTTATATTAATGATTTGGAGGAACACCTACTAAAAACCGGTGCAGATTACCCATACATAGGGAGGAAGGGCGTGCCCGTCTTGCTATACGCGGACGACGCGTCCTAATCTCTAGAACGGCGATCGGCCTTCAAACCCTGCTTGATTATTTTTTTGTATTTATGAATTCCCGCGGACTGAGCATTAATAATTCGAAATCTTTCATCATGATGACCGGCTCAGGTCCAAAAAAAAGATATCCCCACTCTGTAAACAACGAAAAATACCGACAACTAAGACCTTCTCGTATCTTGGTGTCCTTTTTGACCATAAACTAACCTGGGCACCTGCAATACAAAAGAAAAAGGGTGAGGTAGTGTGCGTAAACGCAGGTATAATGGATTTTGCAAAGAAAATGGGTAATAGCCCAGTGGCCGCTGTTCTAAAGTTATATCAAGCTAAAAGCATTGCAGTTGCATGCTATGGGAGTGAATTATGGGGATCTGAACCCTCAGACACCCTTGAGACCACTGAAAACAACTTTTTAAAGCAAGTCCTAAGGCTCCCCAGGGGTTCAGCAAACTTTTCTGTCCACACAGAATTAGGTATGTCCCATCTAAGCGACAGGATTGCTGTTAACCCCTTGCTATGCTGGCTAAACAGTTGGCTAAACCCAGATATACCCCTCACTAGAAACATCCTGCAAGAGGCATTAGAGTGGGAAGGGAAGTATAAGATCCCGTGGTTAAAATATATTAGTAGATGTCTCTCCGAACTAGGCCGGCCTGATCTTTTCCTAGACCCTGCGAAAATAACTAAGTCTGACGTTATTTACGTAAAGAACACCTTCATGACAACTAGGTACCTAGCAAGGGAGGAGAGAGAGTACAAGAAAAAAAGTGTGAGATTGCATGCTCTCACCAAAACGACCCTCCACATAGAACCCTACCTTGTCTGGCCCTTGTCAGGTTATGAACGATTTACAAGGTTCCGATTTGATATGTTTCACCTTTTGCTAGCCGTACCAAGTGGGGCACACAGGGGTCAAGTGTTGCCAGCTTGTGGCTGCGACAATAAGTCTCCACAAGATCTGGCACACTTTTTATTCTTCTGCTCATATTATACAGTCCCTCGCAAATTGTTTTTAAAACCTTTACTACAACGGCTCCACTTTGCACAATACAGACCAGCACTTTATTATCTTCAAATGCTAAATAGCGACAGCACTCTGTTTTTATGTAGATTTTTAAAACTTGCACTTAAACACAGGAAAAGCATGGAAGGCTAACTAGCTTTGTTCCTGATATGTATCTCTTTTTTTAACATTGTATTTTTACTGCTTTTAAATTACAAACTTGTTACTTTTGCTTGTGCTCGTGTTTATGTGGTAACATACTTTGTCTTTTCTCATAAACTGTACCTTGTGATAAATGTTTTTGATATGTACTTTTATGATTGTTACATGTAAACAATCGAATAAAGAGATTTTACATTACATTACTCTGCCTGAAGAGGAACAGGCACAGGATGCAGCTGTTTCCAGATTTTTGGAAAGAGGCTATTCGAGAACATTGCTAACGGATGCCTCTAAGAGAGTAGAGCTCACAGACAGAAGGGACCTCTTAAAAAACAAGAATAAAACAATGGAGTCTGAGAAAGTGACGAGAATGATCACAACCTACAAAATGAGATCTAATGAGTTGGTCTAACAACAACTGGCATATCCTTAAAACAGATATGGTCCTAAAAAATAAGTTACCCCCTAAACCATCTATAACTTATAGACGCTGTCAGTCCCTCGGTGACCACTTAACCAGGAGTCACTTCGAGGACCCCCCAAAATCATCTAAAACAAAACCGGTTCAGGGCTTCTTCCCCTGCATGCATTGCAAAGCTTGCAAGTGTAGCAAGAAGCGAACCAAATATGAGGGGAGACCCAATGATCCACGGCCCACCAGAACTATCACTACATTTCTGAATTGCAATTCAGAATTTGTGATATATTGCCTGGTCCTCCCTTGCTCGAAGAGATACATCGGGAGCACCATCAACCCGGCAAAAAAACGTATTTAGAGCACATGCGTGCCATTACCAACAGAGATAAAAGCTACCCTGTGGCACGCCATTTCGAAACCCACCATAACAGCAATAGGGATCTATTGACCTTTTTCCTCATAGATCACTTGGAGAGGAAAGAGCAGGGTGGAGATAAAGTAAGATCACTGAGGGCACTGGAATCGAAATATATTATTGACCTCCAGACCATGCAACCTGCTGGTCTGAACAACGATGAGGAACTTTGGGTACATCTAGAGTAGGTGACAAATTTGGACATATGAGATTATATCCGAACTGCAGCTGTCCAAATTATATAATGGCTTTCTAGACACCTTGCTGAACCAAGAACATAAACAGGAAATAGAAAGACAGGCAATAGGACATCATTCCAATATTACCCACTCTCCCTTTTCTGTTAAAACTCAATATATAATTATATGGACACTCAGGCCCATTCAGGGCGAGACGAGAGGAGGAGAGAATAAATCAACTACAGAAACTGCCCATACAGGGCGGTAAAACACTTGCGTATCTTAAACATCTGTAACATGAAGGGAAAAAAAGGGACATACATGAACACGGTGTGAAATAATGTTGTTTCAAAATAATAAGAAAGTATTATTGATGTAAACACCTTAAACTCCAGCAGAGAGGAACAATGTTTGATTGTGTTGAATCATGTATGTGAAAAACAACCCCTGGAGCTAAAGAGGTGTAATTTTGTTCATAACCGTTACCTTCTTATTATTTGTCCCTACAAGTTGATTAATGTTTGTTACGCAATGTAATGTGATATACAATGAATTTTAAGTGGCTGATTCCACACTGTTTTTAATTGCACAAGCACTTTGCAGACGCCAAACTCCGTGTATTATAACATTTAATGTCTTTTGCGTTGTATTCATGTAAAAGTACACTGCAAGATGGCTGCCATAAACAATCTGGTACTTTAGTCCTTTCTCTATTGTAGTAGAAAGGCGGAGATATAATGGCGTCTTTTGTAATGCACTGGTTGACACTGAGGAAGCCTTACGGCGAAATGCGTCTGTCTTGGGGGCAGGGCGGTCTACCAATAAATCACCTTTCTACATCCAAGCTCAGAGTGCCGTCTACTTTTTGCAAAAAAGAAAGCGAGTGTGTTTCAATATATATATATATATAAAGGACTAAAGTACCAGATTGTTTATGGCAGCCATCTTGCAGTGTACTTTTACATGAATGCAACGCAAAAGACATTAAATGTTATAATACACGGAGTTTGGCGTCTGCAAAGTGCTTGTGCAATTAAAAACAGTGTGGAATCAGTCACTTAAAATTCATTGTATATCACATTACATTTATACATATATATATATATATATATATATTTTTTTTTTTATTTATTATTTTTTTTTCACTGAAATAAACAAAGTTATAGTTAGGCTCAGATTTCACTAGTCCAAAACCAATGAATTTCAACAGTTATAGTTACGTGAGCTAGCTATAACTTACGCCCCTGCAATGCACTGCTTATGACCTCACATATTACATCGCTCATGACATGGTCAATGACATCACTGATGACATCACTTGATTGATTCATCTTGTGCACCCACGTGGACCCCATCACAGGACTTAAGGTACTTTTTGAAATGTATAACTTAGTCATAATGGGCAAACAGAAGGCGCCGGGGGCTGGCATCTCAACACACATCATTACTGTGATTGACATCATGTTAGTAAAAGCAATGGGGGCGATCTCAGATGAAATAGTACAGGTCGAGTGCAGACTTTCTCTAGACCTGGGATTTCTTCACAATCAACCTGTAAACGAGGTAAACTCTACTTCTACTTTTACAGTTTGCTCTGCTTCACCTGAACATGATACACTGCTGCTAAACAGTTCTGTGACTGGGGGTGAGAGTCTAAAAAGTGTCAGCGTCCATCATCTCCTTTTGTTTGCTTTGTTCGCCCTAAGTTGGCAGGGTATGCCCAGACGTGGGTCCTTTGCTCACAATGCTACTGGATTCATGCTAGCCTGGCTGATGAGGGGTGTAACCATAAAACCAGCCCCAGGATGCTTGTTTCCGGTCCAGGGATGACCTGACTTGGCAGTTCCGGCTTGTCTATTCCCAAAAAGCACAGGGTAAAGACTGATTTGCATATAGCTGGGTCTGAACTGGGGTGGCGAAGTGAGCTAAAGAACGATGATGGATTTGATGGAGCGGGATTTGGGAAAACCTGCTCTGATGAATACCCCCATAATATGCATTGTGCATGCATGAACCAACACGTAAATAATATAAATGAAAGAGTTAAAACTGTAATAACATTGTGGTTTGGAAAAAATGAGAAATATTGCACGACTAGGCCGCATGTGCATCAGTAATTTGCATGTTGCATTCTGTTTTGAAATAATAATTAATGCCGCTTTTGCCTCAAGCTATGCTAGGAAATATACTAACTGGGAATAGTGCAACGGTAGGTGGTGAAAAGTGAAAAGTGTATTATCATATAATTAGCACATGTCTATATCCATTAACTTTAGTGTGCTGGAAGAAACTTAAGTTGGCTAAAGTGGGAGGGGTGATTCGACGAGTGAATCTGATCTGTCAGAGGCAAGACAGACGCACTGTGCACTGCAGAAAATATGTAGGAGTTGAAGGCCAGTGTGACGACTGACTGCCAAGTGAATATGACCAGTCGTGGGACCGGGGGCTCATTCTGCGGATGATGCTAAATTTTATGAATAAAGCTGTCTTTAAATGTATCTTATGTATAAACTGTGAGTACGAGCTAAGAACCAAACCCTGGGAATGGATGTAGAACAATAAATTAACTGAATCATAGGTGAAGACACAGTGGTGTGACAACGCCACCTCCTAAGCCCACCAATCCACTTGCGAGCTACATGAAAGTTTGCAACAAATGTGCGATGGACATTTCCGTTTTAGGGTATAATTGCAGTGCATTTAGGGTTGTGGTTTACGCATAGGCTGGCAGGAGAGAAAGAGGAGAGATGCTTCGCTGTCCGTCGGTTTGCAGAGAGGCCTTGCTGATCCCTGACCTGTCCTGTTTCTGTCCTTTTATCTTTGTTCCCAGATTCTATTTCGGGGGACCCCCACCATCACCTAGGCCAATGGGGTGGTGATCAACAGACCACTAGGTTTGTATTTGGTCTGACTCGTTCTTAAAATTGACTTATAAATGTATTTTGTCTCTTTACCTATCCACTCTGTTATAGGTACATTGATACGAATTCTTTCAGAGGAAACTTTTGTCTCTTCATCTATCCCCTCCGTTAGGTGTATTTTGTTTCGCATTTGAATTCTGTTGAAACTTTTGTCTCTTACTCTATCCACTCCATCAAGCATAATGTCATTGACTGTACAAAGTGTTTGTATTCATTTGAATTATTGATGTTCTCTCTCCCTTTGTGAATTCATTATTTGAATTTTGTGATGTTATGCATTGAGCATTTTCAAACTTTACTAAGACAAAGCTTTATTAACTTTACTGAGAGTTTGTGATTATTTAGCTGACTGAATAGTATGTTAGAGAGTATTATCATTACCATCAACTATTCGGCTAATTGGTCCATCGACAAAATGAAAGGAAAGTTGATGTAAAAGTTAGATATGTGCCAAAAGATGTCACAATTGAACCTGTGAAAGAATAGAATTGAACGTACATATAAATTGACTCCAGCGCATCAGGGATTCTGGATGAATGTGTATGGGACATTGCATTATGATGTTAATGGATATTGATCCCTGGTCAATTATTGATGTTGTGTTGGATCAGTTTCTTGGTAGCAGAGGACAGTTTAATTATTGATTGGTTTAGTAATGATTATCAATTATTGATTATATGTTCTTAACACGAAATGTTAGTGTTCTATGTTGTCTAGAAGTACAGGTACTGAGATATCTGAGGAATCCCGGGAATGGAATTTAGCCTGAAGTAGGCAGAAGTAGAGTGTGGTAAGGAAATCACACTGCAGAAGTACTTTGTCTTTTGTAATGATACCTAAAGGCTACGGAGGGCTGTAGGTGTTATATTAGGGAATTTTCGTATGAGAGAAGAGTGCTTGAAATAGCAAAAGGTCCACTTCGGAAACTCTAGCCTTATCCCCAGGAGAGTAACAAAACCTCTTTTCACACCAAAAAGTCCTCTTGTGAAATTTTGGCCTTATCCCTAGAGGAGTACCAGGTCCTCCTGGAGCTTGTTAGAGAAGTGAGATAACGCTGGTTGTTATTATTGCTTGCGGTGTCAGAGAAATTCTCTTTGAGAAGGTGAAAGAATAGTGCAGAATTTGACAAATCCAATGAATTCATTAGAATCTAGATTGACACAGTATGAAGCATTGGAAGAATGGGAAGTTGAAGCATTTGAGAGAGAAAGATACAGAAGTGGTAACCGAGGTTACAGGATTATGATGTTTATATATCCTTTTGAGAGTAGGGATGAAAAGCTGAAAAGATGGAGGAAAGCTTTGGTAATGAAAGGGTTGTACTCTGTTGTGAGTGTTGATGAACAGTCAGGAGGCAAATGTAGGGAAAAAAAGAACAATATAGAGACTCCAATTGTATGAATGATTCTAATGACGATGAATTGTTACAGGTCATTATGAACAAAAGACCTCCGCCTTATGAAGAAAATGTAGGGGTTGTGACTCCAAGTGCACCAAAAATGAGAACCCTATTAACTCCACAAGTTTCGGATATAGCGAAAGTAGTGCGGGAAAATAAAGCAAATCTGTTGAATAAGGCCAGGTTGGAGCAGATTCAAAAATTTAATCAGTTGAGTTTGAATGCAGAAGCATTGACAGTACTGGTAACAATTAGTCCTGTAGTTCCGTTCTATGGAGAAAGACAGAATGTATCCAAAGTGCATGCATTGGCAGTATCAGGAGTAGAGCGAACGAGGATGGACAGGCAAATGTGAATAATACATTGTTAGATCTTCCGGTTTGTGAGTTGTTAACTAAGAACCCTAGAAGAAGCATACAAATAGATACAAGAAAGATAGGGCCAAATGTCACTCCAGTATCCGGGAGTTCAGCAGGTCCTTCACCAGAAGAATTAACTCCTTAACCGCGGCATGAATTTTACCGCCGTGCGGAAATTCTAAAGGGTGGGTGGGGCTTCGTCGGCCAACGGTCGTGCGCAGCACTGGGCAGGTAGCAACGAAGCCGAAATCACAACTACAGAATATGAATGTGAGTCAGCTGAAAGTGGATTTAGAAGAAATTATTATTGGTACAATAAGTCCACTTTTTCACTTTGGTGGTGGTGGTGTTTCTTTTGTTTCATCACTACTTAGTGCAACTATTGTAAGAACAGAGGCCCTGACGAATGCCATGGGATAAAATACCCGCTTGGCAGAAACATGTTGGCCCGTTATTAGACAGATATTTGTTGACTGTCCTTTTTTTGCACTGTTCTATGTTTTTAATTAGGAGGTGTGCTTTGTCCGTAGAATAAAGTTAGAAATAGGAGGACACTCCATCCTATTTTAAAGTCACTATTTTTTCTGTTGCACGGTTTCTCACTTAACCATCAAAGATCAGCCATCATTGTTGGTCTGTTTGTATGGGTGGACCAAATCCTTGACCAGCAACTAAGTCTGCGGCGCTTGAAGTCCCAATGATCAGGGGACTAGCCTGATTTGCACCGGGCTTTGGCCATATGATAGGACTGATCATTGAGTCAATTTGATGGTAACCCTTTGCTAATTGTATTAGATTTGTCAACCATGTATGAATGATCTGTACCGTGTTGGTCTTTCCTATACATATAGTGTTCACCTTGTTTTGAAATAAGCTGTCTTGATGTGACTTATCCACCCAGAGATTCTGTTAACTCGGATTGACAGTGCAGCCACATAACTAAGCTGGTAGACCCCCCTGTTTTTTGTGTTATACACATGTAAGTAGCTGGGGATAATAATCAGGTAGGGGTCTTTAAATTAAATATCCCTTGGACCCTCTCTAAACGGTTTGGTTGTTGATTCCTGCTGATGTATGGACAGAGTGTAAGATCACTGTTGATTGGCCAAAAGATGAGGACCCTAGAGACCCAAAAACAGGTGCACCATCACATGAAGTAATGAAAAAGTATAATCAGGTAATCATTTATTTGAAAGGAAAGATTTCTCCAAAGGAAAAATTATTGGATAAAATTGATAGAACGACCCAAGAACAGAAAGAGTCAGTGCATGCCTATTACGAAAGGTTGTTGCAGGTTGTCAAGCAGTATAGTGGGTTTGAGAATATTGGAGAAAAGGATATGGGATATTTTATTTGCCATTTTGTGTTTGTATTGAAACCAGAGATTAGCAATATGATACAGCAGCATTATATGTGTAGGCAGAGCAAAACCGTGGATGACATACTAAGGTATGCAAAGTATTGTAGTGACGGAATTGATACAAAACATAAAAAGTTGAAAGAGAAAATGATGTGGGTGCAGGTAAAGGTGGCAGAGCAGCAAGAAAAAAATAATACTCAGACAAACTACCAGATGAATGATCAGAATCAGAGTGGTCAGGTACCCAGTGAAGGTCAAGGTAGAGGACTAATGAGTAGAGAAGAATTTATGAAGAAGTTTCCTTGTCATGTGTGCAGAAAGCATGCACAATGGAAGAACGAGTGTAGATGTTCTAAAAAGAGTAACAGGGCAAATCAAATTGTAATTCCACAGATGCAGAATGAGGTGGGTGTAAACCAACAGCAACAGCAGCAGATAGTTACACCACAGTTACAGGTGCCACAAGGCCCCATGCCAAATAATGTGAATGCTCAAGTGCAGAGGTACGGTGCAAATACTGGATATCACGGAGGTGACCAGATTAGTCACTGTACTAATGGTTCCACAGTATTGGGTGCAATGCAATGAGAATAATAAATCGGGCTCATCTCAATGACGGTGCCTGAGGGGCCGTACTTGGTGCATCCTTAGCGGTAGACCAGTCAGGACCATTTGTTGATGAAAAAGTGGAAGGTAATGATATTACATTCCCAGTGGATACTGGTGTTACCCGTTCTACAGTGGGAGCTGCAGAAATTCCGAACCTACCCCTCTCGGGAGAAACTATCCAAGTTGTAGGAGTCTTGAATAAGCATATTAGAACCCAAGTCACAAATCCAATAGAAGTTCATATTGGAAACTTCAAAGACATGCATGGGTTTGTGGTATGTGACTCGAGTCCACTAAATTTCTTAGGTAGGGATTTATTCAGCAAGATGAACTGCACCACCTATTGTACACCGGATGGTATTGCAATTCAGACACCTGATGAGGATGTTGTATTTAAAATGATGCTAGCAAAGCAAGGGACAGAAGTGGATGAGTTGTTTTCCCTTCTCACAGAAGAGAATCTGCCTGATAAGTTGAAAAGTAAAGTAAGATCAGATGTGTGGGATTTCACAGGAAAATAAATTGGCCTGATGACAAATGTAGATCTGATTCAGATAACATGAAAGTGGGTGCTATAAATCCAAACACACCTCAGTACAGAATGAGTCCAGAAGTAATTGCATGAGTTGCTCTTGTAATTGACCAAATGATTGAGCAGGTAATTCTAAAATAAATTCTGACCAATCCTTGTAATTCGCCTATTTTAGGAATTAAAAAGACCAATGGAAAATCCAGAATAATGCAGGATTTAAGAAAAATGAATACAATTGTAGCTCTCTGTTGTCCAATTGTGTTAAATCCAGCAGTGTTCCCTTATCAAATTCCCTGTGATGCTGAATGGTGCACAGTGATTGATTTGTGCCAAGCATTTTTCTCAATACATTTGCATCGGGAAAGCTAGTATTTATTTGCTTTTTGGTTCGGAGATGGTGTTTTGGCATGGTGCCGAGTTCCTCAAGGGTACACTGAGAGTCCCTCAATCTTTAATCAGATTTTTAAAAAAATGTTTGGAGACCTTAAACATGCCAGGAAATTCAGTTTTGGTTCTATACATTGATGACCTATTGGTGGCATCAAAGACACGAGAGGCATGTGTGACAGACACAGTTGCCTTATGGAACCATTTGGCAGAAGGAGGACCCAAAGTCTCCCCAGCAAAATTACAATTTTGTTAACAGTATCTAGGTCACAAAATAGAAAAGGGATTTAGAAAAGTAACCCCAGAAAGAATTTATGTGATTAAACAGATGAGTCCACCCAAAACTCAGAAAGAGTACGAATGTTTTTGGGAATATTCGGATACTGTCGACAATGAATCAGTAGTTTCGCACTGATTCAAAACCTCTACAGAGGTTGATACAAAAAGATGTGAAAGATCTGATTGTTCTGGATGATGAAAGTATGGATGCTTTTATTAAATTGAGAAGCAGTCTTTGTCGAGCACCTGCATTGGGAATGCCAGATTATACAAAAGAATTTGCGTTGTATTATTGTGAGAGAGATAGATGTGCACTTTCAGTCCTAACTCAGAAACATGGAATGGCATGACGTCCAGTAGCATATTTTTCTGCTACTTTGGTTTCAGTGGCTGCAGCGTTACCAGGTTGTTTGAAAGCAGTAGCCGCCACTTGCATGAGTCTGGAACAAAGTGAACCGATTGTGATGGGATATCCAGTCAAGGTGTATGTGCCACATTCGGTTCAGATTCCTTTAACTCATACTAGGCACAGTACCTAACTTCTGGTCGGCTGACTAAGAACAAGAGAGCAATTCTGGATGATGAAAATATGACTGTGGTAAGGCGCACTACTGTGAATCCGGCAACCCAATTCCCTAATTCTCGTTGTGAGGAAGTGAGAGAGAAAGCGGATCACGATTGTCTGGATGTGACAGAATTGTGCACCAAACCTAGGCCGGACTTAGAAGACAGTTTGATGGAAGAATCAGATTGTGACATGTGTGTTAATGGATCATATTTGAGAAATGAGAAAGGTGAATCATGCACTGCCGATGCCTTTTGCAACATAGAAGGGGTTCTTGAAGCATCCTGTCTAAAAGGAGTAAACTCCGCTGAGTTGATAGCTCTGATTAGAGCTTTCAAAATTGCCAAAAGCTTGAAGTAAGAGTATTCATAGATAGCCAATACGGATTTGGAATTGTCCATGATTTTGGCCAGCTACTGATGCAAAGGGGATTTCTGACTTCTTCAGGTTCACTTATTAGAAACAGTAAAAATGTAAAAGAACTATTGGATGCCTTGCAATTGCCCAAAATAATTGCTGTGGTCCAATGTGCCGCACATAAATCAGGAGATGATTATGTGATGAAGGGCAACAGATACTCTGACCAAATAGCGAGTTTCTGTGCACGAAATATAATGGCTTTAAACAGGTCAATTGATCGCACCCCATCTCCGAGACGTCATTAACTGCTCCCTCAACTCCGCCACCTTCCCGGAAAGCTGGAAGGACGCCGAACTCTGCGCCCTTCTGAAGAAACCCACAGCAGACCCCACTGAACTTAAGAACTACCGCCCCATATCACTCCTCCCATTCCCTGCCAAAGTTATTGAGAAAGCCGTCAACAGTCAGCTCGCCGCCTTCCTCGAATCCAACAAATCCCTCGACCCCTCACAGTCCGGCTTCCGAGCCAAACACAGCACCGAAACCGCCCTCATTGCAGCAACAGACGACATTTGAACTCTACTGGACTACGGAGAAACAGCTGCCCTCATCCTACTTGACCTCTCCGCAGCCTTCGACACAGTCTGTCATAGCACCCTCATACAATGCCTCAGCAACGTCGGAATACAAGGAAAAGCATTTGACTGGATCATCTCGTTCCTCGCCGGAAGAACCCAGAGAGTCCACCTCCCCCCTTTTAGATCAGAGGCCACCGAAGTCATCTGCGGCGTACCACAAGGATCATCACTCAGTCCCACCCTCTTCAACATATACATGAGTCCCCTCGCATCCATCGCATGCCAACACAACCTCAACATCATCTCCTACGCAGACGACACCCAGCTGATCCTCTCCCTCACCAAAGACCCAAACACCGCCAAAACCAACTTACACGAAGGAATGAAAGAAGTAGCTGAGTGGATGAAGAACAGCTGTTTAAAACTGAACTCGGACAAAACGGAAGTCCTCATCTTAGGATCATCCGCCTCCGCCTGGAACGACTCATGGTGGCCACCGGCCTTGGGAACCGCACCCATACCTACGGACCACGTACGTAACCTGGGCTTCATCCTGGACTCCTCCCTCTCGATGACCAGACAAGTCAACGCCGTCTCATCTTCATGCTTCAACATCCTATGCATGCTCAAAAAAATCTTCAGCTGGATCCCCACCGAAACAAGAAAGACGGTCACCCATGCACTGGTCACAACCCGACTGGATTACGGAAACACCCTTTACGCCGGAACCACAGCCAAACTACAGAAAAAACTCCAACGCACCCGAAACGCCTCAGCTAGACTCATACTGGACATCCCCCGTCAAGCTCACATCTCCGGTCACCTGAAAGACCTCCACTGGCTCCCTGTCAACAAGAGAATAACGTTCCGTCTCCTCACCCATGCACACAAAGCCCTCTACGACCTAGGACCCGAATGCCTCAACACGCGACTGTCCTTCTACACCCCCACCCGCCAACTACGATCGTCCAATCAAGCCCTCGCCACAATTCCGCGCATCCATAGATCCACCATGGGGGGAAGATCCTTCTCCTACTTAGCGGCCAAAACCTGGAATTCTCTCTCCACCCACCTCCGCCTTGTACAGAACCACCTCTCTTTCAGAAAGCAACTAAAAACTTGGATATTCGATAAGTAAAGTACCCCCCCACCCCCAAGCGCCTTGAGACCCTCTGGGTGAGTAGTGCGCTATACAAATCTTTGAACTTGAACTTGAACTTGTTATCGTCTACTTGTTCTCTCGCTGTGTGAAAGCCTATCCCATGAGAAGGAATGACAGCCTTACTGTGACTAAACTACTTTTGAGAGAACTGATTCCTAGGTTTGGAATTCCGGTCACTTTAGAGACAGATATAGGAATTAATTTCAACAATGAGATAATTTGGCTGATTTGTACGGTATTTAAAATTGAGCAGAAGCTGCATTGTGCCTATCGACCTGAAGCATCTGGAGTGGTTGAGCAAATCAATCGCATTATACAATCGGGGTTAGGAAAAGTGTGTGCATCCACATCACTGAAATGGCCTGATGCTTTACCCCTTGTGCTGATGAGTCTAAGAAGTATTCCTGACAAAAAGACAGGATTGAGTTTCCATGAAATTCTCATGGGAAGAGCAATTAGACAAGCATACATACCAGCAAACAAATTGATGAGTATATCTGATGATCTAGTGCTCGACTATTGCAGAGGATTGGCTGATCTGGTGCGTTCTTTGTCTCACCAAGTTGGAGAAGATGCCACAACAACACAGCGAAATCAAGCTCATGAACTGAGTCCTGGTTAATGGGTTCTAGTCAAGAAGCACATGAGAAAATCATGTCTAGACCCCAGGTGGAACTGACCCTATCAGATCATACTGGTGACAACAACGGCAGTGAAGTGTGCTGGTTTGCCAAATTAGATCCACTTAAAAGACCAAAAGAGCAGCAACTGGTAAATAAAAATTAAAGACCAGAGGATGAAGTTTGTGAAGCTAAAGAATCTAGAGAGACAGATTCTGAAGAACATTCAGGTTATGAACAGCCGAGCACAAGTCAAGTAGAGTGGGCACCAGATTCTGGGACTCTAAAGACTGCTGTTGGGTCAGAAGAAAGAGAGTTCACTGTTGATCCAGAAGAAAGTGAATTCCCAGCTGAACCAGAAACAAGTGAAACTGTTTTTGAACCAGAAGGAAGTGAGTTCACAGTTGAAATAGAAGTTATTGTTGAATCAGTAGAAACCGAAGAAGCTGAAAATCAGGTAGAAGAACAGTCAGAAGAAAAGTCAAACAAAAGAACCTGTGCACCAGATGTAGATCAAGAAAAGGTGATAATTGGCCAAGTGTAATGAAAAGATTAAAGTACACTTTTGTGAAAAGAAGGTTAATAAAAAGAACATAACAAAGTAATTAGGTCTTCAGTCAAACAGAACAAAAAGAGTCATGAGAAGAATTAGTATGAAAAACAAGTAAGAGTTCCAAGTAGTAAATACAGTGCACCTGAATGAACATACGTCATTTTGGAAGAAATTGAAAGCTCAGATCCAAGTAAAGAAAAGGCAGTTCTGATATTGAGCAAACTGATGAAAGCAAATTGAGACCAACTTAAGAGAACTAAAACAAGCTGAAGTGAGACCTTATCAACTGAAAAGGAGACGAATAACAGATTCAGAAAAAACCCAAAGAAGGGATTAAAGACGAAAGCCTTGAAGTGTAGAATTACACTACTATTTAAAAAGCAAGTTAGAATCCATAGAATTAGATAGATTTTTATTTTTCTAGAATGCAAGCTGGCTAAAGTAGAAGTGACTGGACATCCAAAATCTAGTCTAAAATGTAGATGTATTAAAGCTTGCTTATGTAGTGTCTTTTTATTAACATTCATGTGGTTATTATTGACTGTCCTTGTACCTATTCTAATGGTAACTGATAATGGAAACAATACTAATGGTGTTACAAGTGAACAAATGAATGATGTTACTAATGAAACTCCTAATACTAGTATAGAGCAATTGGATGGAAGTATTCTCCATCTTGATAAATCAATTAGTGATTTCTTGTTAAATGTCTTTACTAAATTGCTGTAGGAATATATTAATACAATGAATGTGAGTGATTGTTTTGGGTGCATGCAATTACCTTCGTTTGTTTCAGAGGGGGTGACCTATCACCACCTTCCTTCAACATATGGTATGTCTTGCAGTATACTAACAAGCCTGTTTTACGTGACGAGGAAACTCAAATACCATTTTTCCAATATAGATTTAACATTTTCAGAAATACCTCTTATTAAGGAGCTAAATAAAGCTGTAAGTAGTAAGAAAGCACGATATATGGGAAAATTCTTCCATATTACTAAAACCTTAGATATAGAATATGCTTATAAAAATAACTTGACTTGTAGTGTACGGGTTGAAGAAAATATTTTCATAGAAGTGGTAGAGGATAGAAGAGAGAGATTCCAAAAGAAAGCTGCTGAAAAAAAGTCAAGGGTACCCCCATGGGCTTTTAAAGAAGAAATTATGAGAAAGGTGAGACTTATCCTGCAATGTCCTTGAACTGGTCTCAGAAGGGGAATATGGGTTTGCTTAGAACGAAAACTAACTATAGCAATTACTTCATTGGTTCTAGTGAATGTGAGCATACTTTCCAAATTACTGGAGGTTGGGGATTGAAGGATGGAACTGATCTGTCTTTCCAGGAGTTTATTATTTGTGTGGTAAGAAAGCCTAATATAGGTTGCCTGCACATTAGTATGGTAGTTGTTATTTTGCTGTTTTTTTTTCCTAAAGTATTTCACATGGACCGAAACAATCACAAACTGAACGAAGTAAAACAAGGACTAACATGTAACAAGTTTCTCAGAAATAGTTTGTGATATTTTTGGTGCACTTATAGACTCAGTTGGAGTCGTTCCGAAGTCACACAAAATTGTCCACAGTGGTTGAACGTTTATCGACTGATTCTGCTGGTGGGTTCTTGATGATTAAAACAGAAATGGTTGCAATCAGATAAAGGGTTTTGCAAAATTTGACTTGCAATTGATATCTTATTAGCAAAAGTGGGTGGAACCTGTGACATGTTAAAAATCTAACATTGATGCACAAATATCCCTGATAAGAGTAAAGGAATTGAGGAATATTTAAAGAATATTACAAAATTACTTGAAGATTTGACCCAACTGGAGGTTGACAGTGTTTGGGAGAGACTTGGTAAGAGTTTTTCTTCTGTAGGTAAATGGTTTTCTAACTTTGGAAGTAGCCTATTAGGGAAAATAATATTGCCAATCATTACAGTAGCCACAGTAGCCTTAATGAGGATAACAGTATATAAATGTTTTAAGTGTAAAAGTAGAAGGGAAGAAGTGACAGAATCAAAGAATCTACAAAGAGCAAGAAAGAGAAAAAGAGAAGAGATAGAATTAGAAGAAATGAAAGGAGAATATTATGACATGATGAAAGATTTAGAAGGAAGTGCCATAAAAAGAGAGAAGAGTACTGAGTTTTAATTAAAGATGGTACTCAGCCATCGGACCGAGATGACAGTAGAAAGGATTCAGAGGAGGTCTAATGACCCAAGGAAGAATGTCAGAAGTTGGGTTTCAGGTGTTATAAAAATGCATACTTGTGACTTTGTAATAATTGAAAATGTTTCTGATGATGATGTGCTGTACTCTGCTACATATTTATGTTCAAGATTGTTTAACAGACTAAAAACAAATAAAAAGTGTTTTAAAGAAAAAAAAAGATGGTACTCAGTATGATAGGTATTTCATGATGGCTCCTGTAAAATTCATCACAGTGGGGGTTGATGGAGCAGGATTTTATTTGGAGAACCCTGCTCGGATGAATACCCCCATAATACGTACTAACAGTAAGTAGTAGAAGAAAACTAACGTACACCTTACATAAACACAAGGTAAATTGCTTTGCGCATGCATGAACTATCATGTAAATAATAAATAAAAGAGTTAAAACTGTAATAACATTGTGGTTTGAAAGAAATTTGAAATATTGCAAGACTAGATTGCATGTGCATCAGTAATTTGCATGTTGCATTCTGTTTTGCCTCAATCTATGCTAGGAAATATACTAACTGGGAATAGTACAACAGTTGGTGGTGAACAGTGAAAAGTATATTATCATATAATTATTGCATGTCTATATCCATTTGTTTCAGTGTGCTGGAAGAAACCACCATCTTTCTTAAGTTGGCTAAAGTGGGAGGGGTGATTTGAAGATAACCCTGGGAATGGCTGTAGAACAATAAATTAACTGAATCATAGGTGAAGTCACTGTGGTGTGACAACGCCACCTCCTAAACCCACCAATCCACTTGTGAGCTACATGAAAATTTGCAACAAATGTGGGATGGACATTTCAGTTTTATGGTATAATTGGCATGCATTTAGGTTTGTGGTTTACGCTTAGGCTGGCAGGAGAAAAAGAGGGGAGATGTGTCGCTGTCCATCGGTTTGCATAGAGGCCTAGCTGATTTCTGTCCTGTTCCTGTACTTTAATCTTTGTTCCCTGATTCTATTTTGGAGTACCACCACCATCACCTAGGCCGAGGGGGTGGTTTTCTACAGACCGTTAGGTTTGTATTTAGTCTGACTCATTCTTAAAATTGACTTATAAATGTATTTTGTCTCTGAAACTTTTGTCTTTTTACCTATCCACTCCGTTATAGGTACATTGATACATATTATTTCAGATGAAACTTTTGTCTCTTCATCTATCCCCTCCGTTCAGAGTATTTTGTTTCTAATTTAAATTTTGCTGAAACCTTTGTCTCTTAATCTATCCACTCCATCAAGCATAATGTCATTGACTGTACGATGAGTTTGCATTCATTTGAATTATTGATGTTGTCTCTCCCTTTGTGAATTCATTTTTTGCATTTTGTGACAATATGCATTGAGCATTTTCAAACTTTATTAAGATAAAGCTTTATTAACTTTACTGAGAGTCTGTGATTATTTAGCTGACTAAATAGTATGTTGGAGAGTATTATTATTACCATTAATTATTCAACTAATTGATCCATCGACCAAATGGAAGGAAAGTTGATGTAAAAGTTAGATATGTGCCGAAAGATGCCACAATTGAACCTATGGAAGAATAAAATTGAACGTACATATAAATTTACCCCAGCCCATCAGGGATTCTGGGTGAATGTGTATGGGCCATTGTATTATTATGTTATTGAGTATTGATCCCTGATCAATTATTGGTGTTGCGCTGGATCAGATTCAACCCAGTTCTGTGACTGGGGGCGAATGTCTGAAAAGTTTCAGCTCTCCATCCATCATCTCCTTGTGTTTGCTTTGTTTGCAATAAGTTGGCAGGGTATGCCCAGACGTGGGTTCCTTGCTCACTTTGCCACTGGATTCAAGCTAGCCTGGGTGATGAGGGGTGTTACCACTAAACCGGTCCCAGGATGCTTGTTTCCGGTCCAGGATAGACCTGGCTTGGCAGTTCGAGCTGGAATGTCCCCATGAGCCACAGGGTCAAAGACTGATTTACATATAGCTGGGTCTGAACTTGGGTGACGAAGTGAGCTAAAGAACGATGATGGATTCAACCCAGATCTGTGACTGGGGGAGAGTGTCTGAAAAGTCTCAGCTTTCCATACATCATCTCCTTGTGTTTGCAAGTTTTAATTGCCCAATGGGAATTACTTGCTCAAGCAGCTAACATAAAAGACAGCAAGCATTTTTGGGCTATTGTCTCTGATATGAGACTTAAAAATCAGGCAGTCTCCCCTATCTCCTGTCATATTGCAGGTGACTCATGGGAAGCTCATTGTAGTAACGTTTAAGCTGCTCCCCCAAACAAAGATATTTTTATTATAGACACTAGGTATTTGACAGATGTAAGGCTGACAGTGGATAAGGTTAAAGAAGCTCTTAATCAAAGTATGGGAGGTAAAGCTCAGGGGCCTGATGACGTGCTAATACACTTATTTAAATACAATATTCAACTCTGGTCTCCTATTTTAACCAATATATTTAGCAATTTGGCACATATAGATAGCCCAGACTCCTGGCAGACTTCTATTATTGTCCCTATATCCAAGAAGGGTAACTGTGAAGACCCTAGTTGCTACAGACTGATCTCTTTGATCCATACAACTGTTAAACTTCTGGGACTTGCCATTTACAATAGAATTCAGGAGTAGGCCCAAGCTAAATCTATTTTACATCCTTCTCAACATGGTTTTAGAGGTAAGATTGGGACAATCAAACAATGTGCCAATTTAAATCTAATAATAGGTAATTACACTGTCGCTAAGCGTGTGCCATTATTTATGGCTTTCATGGACTTAAGTAATACTTTCGACTGAGTAAACCGGAAAAAACTATAGCACAGGTTGCTGTGCAAGGGTCTGGATCCATGCCCGTCGGGGTGGCAGTTGGGATCCTGTTCCCTACAATGGGGCGGTGCTTGCGAAGGCACAGTCGCAGGGATTAGGGGGCATATTATCAAGACAGGCAATAAAATTATCGCCGTTTTAGCTGCGGAAAACTGCTGCTAAAACGGCGATAATGGGCTTGATAATATGCTCTATTGAATTCCAATTGAAGCCCATGTTAGATGTCCTTCAAATTTAACATGGGCTTCTTTCGGAATTAAATAGAGCATATTATCAAGCCCATTATCGACGTTTTAGCAGCAGTTTTCTGCTGCTAAAACGGCTATAATTTTGTCGCCTCTCTTGATAATATGCCCCTTGGATCTTCCTTTTCCCTTTGCCTTTACATGGCAGTCTGAATGCCATGTAAAGGCAGTCAGAAAGGGACATAAGTGGCCCCTAACAGGGCGCCTGTCCCTTTGGGCCACCGCTAGGGGCTTGGAAGGCGCTGGTGTTCCCCCCAAAACATCCATGCACCATGTGCCAGGCACTACATGGTGCCCAGCACACAGTGCATTGATGTTTGTGAATGACGATTCTCCAATTGCTATGCAGAGAGAATCTTGATTTCAATAAAGTCAGACGGAGATTAGAATTGCGCATATACTTTTATTTGCTGCCCCAACATGCAGCCCTTTAAAGAACATTAATACATCATAAACATATAGAACGTTTATGAAGATGTATAACTGTCCTTTGCAGAGGGCTATTTACCTCTTTAAGCTGCGAACATACAAGGATGAAAGGTATCCATTTCTGGTAGTATGAAAAAACAGTTCTGTAAAACCATCTTTTTGCACATCTCAATCCTAAGTGGAATTATCTAAAATAAGAGAAAAGAGATTATAAAGTAAAGGGAAAAAAGGAGCATGGGATGGTAAACATATTAGTTTAATTTACAAACTCAAAAACCTTATTACCTCTTCTCTCCTCATAGGGTGAGGAGGGTGGGATAATGTTAGCCTCCGTCTGACTTTAATGAAATCAAGATTCTCTCTGCATAACAAATGGAGAATCGTCAGTTCATTACAAGACCGGAGGCTACCATTATGCATGTTCAAAGCCGCTGAGAGCCACACTTCTAACATGCTCTATTGGTCTTAAATCAAATTTAGAAATCAGCTGTTGTAATAATCTCCAAAAGAGATCCTCCTGACCAAATAAACCATACTAGACATTGCCCCTCTAGATGAGTGGGCTCCAAATTTGACAAGTCAATGCCAGAATCACTCATTACGGTACGTACCCATCTAGATAGAGTTGCTGAAGAGACTGGTTTCTGGGGTTTTACATAAGATAAAAGCAGTTGACCAACTCCATTCTTTCAAAATTCTGCAATCTTGTTATCATAAACTTTCATGCATCTTATCATACATAATTTTTCACAGTCTTTGAAAAAGGGGTAAAAGACAGAATCAGACATAGTCTTTGTTCTCTTACAAATATTGAAATGTACGCCCTCGCTAGAATAAAATCTGTTAGATAACTCCAGAACCTTTATATCTGAAACTCGTTTGAAAGAGATCGAGCAAAGTAAAGTGGCCAATTTCATGGAAATATGTTTAAGGGTTGCAAAGGAATTATCTTGCCAAGATACAAAAACTTTGAAAACTAAGCTAACATCCCACAAAGAGTCATAGCGTGCTTTGGGTTTTTTTTAAGTCTAATGCCCTTCATCACTCTTTTAATTAGAGAGTTACTACAGATTGCTAGATTATTTACTAAAGCATGCCCAGATGAAATTGCAGATCTATAAAATTAATGGTCCTATTTGAGAGACCAGAGTTAACAAGGATCGCTAAGTAGTTTGCTATTTAATGAACAGGGACCTCCACGGAATCCAAACTCCTCTCCAGACACCAACTGCACCATTTCTTCACAACACCCTTATATCTTTTCCTGATTCCTGGGGCCCAGGACTCATCCTATAGTTTCTTAGCTTCTGATGAAAGGTCTGAATATCTATTATGTCCCATGAAATCCTCCAGACAAAAAGGGTTATTTTCCCCTCTCAAACCAGAGGCTGGTCCTCTCCTTCTGGGTCCAGAAGGAGGCCCATGAATGCTGGAACTAGAAGGGGAATATCTATAGCTAGTTTCATCACTCCTGGGAACCACACTTGGGATTTCCAGAAGGAAGTCACAAGGATGATACTGCTGGATACTACTCTCACTTTCCACAGGACTCTCTGGATTAAGGAGAAGGGAAAAAATGCATTGGCTATGTTCTTGCCCCAAGGCTCAAGCCTTGGGGCAAGAACATGCCTATTGCAGCAGCCCCTGTGTCTGGTTTCCAGCTGAAATAGGTTTGAACCTGAAAGTTTAATCTGCTCACAAAGAGATCTAGCTGGATTGGGCGCCAAAGGTCCTGAATTAGAGCGAAGACCTCTGGATGTAACTTCCAATCGCTGGAATCCCTCAGGAATCTCGAGTTCCAGTCTGCTCTTACATTCTGAATTCCTGGAATAAATTCAGCTCTTAGGATAATCTTGTGTTCCCTATAAAAATACTATATTTACAGTGCTAAATCTGAGAGTACCTTGGATCTTGCACCTCCTAATCTGTTTATATGAGAAACAGCTGTGAAGTTGTCTAAGTGAATCAGAGTGTTTGAATTCTTTAAAAGGTCCTTGAAGCTCATTACAGAGTTCAAGGCTACCCTCAAACAATTTATATGAAGAGACTGTTTCTCTAGGGACCATCTTCCACCTGTCTCTACTTCTCCTAAGCGGGCTTCCCAATCCCCATCTTGTGTTGCTTGCATCTGAATCTACTATAAAGTCTGCTACATTCCGAAAATGGCCCTTCCTTTCCATGCACTGAGGTTGTTTAGAGTCCAGGTAAGTTCCTCTTGTGCATCTGATGAAGGGGGATTTGAGTATCCATACCCTAGCCCTTTTCCTAGACCTAAAGCCTTTAGTCTCTGTAAACCCCAGTAATGCAAGGGTCCAGGACATATGGCTTGGATGGAGGACGAGAGTAGTCTCAAGACTCTTGCTAGGTCTCTGAGAAGTATTGTGTCCTTGAATAAAACTGACCTCACATCTTTATTTATCTTTACAACTATTTGTGTGGCACAATCAGGTGGGATTGGACTGAATCTACCTGAAAGCCAAGGAAATCTAACTTTTGAATGGGAGTAAGAAACGACTTCTCCATATTTATAATGAAACCCAGACTCTCCAGAAGATTCTTAGTCATAAGTAAATTATTTGGTACCTCTATTCTGCCCTGCGGCATAATGAGTATGTCATCTAGATATATGATTTATCTTACTCTGAGGTAAGTGACTACTGGACGAAGTACCTTCGTGAAACACGGCGGGCCAAGGACAGACCGAAGGGAAGGCGAAGGAATTGGTAAAGTATGCCCCTTCATCTGAAACAGAGATATTTCTGGCTGTCCTTGTCCATGGGAATCGTAAAGAAGGCGTCCTTGAGGTCTAGTTTTACTAACCAATCTCCTGACTGTAGGAAATGCCAGTAAGTTAAGAATCTGTTCAGGTATCCCAGGTGTAAGACTGGCTGCCACCCTATGTCCTTTTTCTTTACCAGGAAAATTGCACTTGTGTAATATCTTGGTTGCCTACTATTGTTAGAGCTCCTTTGCTTAGCATCTGAGTTACCTTTATGTCTATAAGGGTCATCTTTTCTTTTTCAAAGAGTAATTCCTTCAGTTCCCTGACTTGATGCAGTGTTTGACAAAAGCCTATTTTGAAGCCAGTAACTGTTTCCAACACCCAAGGGTTGTGAGTTATCATTTCCCAATTCTGGACAAAGGGTCTTAGTCTGACCCCTACTTTTAAAGTTGAAGAACAAGAGGTGCTCATCTTGATATCCTTGAGTAAAGGATCTTGCTCTTCCTCCACGGTTTCTTGGGGTTCTGACCCTCTGAGGGTAAAAGTTTGAACTTTGGCCGTAGCCTCTCCCATAGTACTGGGGGTTTCTGTATTCTTGTTGATAGAGCTGGAATCTGAAGGATCCACGGCTGACAGGTGGTCCCCTTCTGTCAGCCCTTCCGAAAAGTGAGCGTGAACCAAAAATCTTGCCCATATTATACTGCGCTCAACTGAAGGCAGTGAAGGTTGAAACATATTTACCCAATATTTTGATGACGTTTTCTCCAAATAGGAGCCCATTATTTTCATTAATATCTTCCTTTCAAGCTAGGTCTGCCAGTTTGGGATTTATTCTCATCAAGACGGCTTTAAGTCTTTCCATAATGATGTTGGCGTTTGCATTACCTAGCATGCATAAGGCCCTCTGTACCGAACCTCTTAGTATTTATTTATTTATTTTATTTTTGCCATTTGTAAAGCGCGAACGAATACCTGCAGGCGTCTCGGCGCTAAACAATTCGCATAACTTCAGCTCAATATTAAAAACTCCAAAGGAATTTGGTGAATGTTATTGATTAAAAAGCCATGTCTTTAAATTCTTGCGGAACTGGAGAAGTGAGGGGCTTAGCCTAATGTTTTGAGGCAAGGTGTTCCATAATTTGGGTGCCACCACTAAAAAGTGGCGGTCGCCCCAGGACACTGTTTTGGACCGTGGGATCACTAGCTGGTTAAGGGTGGTGGAGCGAAGCTGTCTACAAGGTTTGTAGGGTATCAGCTGGTCCTTAAGGAAATGCGGTCCTTGATCGTTGAGTGCCTTGTACACTATACACAGTGATTTAAACTTAATCCTATTCCGGATCATCAGCCAGTGGTATTTTTTAATGGTATCTGATATGGCCGGGAATTTTGGTGTTCCAGAAAGCAGACTGCTGCAGCATTCTGTATTGCCTGTAGCTTTGTCGTGACCCTAACCTGAGCATTTAGGAATAGGCCTGAAAGCCAGTAGTTCATTGTTAATGGGTATTTTTGCCCCTGCCATCTTCTGTCATATCCAAGATGCGTGTGAGGGGACCTAGGATATCCAAGAGTTTATCTTGAGATTGTTTCAGGCATCTCTCAATACCTTTCCTAGGGTCCTTGCCAAATCTGAATAGGAAGCCTATAATTTTGGGGTCTAAGTTGGGTGTGGTGCACACCTTGTCCTCCGTGGAGAGTCTTGGACATTTGCTTTTAAGGAAATTGCTTGTGTCCTTATCAAGAGGTTTCCTCACCCAGATTTGTCCATGTCATCGTCAATGGTGTTATCCGCTGATGCCATTATATTTTCTTGATGCATTGTGCCAATAAGGTCACTCGTTCTTAGTGTGCCGCTATGGGCAACCTGTCTGTGCCCCTTTAAGGTGGCCATCCTCTCTTGTGCTGCTGCAAGCACCTGAATATATTGTAGCATGAGGGATATCAGTAATATAAGCGGCTTTCTGAGTTTAATTAGATGTTTGTTTTTATGAGCAACTTTCCCTCTTTTTTTAGGAAGAGAGGTAGAGGGTCTGAGAGGGAACCGATCACTTTGTGTGTCAGTTCCCTCCAGCGCAGCCATTACAGCTTTTTGAAAGCTGTTGCCAAGGCTATGCTGGAGGGGGGGGTGTCAGCAGAGAAGAAGAACTCTCCGCTGATGTCCGACGACAACTCTGTGTGAGTCAGGCCTCGGGCTGAAGATTCTACATGCGTTGCCAAGAAGACGTTGCATGTTGCATGCTGCCATAGGAGACTAGTGAGTTGTTTTTGAAAGATAAATGACTCAGTTTGAGGAAAAATACGAGGTGAGGCGTCTACGTAGTCAGGCCTCACCTTGCAATCAGAAGGAGGGATATTTACTCAATTACGAGTGTAGGCAAATACGGGAAACTGCAATATTGTGGCTAATAGAGTAATCACCACCTTTGCCTTTAAGCCAACCATATATTGGAAGGCTGGGAATGAAAAGAGAAACATATCTGTAATTCATGGTAGATGAACAAGCCTGCATAAGATTGTAATAAACCTATGTAAAATGAAACAGTCAAAAAAACATTTCCAGTATTAAAATATATAGATTACGAATAATCACACAGTATGTGTAATTAGTAAGCGATACCTGGCTAAGTATAAGTAATAAAAACATAATAGAAGTAAATAGTTATAAATATAAGGAAGACAACAGAATGCTATACTTATCTTGTTGTGAGTCGCTAACAAAAGAGGAAGATAGCCCTGTGCACATGATAGTTATAGTTCATCACAAACATTCTATATGTTTCTGATATATTAATGTTCTTTAAAGGGCTGCATGTTGGGGCAGCAGATAAAAGTATATGCATAATGGTAGCCTCCGGTCTTGTAATGAAATTGCCCGTTTCCACTACAGCTTGTACTGTGGCCTTTTTCTATGGCCGCAGCACAAGCCGCAATGGAAAAGAGCAGTTTTCTGACTGCCTGCAGGGCGGTCGCCCTGTAATCGGGCAGGAGGGACTGCGACAAATAGTCAGTCGGACAGCTGCCCGCACGGATGGCGGTCAGACGCTCGTCGGACCGCCATTAAAATGACAGCTTTAATCATCAAAAAGCACATAACATAATCTAACATAACAATGATATTATTAACAAACTCTACCTACACCTAGGCCAACACACTAGTAAACGACACTACAAAAATACATTTAAATCTATGAAAACCCACAAAAAAAGCATTATTACTAAAGTTTACACCTCCCCCTTACATCCCCCTACCCTCAAAACCCCCCAAAAAAACTTTAAAATGATCTTACCGGTCCCCATGAACTGCAGCACATTCCTACAACCTCCGTCCATGAAAACAGACTAAAAATGAGACAAATAGACTACAAAATAGCAGGTAGTGTTAAAAAAATGGCTGCAAAATGAAACTTTAATTAAGAAAAGACTATCTCTATATCTATAAAAGAATGGGAATGTATGAAAGAAAGTATGAAAAATAATAAAACAAAATTTAAAAATGTTTACAACATATTAAACATGTTAAATGTTTTTCAAAAATATGTGAAAAAAATATGAGGTATAACTTAAATAATAGTATACAGAAATATACCAATATTTCATATAATAGAAACAAATTATTAAAAAGTATGTTTATAATGTACCGAAAAGAACTCTACAAGTGTTTAATAAAATATGTAAAACAATGGAAAAAATTACAGAAAAATGCACAAAACACAAAACTATTTACATGGCTTCTTCAATACTACAATTGTTTTAAAATACTGTTTATATATCAATGTTATTTTTTTTTTTTATTACAATTATTTATGTTAAAAAATTTAAATATATACAGTAAATAAATATAAATTATTTTTACCTACTGTGTTATGTTTCTTTAATATATTAAAAAATATATATACATATATATGTTATATGGCACAGCCAACTCATATATCAGTTTTTTTTCTGAAAGTGTTAGACACTAATAAATAACATTACCTACTCCTGCTGCTTACAAAACCATGTTAACAAAAGAATTGGATGCTAAAAGGGTTACATTTACTATTCCCATTTCAATCAAAACCATTTTTGGAGGAGTTAAAAAATGAAAGGGGCCAAATTACCTATTTCAAGTTCAACATAACCTATTTTGGGCAAGGTGTTGGACACTTAAAGGATAAACGTTACTTTTCACACTCCAACAAAACCATTTTTGGGAAGGTGTTGGACACCAAAGTTGTAGCATTTACTATTCCCAATTTAGGCCCCAATTACGAGTGTGGCAGTACACAAACTGCCAGACTCGCTGGGGCACAGCAGTGTCAGTCTGCTGACCACCCTATTATGATTTGGGTGGTTGGACCGCTCAGCCTCACCACAGCTGCCAGGGAACCACCATTCCTTGGTGGTGTTGCGGCAGTCACAAGGCAGTAATATGATTGCTGGTGCATCCGCGGTCCAGCCAAGCATCCACCGCCATGAAAAACTGTGGTGGAGAGGAAACAAAGTGGGCCCCACAGGGGCCCCTGGTGCCTCAAGCCCTGTCGATGCATGCAGGGGGCACAACATTTGCCTCCCTATGTGCATAGCACACCAGTTCCCGCACAGCATGGACTTTACAGTATGTGTTCCCATTGCGGTGCTCATTTTCAGGGAACCACTGTGAGAATGTCAAAAACAAGACCTGCCAGACAGGAGGAAAAGCCTAATCTGGTGGGTGGGCTGACCACAGCTTTGACGGTGCATCAGCTGGTTGGAACCAGCGCTGCACTGCCAAGGTCGTACTTGGACCCCTATTCTAAATTATTTTGGGGAGAGTGTTGGAAAATAAAAGGATCAAATTTACTATTCTCTCTCCAATCTAAACCATTTTGGGGAAAGTGTTGGGCAGTAAAGGGGTCACATTTACTATATTCAATTAAACAATTAAAACCATATTGGGGAAGGTGTTGTACACTAAAGGGGTCACATTCACTATTCCCACTCAAAACTACACCATTTTGGGGAAAGTATGGGACACTAAATGGGTGACATTTACTATTCTCAATCCAAACTAAACCATTTTGCGGAAGTTGTTGGACAATAAAGCGTGACATTTACTGTTCCTACTCCAATGTAAACCCTTTTAGGGACAGTGCTGAACACTAAACGGATCACATTTACTATTCCCTCTTGTTAGACCCGTCTGCTTCTGAGAGTCCCCTCACCACTATGATTTCTTTTGTTCCCCCGTACCTCCCAAAATTTGTCGTTTTTCTTTGTCTGTCAGGACTTTTTATGTGCTGTTTCATGGGGCTAGATGTTCCTTGACGCCCTGTTGCTCACAAGGTTTTTGGCACCTATTTACAAGGTGCCTGGCGGAACCTGTGGCATTACAAACTGGGGTTGTCAACCTGTATGAGTGGCCCTAAAATGGTGGACACCCTTTTCCCTCATGTGAGTGATTCCCATTGGAGCCTCCCTGAACTCTGGCCTTTTGAGGTTTTGGCGCCCTTTGTTTGACGCCCATTCCTGATAGGAATCCCTTTGTTTTCCTCATATACACAAAATGGCTGCTCTAGAGCCACAGAACGGTGGCTGCTAGTGGCCAAGATATACCTCAAAAGTGCCAAGGCATTGTCACAGCCAGAGAAGGTTCTAGAACCTTCTGGCTCGTGCCAGCACCCCAGGACACTGGCTATAAAAGGCCCAGTCCCTGGTGGCCATTTTAGAAAGAAGAAAAGAAGAAGGAGATTCCAGACTTGACACCAGATTGACACCTGCTCTGTTGACCCCCTGAGGTGGCTGGTAGCGTAGGGAAGTGCAGCGTTGTGGAGGAACTGTGAACCGGCATTCATTTGACTGAGCGCGAAGGTTGTGTGACCCCTCCGGCAGCCCGTTCGTCAGTCTAAAGACTTTGAACTGGTGCCTCCTGTGTGCTAGCGGTGTCAAAGCCTGTAGGCGCGCATAGATTCCACCGGCAAGCAGAGACCTCATCCCGGTGGCAGCGGAGTGCAAATGCTGTATTCACTGTGTTTCCTTGCCTATTAGATACACGCGCATTACTCCCTGAGTGAACCCTAAAGAGTCTAAAGCTAATTTTGTGCCTAGAGAAGCCTGTACTCGTTATCCTTGAAACCAACGTGAACTGTAAGAGTTATCTTTCCAAGCTGAAACGTATTGCGAGTGTAATCTTCCTAAAGCATTTAATTGGTGGCAGTGATACCAGAATGAACATGTGGTTATTTATTTAAATGAACCAGTATATATTCTGCTATATAAAAGTGATATTTATTTGTGATATTTATTCCTGATATTTATTCTATTTATCTTGCTATTTATTCCTTAAGATCTATTTACAGTATTTATTTCAGTAACTGAATCCCAGAGATTTGTGACTAAAGAAATGTGAATGTGCTTTCCCAACTGAACCCTATTTACAACAGAGAACTTTTACATAAAGGAATCGTATTTTTCTACAGCAGTGGTGTGGTGTCCTTCTTTTTGGTGTGACTGCGCAGGGAGTTATTATTGGGTCAGAGCCGGCTTAACACTAAAGCCTTCACTTGCCTTGTCACTTGAGCCAAGCTACCCCCCTTTGTGCTGGGCTTGCTCATCGCAGGTCCAACATAAAATTGGTGCTCAGCGGGTGGGATTACGAGCCGTGCTTGTTTTGTACCCTATAATAATTCAGTGTGCACCTCAGGTACACACCCGGAGTTTTCTCCCAGCGGCCCTCTAATCCAACATTTTGCTTTTTCTAAATTCTTTTCTGGAGGTGGGTGGAGGTGACCCTCAGAGTTTCCTATCCTTGTAACCTACTTCGGGTGGTTGTCTACACTTTTCACTGACAAGATGGAATTCGAAATGTCAGAGCTGGAGACCTATACTGTTGCACAGCTCAAGGATTTCTGTCAAGAAAGGGGAGTGTTCGTTAGGCGAGGGGCCAAAAGGGAGGAGCTCCGTACTAGTCTGCGAGCCTGGGTGGAAGCGCACACGGAGGGAACGGTGGAGGAGGAGGAGTCAGACAGAGGTACTGTCATTGAGGGGACTGCAGAATGTCCCTCGGGGGTGGGTGAAATGTCAATCAGCCCCAAGGTAGCCTCACGGGAGGGCAGCAGCGTGTCATCGAGAGGGTTGTCAGAGACCGAGTTAGCCGACAGGAGAAAGAAAAGACAGTTAAGGTGGGAGTTGGCCAAGCTGGAGATGGAAGGGAGGAGGATGGAACACGAGTTCAAGCTACGAGAATCGACCTCAAGGCCCATAACATCACTCCGGAGGGTGTCGAGTCAAAGGAATTTGCCAGGGAGCCCAGGCCCCATTTACCAAAGGAAGTGGTCGCCAGTTATACCGCTGGAGACGACATAGCCAAGTGGCTGGCAGCCTATGAGGTCTCCTTAAGAGCCCATGGGATCCATGAGAAGCATTGGGGTGGTGGAATGTACTGGTACATGCCTCCGACAGGTAGGGATGCCCTATTGGCCCTAGACTGGGAGGAGCAGGTAGATTACCCCGCCATGAAGGTGGCGCTCATCAGGAAGTTTGGGTTGACCCCAGAGAAATACCGGCAAAGGTTTAGGGGCAGCCACAAACTGAGCTCACAGAATTGGGTTGACTTCCTGGATTATGCCAAGAAAGCCCTGGATGGGTGGGTCCAAGGTAGCAAGGTGGAGGACTATAGAGGGTTGTACGACCTAATACTCAAGGAACATCTACTCGAGAAATGTCTTCCCGAGCTGAGGCAACACCTGGTAGACAGCAAACTTACTTGCCCCCGTAAGCTTGCTGAGGAGGCGGACATTTGGGCAAGTACCCGAGTGTCCACGAAGGGGACGGGAGGAGATTCTCAGAAGTCCGGAGAGGGCGCTCCCCAGAAGAAAGAGGGGGGAGATAACAAGAAACAGGAGTTCTCCAAAGGCCCCCAAAATAACTTTAAGGGGAAAAGTTTATTTTCTAATTCTAAGGCTAACCCGCAGAAGAACCCTAATCCTGGCCAGAGTCAGCAGCCAAGGGTTGTCCATTGCTTTGAGTGCGGTGGTGTTGGACATTATAAGGGAGACGTGAAATGCCCAAAGAGACCACCCCCTCCCACTGGAGGAAAGGCCCCGGGAGTCGCTAGTGTAGCGCTCGGGGAGGAGATGCCCTTAGTTAAAGGGAGGGAGTGGGTGGGTGTCACCTTAGTGTCCCTGGGTGATCGGGAGATGGTTCCAAAGATCCAGGTGTTCTCAAATACTACCAAGTATGGGCAATGGGTCACCATCAATGGCCATAGAGGGGAAGCTCTGAGAGATACAGGAGCCAGTATGACTATGGTAAGGAGTCATCTGGTGTCCTCAGAGCAGGTGATTCCAGGCGTACTTCATCCAGCCGCAATGGGTGACAGCAGGATGGGCCACTATCCTGTGGCCGAGGTTCCCTTTGAGAGGGGAGGGGTTGCAGGTTCACTTCGAGTTGCCGCAAGCCCCGCCGTGCCTGTCGATTGTCTGCTGGGTAACGATATGGAGCACAATGCTTGGAAGGAGGTGGAATACCGGACTCATTCTGAGATGCTGGGTATACCTGATTGGGTCTGTGTGAGTACCAGGTCTGCGGCTGCTCGGGAGAAAAAGTCGCGTGGGTTGGAGCCTGGAACAATGGCCCACCCAGCTGCTGATGAGGGAGCATCTCGAGGACAGGAAGAGCCTGCCTCGATGTCCGTGCCCCGTGAGACGGATAGGCCACCTGCAGAGGTGGACCCGGAGTCGGCGGAGGAGGACATGGTTCCGTTGGAGGATTTGCCTGTCCCCGCTGAGTGGCGAGTGGAGGGAGGACCATCCAGGGAGGAACTGAGCAAGGGACAGAGGGAATGTCCCACCCTCGAGGGTCTGAGGCAACAGGCTGAATCCCAGGCAGCAGGTAACGAGTCTGGGAACTATCGTGTTTACTGGGAGGATGGTCTCCTCTACAGTGAGCCCAGGGCGCCAGTGCACGGGTTGTCACGGGCCCTGGTAGTCCCACAGTGTTACCAAGCCTTCCTATTAGAGTTGGCTCACGAGATTCCCTTGGTAGGACTCTTGGGTCAGGACAAGACCTTTGCCCGGCTTGTCCCCCACTTTTATTGGCCTCGAATGAGGGTGGCGTCCGACACATACTGTCGGTCGTGCGTGTCATGCCAAGCCAGTGGGAAAACAGGGATGAAGCTGAAGGTTCCCCTGGAACCACTTCCCATCGTTGGCACCCCCTTTGAAAGGGTGGGCATCGACATTGCCGGGCCCCTAGATCCACTGACATCATCCGGTCACAGGTTTATCCTGGTACTGGTGGATCATGCCACAAGGTATCCAGAGGCAGTTCCTCTGAGAACCATTACTGCACCAGTAGTGGCAAAGGCCCTGATGGGGATCTTTACCCGAGTGGGATTAACCAAAAAAGTTGTGTCTGACAGGGGGACCAACTTCATGTCAGCATATATGCGGGCAATGTGGAAGGAGTGTGGAGTGACCTACCGGTTCACCACTCCTTATCACCCACAGACCAATGGTCTCGTGGAAAGGTTCAACCAAACCTTGAAGGGTATGATCAGAAGTCTACCGTAAAGCCTGCGGAGGAAATGGGACGTCCTCCTACCCTGTTTGCTCTTTTCCTACAGGGAAGTGCCACAGAAGGGAGTGGGCTTCAGCCCCTTCGAGCTTTTGTACGGGCACCCTGTACGCGGACCTCTCAGCCTGGTGAGGGACTCCTGGGAAAAGTCTCCCCGGAAAGTTCCCCCGGATGTGGTGAGCTACATGCTGGCCTTCTGGAGCCAAATGGCTAAGTTGTGGAAGCAAGCTTCTGACAACTTGGAAGCCAGTCAGGCAGTCATGAAAGCGTGGTATGACCACAATGCTCACCCAGTGGAGTTGGAGCCTGGCCAGAAGGTGTGGGTGATGGAGCCTGGAGAGCTGAGTGTCCTCCAGGACCGTTGGACAGGCCCCTATGAGGTGTTGGAGAAGATGGGCAAGACTACCTATCTGGTGGACGTAAAGACCCCTCGGCATCCGCATCGGGTGTTACACGCCAATCACCTCAAGCCCCACTACGAGAGGCCCGAAGTCATGCTGGTTATGGTGACTGACGGATCGGAGGAAGAGGACACTGAGCCTCTCGCCGACCTCTTCGCGTCTCAAGAAAAGGATGGGTCAGTGGAGGGAGTGAAACAGATGCATCCGACATTGGCATTGGGGCGGTGCTATCGCAACTCAATGAAGAGGGTCTGGATCAACCTGTGGTCTTTCTGTCACGGAGACTACTTCCCCGGGAACAGAGGTGGAGTACCATCGAGCGGGAAGCCTTTGCGGTGGTCTGGGCACTGAAGAAGCTGCGACCATACTTGTTTGGTTCACACTTCCTTGTTCAGACAGACCACCGACCCCTTCGTTGGCTCATGCAAATGAAGGGGGAAAACCCCAAACTGTTGAGGTGGTCTATCTCCCTACAGGGAATGGACTTTCGGGTGGAACACCGGCCCGGAGTTGACCACGCCAATGCAGATGGTCTCTCCAGGTATTTCCGCCTTAGTGTTGAGAACTCCCAAGGGGTTGGGTAGCACTCCCCACTTTCAGCTGGGGGGGGACGCGTGTTAGACCCATCTGCTTCTGAGAGTCCCCTCACCACCATGATTTCTTTTGTTCCCCTGTACCTCCCAAAATTTGGCATTTTTCTTTGTCTGCCAGGAATTTTTAAGTGCTGTTTCATGGGGCTAGATGTTCCTTGACGCCCAGTTGCTCACAAGGTTTTTGGCACCTATTTACAAGGTGCCTGGCGGAACCTGTGGCATTACAAACTGGGGTTGTCAACCTGTATGAGCGGCCCTAAAATGGTGGACACCCTTTTCCCTCATGTGTGTGACTCCCATTGGAGCCTCCCTGAACTCTGGCCTTTTGAGGTTTTGGCGCCCTTTGTATGACGCACATTCCTGATAGGAATCCCTTTGTTTTCCTCAGATACACAAAATGGCTGCTCTAGAGCCACAGAACGGTGGCTGCTAGTGACCAAGATATACCTCAAAAGTGCCAAGGCATTGTCACAGCCAGAGAAGGTTCTAGAACCTTCTGGCTCGTGCCAGCACCCCATGGCACTGGCTATAAAAGGCCCAGTCCCTGGCGGCCATTTTAGAAACAAGAAAAGAAGAAGGAGATTCCAGACTTGACACCAGATTGACACCTGCCCTGTTGACCCCCTGAGGTGGCTGGTAGCGTAGGTAGTAGAGTAGCAAATGTTGCTGGCGTTGTTTCTGACTGGCGTTCCAGTCAGCTGCGTGAGTAGTGACCTTGCGCCTACAGCGCCTGCCCAGCAAGTGCCTCATTGCCCCAAAGACTGTGGCCATACTTGTAGTGCCTCCCCGCCCCCCGGTGGTGATATCGTGACTGATACTACGTGTCGCGAGGCGAGAGCAAGTTCGCCGCGACCGTGATCTTCCGAAGTGCCCCCTTCACGACAGGCGCCTCCGGGGAGGAGCTCGGACGTCTCCGAGCCCCACCGCCGTAGAGCGCTTCCTGTGCGGACTGAAGGTGAGGTGGTGCGCCGGGGCGGGGAAAGGCCGGCCTTCATTGGGCGAGACTAGCGTCTCTGCCCCTTCCCCAGTGAGCCGGAAACTGTAGCTGTGGGTAGGATCCACCCCATATGAGGAAGTCGGAGGGAGGACCGTGGAGCCCCTGAAACCCCTGTTGCTGGCGTGAGAAGTGCTGTGCCCTGACTGAATCGCTTACCGATTGCAGCCGATGAGAGGTGGGCCCGTTTCTTCAGGTGGGGGTGCAGCGTTGTGAAGGAACTGTGAACCGGCATTCATTTGACTGAGCGCGAAGGTTGTGTGACCCCTCCGGCAGCCCGTTCGTCAGTCTAAAGACTTTGAACTGGTGCCGACTGTGTGCTAGCGGTGTCAAAGCCTGTAGGCACGCATAGATTCCACCGGCAAGCAGAGACCTCATCCTGGTGGCAGCGGAGTGCAAATGCTGTATTCACTGTGTTTCCTTGCCTTTTAGATTCACGTGCATTACTCCCTGAGTGAACCCTAAAGAGTCTAAAGCTTATTTTGTGCCTAGGGAAGCTCGTACTCGTTATCCTTGAAACCAACGTGAACTGTAAGAGTTATCTTTCCAAGCTGAAACGTATTGCAAGTGTAATCTTCCTAAAGCATTTAATTGGTGGCAGAGATACCAGAATGAACATGTGGTTATTTATTTAAATGAACCAGTATTTATTCTGCTATATAAAAGTGATATTTAATTGTGATATTTATTCCTGATATTTATTCTATTTAACTTTCTATTTATTCCTGAAGATCTATTTACAGGATTTATTTCAGTTACTGAATCCCAGAGATTTGTGACTAAAGAAATGTGAATGTGCTTTCCCAACTGAACCCTATGTACAACAGAGAACTTTTACATAAAGGAATCGTATTTTTCTACAGCAGTGGTGTGGTGTCCTTCTTTTTGGTGTGACTGCGCAGGGAGTTATTATTGGGTCAGAGCCGGCTTAACACTAAAGCCTTCACTTGCCTTGTCACTTGAGCCAAGCTACCCCCCTTTGTGCTGGGCTTGCCCATCGCAGGTCCAACACCTCTCCAAACCAAATCATTTTTGGGGAAGGTGTTGGACACTAACGGTGTCACATGTACTATTCCCACTCAAATATAAACATTTTTTTGGGGAAGGCGTTGGACACTAAAGAAGTCATGTTTGAAATTCCAAATCCAATCTAAACCATTTGTGGGGAAGGTGTTGGACACTAAACAGGTCGTATTTACTATTCCCATTCCAAATTTAGGGGGTGATTATGATGGCTGAGGACCCGCCACGGCCAGCCGTGCGGTGGCGGTCCCTCTGCCATTGGACAGCAATTTCCCCACCATATTACGACGGTGGCTGGAATCGTTCTGGTACTGTGTCGGTCGTAACAACTGCCTGCCTAAGGTCCGCCACAGGCAATCGCTTACCATTGCCTGGCAAAGAGGTCAGCAAGTGTAAAACGGTGGCCAAATTACAATGCTAGCTGAAGCCAGCCTTTCCATCGCTGTGAAACCGCCATGGAAAGGCTGGCGATGATTGGATTTGGAGGCCCTTTGCGGGCCCCTTTTGTGTTTTGGGATGGTGGTGCACTGTAGGGGTACCATGGGTGCCCCCCTACATTTCCGTGCACCACACGGTGCCTGCCACGTATTGCAGGGAAATACATGACATGGCTGTTTAGCATTGAGGCGGGTGCTGCAGCCAGCAGCACCCACCGCAATGTTAAACGGCCTGGAAGCAGCCGCCGTGGTGGGAGTCGTATCGTAATCCATGGTGTGGGACTGCCGCGTTACAGGCAGGTGGTCCCAGTCACCGCAACAATGGCAGACGGACTCGAGTCCGCCCATCATTGTTTTCGGCCCCTAAATAATTTTGGAGAAAGTGTTGGACATTAAAGAGTTAACATTTACTACTCCCACTCAGATCAAAACCATGTACAATAAGATAGCAGCCAAAAAAGAGTTACATGCAAAATAAATAGTAAAACATAATACCTATTTATTTATAAAATATAAAAGAAATATTACTTAAAATACACTATTACCAAATTATTATACATTTTTAACAAAATAAAAATATATATTTAACATGGGCCAACAACATATTAAATATTTCATTTTAAATGAAAAAATATGACATTATACATAATAGTAATGAAACTAAATTGTAGTTAAACAAATAAACATAAAGATTCATTAAAATGAAAAATAAATTATAAAACATATTAAATAAACCTGAAAATATATAATGTATTTTCCCAATTACTTATTTTCTACATAAATATAAACATGAAATGTATCATTGTCAGTAAACATATTTTGTATTGGTATAATATATATATATATATATATATATATATATATATATATATATATATATATATATATATATATATATATATATATATATATAAAATATAAATAACATATTCAAAAAAAATATCATAATTAATAGATATTGAGAATAATTTATATTAAAACTTTGACATATTAAAAATGATGCATAAATGACACAATTATTTACATTTAAAACAAAACAATTTTTTAACACATAACATATTGAAAACAAAAATGAAATATTTAACATTGGGAATCTAAAAGTAAAATAAATATAACAGACTTAATTTTACAAATATATACTTGCTTATATACATTTTAGATAAATATTTTCATTATACAGTTAATATTGAAATATTTTAATTAATTAAACTAAAAATAATTATAAAATGTACAATCACTACACATTTTTTTCTTTTTTTGTTAAATGTATCAATACATTTAAATTAATATTATATTTTTGTTAAATATTAACTTGTTTCAATATAGAAACAATAATTTTAAACTATTAAATCATTAATTTGAATAATAATGAACATAAAATTAAATTCAAATATTCACATTATAAAAATCTCCCTACCCTTATCCCCTAAAAGCCCCTATAACACAATAGCATAAAAAATAATTATACACATTTATAAAACTTCAAAAAACAATTCATAATTTACATAAATAAATTGTTTTTATAATCAAACAAATTACCAAACAACTAAAAGAAAACGAAATACAATAAAATAGATATAACAAATTAAAATGATATTCTATACAAAATAAAAATTTATCTAATGATATTGTCTACAGCCATAATAAAAACAATACTTTAAACGGTATTCTTACCTTTGATATTATTGTCCTCAATATTTTTGACATCCTGATATTCATGACACACTATTTGGTATCAAGAAATGTTTAATTTCATATTTGGTCCAAACAACCAGCCATTATCAGGCTTCTGCCGATGACGAGAGGAAAATTACCATATCCCCATCTGTCACTTGTAGTTTGCCCGGGAACATTAAGCGGTATCTGATGTTTAGTTACCGAAGTTGTTGTTTGCTCTCCAGGAATGATTCCCGGTGGCCTTAAACCTCCATGGTGTAGTCTGGATATTTTTTTCCATCCGGGAACCCTTTTGCATACTGTAGCTCTAGCATGTGGTATCAAGCACGATAATTAAAATGACTTGCCACCAAAGGGCGGGGTGTTGCCCCCAGGGGTTGGAGGCCAGCCCAGTACTCTATGTGCACCCTGCACCAAAGAGAAGTGCAATTGCTTACCAGTCAAGATAATCTCCAGAAACCATTTCTCCAGGAATAGTTCCATTGTGGAGCCTTCCATCTTCCCTGGGAGGCCCATATTGCACAGATTATTTCTACAGGAGTGTCCCTAGGCGTCATCAACTTTTAATGGCATATTTATGAGCTTCGCTTTTTGTGACACTGGTGGCTCAAATTACGAATTCATATCTATGAGGCCACACAAAGCCATGAAATATGGAGTAAAGCAAGGTAGCGCAAATCAATGCGTTGCCTTACTCTGCGTTTCTGAGGCATTCCATGGGCATTGCAGTGGGCTTTCCCACGTAACACCCATGGATTTTGATGCTGCCCCAGATTCACAAGAGCATGTAATCTAGGGGAAGAGCCAAATCCTTATGCCTACAGAGGTAAGGCTTAATGAGGGGAAACATCTTTATTTCTCTTAGTTTTTTCCTCTTTTTATGTGAGGTCTGCAGCACAGATAGAAAGCGGAATATGACTCTTAGGATCTCTTAGGATTCTTTCTGTGCCCCTTCCTGCACATAAACAATCCTTCCGACAACACAGGCACCCTTGCATCATGGTGCAAGGGAGGCAGCGTTGGCCCTAGTCTGCTGAAATTGTGCCTGCACAGAGGGAATGGACATGAATACATCCTATTGCATAGTGTACATTCCTGCCCTTTCACTTTGGGATAAGGCAGTGCAGCAAGATGACCTGCTGCTCTGCTCTATCCAAAATCCCCATAAATGAGAGCCTTACTTTCCGAAAACAGACATCATCTTGGATTTCCTTAATTTGCAACTGCATGGTAAGCACTGTGGAGCTGGGACTGTTTGGAGGAATCGGAAGGGAGCAGCACTGTCCATGGTGCAGTTAACTCCCAGGCAAAGTATGGCTATTTAGAACAGAGTTTTCACCTGGTATCCTCTACAACTTAGCAATCATATGAACGAATTAGGCAATCTGCTAACTCCTCTGGAGTTTCCATGCCATCAGGCAATTCAAGAACTGGCAGGAGTCACTCTTATCTATTGTGAGCCACAGATTCCACCACATCTCTTTTACTGTCCGTTTTGGAAATAAAGAAAAACAGTAACCACATTCAAAGAACACAGGTTTACATAGAGCAACAAAGGATTAGAAATCAAATATCCACTCTGACATATGTCCCTGACTTTGCCAGGCCTTAGAGCACACAGTACACAATCTTAGCCCGGTGCAGTGCTTAATTTGAGCAGGTGATTTCAGGTGCTCAACACCGACACTTCTTTCACAGGGCCTACAATTTCTGACCCTGCAGGCAGTGGTCTCAATATTAATTGTTCAAATTCCAAATAAAAAGAATAACATACATTGCATGGTGACTGGCTGGTAAATGTTAATTGACAGGCCAGCATACGCCTGTCCAGGCAGGCATGATTGTGTACCACCATGTTAGTGATTATGTCATCACGCTGATCACAAATCCAAGAAGTCATCGACAAACTATGGCTTGCATTCTATTCCCAGAGTCTGCTGCACCCTGCTACTGCCTGAGCCTAAGCCTCCTATTGGATAATTGTAGCTGGGGGCTGGCTCAGGACGGAGTTGAGGCAAGGAAGCTGCGAGAGAGCATTTGGAACTTGGGAGTGAGGGCTCTTCAGGAAGAATATATGAAAGCAAGTGTGGACTTTCCACTTGCTGCGTAGCCAGAGTAGCATATCCTGCAGCCCTTCATTGCTGCTAACCTCAACATGCTCAATGCGGCTGTGGCCCAACACAACTATTGTGCGCCAAGGCGTCACCTGTAGATTCTGTGTGCTGCACCCCAGCATGGAAATTGCTGAGCGTGTGTGAGTCCAGTAGGCACCACAGCCATACTTACCGACATTGGCAGCATTACGGCTGGGGACAATGCCTATGCTGTAGCAGGCAGGGTCACAGCAAGCTGAGTAGTAGATGCCGATGCCGTCGCCATCCCTGGACCTACTAATTACAGGCAGCACTATCAGTGACATCACCTGCTGTGCTCGAGCAGCCGTCTGTTCCGCAATAAACCCCGTCATACCGCACTGATTAATATATGCAAAAAAAACATTTTCATTTCGTGTACATTTTGTTTTGCACTCGGTAAGAAAGTAAAACACCCCATCTTCTACTTCTTTAGGAATGACAACAGGAAAATGCAGAGTTCAAAATAGCAGGGACATGTACAGGCTGACGACAGGGGTCACAGGCAGCAGCAACGTTATACTTGAGAGAGAGAGCAGGAGTAAAGAGGAGAAAGAAACAACAGGACAGAAGATAGATAAGACGGAGCTAAGTAGAAGAAAAGGAGATCAAATCAGATACAAAGAGAAAGCAGTTATGACGTGAAGAAGAGAGCATTAAGAAGAGAGAAGTTAGAATGAAAGGACATGGAGGACAGGACAGCGGAAAAAAAACAGACATATGATATAATGGACACACAGCTAATCACTGCTAGAAGAGTGAAAGTAAAGAGCCAAGATCGAGGGGAGAGAGAGCAGAGCATGGATAAAAGTGAAGAGGAAAAAGGGCAGGGCTAGAATGAATAGAGCGTAAATCAGAAACACAGGGAATAAGGTAACACCAGGTGTGACAAAGATGATAGAAGATAATTAGAGAGGTGAGAATATAGCCTCTTAGAGCAAAGACTTAGGGGACAGACAACAGATCAAGGTTAGAAGATAGAGACTGAGGCATTGAGAGTGTTGAAAGTGGGGTCACAGCAGGAAGAAGTGAGCTGAGGCCTCCTTGGCAACATTTTCAGCACCTACACTTCATTTTTTACAAATTAAGCACTGGTCCTGTGTCAAGTCAAGGGACTACCAGAATAACCAAAACACTAAGGGGCCGATTACAATGGTGGTTGGAAACTCTTCTGACTGACTCGGTTTCTGAATCCTTTCCGACCAAATCTGTTTTGGCAGTTCAGAACGACCGATTATGATGCTTCCAAACAACGTTCAGAAGGACTCCCATTAACTTCAACGACAGCCTATGTTCCGTACGCGAACACAGGCTCCCATGGGGGAAATGGATGTTTGGGAAAAACCTTGCACCTTGTTGCGGGCACCCCATGGTGCCTGCCACACTGTGCATGGTTTTACCCGGGGATCAACTGGGTACACCCACAGACCCCAAATGGAGACGCCAGGATGAAGGGGGGCCTGCTAGTGCCCCCCAAAGTCAGGTTCCGACAGCCACCTCAAGTAGGGCAGGCCGACTCAGAACAGCTGTCAGAATCTGACATCATAATCGCTTGGTCGGAAACGGTGTCCAGAGACCTGTACAAATAGGCTCCGAGTGACTCAGGGTCCCCGAGTGCCGATCGGAACCGTTTCGGATGGCCCGAATGGTTTACTACTATTGTGATTGGTCGGTCGTAAATGTTTCAGAGTCGGTCGCAAACATAGGTTCCAAAACTGTTTCGGAGATTCTGAATGCCATTTGGAGCCTTCCCGACAGACATCGGAACCAGCCCCTAAGTGCCTGATTACAATGTTGGTCGGAAACTGCTGGTCGGACGCTTTCTGACCTACATGGCAGGTTTAAAGTCTGACCACCATATTATGATGACAGCAGCTGGAGTTTGGGCAGGGGAATCTGAAGCAGTTCCAACGGACTAAGGAGCCCATCAGCCAGTCAGAAAGCACTCATAATCCCTTATGGATGACGTTTGCGCCGTTGAGATTACGATCTTGGTTTCCTATAACCAATCCATGTCGGCCTTTCTGACATGCATTGGCTGTCAGAAACTGTGTTTCGGGTCACCTTCCCCCTTGGCCCTCCACATTGGGCCTGGGTGGCACCTATGGCGTCCCTCAAAATATCCCTGCACTGTGTGGCAGGCACCTCAAGACATTTACAAACTTCAATTTTTCAATGGGAGTTTGTGCTGTAGGGTTTCGGCCCATTTAAATGGAAGTTTGTGACCGCACCACGTGCGGTCGGATCCTAAAGGGGTTGTCGGAACCTCCGACCTGTGGTCGGGCGGTTTCTTCCCTCAAATGGGGTTGGTCAGAGGCAACTCCGACTAATATCTTATTTAGACCCTAATTCTTCTCTCAACATGAACCCTGAAGGGCAAATAGAAGCAAACTACTAGGAGATCATAAACAAGTCATTCATGCATTCGATCTCAGCGAGGGTAGGGGGAAGTGGAATTAGGAAAGGGAACCCTGTATCCTATGCTGTCATCAGTAAACTCCGTAAATTTCAGGAAAGGAATGACCCCTGTGCCTGATAAAATAGTTCCATTTAATTTATAAATCACCTGCTCATGTTTCGGGGTATCCGACAGTGCAGTGTCTCACTCTTCCATGGAAGGTGGGGTAGCGGACTTCTGATGTCTCAGAATACAAATGATGGCAACGTTCAATGCGGTATCAAGCCAACGGCTCTTTTGATAAGTTATCAAGTTCTCTATCTTGTGTGTCAAGTGTAAGAGCGCTAAATCAAGGGAAGTTTGAATTTGCAAGTCTGTGGCATTCCAGTGAGTGTCTGTAAAAGTAGACAAATTATGAGAGTCTATTAGCTGAGTTATACATCTCCAGGTTTGGAATTGTGAGTCCCCAGATGTGGTGGTGGCATGCAATTTTGTTGCCAAAAATCTTGGGAGTTCCTTCTTGCAGATAGATCGCCTGATGAACTAGTCAGTTTGGTGCAGCCTCAGTAATGGAACTGGCACTGGCAGCATTCCGACTACATAGTTATAATGAGGAGCCACAACCATCTTTACAGTTTACAATCTCCCCAACAGAAAGAGTTGTAAATGGTGCCACTTTAGAAAGTCTCTTTGCAACTGGCTCAATAGAGAATCAATGTTGTCAGCTACCATGTGATGTGTACTGGAGTGAACTATAATTCCCAGGTATTTTAGTATTGTCGGTATCCAACGAAATTGCAATCCTTACACACTATTTTTTGTCATAGTTTGAAGTCATAGATAGTCTCATTTTTGGTTGAGTTAACCTGATCCACTAAAGATCAAGAAGCGGATGACCATCCCCATCACCACCGGTATGAAATTAGCTAGGGAGGATACTGTCAGCAGTATGTCATCAGCATAGAGCATACGTTTCTGCTCTCCTGTCGGCGTTGGTATGTCAGACCCTGCAGTTTATTTAGATATTTTTCTTGCGAATGGCTCCAGATGAAGAGCAGGGGGGAGACTGGACACACCTGACTGGTGTCCCTTCCAATAGTTATAAATGGGGATCGGAAAAAGCTGCAGCTAATCGAGGCTGCTGGAGAAGATTATAACCAGTGAAGCCTCTTAAGAAACACAGGGACATTACCCATGTGATCTAGCATCCATTATAGACAGCCTCACTCCACCTGATCAAATACCTCTTCGGCATTGAGGTAGCCGGCAATCTATTCATTCTTAATATTCCTGGAGCTCCAGAGCAAGAGGGATATAGTTCAAAGAAGATTGCACAAAGTGCCTCCTGGAACAAAACCCATTTGATCAGCGTGGATTAGTGATGGAATGTACTTTTTGAGACTGTTGGCCAAGATCTTAGCAAAAAAAAGTCGGACGGTAATTTTCACAAAGTAGCTGGTCTCTGTCCAGCTTTGGTATCAGTGTTATCAGGGCTTGAATACATTCTGGAATTTGTGGCTCATCAGTCAGCCCAACACTCTTCAATATCTACATGGCCCCACCCACCTGCATCGTCTGACCCTACAAATTCAACAGCATCTCATACGCGGACAGCAATCAGATTAGCCTCTCCCTCTCTCCAGGGAATCCTCCAGCACTCAAATCAAATTCACCACTTGCATATCAGAAGTCGAACACTGGATGAAGAGATATGTTTGAAGCTTAGCACAAACAAAACAGAGGTGGTACTCTTTTGAAAAAATACTTCACTTTAGTCCTCGGCCTAGTGACCCTCAGAATTAGGACCCATACTCGTCGAGTCGATCCAAGCTAGGAACCTAGGGATAGTGATCGACAATAAGATCTTGATTACCAACCAGGTTAACTTGATTGCATCCTTCTGTTTCTATCTCCTCAGGAAAACCTTCAGATTGCTTCTGCTCAACACCAGTCAAGCCATCTCCCGAGCCCTAATCAGCAGCAAGCTGGACCATGGAAATATACTTTACATTGGCATCACCGCTTGGCTCACCAAGCAACTCTAGGTTGTCCAGAACACAGCAGCCTGACTCATATTCAAACTCCCACCCCACACCCACATATGCACAAATCTCAAAGACCTCCATTGGCTCCCCAATAACAAACATGCCCTATTCAAAATACTTACACACACTTAACAAGCACTGCACAACCAAGGACCTGGATACCTGAACAGCAGCATCAGCTTCTACACCTCTACAAGACATGTCTGCTCCACCAGCTTCTTGCTCACCCATGTCCCCACTATCTAAAGTGCCAGTGCCTGCGGTTGGCCCTTCTGGTACCTAACTCCTAAAGCCTGGAACAACCTCCCCCTGCACTGTAGAGCCACAAGCTCAGGATTAGAATTATGAAAAGAACTGCAAACCTGTCTCTTTCAATTTGCCCCTGCCAGGGTAACGCCACCTTCTCTAGGCGCCAGAATACCCTCCCGGGTGATATGGGCACATTACAAATATGCATAACATAACTTAAAATAACAACATCATGAAACAGACTACTTAAGAGAGAAGGAATACATATGGAAAGTTACAAAGCATTTAGATATGCACACTTCTGGGGATTTTTCTGACTAACCCGAAAGTCAGCAGAACATAGCGAAAACATAAAACATGAGATTGTTAAGAAAATATGGCCAGTGGAAGATAAAGACCACTATTTAGATGGAGAGCCTGCAAAACGGAACTTAAATAAGATGAACCTTCACACTGATTTGAGCTACACCTACATTTAATTCACAAACAATCTCCTAGAAAGTTGGAATCTGGGGGATTTATGGTCTTTTTTGGATTCACAAAACTCTACTTCGATTACTACTAATGACCACCCCTATTAGACCTGGCATCCTTGGCATGGTTTTCCTTGACTTTTTGCCTTCTGACCTCCTGTTTTGTGGACTTCATTTTTGTAGGTTTTAGGATTCCGGGCCCTTTACCACTGCTACCCAGTGCTTAAGTGCATATGCTCTGTACTTGGTAACTTTGGCATATCCACATTTCGAATATTTACTTTACTTATGAGTCCCTAGTAAAGTGCACTATATTTGCCCAGGGCCTTTAAATTAAATACTACCAGTGGACCTGCAGCACTGATTGTGCCGCCCACTTTAGTAGCCTGTTAAAGATGGCCCAGGCCAACCACTGCAGAGCCTGTATATGCAGTTTAAACTGCCATTTCAACCTGGTAAGTTAACCTACTTACCTGGCCCAAACCTTTCCTTTTATCACATATAAGTCAGCCCAAAGGTAGGCCCTCGGCACCCCTATGGGCAGGGTGCAGATAATTTTAATGGTAGGGCATGGATTTTTGAGTTTTACATGTCCTGGTATTGAAAAACTGCTAAATTCAGTTTTCAGTACTGCAAGGCCTATCTCTTCCACAGGTTAACATTGAAATTGCCTTAAAACATCTTTTAAGTGTAATTTCCAATTGGGAAAGGATATATATTTAGAGTTTGGTGTCTCTGGAGTTATGGTGAAGTCAGACTGTAAGTATGAAAATGCCACTTTTAGAAAGTTTCCAAAAGAGGCATGTGACTTGCGCACCCATCTTTCGCACTGCTTGGTCCAGGAAATTTTCCTCACGATAGACTACTCCTTACATAGTATTCAAATTTTCAATCAAAAGTGAACCAATAATTTATATCAGAACGTTATTCAAAGTTAATCCATACGTTCTTAATCACTGCAAAGACAGCGTGATTTCACCATGATTCTTAATTAGACATTTTCAGATGCCTTCTGAATGGCCATCCAGGCCTTCAACAATGACTGTATTACTATGAAAGGAGTAGCCTATCATGAGGAAAAATTCCTGCACCAATCAGTGCGACAGATGGGTGTGCAAGCCACGTGCCTCTTTTGGATACTTTCATATTGTGCTGTGACTTTTGGGACAGTTCACAGTATCTGTGTGCACGCAATATCATTGTTCTTACAATCAAATGATAAAGATGCTTAAGCGATGGAGTGCATTCTTACATCTCTTTTATTGCATTGTAACTTTTAGAAAGTTCGCATTTTCTTCCTTTAACCGGTCTGTGCCTCTGCCTGTCTCTGAATACACATCTGGGTTGGGTGACAGTTGAGCTTTGTGCATTCCCTCTAGACAGTCACACACAAAGGGAGCTTGCATCCAGATTTCCCATCACCAGGCTGATGTGCCTTCCTGAGGTAGATTGGGAGGCAGGAGCTGACACTTGTCCTCACCTAAAGAGCTGCATACCCCCCTGTAGTGACTCCGGAGTCAGGGCAGGAAAGGCAGGGAACATGTTATCTTTAAAAGCCTCTTTGTAGTCTCTCCAAATGTAAAGGCGCATTTGTGTATAATGGACCCAAATGTGCATTTGGGTCCACTGGACCCATGAACCCACAAAATCAGAACTTTGCCTGAACCAAGGAGATTCTGCCAGGAAGAAGAGCTGCTCTGCCCCAGGAGGGACTGCCACTTTGCTAACTGCTTTGCTGTATTGGCCTGCTGCTTGCTGATTGTGGTGCTGTAGGAGGAATTTCCACTTTGCTACCTGCTCTGCTGTGTTGGTGTGCTGCTTCTTGCATGGAAGTGATAAGGACTGGACCTGCTCTCTACATCCTTGAACCCATGTTTCTCCAAGGGTTAGCTGTCTTTCCCTCTGTTCTTGAAGTCTCAGGGCCATCAAAGACTTCCTTCAACTCTGCTTCAGCTGCTGGACTCTGCTATCTACGAGTCCTCCATTGCCTGATGTGCTCCTCCAGTCCTGGACCTCAAAAGTGGGTTCTGCAGCTATTTTGCTCCAAAATCGACACATTGTCATCTCTGCGCTGATTGAAATTGACACAGTGCCCTTTGACGCCAATGCAGTGCCGATGCAAGAACATCCCTATGTGTCTCAATGACAATGCAGGGCCCGACTGTGAGCTTCGACAACGACGCAGCACTTATCTGAGGTTCTGACTGCAAGGCTCGACGATGACACTGTGTCTATCTGAAAACATCACTATGAGGGGTGATGAAGGCACCGCATCTGCATCGTAAAGGGTTTGGCAGCGACATGGAACCCGACTGCAAGCCCTGACTTTGATGCATCCGCCTGATAGAGTGAACCAGAACCAGCGCATCGAGTCTTCGACGCCAACACTTTCTCCATCCAAGGTACTTTTTAAGTGGGCCCTATATGGGTCCTGTAGCCAGCCTGCCCTCCATTGTGGTCTGCCTAAAATTATGGGTTTATCCCAGTATAGAGTGACCTCAAGTAACCCCTATGCATTATTGACTTTAAAGCACTATATTGCAGTTTGTTTATTTTTTTAATGCAATCTCACGTTCTACTGATTGGATGTTTGTAATTTTGTTTCACTCAGATTAATATTCCCTCTTTTTCTAAATTTGTGTGGAGTCTTTTATGTGATGTTTATACCGTATTACTGTAATGTAAGGGTTGCACAAATACTTTACACATTGCCTCTTAAGTTAAGCCTGACTGCACTGAGCCAAGCTACGGAGGGTGAGCACAGGTGAAATTAGGTTGTGTATCGGACTTACGCTAACTAGGATTGTGGTGCCTATTTGGACGGTACACAGACAAAATATCGATTTTTAAATATCGATATGCAAAAATATCGAAGTTTAAATATCGAAATACAAAAATATCGGAGGTAAGTAATATCGACAGTCTAAATATCGATATTGGTATGATATCAGTAATATCGAAGTTGTAAATATCGATATTAATAATATCGAAATTAATAACTTTGATGTTACTAATATCAATTTTTAAATAAATTTAGTGTATATTATATTGTATTTATTATGTTTTATTATTTATTTTTAATGTTATTTTATTAAATATTGTCTTTTACTTCTGTAGCGGGTTGTGGGTTTATAGGGGAATAGGGTGGGAAGTAATTTAATTATGTTAAATTAATTATGAATTAGTAGGAATTATTAATTAATTAATTGAGAATTAATTTTTAATTATTTTTAATTAATTTATTAATTGATAAATATGTTCTGTAGCGGGTTATGGGTTTATAGGGGAATAGGGTGGGAAGTAATTTAATAATAATTAATTAATTGATATATGTTTGTACATATTTTAATTAATAATTAATTGGTAATTAATTTCTATCAATTAGTTAATTAATTATTATAATTTTTTACATATTTATAATTATTAATTAGTTGGTAATTAAGTATTATTAATTATTTAATTACATTAATTATAGTAAATTTTTTATATATAATTTACTGTTATTCTTAATTAATTAATTGTGCAAAATAATATTAATTATTAAATTAAATTAATTACAGCAAATGTGCTAATATATTTACTTTATTGTTATTGTTAATTAATAATTAATTGGTAATTAAATAATATTAATTAATTTTGGGCACAGGGGTATTTTTAGGGTTCAGGGTCAGTTTTCAGTTCATGGGTACAGGGGTATTTTTAGGGTTCAGGGTCAGTTTTCAGTTCATGGGTAAAGGGGTATTTTTAGGGTTCAGGGTCAGTTTTCAGTTTTTGGGTAAAGGGGTATTTTTAGGGTTCAGGGTCAGTTTTCAGTTCATGGGTACAGGGGTATTTTTAGGGTTCAGGGTCAGTTTTCAGTTCATGGGTAATGTTTTTTTTTAGGGTTCAGGGTCAGTTTTCAGTTTTTGGGTAAAGGGGTATTTTTAGGGTTCAGGGTCAGTTTTCAGTTTTTGGGTAAAGGGGTATTTTTAGGGTTTAGGGTCAGTTTTGGGTTTTTGGGGTACAGGGATATTTTTAGGGTTCAGGGTCAGTTTTGGGTTTTTGGGTAAAGGGGTATTTTTAGGGTTCAGGGTCAGTTTTGGGTTTTTGGGGTACAGTCGTACAGGGTAAAAATAAAATAAATTTAAATTAAATCAATTAAATGAAATAAAAAAATATAAAATTACATTAAAATATTAAGTTTTTAATTTATTTTAAATATATATGTATTAGTTTTAATTTTTTAATTATGTTTTAATATTTTTATTTAATATTTGTAACATTATATGTATTTTATAATTATTTTTACATTATTATTAATACATTTAAAAAAACGATATTTTTAATTTCGATATTTTTGTACTACGATATTATTTTTTCGATATTTTTGTACTTACCTTGTTAGGGATAGGATTCCTATATTTTTGACTTCGATATTTTTGTCCCGATATTTTTGTATTTCGATATTTTTGATTTCGATATTTTGTCAGACATTCATTTGGACAGTGTGCAACCCTCTGCAAACTAGAGACCCAATTTCTAACAAACCCAAAGTTCAACAACCCTTAAAAAAATATAGGTGCCCAATAAAGGGCGAGATGACTAAGCATTTGCAATCGATTCGCAAACTGGTTACCGACCAGAAAAATGGCTTTTCCATGTGCAAAGGAGTACTGTGCTCTTTTTTTTGTGAAGCGACTATTTACTGATTGGTTATTTTAGCGATTTGCTAACAGTGAATTGCAATTTCATTGTATAAAGCAATTGCAGATAGCGACTAGTCGTGGAATGGTCGTTTTGCACGCACAATTTGCCACCAACAGGAAACAGGTTGTAACCATGTGCAACCTAAATAAATATCCACAGAATACTCCTGTTTTTTCAACAGTGGCTGCTTTGTACATGATGGCGAGGAGTATATGTACACTGGCTTGTCTTCAGAGGAGGAGGAGACGAAAAGGATTTTCAGGCTCAGCATAACACTTGCATCAAACAGAAGAGGAAATCTTTGATACATACAGGTCTAATAGCTGAATTTAAATCCCATCTTGAGAGAAACACTCTCAGGAACAATTCTAAACCAACCCACTCGCAGGAATTATACTCACTGCATCTATTAAGCTCTGGGAGTTACCAGGAGGGATTGCTGCAGCAGATGGGGCTCTCAAAGGGCTTTATTCCGATATGTTTGTGCTTTTCTAACTGCTATGTTAATGAGAATTAATAGTCACATTACATTCTCAAGCACTGCACAGGATTTACAACTGACCAAATGGAAGCTTTATCAAATTTCTCAATTTATTTATGTTATAGAATGTATTGATGGAACTCGTGATCCTATATGCCTACAATCTCAGAATAAGTATTTGTTTAGAAACAGAAAGGATATTCATTCACTTAACCTACTGATTGTTTGTGATGCATCCAATATTATCAATGATATTGTAGCTAATTCCCAGGCAGCACAGAAGACTCAATATGTTTAGGCAAAGTGGGATTTATTCCTATCTTCTTAGATCAGATTTTGGAGATGGATATTTACTTGGTAAGTGGCATCACATTAACGGAAATATATGACCTACTTTTCACCCTTTTCAAAATGTAATTATTTTTGTCATTTTCAAATATAGGTGACATTGTATATGTTTTGTGCTCATGGATTTTAAAGAGCAACGTTTTAATAGTTCCCATTAAAAGATCCTTGGATTTCTAAAAAGTTGATTTAGATATCTACATAAGAGTGAAGTTCCACGACAATATACACCATAGACTGGCTGCAAGATTGTAGCAACATGTGCTATCTTGCTTGACATAGCAACTTGAAAAGGACTACCAACAGCCATGTCAGCCATGTCTGAGTGGCACTCAGACGATGATGAAGCAAACACACCACCACATCAAGAACAAGATGCATTATGGACAGCAGGAAGGAGAGTACGGCTTGCCAACATTACACGTCATTATTTTTAAGGTAAATCCGATATAAAATGGGTTACTTATAATAACAAATAAAACAATAATTTTGCTTTCAAAATAACATTTATATTTATTTTCAGGTGTGTGTGTGTGCATATACATAAACATTGAGCTTCATTGATGTATTAACGTTCTGATTTATAAATGTATTTGCATTTGTGTAGGAAGATGGATACCTGACTATGGTTACCCCAGATTTTTTGCCTAGTGTTTAGCTGGTTTTCGACTTAGTTGGCCTTGGATCCTGCTAATCAGGGCCCCAGGCTATCTGCTCTCTCTTTAAAATGGACTCCATGTACCCTAGGTACATCTCCAATTGGATACTGGGTCACCTTATGAGCCCCTGTACAGAGTACTATAGGTACCCAGGGCATAGGTGCATCCAAGGCCTACCAGGGGCTGCAGCATGTATTATGCCACCTCTGGCTGGCCACCCAAATTGACACAACTGGCTGATCACTCAGCTGGGGCAAGGTGGTGTAATCACCCCTTGCTTAGATATAGTATACCTATGTCTAAACAAATATATCTGGACACATATGCACCTATAAGTAATCATGGGCGCAAAATCCGTTCGGCTCTCAGATTTTGCGGATTTTCGGCAAATTCCCGACCCGCGAACTCCCGCGAATTCGCCAAAAATCTGCGAATCCGCGAGCGGAATGGATCCGGGTGGTAAAAGTTCAAGCTTCAAGCTTGTAACTATTTTAGAACGGCGCCGGCAAGCTGCCACCACCATTCTAAAATAGTTACTAAGTTAACTTCAACAGGAAGCACTAATAGATAAAATGCAGGTGCTCGAGCACCTGCTTTATTTTATCTATTAGTGCTTCCTGATGAAGCTAACTTAGTAACTATTTTAGAATATCGCTGGCAGCTTGCTGGTGCCATTCTAAAATAAAACAGGGCAGAGGGCAGAAGGTCACAGAGTGGGGCAGAGGGCAGAAGGGCACAGCAACAAGTGGGGCAGAGGGCAGAAGGGCACAACAACGAGTGGGGCAGGGGGCAGAATGGCACAAAAACGAGTGGGGCAGAGGGCAGAAGGGCACAAAAAACGAGAGGGTGGCAGTGATGAACCAGAGGGCGCATCGCGGTCTCGGACAAAAAAAAACCCCGCGAACACGCAAAGCGCCCCGCGAACACGCCAAGGGCCCCGCGAACACGCAAAAATAAAAAAATCCGCAAATTTGCACACGTTTGCAAATTTTGCGGATTGCAAATTCGCAAATCCGCAAATTCCCAGATCGCGAATTCGCAAAATTCGCCCATGCTTACCTATAAGTCACTCCTATGGCAGGCCTTAACAATCCTGGAGGCAGAGTGCTTGGTTTTATGTGAGATGGTGCTCTAGCAATAGCTGAGCCTGTCTGCAGCTTTCGGAACCATGTCCTTATAGCTGTTCTGGGATATTGCCATACCATATACTCTTAAGTGCATTATGAACCTCGCGGTTAAATGCTATCTATGGTTTGGCTTTATCAAAACATGTCATGTAAGGTGTCATACGCTTTTGAATACTGCCCCCTCGCCAGTCCTGGCAACGGGGGTAGCATTCCACCCTTCTAGAGGGAGAAGACATGTTACTTTCCTTAAACGCGGTTAAATCTAACCAGAGCCTCAGCATCACAAAATGGATGCTGCTGCCACAGACACAAGTCGCTCACCGAAACTCCGGCAGGGGAGGCCTGGACAAAAGGTTTCCTGTCACAGGGAGGTGTTACACCACCCCAGACAGGAGATAGCGGATTGGGGCAGGGAGGGCTGAATGAAACTAGACACTGCCTGGGGCGCACAAGGTGTCCCAGGCAAAGCCCAGTTCAAACCAGTGCTGGGCACTCCAGCCCCAGCTCTGGCACGAAACTGGACAAAGGGAAAGGGGTGTAACCACCCTTTCCTGGGTCCCATCCATAGGAGGGACCTAGCAGGAGATCCAGCCCCTTGATTTGGAATAAAGGTAGGAGCTGTGCCAAGAAACATTAGATCATCCTGACTGAAACTTTGATATGAAACTCTGGACCCTTCGACATCCTACTCGATGTAGAAGACTGAAGAATCTCCCTTGTGGTCCAGGAGTGGCCCCCCTGCACAAGCAGGCACCATCAGCGCTCAAAGGTTTTGTTTGCTGTTGTTCCAGCCGGAGCTCGAACGACCGAGACCAACAAGACCTGGCCTCCCAGACTTCCAACAGCCCTATCCACAATCCCAGCAAAGCTGAGACCCGTGGAGGCGACACGAGACGTGGGACCGACCATCATGGAAAGCCAGCAAAGTGCTTCCTGTGCAGCTCCCGAGACACCCTCGAAGCTGTGCATTGGGGATTGAGAAGCCCCAGCTCCGAGCAGCTTTTGCACCAAAGACCACCTCCCCACACTCATCGAGTGCTGCCTAGGGCCCTTTTGCATTTTTCCTGCTTGATGCATTGTCCAGTCACTTGCCCGTTGGCTAGTGGCCTCTGTGACAATGATCCTTCAAATTTACATTACTGGTCTGGTTGCTCCAGACTGGCCCTCGCTCCCCTGAAAAGGAGCCACCGATCTGACCTAGCTGGTCCGATCCAGAAGCCATCTCCGATTCCTGCGTGGGTTGCATTTGCCAAGGCCTGTTGACTCCGATTCTAGAACCGACACCGCCGACAGTGAAAGCCTTCATGGGACAGTCCGTGTCCACCTCCTGGTTGTCGTTGATCCAGCCTGGTATACGTGGCAGTGGAGACAAACTACTCAACATCACCTGATCGCAACCCGACATCACCTGGTTCCTTCCTGGTTCCATTCAGATCACTGGCTAGTGACCTAGACTCTGTCCCCTCTGCTTTCAGGTACTCTACATCTTCGATCCACCCTTGGATACAAACAGACTCTTCTCTCCTGGTCACCTGCAGCATCTTTTCCTCCAGGCTCCATAGAACTCCACGACGAAACCTGACGCACTTTGACACCTATACACCTGCTTCCTGTGGGTGAGGTAACGAGAGTACTCCGATGCTCCTGTAGTGGTTTACACCTCTAGTGTCCTAGTTTTAAGTGGTTAAGTTCTAGTCCAGTCGGAAGTCTCCTAAAACAGTAACTTTCTAACTTTTACGCACCATTGACTTCTATTGGTGCAACGGTTGCCTATAGACACTGCACCCGTATCCTGTGGGCCTCCCCCAACCTAACCTTCATTAGTCCAGTGTAGCCCCAGCGATTCTCAAGGCCCTAGGCCTTACCATTGTAGATCTCTTGGAAATAGCTATGACAAATATTTTTTTCTTGTTTCAGGGAGACTATTATCTCCAGACTAAAGGTGTGGCCATGGGGGCTGGCTACGCCCTGGACCTGTCAATTCTATACATGGACCATTATGAGATGAATCACATTCTGTGTTACACCAATCCATACAGGAGTAACATTGGACAATGGAGGTGCTACATCGACGATGTAGTTATGATCTGGTCAGGTAACGAACATGACCTCCAGAGTTTTCATGAGTGGCTAAATAAACAATCCACAGATATTCAGTTTTTCCTTGAATACAGAAACCACAGGATTACTTTCTTACATGTCACAATCAAGGAGTAAGAGGATCGTCTCCATACTGTATTATACAGGAAGAGCAGCAATAGAAATACTCTGCTTCTATGTTTGAAATTCCACCTGAGCATGCCTCGCAGTTAGACCATGAGGCGGATGGCCCGCATTAGTTTGTGAACAGGGAGAGGTTGAGGTGGGTAATTGCTGGGCTAACCGGCAATAAAGCACCGGGACTGGATGTCATCCCTCAAGATCTTTTTAAATCTGATCCTCCATTTTGGGCTCCAATACTCATGGCGGTACTCAGCGCACTGGTCAGGAAAGAATGCCATGAGTCCTGGACTACCTCAACTATAGTTCTCGTTTTTCAAAGGGGGATCGCAACAGTACACACTGCTATAGGCCAATTTCACTGCTGGACTCTGTGGTTAAGGTGGTGGGCAGAGTATTACTGGAAAGATTACCCACCTGGGCAGAGAAACACAATATAATCTCGGATGACCAGTTTGGGGTTCGAACAGTGAGATCGAGTGTGGCCCAATGCCTTAAACTAACCATGTTACTTAGTAAATACACAGTTCCACGCTCTGGCACTATTTATTTAGCCTTTATGGACTTGTCCTCCGCATTTGATCGTGTGAACAGGGCAAAATTGTGGCATTCCATGAAGAATATCGGGGTGATAGTAAAATTGTTAATTTCCTAGAGGAGCTTCATAGGGCAACCAAGGCTAATATTAGATTTTCTCAGAACCGTACTGTGTCTCAGAATTTTTGACATAAACAGGGATGTACGCCAAGGATGTATCCAGGCTCCATTTCTATACACAAACGACCTAGATGCGGAGTTCAATGCGGAGAATCTACTACTTGAACCTCCCACTTTCAAGAAGGAGAGAACAATGGCCCAATCGTTTTCAGGCAACGCAGTGAGAATCTGGAACTCCCTTCCGCCTCAGCTCCGGACCACCGCCTCCTCCCAGGCCTTCAAAAGGGACCTCAAAGTTCTCCTCCTCCAGAGACACCTCCAAAAGTAATTCACGTCCTCTTGTTATTTGGAGGAAGGCTTCCCACTACTGATAATTTCCACAACCATGGAAGTGCCTTCCCAGTGTATCCCTGGGGTTGGAGTGTCTGCCTCTTTGGAGTATTTTCCATGTACCTGTGTTTTGTGCCCTTTTGTAACATGCACACACCACTTTGCCCTTGTAACACACGATTTGCGACCTTTCACATGTTTTTACCTTTGATACTGGCACAAGTGCCACCTCTGCCTACATAACACTTGTTCTTGTGCCGGAGTGTCTAGCACCTTTTGCAGTATTATACCCCAAATGATACTTTGTCTTCTCTTGTAACTGCACACTTGTCACTTTTTTTTCCTGTGCACTTTTTACTACCTCATGTATTTTTGGATGCGCACAATTTTTACTACCTCATGTATTTTGTTTGCTCACAATTGTCACTATTACCTTTACTACCTCATGTATTTTTGACTGCTCACAATTTTTACTACCTCATGTATTTTGTTTGCTCACAAATGTCACTATTACCTTATGTACTGTAACGTATGCGTTTGAAATCTGTTTTGTAATGTTTCTCATTATGTTTCATTTCTGTTCCTTATGTGAAGCGCTCTGACACCTTCGGGTAAAGTCCGCGCTATATAAAAATGCATAAATAAATAAATAAATAAATAAAAGATAGATTATCCGTATGTAGGGCGACGTGGTCTTCCCGTCCTGCTACATGCGGATGACGTAGTTCTCATATCGAGGACTGCTAGGGGCCTACAAACCCTGCTTGACGTTTTCTCCAACTTTATGGTGGAACGAGATCTTTCTATTAATATTACCAAATCGTACATAATGCAGGTGGGGAAACGTCCGATAAAATCTTTTCAATTTATAGTAGGCCCTGCTAAACTTCCCCGCACAGATGTCTTTTCTTACCTGGAGGTGGTTTTGGACAATCAAATGAGATGGGGGCCACTAAAACAAAGAAAAAAGGGGGATCTGGCTCGGGTGAACACGGCCATTTTCAACTTCGCCTTAAAACTAGGGAATAGACCTATCGCTGCCCTGCTGAAAGTCTACCAAGCAAAGAGTGACGCTTTAGCCACTTATGGGTGTGAAATATGGGGGCATGTTTCTACTGATGTTTTACAGGTGGCCGAAAATACATTCTTGAAACGCTTATTGTGTGTTCCTCATGGTACATCTAACATGGTGGTACCCGAGGAAACTGGGGATGCCTTATTTAAGCGATACGTTGGCACTGCACCCCCTCACGTTTTGGTTAAATAGCTGGCTGAACAAGGAATTAACATCAAGCCAGCTGATTTTAAAAGAGTGAAGGTCCCTTGATAATGCGCTCAGCATACCCTGGCTAAGATATATAAAGAGCAGCTTTGAAAAGCTCTGGCGGGCTGACCTATTCACTAACCCTGAAATAATTATGAAGAAGGATGTGGGGATAACTATGGAATCCTTCCTCAGTTTAAGGAAATTGCAAAGGGAAGAGGTGGAACTGCTGAAACCTAGTGTCTGCTGATTTGTTATTGCTAAAGACAACCCCATTAGCTGAGCCTTACCTTTTGGGTTTTTTATCTATTTATGAGCATTTTTTATGACCAGGTTTTGCCTGGGTCTCTTTTACCTCATGCTTGCTTTTCCTAGAGGAAGCCGTAGAGGCAAGTTGTTAGCATCCTGTGGCTGCGACGGAGAGTCTCCACAAGATTTGCTACACTTTATGTTTTTTTGTAAATTTTATGAGGTTCCCCGGAAATTTTTCCTGGTACCAATTTTAAGGAAAATTAATTCTCTGGGATAGGATTGGAAGATACGTTAAGGCATACACTGTCAGTATTATATCGGATTCAGTATTCAGAGTCATTTTCTTTTATGTTTAGGAGGACTTTTGGACACATGTGATGGAGACTTAATTCGCAATATAACATCCGGGAGTGGTGACCGTTTTTTACTGGGTAAGATGGAGACCATGGTCCCCGTGTTTTTATATGGTCTTTATATGGCAGTTATCACGTGAGTTAGAACACATTTAGATTGGGAACTTCAACTTATACTTAGTATTTACATTTTCCCACAGACTGTGGATATTCATGAGAGATGTAACTTTCATTGGAACCAGATTGGATTTTCATCTCACATTTGTGGCTTTGAAGGGTAGGTTCATTTTCTTTGTTCATAGTGAACACTTTATGCCAATTACGTTAGTGGCGAGTGTTTAATGAGTGTTGTTGCATTACAGAATTTGATAAATTTGATGTCCTTGACTATACATGACCAGATAGACCTTCTGAAAGAAGGAGGTACTTTTTATAATCACTACTATGGCTAGTCACGTGTTACTACATGAAGAGTTTTCCGTTCACCTACTTTTTATTATTTTTTATTTAATTGTACACGAAGGAACGATTCTTTTGGTATTCACTGGAGGATGTTCTTGTTTCATTGAGCACTTATTACCAGTCCCTTTTTCTTCTATTTTCATCACTTGTTCACCTGATCTCACTCATTTATTCTTTATAAGAACTTTTTGTGATATTGTGAGGAATGCAAACCCATAGTCTATTGGTGAAGGTGACAATTTGCGAACAATGTACTTTTTTTTAACATTGGATACTGTAAATTGTTGTTGTTGACACGAGAACTGAACTATCCAGAGGAACTTCAACTTAATCAAGAGTTACAATAATCCCTGATGAAGGGTTCAGTGTGAACCCGAAATGCATTGGGTTTTTAATGTTTAATTTTCATATAACTGTATAATTTTTGAACATGCAATGTTATATTATACTTTGAACTTCATGCATTAAGGAGAATGAACTGTTTTATTTTCATGTTTTGAGATTATAATGTTCCAGTATGGTAATGAATACACAAGAAAAACTTGAATAAATGTTTGTTTGAAGTAACAGTAAAGAGTCATAGGCTATTTGCCTGGGAGCTGTCCGTAACATAGCCCTTGGTTTCCAGGGGCTCACTAGATACATTATACCTAGGGAGGGTGGTACCCCTTCCCGTTGCCTCGCACGCACATATACAGATAATATTTGCTAATTATAGTTTTCACTATCGGATAAATTTTGTGTACTACAGGTGTGCAGACCCACCCACACTTCACGTTTAAGATATATAAAGAGCAGCTTTGAAAAGCTCTGGTGGGCTGACCTATTCACTAACCCTGAAATATTTATGAAGTAGGATGTGGGGATAACTATGGAATCCTTCCTCAGTTTAAGGAAATTGGAAAGGGAAGAGATGGAACTGATGAACCCTAGTGTCCGCAGATTTTTATTGCTAAAGACAACCCCATTAGCTGAGCCTTACCTTTTGGGTTTTTTATCTATTTATGAGCATTTTCTATTGACCAGGTTTCGCCTGGGTCTCTTTTACCTCAGGCTTGCTTTTCCTAGAGGAAGCCGTAGAGGCAAGTTGTTAGCATCCTGTGGCTGCGACGGAGAGTCTCCACAGGATTTGCTACACTTTATGGTTTTTTGTAAAAATTATGAGGTTCCCCGGAAATTTTTCCTGGTACCAATTTTAAGGAAAATTAATTTTAAGCAGGCTCGTCCAGCTCTCCTGTTTCTCCAACTGTTGAAGGATGATTTTACTTTTTTTATTTTTGGTTATCTGAAATCTACGATGAAGTTAAGGGCTTGTCTTGATTAATAGTCTTTTAGGATAATGATTTTAGATTATTAATGATATGTATGTTCGTGGGTCGGGATGAAGGAAAAAGGGAATTATGAAAATCGTTGCCTGAAGGATATTACCATCTGGAATTGAACTCTGTATTTTTATTAACAGTGACGGTTTAGGGAGCATATGTTATGTATTCCAGCCATGTGTATACTTAATTTGTCAGTCTAAGGAATTATGTATTTTAATGTAATTTGGATTTTTTTTACTTTCAACTTTTATGGTTTTATAATTGTAAAACTGAATAAAGTTTATTTGATTTTATTTGATTTACTCTGCTTTGCTACTCGAGTCACCATGCCAAGAATCTTAGGGATAATTTACCCTTTGGTCAATTCCTCAGGCTGCAGAGGTATTGTCTGAAAAAAAAGATTTCTTTAGAGAATCCGATGAACTCATTGTCTGTCTATCTGAGAGGGGATATCCTAAGAGTTTGTTTAAAAAAGCATTCAAACGTGCTTGGTTTTTCCCGAGGAGAACCATTCTAGAACCCAAATAACCATTAGGACAATCCCAGGAGAGACTGATCTGTGTAACCACTTTCGGCACGAGCAGTAACGAGATGAAAAAGGTCATCATCTGTTACTGGCCACTTTTGGCTGGTGAAGTTGATCTTCCTAACTTGCTTATGCATGCGTTTAAAAATGGTAGGAGTGCAAAAAGTCACATTGTCAGATCCCTCCTCGGGAGTCCAGCCAAAACCAACCTTCTAACTCAATGGCAGATGCTGCATATAAGAGGCCATTTCAGGTGCTGTAGATGCAAGGTTTGCTCCCTTACTTTTGAGACAAGTTTTTCATTCACAATAACTACACCCATACACTCAAGGACCACACTAACTGTAACAGCATGGGTGTGATCTATGCCATAATATACCAGTGCAAGTTCCTTTATATTGGGAAAACTACACAGAAAGTAAAAGCGTGAATATTACAATACTGTAGCAGGATTAGGTGTAAAGTCCAGGGTGCACACCTTGTGGAACATTTTGACACCTTTGACCACCCTGCAGAGAGTTTAAAATGGTGTTCTATAGAGTAGGTCACCCTGAATCAGAGGAGTGGGTATTTTTTAAGCATGGGCGTAAAATCCGTTCCGCTAGCGGAATTTGCTGATTTTCGGCAAATTCGCAATCTGCGAACTCTCGCGAATTTGCAGAAAGTTCGCAAATTCGCACGCAGCGGATTTTTTTTGCTTGGTGATACAATATTGCGGCGCCCGGCGTTCACTTACCATCATTCAGCGTTTGCAGAGTTGTTTTTCTCCATATTTTGCGTGTACTGCGCCATTTTGGATCTTGCTGCGAGATCCTGCGGGAGTTTGGCGACCGCGATTACGTCATCGCGGCTTGCCACCGTGCACAGGACGCATCGCGAGAGTTCGCAATTGCGAACACGTAGATGCGGCGGGCAGCAACAAACTTGCACTCGCGAAATTGCAAAATTTGCAATTCTGCACAAGAAATCCAACAGCAAGCAGCATAAACCTTCTGAAAATGATGATTTTTATCAGAATAACTCCTCAGGTTGACATTTGCCTGCACTTTTTTTGTAAGGAGTCCATTTTGGGGGGGGGGGAGGAAGGAAGTGCCCCACAGTCTCCAACTTCCTGTTCCTGTCCAGCAGGCTCCTCCCACTGCTTTCTTCATGTGCTGGTCACTTTGATTTGGATCTTGACCTGGAAGGATTACTTTTTGTGGATGCTGCTGGATATTTGGATTTGAGGCCTTTTTGACTTTCTTTGGATCACTTTTGGATTAGAAATTTCACAAGTAAGTTTGTTTGGGGCATTACAGTTGCTGCAACTACAATTTTGGAATTTTCGATTTTTGGGCTGTTGTAGGGGCCTTTTGCCCAGGGGTACTCAGTGGTGGATGGACTGAGTCTTTCTGTGGGGTCTCTTTAATGTAAACATCATGGAGTGCATGGATGGCATTGGATTGTGGTGATTTTTGTGTGTTTTTCTATTTTGGGGCTGTTGTTGGGGCCTTTTGCCCAGGGGTACTCAGTGGATGGCATTGGATTGTGGTGATTTTTGTGTGTTTTTCGACTTTTTGGGGTGGTGATGGGGCCTGTCCATCTGGGTGGGGGCCATTTTGAGGACTGGTACAGGCAGGGCCTGGCCATGTGGTGGGGGTCTAGGGGCCATTTTGAAGCCAGGCAGTGTGCTTTGTTGTGCCATAGGCCTGCACCCAGTCTGCCATGCTTTCATCTATTATGCCCAGGGGTACTCAGTGGTGCATGGGCCTAGTCTTTCTGTGGGCTGTCTTGAATTTGAACATGATTGAGGGCATGGATGTCATTGGATTGTGGTGATTTTTGTGTGTTTTTCGATTTTTGGGCTGTTGTTGGGGCACAGAGGGCAGAAGGGCACAAAAAACGAGTGGAACAGAAGGCAGAAGGGCACAAAAAATGAGGGAAAAACGAGTGGCACGGAGGGCAAAAGGGCACAAAAAAACGAGTGGAACAGAGGGCAGAAGGGTACAAAAAATGAGTGGAACAGAAGACAAAAGAGGCACAAAAACGAGGGGCAAACGAGTGGCACAGAAGGCAGACGGGCACAAAAAACGAGTGGAACAGAAGGCAAAAGGGGCACAAAATGGAGGGAAAAACGAGTGGCACAGAAGGCAAAAAGGGCACAGAAATACCAGAAAAACGAATGGCACAGATGGCAGAAGGGCACAGAAAATACGAGTGGAACAGAGGGCAGAAGGGCACAAAAAACGAATGGAACAGAAGGCAAAAGGGGCACAAAAACAAGGGAAAAACGAGTGGCACAGAGGGTAGAAGGGCACAAAAAACAAGTGGAACAAAAGGCAGAAGGGCACAAAAATGAAGGAAAAACGAATGGCACAGAGGGCAGAAGGGCACAAAAAACGAGTGGAACAGAGGGCAGAAGGGTACAAAAAATGAGTAGAACAGAAGGCAAAAGAGGCACAAAAACGAGGGAAAACTGATTGTCACAGAAGGCAAACGAGTGAAACAGAAGGCAAAAGGGGCACAAAATGGAGGGAAAACGAGTGGCACAGAAGGCAAAAAGGGCACAGAAATACCAGAAAAACGAATGGCATAGAGTCAAAATACAGAATACAGAAATACAGGGGCAACTGAGAACAGAAGGCAGAACGGACAGAGAGGCACAGGGGCAGCGAGGGGAACAGAAGGGAAAACCAGGCAGGGAAAGGGGGCAGCGAGGGGTACAAAAGGAAAGACCGGGCAGAAAGAGCACGGGGACAGCGAGGGGAACAGAGGGAAGAAAAAGGGGCACAGACCATGTACAGGCAGCGGGGAAGACAGACAACAGCAGTCACAGACACAACAATGAAAATACAGGCAATACAATAAAAGCAATAAAGCAGAGGATAAACAAACCTACCTACGGCCTACCACTGGCCACCAGGGATGAGGGCAGGTGGTAGCCTGCGGGTGGTGGAGGACCTTGAACGTCCTCACTAGCGGCAGCTGGGGCAGGGAGACACAGGCGGTGCTGTGCAGAGGGGGAGTCGGAGGGGGAATCGCCATCGTCCACAAGAACAGCATCAGGGTCTCGGCTACCACCGAGGACGCGCTCAGCACCGCCGAACACATGCATTTCAAGATCCACTTATGAATTGATTACACTTTTATGTTACATTATTTTTAAGAAACCTTTACTTTGTGGACCTCAGGCCCCAGTGTGGACCTAAAGAGGTTTTGTTGGGGATTGGAATTTTTTGCCCCCGGCTATAGGTCAGTAGTTTCATACACTGGTTCAGGAGAGTACCCTTATGTTAAAAGGGTTTTTTCTAATCCGCTGTTCCTTTCATTTAGATTGCCTTACCTTGTTCTTAATGTCCTGATGAAGGCCCACATGCTGAGGCTTTAATTTAACCTCCAAGCTATAGTCGGGACAAAACGTTGACTTTCCCAATATCTTGGCCTGGATTGATTTTGATTAGTCCGCCGGGGAAGGTGGATTTGGAATTCTTGATCACCATCCCTCTCAAAGATGGACCCTAATAATAAAAGATTCAGAGGTTATCGCACTGTATGCAACAGTTCTTGTATGATGCAGCAATTGGGGGGGAATGTTAATGTTTATGTTCTCTGCATAACCAAAAATAAAGTTTTAAAAAAAATAGTAATAATAAAAGATTCAAAGAATATTTCTTTCCAAACAGGCCAACTACACTGGTCTTTAACTTGGAGGCAAATTAGCCAGTGTTTTTTAAAAAAAAAAGAAAAAAATATATTCTTCTTTTGTTGTTTCCTCTATTTCACTTTGTACACGAGCACCCTATGAGAAACACTTCTCTATGCACTCTCTTTGAGCAACCTACAGAATTCATGTTTTATTGGATGCATAAATTATTGTTTTTAAACCAGAAACATAAAGAATTATGATATAATCTCTATAATGAAGTTTTGTTTTTCTTTTTTTCCCTTGTGTAATATACATTGGTATCTCTCTTGCACAATGACCAATTGACTTGGTTACCTGTATAACATATTACTGTACTGTTCTCTCCGTGACCTAGACATGACCATTAGATCACCTTGTTTTCTGTATTGGATAAGATTGCAGTCATATCCACAACACGAATTATAGAGTGACTCAATCCATCAATCCATACAAAATAATGATATTGTCTAAGCCTTTCTGACAAACTTTCCAGTTGTAATTGACTACATAAATTATTGAGAGCATCTCTCATATTATCCTCTTTCTCACCCATGGATCTACGACCCTCCTCTGTAGTTTTTGCCTAATGTTCAAAACCATTTCACATGCTACTTTCTATGCTAACCAATTCTGTATTATTATTGTTAATGTGTGTTTGTTGTAGGCACTGGATGCTCAGCATTGAGGCCTCTAAAACTTCAGAAATCTGTAAATTGTCTCCGGGGATTGGGTGCAGAGGCTGCTCTGTCAGTCAGCTTTAAAACAGAGCTTTTAACATGGCAGTCAACAGGAAAAGATTCTTAGTGACAAACGGTCACTTCGGGGTCAAATCCTTTTGTATCCTCACATGGTAGAGGTCATTGGGGTCCCATGACCAAGTTTCAACAGCCAGTTGACTTTTACCTTGCTCAGTGAGTCCAGGTACAGAGGTAGCTTTTGACTGTCAATCAACTAAAATTCAGTCAAGCTAAGACTGCTTTTTCCATATGGATGACACAGCCAAGAAGAAGATACAGGTATAGCAGAGCGGGTTCGTTGCTGACTTTGGTCGCTGCTCCTGGGAGCTGCTCTCTTAAATCAGAGTCAACTTAAGGGGTTAGTCAACAGCCTGGGGAGTAACATTGGTTGCAGCATCAATAATCCTAAAAAACGTTGGCTCCTGGAGATCCACAGAGGTAAGGTAGACACTCAAGACTTTAGGGGGAGCAAGACTTCAACTCCCAGAGTGCCCTTCACCACTTTCTTTGGGTGATCTCGCAGAGGGCCCCGTGGCCAGCGCTTCTTTGGCTTCAGCATGTCCTTTTGCATACAATTTGTAGGGGAGTAGTTCCACCCGTTCAGGAGGGTCTGAGACGGTTTCTGGCTCTCACAGGGGTACATCTTCCAGGTAGAGCTGAGTTTCTGCCACAGACAAAGGTCACTCACACAGTTCCAGAGCAGTGCTGCCACAGGGATTCAGTATCCCTCTTTTCATTTGTGGAAGGGGAAAAGTCTTGTTGTCGGTGAAAACTATCTTTTTGCTGTCTTCGTTGAAGTATGTCGATCAGAGCTCAGGTTCTGGTGTCATGGGTTTCCCATAAATCCTAGATTATGGGGAGTTAGGGGTGTGGGAGCTAGTAGCCAATGGGCAGTTACTCCCTACAGTTAATCTACCCCTGAGGTGATCACATCTGGTGGGGTGGGTCACTTTTCTTACCCAGAACCCACTATGTTTGTCCTCCTAAAGATGACAGAAGTAAAATTTAGGTGTGCAGATTGGCTGCCAGCCTTCTTGAAGGTACACACCTTCTGCATACCTATTTTCCTGCCTTGCCCGGTCCAGCACACCTGGAGGTAAAGGGGGACTTTGTTTTTAATGGGGAGAAAGCCTTATTGCTTATCAGAGGCGGTAAGAGCCTTTGAAGCTAGCTGTTCTCAGGGGGAGGGAGGTGTCACCCCCTTCCTGCTTAAGCCTTTGTTGTACCTCCTGGGAGTGTGCATACTACCTGGTGGGAGCAGAACTCTGTCTTGGTGGCCGCTGGGTGAGAAAACCCGGGTCTGCCAGCCAAAGTACATGTCAGCTGGGGTAACCAGGTGGGCAACCTCTGGGCAACACCTGGGTGTATGACAGACTTCCCTTGACACAAGATTTGTGTCTGGGGAAATATGGCAAGTTGTTTTACACCAAACCCGACATAATTAGGTGATATTATAAGGGAGCTAGCAACCCGGGTATGCCTGGGCACTAGTCCCATCTTATCCTATGGACTGCCTATCCCTTATAGTGCCCTTTAATGGTAAAGTCACTATAGAGACATGTAAGCTTGTACTCGTATGTCTACACTCTTACTATACAGCACCCTGCCTCCTGTGCTCAAGAGGCCCTGTTCTGGGGTGACTGACATACTAAAAGCAGTGTTGGGACTTTGTTACGCATTGTGAGGATACTGTCGAATTGGAGCAGTGAACACTGTTCCTGCAGTCTGCAATGGAAGGCCTGCTGTCATTAGTTTACTTGGGTCACTCAGGGTGGCACATCTTGTGCAGCAAGCCCTGAGTATCTCTTAACCAACCATGCCCTGGGTACCACAGGTACAACTTACCCGGGACTTATAAGGGAGGTAAGCTCTTGTCAATTGGGGATTCCAATTACACATTTCACTTTAGGGAAAATAACACAGGAATTGGAGCATGGTTAGCAGGCTTCAGTGCACTGTCAGAGTCGAAAACCAGCATCTAGCAGTTCAACTGGGGCAAAAAGTGGGGGGGACGTCTGCAAACAGTCCACTTTGCTACAGATTGCATAGCTGTGTAAAAATTGGCTGACAATATTTAGAAAAGGATATATATCATGGACTTTATTGTTGTGAAAAGAATATATTATATTCTACAACATTATATTTGCTATGTTGATATACATCTCCCATAATTTCCTTCAAAACTATACTCAAAATGTACACTGGAATTGTTGAAATATGCCTTAAACTTTCCTTAGTATAATCTAATTGTAATTTTTTGCACATGTCTAAATATGCATTTTATGCATTATAGATTTTAAAAGGGTGTGTGAAGTATAATACGTGTTCAATTCAGAGACACTCTCAGTGTGAATTCTATCCACTTCTCTATGGGGGTCGGCGGTTCTTCAGTGGGAGGAGCTCCTCTAATTGCACGGGCCTCAAATAAGTATGTTACCACCTTGTCTTTGGTCCTTAATCTCAGATCATACTACCTTTTCCTTACGTCATCAATGGATCATTGTGTGACGCCAACCAAGCTTATCTTCTCCTGTATGGAGACCCAAATATTTCTTTTTTTGGGAGTCAGGCTCAGAAAGTGATGATTTCCTAATTAAATCATTATGGTGGGCTACACGCTCTTCTGTTAGAATTCCCCAAAATTTTTTGCTAAATTTTAGCTTGCATTTCCCGCCTCCTGCATCCTTATCTGTGACTTGCTGAGACATTTTTCTAATTTTTAATGGTGGATGGCTCACCAAACAAACAGTGCTGGATTAGAAAGTAACTCTCCAACCTGAGTGCTCTCCAGTCCTTTACTGAGTACGCGAAATAATACTTCCTACTTTTGAGGTCATCATTCACGGTCAAAATGTGACTCTATGCGCTACATTTGATTAGAGAAGTAGGAAATGTGAATGAAACCGTAAAGGTTTCCCTAACACTCTCATACATATCAAATAGTGATTTTCAATTTCTTATTCCATAAAAACCACAAATTGCGACTCGTTATTCGAAACACTGTGCAACTTGTTCAAGTCCTACTCTCTGCTGTCACACCCACATATCTGGAAAGATTCCTCTTAGCTGTAGACAAAAACAAAATGAAGGAACAGGCCTGCACGGGATATTAAATTAACTAGTGTGTCCGGTCCATGAAGGCAGTTGTGAGTTAGGAGAGGGGTTAATGTGAATCCTAGCAACATCATGCACAAGCATAATGTCATACCGTTCCTACTTTCTCAGTAAGACTGTGCATTTGGGCAACATAAGCATCAAAATTATGTGGGCCTGAGTGGATGCATACCATATGAATAGGTTCACCTAATTCCTGGCCAGCTCACGGTGCGCCATTTGGCCCCCAAATCAGAATAGGTTCACCTAATTCCTGGCCAGCTCACAGTGCGCCATTTGGGCCCCTAAAATGACAGGGCAGCGGATGGTGTCTGCAACCTCGGAACATGACAACCCAAATTCCCCCAAAGAAATCGTGGAAACAAATTTGGCCCTTTTGTTTGTAACTCAGGCAAGTCCAAAGAGGTACAAAAGAAATACACAAGTGCTGTTTCAAATATTTATTGAGGCAACAGGAATCTTGCGTAGCAGATGTGTACTGCAATGATTAATAGGATGAAGCAAGCCCTTATCACCAGCATGACAAGAGTGGTGAACAAGAAACATGATTCAACCATTGCATAAATGTACTAGATTATATGAATGCATATCATACTCCTACCGAGCTTTGCCTGTCCTAATACCTACAGGTGTGCTACACTAATCTAGATCCTCCAGATTGTTCTAACTCCCCATTTACTTGTGTGTGTGAATCATCCGACAGCCAAGTCTAGTATAGAGCAGGCCGCCATCCTTCTCAGGATAGGTATGGGATCTAGCTGGGCTAGAATTTAGGCACAGAGTGACCACGGAAATCCTGGCGAAACGCTCCTCTGCCTAAGCAAGGGCTCATACGGTTTACATTATTAAACAAACCCCAGCATTCAGTGCCTGAGCTCCAGACCAACTGTATCTTGTTTATTCTTCCCACCCAGGGTTGTCACTTAACAGACAATAATCCATAACACAGTTTAAGCAGAGTACTGGGGATCTTGTACAGAGTGTTCTAAGAAACATAATGTGGTTAAGAAGAAATGTTCATATAAGCAATTACTTTCTGAATATGCTGGTGTGCAAGCAAAATGTGTTACAAAGGGCACTGTTTGAAAATATGTTAAATGTAAAAGTGGAAGTGTTTGTGCCCAGGGCCTATGCAACTATACATCAATAAAGAGTCTCTTTCATCCATTGACAACAGTAAACCATGAAGACGATCACACAGTGTGGATGATAAGAATGCATACCTTGCCAACAGCACACAGAACAGACAACTGCTCATCTACATATCCACCAAATAACTTACAAGTACAACAACACACATTATGCAGAAAAGCAGACCCTGCAAATGCATAAGGACAGGTTGTGCACATGTAAACAGTCACCTAGAAACAAAAGGCGTTTTGGGTTTGCCAAGGTCATGTTGGCAGTCCAAGATAAAATATAACTTGTAGGTGGGGGTGTTCTAGCAGACATGACACTGTTACACACACAACACAATCAAATGAAGTGGCTAACAGCAGAGGGTGACTCCCACTATAAAAGCCAAATGACTGGAAAAACTATAATCAAATGCAAGCCTCCGGAGTTTGAAAGTGGTGGCATTAATCAGTAACACATGTTTGTAGAAGGATTGACAGCTCTTTGGAGAGTGATCTGATTGGCGACTAGGAAGGAAAGTTACTCCTTGCAGGGTGATGTGGATTTGGTTACAAAGATGTTTCGGTTAATATCTTTGAAGGCAGATGCTGACAACAGACATTAGGGGCTTTCTCGGAAATGAAGGTGCTTACACTCCCAGGGCAGAATGTGTCAGGCACAGGCTTTCCAAATACCATTTGGAGTTTGTAGTTAGATTCAGTGAGCCAAAATAAACAAGTCGAAACATATGACAAGCTGTAGCACAGACCAACTCTGTGAGCTACTTTTACTTTCCATTCCCTAACTTGGTGCAATCTGACATGAAATGGGAAAGGGGCACTTACTGCCTTCATAACAAATAGCAAAGATATAGAATCATGGCACATTTAGTAAACAACCACTCCATTCACTGTAGACAAACTGCAGCAACCAGTAGGTGCAAATTGCCAGGAGAGGGGTAGACACACTTCCAGCGGAGGCAAATGTAAAACAGATCTGTTTCCTCGCACTTGGTCAATCTCCATTTGTCAAAGATTTGCAGAAAGGTCAGGGGCTGTGCGAGATGGGACATGCAACGTTTGCCTCCTTCGCATATGGTCTATGGATCTCTGGCTGCTGCTCTTCTGTGAAGGTTTCAGCTTTCCTAACCTTCCGGCTGCAGCAGTGCCGGACTGGCCATGGGCGTCCGCAGGGGGGGGCAAGGAGGGGCGCTTGCCCCCCCCCCTGGAGCGACCCTCCTTGCCCCCCCTGCGGACGCCCATGAAAACCATGGTTCTCACTCTCTTTCCTCTCCTTTCTTTTATTTGCTTCCCTGTGAAATGGAGCCAAAAAAGAGACGCTTTTGCTGGAAATGTTGCATTTTAATTCCAAAGTGCAGCATTGGGAATAAAATGCTAAAAATATGAAAAATAGATAAATAACTAAATAAAGTAAGGCAGAGTGGTAGCAAACTGGCAAAACTGCTTTTATTCACACCTAAACACATTAGCGCCACTTTTACAGAGTTTGCCAGTGAAGAGCTATTTTTGTTTTCTTGTCTTTGTTTTCCCTGAACTTGGAACTAGTGCACCAATCCTGGAGGTACCAAAATGTGTGGATTGGAAAACAAAATGTGTGCTGCGGCTCTGCGTCCAGGGATGTGGTCTTTTTACCATACTGCTTACGTTTTGTAAGGATATAAGCAATGGCCACTGAAATGGGTCCCTTCAGGGCCCTGTAGTCGTGTCCTTAACTTTTCAGGCAAAAGCACTCACTGATTTCTGAATAGTGAGTGTAAAAGCATTAAGGTAACCATGTTGTTCCTGCTTACATTTCCCATGGTTTGCAAAATTTTGCATTCCCTATAAGTGTTTGCTTTTTCCAGGATGATGTTACTTTTTTTTTTTGTAGGCCGCATATTGGTCTTGTCTAGTGCGTAATTTAAATTGAGCTGCATCCAGGTGTTTATAGCGGGTAACAATTGGGTTGTAGTTCAAGATAGTGGGAGTTTTTCTCAGTGGGGCAGCACGGTGTTCAGTAGGGGAGAGGATGTGGCACTATGGTCAGAGCTGCTGAATTTGGAACTGGGAACCAGTTTCACCCTTCATAACCAGTCCACCAGATCATTCTCCTGCGAGAGCACAATCACATGCTAGACCTTAGAAGGCTTCGCAACACCTTAAAAGTCCTGGTGTCTTTCGCACAAGCAAGTGGACTCTAGCATGACAAGTGTAGGTTAACCTTCAAGGCTTGTCCACCATTATCCATACTCAAGTTCACCTCCAGTCTTGCAGGCAGGCTTATGAAGCAGCACACCCTAGAACAACAGTCACTGAGGTCACAGGACCCTTGAGAAGGGCCAGCTCTAGGGCGGTGCAACCAGTGTGACCGCACCGGGTACTGACTTTAGGTGGAGGCATCATGTTTGCAAGTATATTATGGTTTTAAAAACGCTTGCTGCTTCCTTCCTGGTCTCCAGCACTTTTCAGCAACAATAAAAATGTCATGATGACTCTGGTGATTAATGTTCTTCCTAGAGAGAGATCAGAATTTTGTCTAGTGGAAGTTTTGACTCATGGGAAGGTAGCTTAGAGGGTTAATGTACCGGCTGCAAAGAACATGCGCCATGCAGATCACAAAGTGCACATAATGTAAATAGGTCAGTGGGCTACTGCTTTTGTCAGAGATCCTTTTGTTACTTGCAGTTTATAAGGTAAAATCCTAACTTAGAACAGTGAGCTATTAACTGTCATCTAAGAGCTACATACAAACTGCAAGGTATAAATTAGAGCATTATGCCCCCCCCCCCCCGTCTTTGATTATCCTAATGTCCCAAAAAGTGTTCTTTTGGACAGAAATCAATTCTGATTATTAAGGAGAACCCCCAAAGATGGTATTAAGTTTTAAATTCCGGGTATTGTGTTTCTCCAGACCAATCACTATAAAACTATACCCGCTACTAGTATGGTTGTCAGGTGACTCCTACACCTTGTAGTCCTTAGTCTTATGTAATATTTTCTATACAGTGATTTGCACACATATTGATTGTCTCTGTGTAATGTGTGTGATGTGAAGTGCTCTGACACCCTACAATGGTATAAGTGGCGCTGTAAATCAAATTAAATGCATCTGAGAAAGAGTGGTTATGGAGACTTGGGGGGCACAGTTAAAGGGTGGTAGTGAGGGAATCCATGGCAGAGGTGGTCATTGGGGGGCACTAACAAACATTAATGCACAGGACACCACCAGTGCTATGGCTGGCCCTGCCCTTGAGGCCAGTCTGCCTCACCGACAGGTACCTCCATTGGCCTTGTTTCAGCAGTAGTAGCTGCAACTCACCAGGGATTGGCAATGCAGGATTTGCACTCACACCAAACTAAGTTCGCAAACTTCACAGTCTCCCTGCTTCTATCACATGCACTTTTAACATGTGCTGCCTGCTGTGGGGCCCCTGGAATTAATTATGTAGCAAAGGGTGACAACATTATGGCATAGTATTGACTAAAATATGCATTAAAAAAAGGCTGCAGCGTAATGCAGTATATTTTCAGATATTTTATTATTTTGACGTGTGTACACATGCTTACAGTCTCTGGAAAGATTTTGCCTTATTAGTACCAGTGTAACATGCAAACGCAGCAGTGAGAAGGGGGACCAGTCAACCTTTACAATAGGCCATCCACTCCGCAGCAACACACGTCACATTTTACATTAACTTTTGATATGTTTGACCTACAAACAATTTATTAGTTTAAATGGTCAGATCATGCAGCAGATTTTGCATTATGAGGAAAATATGGCAGAGCCATAATTTTAGAGAAAACATTTGCAAACTAGGATATGTTGCCATTCATGTTTGAACTGCTGATGAGGGAAAAGGGAGAAGTGCTGTTGACAGAAACTCCATGGCTCGGACACAAATGGCTTGTGTTTCCACGTTTTATCGTATTTGGTATATTCTGTGATTATTAGAAGCATATCCCACTTTGTGAATATATTTTAATGTCAATAACTCATTATAACCTTAAATAATCATGTGTATACATTGGTTGATTAAACTGTAAAGTGAAATACTAAACAAATACTAAAAATTGGGATGTCTGCGCATTCTGGCCACACCTCTGGCTCCACCCACAGATCCAATCCTTGGGTTATTCCCGCCCTCTGATTCTCTGCCCACAGTTCCCCTACTTTTTCCCCCCACTTCGACCACTGTGTAAGACTCAGCATCCCTGGACCTGTGATGTGGCGCAGCTGCGGGCGCCGCATGTGCCACACATTTACGGTGCTGGGCTTCTGCATAAGGGAGCTGGCCATTATTGTATCCCTAAACGTGCGCACGCTGTCAGTTTGACATTGACTACACGTAGAGGGACTCTAAGTTTCTTTTCAAAAATATATCTAACATTTGGACCTATACATTTTATTTTGTATAAATTAATTGAATGTGTGTAAAATTTAGCAATGCCCAGGGAATTCTAGTCAAGGGAGCACCCATTGGCGAATCACTAGCGTGTGTGATTGCTGCATTATTTCTTACTAACTTTGACTTTGTGCTTTAACTTTGGATAAAAGTTATCATGAATTATAACACCAAGAAGCCAATATTGGTGAATATGTGTGCTACAAATAATCCCTCACATACACTGTGCATACAGTATATATAATCGGGTGCTTTAATCATAGGCTGTTTTAAAGTATTCTGATAAAAATCGAATCGTGCTGAAGATAGCCTTGATTAGTGTTGGATCGAGGACCCGGAAGTCTGCACACCTAGCAGACAGCGATAAAGCACATTGTCAGAAAGTTTAGCGTTTTCCCTACAGGTGGTGTTTGTTGGCCTGTGGCAGGGTCAGTCACATGTCCTTGATTCCTGGTATTTAATTGAGTCTAGTTCTGCGCCCCAGTGTTTCTTTCTTGTGCCCCACCTGGCACACATCATGTCGCAGGATGGTGATGACGTTAACATTTTGACCCCCCCTGGAAAAATTTCTGCGGACGCCCATAGGACTGGCCGTATCCGGCACCGAGCATTCGCCTGGGAGGCTGCAAGGTTGGGGGCCGGTTTGGCAGCAATGTTGCAATATCTTCACCCAGTAACAAAAGCAGTTGTGCTGGGTGCTTGTTTTATTTGGCAGTAGTGCTTCACACTGACCCCCCCACCCCGGGTGAGGGCCTGTCTGACAAAATTGCCAGGGCTGCTTTGGGTTCCCGGTCCGGCCAGAGCTACAGTCAGTGCAGTGCGTAATTTGGAAATGAATAGGTGCCAGGGCTCAAACATTCACTCAGAAGCCTGTGGTCAGCGCTATCGAGTGTCAGAGGTGCTGAATACCAAGGCTGCAAAGCCTTATTACACTTTGTGTCTGCTTACCCTACTTGCCCCTTTAACTCACCAATTCAGGTTCTTAGTTATACCTGCTTAATTTCTTTGTCACTGTTTTCTGTTTTTCTCTTCCTTCTCCTTTCCTCCTTTCGTGTTATTTTTTTTCTTTGTTGCTGTGGCTTAAAATCTGATGAGGAAAAATAAGTGCTGGTCCCCAAACAGAAGAGCCAGTGGGTCACACCTGAAAACACCGGCTCAAATTAAGCACTAGCCACAGCCATTCTATCCTCTTACAGGAAAAGGCTGGGCCTCGGTGACAAGATACCCATGGGTATATTCAGAAGACGTAGCTGTCACATGGTTAAGGATCAGCCAATGGGTAAGGGTGATGGATAAAGGTGTCTACAACTGTGGAAATAGAAGGCGGAACTTATAATTTGTTGAAAGAAATAAGTAGAACAAGGATGACAAAACGGTGGGCCTGAGTCACAAAGGTAAACCTGCACTTTTGTGTAAGTTTACTTTTTTTTGCATTTCACACAGGAATTTTTTTACGACTGCCTATCTGTTTATGTGCGGAGTCTCCGTCACGAGTGTAAATTCCACATTCGTAAAGATACTACTCAGAAAATTCCTTTGTGAATTGCAGAAATGGTAAACTTACACAAAAGTTTATGTTTACCTTTAAAGTTTCTAACACCAAGTAAGATAACACCTCAGTTGGAACTGAGTCACTTTCTTCTCAACTGTTATAATACAACTGTAGAAAAAGGTTCTACTATTTTAAAAGGGCCACCCCAATTTACTTTTAACTTTGCACTACGTATTAAAATGGTCGAGGCTATTTACACATAGGATAATTATATCTGGAGAGACAGAGCGCCCTCTGTGGCCCACGGTGTAGTCACTAAGCAGTGTACATCTCAAAAACATGGTGGAGAAAAAATGCTTTTGTGCATTTAGTGAGCAACACTCATCCGATGCTAGAAGAGAGAACAAATGTCACCACATAGATATGTGACAGGAACGTGCCTAACTAATGCCTCGGCAACCATAAATGTAAACAATTAATTTAACACTTTTTCATAGCCGTCAAGAGATTCTGGGATATTTTATAAACAAAACTCAATTCATATAGTGGTAAAAGAACATTTTCAACAACAGGATGAGCAACTTTTAAAGAATGCATGGTAAAAAAAAATACATTTTGGTATATCAACAGTAAGTCTTATAAAAAATGGGCATATTATTTTAGAAAGAGAAGCAAAAATTTGGGAAATTGAGACGCGCATGTTTTGTTCGAATGCCAAGACAGAGCTTTACAGACAGAAGTTGCAGTTCACTTAGTGAGTGCTTCTGGGCAAAAGAAGTTCTGAATCTTATTACTTCCAGTTCTAGGAATAACTTGCTCCTCAAGACTCTTTGGGTTGAGTGGAACACGCGAGGATTGTGATTAGTGTGAAATGTGTACTTGTATCAAATTTGCTATGATGTACATTGACATAGCTTTTATTATATAATCAACAAAGTGTTACTTACAGTGACCCAGTGCTTAGGTTGACTATGGCAGCAAAGACCACTGAGCCAATGGGGCAACTGCAAAACATTTCTCCAGGGCTGGCTAGGATGTGGTCCTTCTCCCAAAACCAATTAATCAACTCGATTAACTTGGATTTATAGAGCACGGCTATTCACCTGTGAGGGTATCCATATCCGAGGTTCTTGCCTAAGGGAGAGGTGTGGTACAGCGGCCAGAGCGCTTGACTCTGGAGCTCGGGCTCATGTTTCGATCCCCTACACTGGTGGCAGCTCAGCACCATGTGACTCTGAGCAATAGATCACTTAATCTCCCAGATGGCCCCAAATGCCTGAAACCTTAATGAGTGACATATTCAAGCTTTACAGATATGGTTTATTAAATATGGATTGCTGAAATCAGTATAACTGCCACGTCTTGAGTGCCCTTCTGAATTCTGGAAGAGAGGATGATGTTAAAAGGTGAAGAGGAAGGTCGTTCCAGGACGTGGTAGGAGAAGGAACATCCTCCATTATAGCTCAGGTGGATGCTAGGAGTGTGTGCAAGGGCTGTGGCGCGCTGGTGTCTGGAGCTTTGGTGAAAGTTAAGTTGGTGGTAGATGTATGCTGGTCCCTGGTCATGGCGGGCACCGTAGGCATGTATCAGCATCTTCAATTGGCATATTTTCTGGATGAAGAGCCAGTGGAGGCTCCTGGGGTGGGGAGCCATGAGGGTCGGTTTGGGGAGGTTGAGGACAAGTCTGGCAGATGAGTTTTGAATTATCTGGAGTCTCTTCAGGAGTTGGGGGTAATTCCTGCTTAGATGGCTTTGCTGTAGTCCAGCTGGCTGGTGACTAGGGCATGAGTCAAGGTTTTCCTGGTGCTGATGGCAAACACTAACTGGGCCTTAGATCATCTAATATGAGAGTAAATGTTGCATTGCTTGGCTGTAGATACCACCCCCCAGACATTTCATCTTAGAAGCCTATAAGTCGCAGGTTGTGTCTGAGGCATCGCCATGTAGTTAGAAAAGACCACTCTATAAAAGGGGGCAGGAAAGTTCATCCTGCCTCCTGCTGTTGTAGTGAATTGTGGAGAAATACAGGAGATCCCAATAAACAACAAAAATATCCAAAAACTGGTGGGACTGAAGCCTACTGTCCAAACAGACCTTCGGAACAAGAGGCCAGAAAGAGCCTAGTGGCCATCGCCGGGAGAGGAGGAGGAGGCAAACAAGAGGAGGCTTCCAGAGTGAAATCTCAATGGAGGAGAGGGGAAAAAAGACGACCCAGGGGAATGTCATTCAATGAGGCTGTCAGCTCACTGAGTGTTAAAGAATAGAGGCGTAGGGAGGAGTCTAACAGGGAGTCTAGGGGTTCCCCCATGTCTGAGTACACAGGGGCAAATCGGAGGGTATCCAAAGGTGGCTAGGTGGCCGTTGTCCCTCAGCGGCCTGATTCGATGTAGGTGCCAACATTGTTTGGTGGTTCCTGTGACCTTTACGCCCCCCTCTCCCCCCCGGCGGGGAAGAAGTGGATGCATCATGCAGCCTGGGGGACCGCCCGACCATGCTGGAGCTCCAAGCAGGTCCACATATCTGAGGGGTTGTCAAAAAGTTGGTGCGGTCGTTCGCTACAACACAGAGCCATGAGGGAAAGAGTAGGGCATATTGGAGACCATGGTTACGTCGCTGTTTTTTAACCTCCCGGTAGGATGCTGTGCACTTTTGGACTGCTAGAGTGAAGTCTTGAAGAACATCATTCTAGATGAGTCCACCAATATTTGTTCCACAATTCTGGATTGGTGAACAATATAGTCACTGTCCCAGTAGTTCAGTATTCTGGTCACCAGTGGGCGGTGGTTGCTTCCGGAAGAGGCTACCTGGCTGGTACTCGCTGATCATGGAGCCTGCAGCTGTCACTCAGGATGCAAGGTTGGAAGAGTCATGTGACGGGGCACTGCAATGCGAGCAGGTCTTCCCATATCAGAGCCTAAGTAGCGAGCCATGCCAACAAACGTTGGGTTCAAGGGGCCTGCCAGACACCTGACCTCGGAGTTGGCACGAGTATGCCTCAGACGGAAGTCTAGTCCAATCTACTATGATGGGCCAATCAGGCCAGTGGTATTGGCCACCGAACAAAGCAGGCAGGGCATGCTGGTTGCGTCCGGGCCTTAAAATCTCAGGCTGTTCTCCAAGTCAGTTGCTGGAAGATTGTCAGGGAGCGTTGGCTTCGGAGTCAGGATCGATGTTCCCCGGGCCAGCACCAAAGCTCTTTCACCTTGTGGCCGCCATCTTGCGCGCCTCACCACGCCCCCGAAAAACAAAAAATTGGCAGGTGTTCTTGGAAACATTTGTAGACAGGAAAGGAAGAAAATGCCCATCTCTTTTTATGTTGAGCTACAATGCACTGGCAGATTGCTTCAAGACCTTTCCATATACAATGTTCACAATGAGTTCACAACATATCTGAAACAAAACATGCTGAGGTTGTGCATGACATGTTTCCACTTCCTTTGATTTAAAGCTAGGATTCTGTACATTTACCCACTGAGGTGAATGTTTTCTATTCATGTTACTATAGAAAATATACCTCTAGAGGCTGAAAAGGACTGTATACCCTGATGCTTTGCAAAGATTAGAACTGGGCAGTGAAGTATTTTATACTTTGAGATAAATGTAATATTTAAGTGCTAAGAAAGTGAGTAAACTGCATCAGGTGCAAGCGATACTTAGACGGAAATAATTCAAAAAACAAAATTGAGCAAAGATGGGCACCACTTCCTGTTAGGTTTTATACCGCTGCTGCAGCTAAGAAGTGGCCATGTGTATCAGAGCAATGCCATGTATAACATATCCAAATTAACCCTAATTAACCAATGAACGATGCAATGGCTGATGAATAACACTTACTGCAATCAGTGGCTGAGGGGGGCTGAACTCAAAGCTCTTTTCTGTAAAGATTCACAATATCTGCGGGACAGTCTCTCACCAGGTCTAAAAATTAAACACTCAAGGGCATATTAGCAAGGAAGTAGCAGAGAGAGGCGCAGCCTTCTTGGCTTAACGCCTCTCTCAGCCACTTTGGAAAAGCGAGGCTGCACCATATTCTCAAGGATATGGTGCAGCCTCGCGTTTCGCCCTGCGATGGCGCTAAGTTTTACGACTCAGCGCCAATGCAGGCACCCTTGCACCAGAGTGCAAGGGTGTCTGCAAGCAGGGAGGGTTGTTTATGTACAGGAAGGTGTGCCTTCCTGCACATAAACAAACCTAAAATGCCAGTTTGTAACTTACATGTGTGCTGCTTCATGCAGCCAACATGTAAGTTACGAAATGGCATTTTGTAAAAAAGGTTTATTTATGTACAGGAAGAGACACCTTCCTGGACATAAACAAACCATGTCATTTTGCTTTTTCCATGTGTACTGCACAAGGCAGCACACATGAAAAAAGCAGTAAAGAGAAGGAGTAAAGTATTGCTCCTCTTTTCGCCATCTTAAGACCAGGATTTTGCTGGTCTTAAGTTCGGCACTGCCACCTATTATCGCCACACTTGATAGTAGGTGGCAGGGTCGAATTCAATGGGTGTAGCGGTGGAACGCCCACCGCAACACCCACTGCACGCCCCCTTTCCCGCTAAGTTTAGCGTGAAAGGGACCCTATTATCAAGGCAGCATTAAGCCGCTTAACGCTGCCTTGATAATAGGGAGCTGACCCTATCGCCACCACAACGTCACAAAAAGTGACGTTGTGGTGGCGATAGGGGATTGATAATATGTTCCTCAATATACAAAGTTACAAAGAAATCTGCAAAAAACAAATCTGCCAACACCATCTTATAACTAACCGTATATTTATAATACACATGGATGCCCATTTTGCGTTTATGCACGATTCAGCACGATAACAGCATACTATAATGTCCCACGGAACACCATAAGGCGCCTATGCCCCCGCCCCCACCTCAAGTACCTCTCTGCATTCCTTTCTTGTGAGGGTGTTCCTTGGTCTCTGCGTGCCAGACTTAGCAGCTCATGAGTTAATGCACTGAAAACGCTCTATTTAGTGCAGGCTACGCGGTCCAGTTTTTCACAAACCTTAGAAAACATTACCCCAGGAAGTTCACAAATCAAAAGCTGAAATAACTGCCTGGGCGTGAGTCACTGTGTACACCTTTAAAGCTGTAGCAACAGTTGAGCCTTAATTGTGGTTAACATGTCCTGTTTCCTTTTGCCTAACCTACTTCATATCATACAGTAATTAAGCTTTCACCCAATTACCTTTACATTTTCAAGTTTGAGCATTATTATGATATCATCTCCTTGAAAATGCAGTTTATGTGGTGGAAACAAAATCCACTTAAAATCAAATTAAGGTTTAATTTGCTTTTCAGACTCAACTGACTATTTCCTACCAGCCCAAACACTCCATGAAGTCACATCCTATTGGCCTAGATCTAACAAGCGAGCAAACATGTCATTTTTGTGAAGTATGTCAAATAAATATGCCAAAACATATTATACCAAGCATACATGTTGATACAAAATCTATACAAAAACATCTGTATTATAATGTACAGCATATTAGTGGGTTTCAGTAAACCTAAGCGTTATTCAATGCAGCAGATTTTGCTATAAAACTCACTGGAATTAGTGATTAACAGAACTATTGCACCAAAGGCCTTGCAAACTTAAGGGAGAATGAGCAGAGGCATAACGGAGGTACAATTGTTATTCTTATCTGTTCTTTGCAATCCTTGTAATTTCACCATTCAGATTGCTTATCTTTTTTGTCATGCACTTCTAATTCCTGGCTATTTGTAGTAGTAAACAATTACTGTTAACAGGCTGCAGAATCAAGGTTCAATAAACAGTGCTTTAAAACAAGAATTAGTAAAGATAATTGGTATGGCCTTGGCATGCTGTTGCAATGTTTATTCTTGTTATTTTTGTAGTGCAAGCATATGCCACAAAAATAAAAAGAAGAAGAAACAAGCATTGGCATAGCAAATAGGTCTCGCTTTTGGGACCTTACAAGTGCTTAGCCAGAGCTAATAGATTTGCCAAAGTCTTTAATCTATATTGTAGAGCAGTGTGGCTGCTGTGCAGCATGTTGACAAGTTACAATGAAACGGTGTTATGAGCAATTTTGTTACCTTATATATAACAAAGGAGACATTATTTACAACTGAACAAACCTATTAAAAATAAGAATGCACATAAAACAATGTTTTCTAGTTTTTCTGTCCTTGCAATGCTGGCAACTTCTTCCTGTCTATTCTAATCCTTTTGGGGGGGGGGGATACTAGGAGGGGGTGGATGGGGATATATGCAATGGGAGGGTGAAGGTTGGGAACTAGTACCTGAATTACAACACGAGCAACAGACGGACACTAGGGGAGAATTAGCAGATGCGAGATTCCGAGGGCAGACTGAGGTAGTGCTGAGTGATTCTGAGGTGGTGATAAGGTGGTGGTGTGTAGGTGATGCTCAGGCAATGCTGAGTGATACTGAGGTAGAGCTGAGTGATGCTGAGGTGGTGGTGCTTTGATGGTACTTAAGTGGTGCTGAGCTTGTGCTTAGGTGGAGCTGAGGGATACTGAGTTGGTGCTGAGGTGATGCTGTGCTGATGCTATGTGCTGGTTCTCAAGTGGTGTTGCATTGGTGCTGAATTGCTGATGAGGTGGGCTGAGCTGGTGCTGAGATGGAGCTGTGCTGATGCTGAGGTAGTGCTCTGGTGGTGCTCAGGTGGTGCTGAGGTGGTGGTCGTAAGCTGGTGCTTAGGTGGTGCCGATCTGCTGAGTGTGGCTTGAGTGGAGGTGGTGCTCAGGTGGTGCTGTGGGATAGTGGGATGGTGATGAGTGATGCTATGGTGGTACTGTGCAGGGCAAAAGTCTTAAAAAATAAAGTAGCGGGAACTAGCCAAGTAGTAGTATGAACGTGGCATCACAGTTCATGACATCAAGTGTAGCATCACAGGAAGCGACATCACAACCTCACAGAAAGTGACATTACAAGGAGTGACTTCAGATCTTGAGACCTCACACAAATGTTTTGTAGTTCTAATATGATTACATTTGGGCCATCCTTCTTGATCTTGGTATACCTATACACTTTTTGAAGGTTTTGATGAGGCTCCACGAGGTGAACTTTGGGCAGGTCAGGTGTGGGAAAAATGGTTTACTCTCTTCTAGATTTCCCGTTGACAGGGGGGTTAGACAGGGTTGTGTCCTTGCACCGACCCTGTTCTGCCTCTATGTCAACGGAGTGATCAAGCATCTTAATAATGTTCCCCAAAACGACGCTCCAAAGTTGGCCGGCAACAGGGTACCGGCAATTATGTTTGCCAATGATACCCTTTTGCTGTCCAAAACCCCGAATGGGGATCCAGAGAATACTGGATGGTTTTCAGGATTTTTGTAACATTCGTGGTTTGGAGATCAATTCTTTAAAATCTAAATTTATGATCTTTAATCCTCCACGAATGACCAGGGCGAATCCCAGTTTGGGGCCGACATCCTTGGAAAGGGTCATATTTTTGATTACATTGGGGTCACGTTAAATGACAATCTTACCTGGGGCCCCCAACAGATAAAATCTCCGTTAAAACTGACCCAACTTTCGGGTGGCATCCTCAAAACATCTAATAAATCTTCAATCAAACCTCTGAGACTACCTACTGAGATCTATAAGGCAAAAGCCAGGGGTGCTATTATGTATGGGGGGGACTGTGGGGCTACTCATTGAGGTCTGAAATTATTAAGACTGAGAATAAATTTTTAAGAGGGCTTCTAGCTCTACCACCAAGTACACCGCTGCTTCCCCTGAGGCTCGACCTGGGTATAAGACCAATACAAGAGGAGTTAGCACTCAAACCCTTGAGATTCTGGTGCAGACTCTGGGTTACCCCAGAGCTGCTACACTATAGAAATGAACTCACGGAGATCTTGTCCTTTCCCGGGTCGGGGAAATTCCCCTGTCTTGCTTATATAAAGAAAGAATTTATAAGGTTAAAACTTCAGGAGCTTTGGTACAATCCAGAACAGGGGTGTACTAAACTTTCACATACACAGCTCACGAATGTCCTTCGTGCAGTACTCTGACCACTTCACAAAGCAACCCTCATACTGGTTCCATAACAGCCTCCTTTCTTTTGGTTAAAGATTCTTATCTCTTTGTTTTGTCGCTCCGAGCCTTCACTTGCAAGTGGTCACTCTCTGCCCCGTCCTACTGTCTAGCCTGTAATTCTGCCACTGAAAATGAGTTGCATGTCATATTATTTTGTCCCGGTTATTCTAAGGCTAGGAACTACTGGTTGGTTCCCCTATGTGAAAACCTGGGCCTTCGAAGATGCATGCAGGCATTCAGAATTTAAAAGACTGACACCACTGGAGTGACTGTATTTGCTGTGTCAAAATTCTTGGCTGCTATGTGGTTTAAGCGCAGGCTATTGATCGAAGGAGCTTAACCCTGTATTCTTAGCTCTTGGTACAATGCGTCTTTTTATATGTTCTTAAATATCAGATGATACTTTGTATTGTTTTAATTTCTTTTAAAGGAGGTTTGATACCTATGTAACCTGTTAACTTATGTGTCGTTAATTCTGCTGTAATTGCTTCCTTCACGAGGAATTTATATTGTTATAATGTCATAATGTTTTTTAACTACTGTTTTCTTTTATGGCGCAATGCCGAAATAAAGATCTTTTGAATGAATGATTACATTTGAGAGCATTACAAGATTTAACAAATGAAAGCTGAATAGTACTTAAACCTGTGACTCAGGCTCCCTCTATGAAGAAATTAACAGACCAAATGTGGATGAATTTTGGTGTCTGACTAACTATAGTAGACAAGCCACTAAGTTCTACAAGCTGGGCATCCAAAACATGGCAACGCCCATTTCATGCTTTGCATGAAAAATGCTAGAATCTGCAATTGTGAATATCAAAACTGTAAAGTGTATTAACGTACAAAACATACCACCATTATATAAGTCCAATTGGTCGCACACTGCTTGTCCTACCAGCGTGTTACCCCAAAACATTGTGGTCCATGAAGTAAGCTTCAGCGAGTACGCCTCTGCCAGAGTCTTGAGCAAAAATCACTGTCGCGTTGGCCATCCCTGGACATGTGTTTCGAGGTTGTTACCTCTCGTCAGCAGGGAATAGGCATGTATGTAGGGTCGCTGCGTAGGCTGCCAAAACATATTCTCAGGTCCGGTACCGCTCATGGCACGCAGGTGCGTAACCATGGGCTCGTCAGCCCCACCGGCTCAAGGGAGCCTGAATATAAACGAAAGTCCAATTGGTCGCACACTGCTTGTCCTACCAGCTTGTTACCCCAAAGCATTGTGGTCCATGAAGTAAGCTTCAGCGAGTACGCCTCTGCCAGAGTCTTGAGCAAAAATCACTGTCGCGTTGGCCATCCCTGGACACGTGTTTCAAGGTTGTTACCTCTTGTCAGCAGGGAATAGGCATGTATGTAGGGTCGCTGCGTAGGCTGCCGAAAAATATTCTCAGGTCCGGTACCGCTCGTGGCACGCAGGTGCGTAACCATGGGCTCGTCAGCCCCACCGCCTCAAGGGAGCCTGAATATAAACGAAAGTCCAATTGGTCGCACACTGCTTATCCTACCAGCGCGTTACCCCAAAGCATTGTACTCCATGAAGTAAGCTTCAGTGAGTACGCCTCTGCCAGAGTCTTGAGCAAAAATCACTGTCGCGTTGGCCATCCCTGCACACGTGTTTCGAGGTTGTTACCTCTCGTCAGCAGGGAATAGGCACGTATGTAGGGTCGCTGCGTAGGCTGACGAAAAATATTCTCAGGTCCGGTACCACTCTTGGCACGCAGGTGCGTAACAATGGGCTCGTCAGCCCCACCGCCTCAAGGGAGCCTGAATATAAACAAAAGTCCAATTGGTCGCACACTGCTTGTCCTACCAGCGTGTTACCCCAAAGCATTGTGGTCCATGAAGTAAGCTTCAGCGAGTACGCCTCTGCCAGAGTCTTGAGCAAAAATAACTGTCGCGTTGGCCATCCCTGGACACGTGTTTCGAGGTTGTTACCTCTCGTCAGCAGGGAATAGGCATGTATGTAGGGTCGCTGCGTAGGCTGCGAAAAATATTCTCAGGTACGGTACCGCTTATGGCACGCAGGTGCGTAACCATGGGCTCGTCAGCCCCACCGGCTCAAGGGAGCCTGAATATAAACGAAAGTCCAATTGGTCGCACACTGCTTGTCCTACCAGTGTGTTACCCCAAAGCATTGTGGTCGATGAAGTAAGCTTCAGCGAGTACGCCTCTGCCAGAGTCTTGAGCAAAAATCACTGTCGCGTTGGCCATCCCCTGGTGCTCTCGTTTAGAGCAACCCACGACCAAGGTCCTGCTTATCTGAAGGAGAGATTCGCGTTTTATGCCCCCACTCGAGCTCTCAGATCATCCACTTTGTTTAAAATGTCTCTCCCCCGCTTCAAGCGAACTAGACTAGGGGGCCAGTCCATAGTTGTAGCCGCTGCTCGTGCCTGGAACGCTCTCCCTTTTCACCTGCGCTCCATGCAATTTGTTGCTCAATTTAAGAAAAATCTGAAAACCCATCTGTTTAGGAGTGTGACCTAAGTTGATTTCCGTTTGTTTTCTTCTGCCTCTTCCCAATCGCGCCAGGATACTCTCAAGTAACGGAGTGCGTTATAAAACGGTTTATACATACATACATACATACATACATCCCTGGACACGTGTTTCGAGGTTGTTACAAGACCAGGTAAAAGTCACAAGTTCAGGCTGACCAAGAAGGAGCGGGGGCGGATACAGGGACCAGATTTGTCCATCTGAAATGGTTACCTACTAAAGTCCATTGCAAAGAGTTAAATTTGCGGCAGTGGTTATGAGGATCAGGGTGCCCTCCATCACTAACTGGTGAGGCAGTTGGTCTGGATTGAGAAGGAGGTGAGGAAAAAAGGGAGCCGGATTGAAGAATCCCATGAAGGTTCCAGAAGAGTTGGAAACCAGACTTGAGATCTCCACACTGGTGTGATCATTATCATATCTGCTGCTGCCTTTGAATCTGCTCTAAAGCGCTCATGATGGTTGCGAAAGGGGGAAAGGCATGGCCCTGTTCCAGAGCCCAGTCTTGGAAATAGGCATCCGTCGCCATCGCTTGGGGGTATGGTGTCCAGCTGAAAAATCTGGGTAGCTCGTGATCCAGCCGGGAGGCAAACAGGTCCACTAAGAATGGGCCCTACCTGTTCTGCAAATCTGTGAATAGTCCGGAATGTAGCTTCCACAGGCTGGAGTCCTGAAAGTGGCCAGAATTCCAATCCACCTCTTGATTCTCTTGGCCTGAAGATACTCCACTGTCACTGAGACCTGATGGGCCAGGCGAAATTGCCAAAAGCTGGTCACGAGGTCATAGAGAACCTTGGAGCAAGTGCCTCCAGGTGGTTGATGTATCGGTCTGCTGAGATGTTGTCCATCTTGAGAAGAACACAAGATTGGGCCCTGTCTTTCATCCATCAGCGGATCATGAAAGAACCCACCAGGAGTTCCAAGCAGTTGATGTGCAAGGAGTGCTCTTGATGGAACCACAGACCCCTGTAGCAAACTCACCACAACTTGCGCCCCAACCGGACCTGCTGGCGTCTGACTACACGAGGAGGTCCAGGGCTGAGTCAAAAATCGCTCTCCCATTCCACGCTTCCATTTGTGAGAGCCACCAGGAGATTTTCTACCGCACCTCGTCCATGAAGGTAACTGTTTGTGGATAGGTAAGGCCCCTGCGAAGATGGGAAGCCTTGAGCTGTTGTAGGGCACAATAGTGCAAAGAGCCTGGAAAGATAGCTTGAATTGAAGAGGACAGGATGCCTACTAGGCGGGCAATCTGTGGTAACGAAGTTGGCAGTTTCCCTAGACTACATCACAACTCATGTCTGATATTTTTACTCTCTCTAGATGGTAAACTAAGAGTGGAGGTAGTGGAGTCTATTGTGAAGCCCAAGAAGGTTACTTCCCGGGAGTGAACCAGGAGAAACTTTGGTTTGTTGATCCTGAACCCCAGACTTTCAATTATATCCACTGCAACAAGCAACTGGAGAGACAACCGATGGGGACACTGGGCAATTAAAAGTGTATCGTCTAAATAGTCATTGAGGTATATCCCCTGCATTCGAAGGTGTTCTGAGGACCTTGGTGAAAGACCAAGGAGCGGAGGGGAGTCTGAAGGGAAGACTTGAAAACTCGAAAGGTTGCTGGCACCAAACAAACTGAAGGAACCGCCTGGGCGGTGGTAAGATGGGAATCGCCAGGTAGGAGTCTTAGAGATCCAGATGAGCCATCCAGTCCGACGGACGAAGCACATCTCGAAGAAGATGGAAGCCCTCTATCTTGAAATGTCGTATACCAGCCATTCATTGAATTCTCAAAGATTTATAATGGGTCACTGACCCCCATTGGTTTTGTATACTAAGAACAGGTTGCAGACAAAACTGCTGGGGTGAATGGTTGTTGGGTGACTAGCCTGCTTGTTCACCAAGGCGAGAACCTCTGCGTGTACCGGAATCTAATCTCTGCTGATAAGTGAATTGGGCAGAGTCTGTTTGGTTGAAAGAGGGTGCCTTAAAATTCTATTTGGAACCTTCAGATTGTTTGCAGAACCCAAGCACCTGACAGTATTTCCTCCAAAGCATGGGTGAAACCTGCAGGTCTGCCCCCAACTTGTACCAAAAAAGAAAGGTGAACACTCACCGGATTTGGCCTGGTTTGACTGTTCTCTGGAGCCTCTGCCTCTGAAGCATGGCCTCTTGTGGGGTAGAAGTTTGAAAATCGGGATTGATCGGAGTCGTAGCCTTGCTTGGAGTCATGCCCTCTGGAGAAAGTTTGGGATGTAGCGCGGCCAGCCGAGCGGTGCCTACCACAGCCAACCCCTTGGAAACTCAGGGGGAGAAGTCCCTTTTTATGGAGGACTGGGCTTTTTCCAGGGAGGTATGAGTATTCAGAAACGTGCTCAGTTCTTTAATGAACGGCTCCTGATAATTCTCCCTGGGCCACCACGCCAGCCTCAGAAGTAGCGAGGTGCCCAAGCTTTGGCTCCACCTTGATCAACAGTGTACAATGAAGTTCTGCAGACAATGCTTAGTTGGCATTACCCAAAAAGATAACTGCCCTATGCGCCCATCTGGAAAGCGTCTCCCGTGTGATCAGGGAGCCTGAATTCTGGGCATCCCCTGCCATGTGCAGGATCTTGGTCAATGGTCCCACAGTATCCAAGAGCTTGTCTTGGATTGGTCTATACCTTTTTTCTTTATCCTTTACAAATGTTGCCAGTAAAGTGGCCCTCCTGGGGTCAATTTTGGGTGTTAGGTTTACTTTCCCTTCTAGAGTGGGGCAGTGGCACTCTGCACACAAGCAGCTATTAGCTTCCTTTTCTAGCAGCTTGAGGAGGAGTTTGACGACGTATTGTGCCACCTTGTCACAGGGGACCCAGTTCGTTGACCGTGGGTGAAGAATTTGATCAGGAGCCTGCATATCTGATCCTGCCATAGCTTAAGGCACCAACTTTCAGGCGGTCATGACACACATCCAGCATTGGATGAATCAAAATCAATTAAAGCTCAACCCTGGGAAAACCGAGCTCCTCCTTCCTGGGAGGAGCGCCTCCTACTGGGGCCCCCAGTATTGGCCAACTGAGCTTGGTCCACCACCCCCTCCTGCTGGCTGTGTAAAGAGTCTCGGGTCATTATTGACTCTGAGCTCACTCTCAAGTCCCAGGTGAGCGCCGTAACATCTTCCTGCATGTTCCAGCTACACAGGATACGGAAAGTCGCCCACCTCTTGACTCCTGAAGCCTTGTTACAAGTCCTAATAGCACTGGTGATGTCCCGTTTGGACTTTTCTAATTCCCTGTACCATGGCCTTCCCAAATCCCTGCTGTCTAGGCTACAGATGGTTCAAAACCAGGCTGCCAGACTGGCATTCAAAATTCCTTGATGGCAGTCGGCCAAACCTTTATTACATCAATTACACTGGCTACCAGTCAGCGAAAAAATAGCCTTCAAGGTTTGCTTCCTGGTCTTCAAAGCCCTGACTGGCCCCTCCCCCGCTTTCTTGAAGTCCCTGATTACCCCCTACTGTCCCTCCCGCACTCTGAGGTCTACCCACCTTCAGCTTCTGGTCATCCCCCGTTTCAAACTCACCAAACTAGGTGGTCGCAGCTTCACTCACCTGGCTCCTAAGCTGTGGAATTCTCTTCCACTCTCACTTAAGACTTCGTGCTCTATCTTATCATTTAGGAAATCCTTAAAAACTTTGCTCTTCTCACACCCCCGCTAAATCCCTCTTGCACGGCCTCAGTGTCCAATCAGCGCCAGGAAACTCATGGTGGCAGTGCGCTCAATAAATTCCCTTTAACATTAACATTAACATTGAGGCGCTTCACTGGGTGGTGTGGGAGGCATACCATGGTGAAGAGGAATATGCTTCCTCGTCTGATGGTGACTCATTATCTTGGGGGTCAGGGGAGGGAAATGCTGGTTGTTCCTGCGGCATTTGAGGGTTGGGGTGCTGGGTTGTTCTGGGCTAAGAAGGCCTGTTTTAGTCAGGCAAAAGTGACTAGGTCGACTCCCTCCTCTCTAGGCCACTTCGATGGCTGTGAACCGCCCCCCCGGGGGCACTGAGGGGGTCCACGGCATCTCTGATGCCGCTTGTGGCCTTTTTGAGCATTCACGCACAATAAGCTGCACAATACACTTGTGTATTAGACCCAAAGCCTCATCTACCACCTGGTAAATGGAGACATGAACTGCATTGTAGAAATCGTCATCCCAAAGCAGGTATGCCAAGGGATCCTCATAGGCATCACCTGAGTTCTCCATGTGGAAAGTTATTACCCTGATAGAAACTAAGGACTAGCCCGAGACAAGATAGATGCCACTCACTAGGACCTTATGGGCAGTCTAGAGACTGGTAGATTAGGGTTGCAAATGCACATACCAATTTGAGCAGGCAGAGCCGTACAGGGAGGGTCTAGGTCCCAGGAACACTCACCCATGGTTTACTATGTGGGGTAAAAGGCCTGGGAGTGTGTTTCCTCATATGTAACTGAGAAGTACAGACCCCACTAGGGCATCGTGAGAAGTATACAGGCCCTGCACTGTCAGGCAAGAAGAAAGAAAGATAGATAAGACCCCAACCCATGGGGCGTCTCTCTGCAGACCGGCAAAGGCTCCTGACAGGAGGCTGCCCCAGGCGTGTGACTCTGATCCTGACAGGAATTAAATTGATTAAAATTGCGTGTCTCAATGCAACCTGCCATCACACCTCCAGCGCCATGGAGCCGCACCACAAATATCAGTCGCAAAGGAGCACAGAGCATTACCGGGCCGCTTCACCTGCAGAATGAATACCCAATATTAGGCACAACACAGTATGATCAGTGAACATACAAATGCAGTACAATGGTCGCAGGCACATGAAAACAAGGAGACAAGGGAAAAATGACTTACCTTGTGGCTGTGAGCAGAGAAGAAAGAGGGGGCTCAACAGAAAGGAAGTACTCTTATAGATACAAGAGGAGCCTGATTGGATGTTATAATGGTCTTCTAATGTTTATGTGATTGGCTGTTTCTAGATACCACTCCCACGGTACCATGGAACTGGTAGTTTCTCATTTTTTCCAGTTGTTAATATGTTTTTTTTAAAAGGCTGCTGTAATAAAAAGTGAAGAGAGTGAAGCTTAATTCTCGCCTCCAGCCCTGACATAGAATTAAAAGTTTTCTGCTCCACAAAGACAGCAAGAGCGAATCTTCATTTGTCGTCCTGCTCTTCTTGCTCAATCTGCTTCAGGAGGTTGGATTAACATCTGAACTGGCAGCCATTGTGAGCACAGACTGACGAGGAAAGACGTGACTGAGGGAGGGGCTCCCACTCATCCTGGGATTCCTTTTTTCACTGAACTTTTGTTCTGATCTGTGGCTCATTTTCAAGCTACATTTTTGTTCCGTATTTGTGGCTCCTCATTAGGCCTCTCTCGATGTGAGGGACCTGACACCTTTCCAGAAACCGGTCCTAGGATGCTTGAATCTGGTCCAGGGAAGACATGGCTTGGCAGTTCGGCCTGGACTATTCCCATAAAGCACAGTGTCAAGACTGATTTGCATATAGTCATGTCTGAACTGGGGTGGCGTGGTGCGCAAAATAACGATGGATTAAACCCAGATCTGTGACTGGGGGTGAATGTTTTGCCAATGTCCAATATTCCGTCCATCATCTTGTGTGTTTTGCTGTTCACCCTATGTGGGAAGGGTATGCCCAGACGTGGGTCCCGTGCTCTCTACGCCACTGGAGTCAAGCTATCCTGGCTGATGACGGTTGATAGCCAAAAACCGGTCCTAGGATGCTTGATTCTGGTCCAGGGAAGACATGGCTTGGCAGTTCGGGCTGTACTCTTCCCATGAGGCACAGGGTCAAGACTGATTTGCATATGGCCATGTCTGAACTGGGGTGGTGTGGTGAGCAAAATCTGATGGATTAAACCCAGATCTGTGACTGGGGGTTAATGCTTTGCCAATGTGCAACATTCCATCCGTCATCTTGTGTGTTTTGTAGCTCACCCTATGTAGGAAGGGTATGCCCAGATATGGGTCCTGTGCTCACTACACCACTGAAGTCAAGCTATCCTGGCTGATGGCAGCTGATAGCCAGAAACCGGTCCTAGGATGCTTGATTCCGGTCCAGGGAAGACATGGCTTGGCAGTTTGGGCTGGACTGTTCCCATGAGGCACAGGGTCAAGACTGATTTGCATATGGTCATGTCTGAACTGGGGTGGCGTGGTGAGCAAAATAATGATGGATTAAACCCAGATCTGTGACTGGGGGTGAATCTTTTGCCAATGTGCAACATTCCGTCCATTGCTTGCAGCATTGTGATTGGCTATGGGGATCCTGGGAGCAGGGCGCTTCCTGCCCTGGAAGCCGGTGAAGAGGATCGAGAGGCGGCAGTGGTACAAAGGTAAGTGTTTCCATATTTTTTTTTCATCTCTCCCCAACCATCCCTTGACACAACAAGCAGCATGAGAGAGTAACACTGACTGCAGGGTCAATATTTGGCAGGAGAGAGAAGGACTCAAGGAAGAGAACTGTAAAACATATGAACTCTCATTGAGTGCTCAATCAAAAAGAACAAAGTTGGAGGAGAGGATATAGCCTTGTTGCTAGAGCGGTCGACGTCGAAGCTGGGGAAGCGGGTTCAAGTCTTGGCAACGACGCTCAACATCCTGTGATTCTAGGCAAATCACTTAATCTCCCCGTGCCTAACAAAAATGAAGGTGTCCTCATGTAACGAAACTGGTACTATATAAAGCCCTCAGATACCCAATATCTTCGGGTCTAGTTCACGCTGTATAGAACATATAAAAAAAAAGTAGTTCCTTTCATATGAGCAGTGGAAGGACACAAGTAAGCCAATCAAAAGGATTTTATAGAGGCAGTCCTCCAGTGGATGTATACACACAAGAAAAGGAAGGCAAACAGTAGCATACAAATGGGAGTGACAATAAAGCCAGTCAATGGTAAGCACTGGACTAGCTGTAAGCATATATTGTTGTCTAAATGTACACATGTGATCAGACGAAAATGCTGTCACTCACAGTGCAAGGGTGTCAATGGCTGAAGTGGCCAGACTAATTGCCCATGCAGTATGCTGTGCTGGATGGAAACAAAATGTGAATTACAGTGAAACAAACCAATGCCTGTCTATGTATTTATGTATTATTTATTCATTCATTAATGTGAATACATGAGAAAAGCGAGACAGCTAAAGCTGTCATCAGAGTTAATGATTATGTTCAAAGGCACCCACTGCATGAGTGACGTTTGGAGCATTATGGGCATATCTCAGCATGGCACCTTGAAAGCTCGGTCTAGCAATACTGCCATGCATGCTAACACTCTAGAGTTAGGGAGCATACTCACAAAATTTAAAGTAAAAAATGATTTTCTTTTAGCTTTACTGCGCCAAAACGTATTTAATTCCAATGCATGTTATTAGGAAAATTAATTTCCTTGATTAATTCTTTCAAAGTCTCCCTTCTAGACATGACATATGTGCCATAGCCAAAGTCTATGCCCCACGGACCACCTGCCTCCTTTTGAGCTGTAGGAAATTTCAGTATTCATGTCAGTAGAGAGGCAGGGAAAACTCTCTGTTTTTCAATAATCAAGAATGGTTTATACTATATAGGTATATATGTTTAATGGTTTATAGAGAATCCAATGCTTCACAAACGTTATTATACGAACCTAAAGGACTTGGATCAAGACTCCATATGATCTAGGTATAGAAGATTTCAAAAGCTCAAAAACACTGTCCCTAGCAAAGACATGTTTCAGTCACCAAGCATACATGAGATGACTATTTTTCAACCTTCATTTAGCGACTTCTTGTGCATGAGGGGCATTGAGTTCTACATTATTTTCTGAAATTCCATTAAAGCAGTCGGGTCTTAATTTCGTCTTCAAATCCTCTTTAAATAACATTTACACATTTTTGAATCTGCTACTTTCTCTATGGAGCAGTCTTCATCTCACACATACATCATGTAAAAAAGGAGTGGGAAAAATTGGGGTGCGGGCTGAAGTAAGGGGTGTAGAAGTAAAAACATACACCCTTCTTCAGGCATGCCCCTTCTGCCTCAGTCACAACTCTAATAAAAATACAAAAGCACTATCATGCAGCACCATGAGCTCCTCCACCACGTAAAATGAGGGATCTATATCTTGAGCGTCCCTCATAATAAATGCTATCCCTTATTCACTTCCATCTGTACCTTCTCCATTTCCTAGATATTCTTTGGTTGTTAGCACACACTAGGGGTGGACAGCAGCCAACTAATCAAGAATGTGGCACATCAATATATAGCAAATCTCAGCATGCTGACCAAGACTCAACAGTGGCCTACTCTGTGTTCCTTTTTTAACTCACTACACAATCTAAACTCCCTCAAAAAATAAAAAAATGGCGCATTTGCCAAGAGGTGTAAAAAGGGGCATGTCCTTTGACCACCTCTCAGTAATCCCACTGTGTGGGGCTTACTGGAGGTACCTGGTGGGCTAGTTGGCCCCCAGGTACCATCAGGAATGAAGGAGACGTAATCCTCCAACTTAGAACGCACCAAGGGGCGTGTTTGCAGAGGGTTGCAGGGAGGGGCGGGGCCTCGGGCGAGATGGCGGCATTTCTTTTTTTCAACATTTTTAGAAGGGGGCTGTGGGGCCACCCTTCTTTTATTATTTCTTGGGCCCTGGGGACCCCATACTCAGGGCCTGAGCCTTTTCTATTTTAAAAAAATGGGGAGGGGGCCACGTGGCCCCACTTCCTTGGGCCACTATTGGCCATGGGGACCCCATCCCTCCGGGCTTGGCCAATGCTTTTTTCTTTTTTATTAGCACTTTGCACCAATGGGTTTTGGAGCCCAAACTTACTACTTTAAAATCGAAACTACAATGCCCACAATATAAAAGTCAGTTGACTAAAGTGCCAGGAATGGCTGTAGATACTATGTGGCATGGAACACGTTTTATTTACTTCATCTATCTTTAGGAGAAAAATATCAATTATTATTCTTCTAGTTGGTCTAAGTACGCAGCTAAAGCTTGGCCACCTTCTGAGCAATGGAGAAAAAATATAGTTCACCTTTCAGGTCATTATTATATGCCACTTGTGGTTATCCTAAATTGAGTATATCATATAAAAAAAAACCTAAAAAGGCCAATGAAAAAAACGAAATACCAAATACAAAAATAAAATTACTTTAAATGGATTATAGAGCTCTCTAACCTTTCCCCAATCAATGGTTATTAACGCATAAATTAGCCAGATTACCATGTTAAAATGAATACAGAGGATGTCCTTCATCTTGATGTTAGAGAAGGGGGGGTGCACACAAAGAGCTGCACACAAGCACATCACAAACATGGAAATGGCACACATGAGCTAACTGAACTGAGCGCTACGACTGCTCCTCCCATGTTTCATCTTCACAATTGACTCACATTGCCTCTGCACCTGTTGGCACTTGAAATAATGACCTCTATCTCAGCATTGTCACTGCAGTTGTCACCTTAAAAGGACTATTCTAGTCTTCTGGCCCTTGGTGAAGGCCGGACGGAAACGCCTCCTGGGGTGTGTGCACTTTATGGCCTGGTTCCTTCGAGATGCACAGTGCTCATTTCCCAGTGCAAGGGTCAGGGGGTCCATGGAAAAGGGAGCAAGAATCCCAGGTTGCCTCCAGAGGGCACCTCTATTCAGCAGTCACAATGCTTGTAGAGAGTAATTGAAAGCGCAAACCCCTGAGCAGGGTCGAACTGGGACAAAAAATATGCCCTGGCACCAAAATAAAAGTGGCCCACATTAGCATAGCATTTCTTTATTTAAATGGCAGCATATTGGAAATAAACTGCAAAAATTGGCCCACCTGGCCATAAACTGCTAAGACACCAGCCCACACACTGATCTGTCAGACCAGCCCATCAGACACTGCCTGATTGCACAATAGGCCAGGCCTACCCTGTCCCTGAATCTCCCCACATATTACCACTTCAACCTTCAGGGGTGCCACAGAGAGCATTTCTACTTTGGTTAATTCGGCAGAAACTTCTCTAATTGAAGGTCAAAGGATTCAAAACCCCAGGTGAATTATATCCCACTATCCCCAGGATCAACTCACCTACTTTACACCACCAGCAGAAGTTTTTTTTACACTCGAACCACTTGTGGGGCAGTGAGGGGGCATATCTTCCATTGGGGCAGAAGGTGCAGTGACACCTGGGGCTTGAGGCATGAGAGGCCCACTGAACCCTGGGAGATGCTGCATTTTATGCTTTAAACAGCAGCCAGGGTGGGACATTTCTTTCCTTGTATTAGGGCCCATGACACACTGGTTAGGTTACTGAGGCTGTCGAATCTCAAGGCTGCCTAGGTTTGATGCATGCCTCTTTCTTCCACCAACCTACACTTGCTACCTCTTACATATGTATTTCAATCCTGCTTTCTGCATTTGTCACTGTTTTTCTGTCTTTCTCCTCCTTTTTCTTTCTACCTTTTCTGCCTTTGTTATCCCTAAGTCGGATGACAAAAAATAAGGCATGGTTCCCCATGGACGTCATTTAGGGGTCGCGGCTGCAACCCCTGACTTGCCCCTTGAAACCCCTGGCAATACCTTTGCAACCCTTGGCCTCTGAGGTGGCAATATCAGTGACTGGAACTCAGGGGCAGATCGTCCTCATAGACCTCGGTTGCGGCTCCACTTTCCTCATTTTCTGCCAGTTTTTATTACACTAATAGTTAATACTATGTTATTCACTATTAGTGTAATGAAAAATGACGTACAGTTGGCTGGAAGATGACTCTACCTGTCAGCTGAGGTAAGCGAAAAAATATTTGAAATGTATAATGTGTGCGTGCTTGCAGGTGAGATTGTGTTTATATATGAGACTGTGTGTGGGCGCCAGGGTGTGTGTGGGTAGGTAAATAGCAAATGGCGTGTGACATCAAATCTGCTAACCTGGGGCCTCATTTATGAAAAGTGACGCACGCTGCGTGAAAACAGCGATGCGTCACTTTTCACTGCGCACTCCTTGCGACACCATTGATGCGTCATATTTAATGTATGACGCATCATGTCGCAAGGACTTACAGATACGTCAGTATTTCTGACGCATCTGTAAGCGCAAAAGTGACGCATTGCTGGAGTGTGTCACAAAAGTGACGCAACTCCAGCAATGCGTCCTTTCACATGGGGAAAGCCCCATGTGAAAGGGCTTGCGTCCGTCTTACACCTGCTGTGAGGCAGGCGCAAGATTTTGACGCAACAGCATCCTAAAAGTGACGCAGTGAAATCTCATAGATGTCACTGCGTCACTATTACGAGGCTTTTTGCGGGGGAACGCCCCCTCTGCATACATTATACCTGACACAGGTATAATGTGGCGCAGGGGTTTAAAAAGTGGCGCATCTACCTAGATGCGCCACTTGTTAAATATGGCGAAACAAGGCGCATTTTGTACGCCGCTGGTGCGTCACAAAAAGTGAGGCACCGGCGGCGCAAAACTGACGCAAGGCCTCATAAATAAGGGCCCTGGTATTTTGGTGAATTGACGTCCATGTGGTCCCCAGAAATGAGGGCGTATACCCATCACCTGCAAGCACCGGCACGTGCGAAGCCTGCACTGCTTGTGCAACGTGTTCCTCGGGTTCTCTCACGTCAGACAACGCGCAAACACGGACTTGATATATTTTGCCAGTGTTATAGGACCCCGATAAAATAATTCTAACAAAAACTAGCCTTACTCCAAGCCTGTAATCTATCGAATCAGCTAATCCATATCCAACACCAGTGCCAGCAGGCTGTGTTAAGATGTTTTGCACGTTCGTTTAGGCCTCAAACGTGGTGTCTTTGAGGGTGAACCGAAGATGCAGCTCTGCCAGAAATAACAACTGCACAGGATCAAACGTAAAAGTATGTAATGGGACAAGAGAGAAGATTTAAAAAATGAGTTTTATTACATGTGGGATGTTGATGCAATGAAAGGCTACCATGTAGAATCAGAGCATTTCTTGGCAGGAAAAACAAACTTGCTCTTACTGTAAATCAGAGCTGAGCACTGTGCCAAGTGCAGATCACATCTACTGCAGACCAGGAGGGGTAGATTTCATGTTTCAATGATCCCCTTATGAAAATTAATTAGTATGTCCACGTAGGTAGGCCCTTAGAACATTGTTAGGAAAATTAATGTCTTAGAAAGTGACTTCTGAAAATGTCACGAGAACAACTTTTTACAATGACTCACAACTGTGGAACCTTGTGTGACCTCAGGAGCTGGTGCACTATACTGTGCATGTCAGTGTGTGTTTGTTTAGTAAAAGGCAAAGATGTATTGACACAGGTGATAGTTTGGGACCCGTGGAACGGGACAGCATGGCCGACTCCAGAGCAAGCTGTCCTGAAAAAGATACAGCAAAACAGCAGAAGTGGAAACTAAGTAAATACAAGATGCCATCTCAAACAGAATAGGTGCAGCACTAACAACACCAAAGCTAGTTTTCCTCACAAATAAAGCAGATGGAGAACGGACAGCAAACAAGGAAAAAAACCTCGGACATTAAGGGAGACACAGGATGAGCCCCAGACGACCAAGCTTCACTCAGACATCGGTCTGTTACAGCCAGGGGCACAGCTTGGTCAGTAAGATTGGGGGTGATGGGAACTTCAGATTTCCCAATAATCACGCTTGTTGAAATACATTATACGAGAAGCATGGCATTGGGGGAGGGTGGAGGGGGGTGAGGCTTAAGCAGCCGTGGAAAGGGAGAGGAGGGCGGATTGTGAGCGGTACTTATAAATCAATGTTTTGTAAAATAACCATTTTAGGACCTTGAAATAGAGACAAGTGTGTGTGTGTGTGTGTGGGTGTGCGCGCGTGCGTGTGTTTCCCAAGTGAAATCCAACAAACACCTCACCATACTTGACTTAAAGCACCTGTACCCAACTATTCACTAAAAAATATAACACCCCAAACACTCCCCTAAAGCTACTCCCCCGGTTACAGCACAACAGCTGTAAAGAACGCTTCCTTCGACCAAAGTTGCCTTGGAGAGTCTGGCAGAATGTCTGCATGAGAGGGGACAACAGTGGCTGTCAGTGAAGACTCCACAGGCAGAATGAGGGAGCCTGTAATCCCTGCTGAGCAATGGGGCCCTGATTCAGTGCAAGGCCTGTCTGTGATTCTCTGTGAGAAATGGGAGTTCACCACAGTTTGCAGGGGATCATAAATAATGTTGTGTTGGTCTACTGCGCTTATGCATAAACTGGCAGGAAAATGGGGCACAGTCTCAGGAAGGGCAGCCGAACAGAGACATATATGGGAGGTATATGTGATACTGGGTGGTGAGTTAAAGTACACCAATTATTAATTCACCAGTGTCTCCCATAACCAATAGTCGAGTGCCATTGACCATGAACCCTGTAAGATGTGCAAAATACCTTGTCATGACTGCCTTTCACAGGACACACCACCTTCAGTGCTCTGAACGGGCAAGTATTGTCAACCAACCAATATTGTGGAAAAATAACATCTCTGAGCAGGATCACTGGAGTTCTACTGCAGTGACTTCCACGTAATTATGCATTTACCACACTTGCCACATAAACATGCATCTGCTGCATAATTTACAGATTTCAGGTTGCTCAAAAGGATCAAAGCTGTTTTAAAAAGTGCCATGTATGGTGCTGCAGACTGGCAACCCCCTTGCAAAGGATTACTGGTCACTTTTTAGCAGCTGACTGCTTCATCAAGGTAATGAAACTAATGAGTTGAAGCGTTTTCTCTAATGAGATGAAACCTTTGCTTAGACAAAAGTATTGGGCATGTGCTACAGAACTGGCCTGTTTTGTTATATATTTCAGTCCACCGTGCTGCCCACTTTGATCCTCCGTTGAGTCCTATTCGCAGGGGCCCTGTTTTCAGGCTATCACCTTCACTAGGACATGTGAGCCCCAATAGGCAGGGGAGAGAAAGAGACATATTAGGGAGATGGAAGGCCAAAGACAACTGAATGGAACGAGGGGGAAAATGATGGCTATCCTTTGAGAAGGGCGAGGCACCAGCTCGCGTGTTTGCAAAGTATGGGGTTCTGCTGCAGGCACGAACACGGAGAGATTTTTCTTTTCTCTCCTATCATTATATTGCCATTTGCTTGACATTTTCAACAAGAGGTGACTTGAGTGATCTACCATCTCGGTACTCGCTATCCCTGATGAAAACTGTCAGCTACACTTGAAGCAGGTAAGTGTCCTTATTCAATCTGGGTTTGAAGGTCAGAGGCAGAGCTGGTGCTGCCACACACTTCCTCCTCTCCATGATACACTCTGCCTCAAGTTACAACTTGCCTGAGCCAGAATGAGAAGTTCTCTAAAAGGACAAGCGATGTACACACTACAGAGTGCAAATGCCAACCGAAGAAAGAGAGAAAGCTGAAACGGATGAAACTGATTGACCTGGATCCTATCTTCAGAGCAGACAAGGCAAACAGCATTTTTCCTGCATGCACAGTGAATTCAACCAATAATGGCTGTATGTATAGCACATACCTCTTTCTAAGCACTTAATATTTGAGGAGGGCGTCTGAGCTACCTTACCAGGAGTTAAAGCTGTGACCTAGAGGTTGCACTTGCATATTTTTTAAACAATTGTATAGCCCACTAAGCTCTCAAGCCTGTGGTGTGTAAATTATACACAGTGTTCTACAACAAACACATAAATCACACCAGCTCTTTTATTAGTATTGGAAGGGCAGACCTGCCAGCAGTTTTTTAACAAATGCATCCAAATCTTGGTAGAGGATTCCTTAACCCACTGAGGAAATGTACCTGCCAGCAGAAACAGCTGTCAGGATAAGATTGTGGTTGTGGTTATGGGAATTGATGGGCAACTTCAAGGTCCTATGTTCAAATCTTCAAATGCTCAAAATACAGAGTTTCGACCTTTTTAGGCTGTTAACATGAGGTTCAATGAATTACATAATTGTATAGCCTATTATTTACAATGCTATTATTATAGTATTTTAGGGCTGTAATGGTTGTTAAAGGTCCTGAATCCACGTTATATGCTCGAGCTGCAGGTAAAGGCTTCTAAAAGGAAGAGGATCATGGCTCTGTGTGTGTACTGGACATTTAGAGTGTGTGGGAGAACAATTAAAATAGTACCCACTTGCTTTGTGGTAATACAAGATGGAAAGCAAACACAAGGAGTTGATGGACGGAGTGCTGAAACTTCTCAGACACTCACCACCAGTCACAGATCTGGGTTGAATCCATCATGATTCTGTAGCTCACTTCGCCACCTCAGTTCAGACCCAGCTATATGCAAATCAGTCTTGACCCTGTTACTCATGGGAACAATCCAGCTCTGTACTGGGGTGAATGTATGACATTGTTCTGCATTCTCTCCATCAATTGTTCTTTTTGCATGTAATACAAGAGGGTTCAGGGGTGGGTATAAGTGCTTAGTCAAGAGAGCTATGCTTGTTTGTAAAACATGCATAGATTAGCCCTTTTCGGTAGGATTGACGGGTTCCTAGAGCCTTGGCCAGTTTTCCATTCTTATCAGTAGGTGGTGCAGTAAGGGGTGCATGGGTGGTGTATGCCTGTGTTTCTGGTTGCCTGCGTTACTATCAGAGATTCTGATCATGAGATATTGATTGACTTTTCAAGGACCTTTTAAGTACTACCCTTTAACAATGCCACCATCCTTTAAACATATCAAATAAACTATATGTATATATAGACTTTGGGAAGCATTTCCAGGCCCCAAAGCAACTTGTTACTCTCTACTGATGAAGGCATGAACTCAGAAACAAGTGTCTAGAGTTACACAGCACTGGCGGCACCACCAAGGGTGAAAAATGAAAGACTTCTGGAACTCTCTTCCTAACGAGACCAGACTGGTAACATGTTACACCAAATTAGGAACTCTCCTGAAAAGCCTCCTGTTCTTACAAGCCTACGAATGATACTCCATGACTCTCGCTGCCACAGTTCTTCTTCCCTCAGCGCCATGAAACCGCTCGGTGTAAGCACGCTTAAGAAATAATTTTAACATAACATAACATAACATTCTACTGAATTAAGTATTATTATCCACTGCACTTACCATGATGCATTGGAGCAAATTGAGTGCTGGAAGCGAGGCAGTGTGTTCCCACCCTCCCTGTATGTGTGTATGTATATATATAAAACGTGACATAGTAAAAATATTAAAATTAATATTATGGAACATAAATAATTTTCATTAATTATTCCATGATACATACATATATATATATATATATATATATTCACTGAAAAAAACATAGGTTTCACACCAGTTATAGTTAGGAAGTAGCATTTAAAGAACCTATTAAATTCACTGAAAAAAACATTGGTTTCACACCAGTTATAGTTAACTGGAAATTTTACTGACATAAAACCATTGAAATTCCACGTTATAGTTAGTTGGACTCACTATAACTTGCGCGCCTGCAATGCACTGCTGATGACGTCACATATTACATCACTCATGACATGGTCAGTGACATCACTCATGACATCACTGATGACACCATCCAGTGAATGTGTGTATTTCTGAAAAATAAATATGTTTTATATATGTATATGAAAAAGGACGATGGAAGAATAAATGTTTAAGTAAGTGTCTAAATGGATGTTTTTTTAAAAAAAAATGATTGGTTAACTGGTTTATTAAGTGTATCTTAGTGAATACATATATTAGCGAGTAAAGTTTAAATATTTAAATATATGTATCAGTGTTTCACTTTGTGTATAAGTGGCTGCATGGGTTGGTGACTGACTCACTGTTTGTATGTGTTTTGGATACAGCATATGTGCAGGACTGTATGGGTGGATGAGTGTATAAATGTGTGTGTTAGTGAGTGAATGGCTGTCTCACTAGTGTCTTTATCAGTAACAAGATATGTTTTAATCTAGTATATGTGAGTATTGATGTATATAAGTCAGTATATGTGAGAGATTGTAAGAGTTCCTGTTTAAATAAGTATGTGTTTCTATAAGTGATTGTTTAAGAGAGGAAGTATGTGTAAGTTTCCTTAGAAGTAAGGTGGTAGTGTGTGTAAAGTTGTATATGCAAATAAATGGATGTTCAATACTTTATTTGGATGTGTGAGTAACTTTTGGATGACTATCAGTGTGTAACAGGATGTACAGGTGTATCACTACATATGATGAGTGAGTATATGTATGAGTGACTATATAGAAGTGTTGGTGAATGAGTAGATGTGTATATAGATGGTGGAATTACTGAATTGGTTGTTGTAACTGGTATGGGTATCTCCATTTTTTTTGAAAATGTTAGTTTCTATTTTTGAATATGTGTTTCAAGGGCTACATTACACTAAAAGGAGGTCTGTCACTCTGTCACAAGGATGGTGTCATCAGTGATGTCATGAGTGATGTCACTGACCATGTCATGAGTGATGTAATATGTGACCTCATCAGCAGTGCATTGCAGGCGCGCAAGTTGTAGTGAGTCCAACTAACTATAACGTGGAATTTCAATGGTTTTATGTCAGTAAAATTTCCAGTTAACTATAACTGGTGTGAAACCTATGTTTTTTTCAGTGAATTTAATAGGTTTTTTAAATCCTAATTCCTAACTATAACTGGTGTGAAACCTATGGTTTTTTCAGTGAATTTCATAGTTTTTTTAAATGCTAATTCCTTTCTATATCGAGCTTTGTAACCTACAATTTTTTTTTAATATGCTGTTTCGTGTGAGTATTAATTAGTATTATTTTTTTAATAATAATATTTTTTTTTTGTTTTGTTTTTTTACTAGTTTTTCTTGGGGCGCTCTGGGTCTGCGCACCGGTAAGCTCTCCGGAGAGCGCACCCAGAGCGCTACTTGCGTTCGTGTAAAAAAATATGAATGAAAAGTAAATAATAACGCAAGACATTTAGTACCATACATATAAAAGCAGTTTTTTTGAATAAGGAAATGAAAATAATTTTGCATTTCCGTGAAACTATCAAACAGTCACTTCGGCGCGCCGCGTAAGCGCCCCCGGAAGCGCCTACGTTCGTGCCGCGTATGCGCCCCCGGAAGCGCCTACGTTCGCGCCGCATATGCGCCGCCGGAAGCGCTCCAGTGCGCGCAGCGTCAGCGCGTCAAGTCATGTGACCCTAAAATAGCACTTTTCATTGGTTGCTAACAGTTTTTTTTACAAAGAAAGAAATCCCCACCCATTTCCTTCACTTCTTCTTTCACTTTTGTGACTGAAAGACCTGCCTTTTTTCTCTTCGATCTTGCTTGGTTAATCATGGCTGCCAGACCATCCAGCAGTGAAGATGAGCCTGAATTCATCGATGAAGAGCCTCCTCAGCCAAAGGTGAAAGAGCATTTCATCTGGAAAATTTTTTCCATACCAGATGACCAGAAAAAGGAGAATGCTCCAAAAGTAGAGTGCAGGAACTGCCATACAGTCCTGTCACGGGGTGACCGAAAAAAAAAATATTCTTTTGGGAACTCCACAATGCTTCGCCATGTGGAGAGGAAGCACCCCCAGAATTTTGCCCAGGAAAGTGTCAGGGCTCTGGCACAAGACGATCCCAGTCATGGGGCCTCTACATCCACCGGAGGAGCAACTACTTCTGTGAGGGGGCGATCGCAGGAGCTGGTACCAAACATTCAGCCTGCATTCAACAAAGGTGTCCTGAAATGCAGATACTGCGATCAACTACTTACCATTGGGGAGCAAAGTGTCCTGCTCATGGTTCGAGCATTGGAGAACCATCGCTGCCGTTCCCAGCCCTAATTATTTTAGTTTTTTTTGCTCCTGTTGAGCAGTTTCTATTCCCTGTTTTTGTTTCTGTTCTAAAAAAAGAAAAAAGAAAAAAGAAAAAAATAAGTTCTTTTCAGAACTACCTCCAATTCTCATCAAAGAGCTATATTCTTAAAAAAATGAAAAAGAGTAAGTGAAGTGGATAATGGAAAGGAAAATGAGTAAGAAAGAACAGAAAGGTATGAGAGGAGAAAGGAAGTGAAGTAGGGGGACTGAAAGAAGGTGAGTTTTGGGAAGGAAAGTAAGGAGAAGGAGAGTGAACATGGGGAATGTGGATATTTAAAGAAAATGTTGAAAAAGAACGGGGGTGTGGAAGGGTAAGAAAAGATGCATTGCTGGAGTTGCATAATTTTTGTGACACACTCCAGCAATGCATCACTTTTGCGCTTACAGATACGTCTGAAATACTGACGTATCTGTATGTATGCAAAAGGGACGTATTGACGCAAGAAAGGGTCGTAAAGGTGACGCAGTGAAATCTATGAGATATCACTGCGTCACTTTTATGACGCTGTTGCGTCCAAATCTTGCCCCTTTTTTACAGCAGGCGTAAGACTGATGCAGGCCCTTTCACATGGGGCCTGGCCCCATGTGAAAGGATGCATTGCTGGAGTTGCATCCTTTTTGTGACACACTCCAGCAATGCATCACTTTTGCGCTTACAGATACGTCTGAAATACTGACGTATCTGTAAGTACTTGCGACATAATACATCATATATTTAATATGACGCATGACTAGCAGACTGAAGGCCTCATTTATGAGGCCATGCGTCACTTTAACGCCACCAGTTCGTCACTTTTTGTGACGCACCAGTAGTGTAAAAAATGCACCTTATTCAGTCATATTTACAAAGTGACGCATCTAAGTAGATGCGTCACTTTGTAAGCCCCTGCGCCACATTATACCTACGTCAGGTGTAATGTATGCAAAAGGGGCGTATTGACACAAGAAAGGGTCGCAGAGGTTACGCAGTGAATAAACTGGGTTTTCCCCATGCTACGCTCCCCGGTCTGCTCCCCGGTGCGCGTACCGGGCGCACCCCTCGCGAAAATCGAAAAAAAAATTATTATTTTTTTGCCCCGCGGGCCCTTTTATATCCCCCACATCAAACCTAGGGGGTCAGGGAGGGTCTACCCTGCCCCCTTACGGTCATTTCCCCCTTTGTTTTTGCCACCTCTTGTGTCTCGATCCTACCGAGACACAAGATGGTGGCCGCTCCGGACTGTTTCGAATGTTTACAGACACCCGAAAGCCAATCAGCTTTCCGTGCGCAAGTCACGTAGCGCGGCCGGTGCGCTCCCCGGTGCGCGTACCGGGGTGCGCCTATAGATATATTTTTTTTTCAACCTAAATTACTCAAAAACCACTGGAGCACATATCTTGAGACATAGCAAAGGCACATCGGGCTACCAGTCCCTACAATTTTGCCAAGTTTGGTGCAAATCCATTCAGCCGTTCGGGCTAAAGGTGAGTTTGACCGCCCTATGGAAATTAACATGGAGAAAACACGTTTTGGGACCCCCTCTTTTATCTCGGCCCCCGCTTGATGAATCCCCCCACATTTTCAGGGAAGGAGCGGAGCAGAGCGGGCCACGAACTTTGAGAAATTCGCGAAGATTCGTCCACCGGCGCCAAAGTTATTCCCAATAGAATGTTGCGGATTTCCTATGGAAAGTAGATCCTAACTATAACTACCTACTGGCGACCGCCAGTAGGTAATATACACACACATATAACATTCTATTAGGAGCAACTTTGGCGCCGGTTGACGAATCTTCGCGAAATGTTCAAAACTAATGGCCAGCTCCGGTCCGCTTCTATCCTGAAAGTTTGGGGGTGATTCGTCAAGCGGGGGCAGAGAAAAAAGGGGTCCCAAAATGTGTTTTCTCCATGCAATTTTCCATAGGAACCGTTCATTGCGGCTACAGCCTGAACTGCTGAACGGAATTACACCAAATTTGGAAAAGAGGTAGTCCTTAGTTCAGATTCGTGCCTTTTGCTTAATTGGTGTAAATCTGTTCAGTAGTTCCTGAGAAAATGACAATTAAAAGTACATATATATCTATGGCCGCGGTGGATCCGCGCATCCTGAGCGCATCCTAAACGCACCGTCTCGATCACGTGCTGAATGCTAATTGGCTGTCAAGTGGTTGTCAATATTCAAAACCAGTAAGTGTTGGCAGCCATTTTGTGCCTCGGTAGATATGAGGCTGAAGAAGTCAGTGGAACAAGTGTTCAAAACGTATAAAAGGGGCAGGGTAGAAATACCTTGACCCTCCAGACCTGCTTAGGGGATCCCAAATGGCAAAGTGCCTGCAGGGGCCAAAATCCCAGTGGCAAAATTATAAAAAAATGATTGGGGGCCCAGAGGGGCCCCCCAGCCCTGGGGACCGCCACCCCTGGGGCTACAAAAAAAAAATGGTTGGGGGGGTTCCAAGGGCCCCCAGCAAAATACGTGGGTGGGGTGCTCAATGGCCCCCCAAGCTCCAGGGACCACCACCACCCGGGGCTTTGAAAATATATGGTTGGGGGCTTCAAGGCCCCCCCAGCAAAATACAAGAGTGGGGGGCTCAACAGACCCCCCCAAGCCCCAGGGACCACCAACCCCGGGGCTTTGTGTATTGTGGGAGGGGGGCTGTGTTGCCCCCTCCTGGAGCCGTTGAGGGCCCTGGAGACCGCCACCCCCCAGGGTCGGCTCCTGCAGTGTCCCAGGGGATGCCCACTTCCGGGACACTGCTGTTTGCTATGAGAGGGTGGGAGTCTCGCAGCTCCTGCCCTCCCATAGCAAACCTGGTTTGGATTTTGAAAGAGAGAGCAGGAAAACCTGCTCTCTCTTTCAAAATCCAAACCAAATAGCTTTTCCACAGGGGGAGCTGCATGTTAGCAGCTCCTCATGTGGAAAAGATATGCCGGCTCCTGAAGGACATGGGGAGCCAGCTGGGACCGTGGGGCCATTGGAGCTCCCCCCAGGGTCCACAATGTTTTATATAAGCCCCAGGGGACGGGGTGCCTGGGGATAATAGAAATTAGTGATAGGGGCTTTTTTTTCAAACCAGCGCGGTGCTTAGTGTGGCCCCCTGGTGTGCACGCGTTGGATGCACAACTACTATGATGTAAGGTGCGTTACTGCAACGTGTTTGGTGCACGACTTCTACACGTTGGGTGCAGGACTGTGACTAACTAACTAAGTACACAATTGTGTTTCAGGCCTACGATTCCCCAGTCAGTATCCATACACTCCAGAAAACACCCTGTGACTGCTCTTGCAATCCCATAGTGAGCCTTTCAGTACCATGTACTAATCCATTCACTAAAGTGAAACTCAACCAATTATGAATTCACCCAGTGTCTCTACTTATAGTACTTTAATCATTCAGTTAGTATGCATGTACTCATGCAGTGAGCCAGGCTTTAGGGTACGGAGTGCTTCAAACTCCTATGCAGTATGCATGTAGTGGTCTAACCACCTTCACACTTGTGTTTCAGGCCTAAAATTCCCCAGTAATTATCGATGCACTCCAGCAAACACCCTGTGACTGCTTTTGGAATCCCATAGGGACTCTTTCAGTACTATGTACTAATCCATTCACTAAAGTAAAACTCAACCAATTATGAATTCACCCAGTGTCTCTCCTTATAGTGCTGTTATCATTCAGTCAGTATGCATGTTCTCATGCAGTGAGCCAGGCTTTAGGGCACGGAGTGCTTCAAACTCCTATTTTGAAGGGGCGTTCCAAAGGTGTGCGTGTTTGCACAGAACACTCATAGAACAAGACACATCTCCAGATTTATTAGAAATCATAAATCAGAACATGTGTGTGAATGCTGCACCATCCTCTTATTGGTTTAACAAGGTACAACAAGGAAAATTATTTTCATTTCTTCTCATTTGTTCTCTTTGAATGTATGCTAAAATGCACAGCATACATTGAAGGAGAAAAATGCCTTCACAGATTACTTTTGTGCAGGAACATGTGTCTTCCTGCGCAAAAACAAATTCTACATGACACAGATATACTTGCGCCATGGTGCAAGGAGGCCTGTGTCACTGCATGGCTGCAGTTTAAGCAGCATTGTAGAGGGAAGCTTAGACTTGCAACATATTTATGTACATATGTTGCATCCCTGTGTTTCGGAAGTACCACAGCACACTGCAGCTAAAGAGGTAAAAGTGTCATGCTACAGCACTTCCTTATAGTTCTGCACTTATACATACACTATACAGTACTAATACATTCTTTCAGTCAATCATGCACTATGCATACATTCAAAAAAACGTATATACACTATCATACAAATATAGCTCTTTCTTTAACCAGAGAAATTAGTTCTGAAAATAACTTTTGTTTTTGTTTTATATATTTTTTGTAGCTTTTTAACAATGTTCTGATTTTTTTGTTGTTTTTTCAAAAGGAAAAAGGACGAAAAAAACAGTGAACTTCAGGAAGTAACAGCCCAAAAAAAAAAAGTCTAACAGCGGTGGTTTAGTTGTGCTGTTCTGACAAAGTCCACAGACTGCTCTCCGTAACACAGAAGTTAGTTGCACTTGGTCAGTGTATTTTTATGTGTGCAAATTTGGAACGTATGTCCAGACGTGTTGGCGAAGAGGAACTGGCAGAAGTACTTGGCACTGCAGTTGGATGGTTGTCTCGATGTCTCCTGCTCCCCTCCCGAGACAGATTAATAGGTGCAGACTCTTAAGATGTTTGTACCTACTTGCAGTGCTGCACAAGTACTTTTTATCTGCAATGCCTCTTGAAAGAATGCTACCACAGATTTTACAGGTGACATTTGTGGCATTCACCTTCTCTTGTCCTTCAGGGTCGGTAAAGAAGGTCTTTTTGGAGGTGGAGGTTCCACAACAAATTCTTCGTCCGGAGAATTGTCTGATTCTTGTGGTGGCTGTTATCCTGAAGCCATTATGTCCTTAAATTGGAAAATATCAGAAAATAAATAATCCAAAAGAAGTTCTTCTCAGCTAATAGATCTGTCTCCAAAAAAGCTCTAAGAAGAATTATTGAAATGGGTGCGGTCCTTTAATAGTTACAATGGGAAAAGTTATGAACCAATCAAATCTTTTCTTTTTAGGTCACATGGGGTCCGCGCTCCTTCTGCACTTATTTATATATAACAACTGTCACATACACTGCATTTTATATTTCTACCTTGTTGGACATGTATCATGAGAAATATATTTACTCATCACCACACCCATAAAGAGATTCACTCACCCAAACAACTGTTTCCACAAACAGTCTTAACCTCATATACCTACTAAATCAACTATTTACACATCTTTGCACAGTCACACACCTCCCACCCAACCACACACATTCACTATCCCATACAAATACTCACTTAACTAATTAATAACTAATATAGACTTTCACATAGCTAGTAATCAACTTATGTAGTAGTTTACACAACAAGAGATAGAGTGACACAGGTATTCACACGGTTTAATCACTATCCCATATATTTAGTGAGACACTTTAAATTAGTCACTTAGAAAGTCGATCCCAGTGCTACTAAATCCTCCATCCAGACACTTATACATCCACTCAGTCTTCAATGCAGATTGCTATATATATAAATAAAATGTATTTAAATATCAAACCAAACCACATTAACTGGATGATGTCATCAGTGATGTCATCAGTGATTTCATTTGAGATGTCATCAGTGATGTCATCAGTGATGTCACTGACCATGTCATGAAAGATGTCATATGTGACATCATCAGCAGTGGAATTGCGGGCGCGTGAGTTATAGTGAGTGCAACTAACTATAACGGAGGAATTTCAATGGTTTTGTATGAGTGAAATGTCCAGCTAACTATAACACCCCTAAATCCTATGTTTTTTTCAGTGAAATTGTAAGGTTTTTGAAACGCTAATCCCTAACTATAACATGTCTGAAACCTACAGTCTTTTTCTGTCCGACTCTTCTGCCTTCTCTCTCCCTCCTTGACTTTTTTTCTCCACTCTAATACTACCCTCCCTACTTTTAACTCTTACCTCTAGCTCCTCCTCAAATCTCCCCCAAACTCGTTGCTGCCTTTTCCTCTCTGTTGCTCCCTCCCACCCTATTTCACTCGATTCTTTTTCACTTCCTCACTTATCGCACCCGATCTCTCCCTCTCCCCTTCCTAATTTGAACGGTGCTGCATGTTTCGGACAATGTATATTTGATCAGCCCCATCCCATTTAACTACATAAACGAAAGTCTTGTTCCGGGTAAACTACCCTCCTTTAGCTCCCTTGACTTTTTTATTGTTTCTGTGTTAATTGTCTGCAGTGACATTTTTGTTCTACTCATGGCCATATCTGTTAGTCTATTTTACTTATTTAAGAAGTGTTTTTGTTAAATGTGCAATGTCTGTATACTTTCTTCGATCCCGCTGAATCTACTGTACTGATTGGAATCTTAATGCTCATGTAAAGCGCCCTGCTACTCCTGGGTCTTGAAGCGCTATATAAAACTTTTCAAATAAAATAAATAAATAAAATAAAATAAATTTAAATATATATATATATATATATATATTTATATATTTTTTTATTTTTATTTTTTTTACCTTAAACGGACACATTGAGAAAAGAACTGTTGTAAATATCTCAATTGTTGACCCATTTTTTCTTACTGTGAAAAATGAAATAATGAAAGAAAAAATTGTCTGTTTTATAACGTTACCTGTTTTTAATGAGCACAATGCACTTTCACGTCAATCACAATTGCATAGCCTGTGAAGTAATGCAATTTGCACACTATAAGATGGCCACTAAAATGCTGTAGAAGATATGTCCTTCTTTTATGTCTATGAAGAGTGTAGCTGACCAATGGCTTTAAAATGGTGATTTTAATCGCACACTAACGTTACACTGACGAAGCCTGTGAAGGCGAAACGCGTCTGTAAGGGGTGAGGGGGGTTTGGTGAATAAAATTCATGAAACGGATACCAGCGTGCCGGCCATTCTTTTTCTGACACCGTAATTGGATACAGAAAGCGTGCAGCGATATATATATATATATATATATATATATATTAATACATTTACGTGCTACTGTTAATTCTGACCCCTCATATCCAGTAGCTGGACACATCAAGTTGGAACACGGGAATAACCTTAATGTGCTTCAACATTATGTCATAGACAGTCTCCCCGTCAAAAAAACGAGGGGGGAACCGTGAGAAACTACTGAGGCAATTAGAGACCAAATACATAGTGAAACTGGACACCAAGGCCCCTAGGGGACAGAATATTGGTGAAGACTTACACCACTATCTGTAAAATCGATTCAATTCCCTCGCAATTGGTTATGTATCTCCCCAGCACAGGCTTTTAATCGGTTTCATCACCCTAGGGCAGAGGTCTTCAATCTGTGGGGCGCGACCCCCAGGGGGGTCGTGGAGTCCTTGGAAGGGGTCGCAGATTCTGTCAGAGTGCAGTTCCTGGCTTGAGCTGATCGAGGGTGCTCGGTGGAGGCCTAATCCACACCGAGGTGTGAAAAACATCAAAGCCTCATTAACAAGTAAAAGGTCTTTTAGAGACCTGTCAAGGGGTGTGGCTGTGTGTGTGTGTACCTGAAGCCATTTCGAGCTGGGGGAGGAGGGGAAGTGGGGGGGTCCTGGGGGAGCAGGCTGTAGTGTAGCCCTTTGAGGTCAATGGATATTGCGCGCCTGGAGCTGTGGGTCCCGTGACACTTCCCCACCCCCAGCAGGGAGGCACAGAGATGCCCTCCCATGATCAGGAAAGAAGGAAGAAGATGCAGAGAGATACCGAGCACAGAAAAGATGGGTGGATGGATGGATGTGTGAAAAGGTGGGTGAATGAATGATGAATGGATGGATGAAAGGATGGATGGATGAAAAGATGGATGGATGAAAGGGTGGATGGATGGATGAAAGGATGGATGGATGAAAGGGTGGATGGATGGAAGGATGAAAGGGTAGATGGATGAAGGATGAAGGATGGATGGATGTGTGAAAAGGTGGGTGAATGAATGATGAATGGATGGATGAAAGGATGGATGGATGAAAAGATGGATGGATGAAAGGGTGGATGGATGGATGAAAGGATGGATGGATGAAAGGGTGGATGGATGGAAGGATGAAAGGGTAGATGGATGAAGGATGTATGGATGGATAAAAGGTTGCATGGATGAATAATGGATGGATGGATGTGTGAAAAGATGGGTGGATGAATGATGGGTGAATGGATGGATTAAAGGGTGGATGGATGAAGGATGGATGTATGGCTGGAAGGATGAAAGCGTGGATGGGTGAAGGATAGATGGATGAAGGATAGATGTATGGATGTAAGGATGAAAGAGTGGACGGATGAAGGATGAATGGATGGATGAAAGGGCGGATGAATGGATGAAAGAGTGGATGAAAGGGTGGATGGATGGAAGGATGAAAGGGTGGACTGATGAAGGATGGGTGGATGGATGGAAGGGTGGATAGATGTATGGATGAATAAAAGGTTGCATGGATGAATGATGGATGTGTGAAAAAATGGGGGATGAATGATGGGTGGATGGATGGATGAAAGGGTGGATGGATAAAGGATGAATGGATGGAAGGATGAAAGGGTGGATGGATGGAGGATGGATGTATGGATGGATAAAAGGTTGCATGGATGAATGATGCATGGATGGATGTGTGAAAAGGTAGGGGAAGAATGATGGGTGGATGGATGGATGGATGAAAGGGTGGGTGGGTGGATGGATGAAAGGGTGGATGGATGATGGCTAGATGTTTGGATGGGAGGATGAAAGGATGGATGGATGTATGGATGGATAAAAGGTTGCATGGATGAATGTTGGATGGATGTGTGAAAAGGTGGGTGGATGAATGATGGGTGGATGGATGGAAGGGTGGATGGGTAAAGGATGGATGTATGGATGGAAGGATGAAAGGGTGGATGGATGAAGGATGGGTGGATGGATGAAGGATAGATGTATGGATGGAAGGATGAAAGGTTGGACGGATAAAGGATGGATGGATGGATGGATGGATGAAAGGGTGAATGGAAGGAAGGATGAAAGGGTGGATGGATAGAAATATGAAAGGGTGGACGGATGAAGGATTGATGGATGTATGGATGGATAAAAGGTTGCAAGGATGAATGATGCATGGATGGATGTGTGAAAGGGTGGGGGGATGAATGATATGTGGATGGATGGATGGATGAAAGGGTGGGTGGATGGATGTATGGATGAAAGGGTGGATGGATGAATGATGGATGGGAGGATGGGAGGATGGGAGGATGAAAGGGTGGATGGATGTATGGATGGATAAAAGGTTGCATGGATGAATGATGGATGGATGTGTGAAAAGGTGGGTGGATGGATGGAAGGGTGGATGGTTAAAGGATGGATGTATGGATGGCTGGAAAGATGAAAGGGTGGATGGATGAAGGATGGATGGAAGGATGAAAGGATGGATGGATGTGTGATAGTGTGGGTGGATGAATGATGGATGGATGGGATGAGGTCTAACAGGCACATTTATGGTTGTCAAAAGATGATGATGAGGAGTACCAGTTTCTAGAAACTTTTGTTGGAAGGGGTTCCTTACCCCTAAAAAGGTTTTACAAGGGGGTCTCTGCATCAAAAAGTTTGAAGACCTCTGCCCTAGGGGGTTCTAATGCATTTTTGTCAATGCTTCGCAGTAACACTATAAGGTTAGCCACCGTCATGTTTTTGTCTCAATCATTAAGATTCATTATTTCTTTTTCCTATGTATAAATTCTGTACATCAATTCAGTATATATATTCTGTATTATCGGAGGTATTTGATAAACAAGCATGTTGCCTTCTCTCAATCCTCAGTCTCCCCAGCGATTGCGAGCAGCCCGGTGGCAGTGGGCTTGCTTGCAGGAGCTGAGGGCTGCGATTGAGCATTTCTGGTTTTAGCGCGCTGTCACGCTGACTAAAAGCGGTGACACGCATTAATTTTTAATTTGCGAATCTTTTGTGTCTAACCTGCACTGAAATTTAACAGGTACCCCTAACTTCCTACCTTGTCTCCTAGGGGCCCAGCGGGGCTGGCTGGCAGCTGACAACATCCTTGGCTCCCAGCGCTAGTGGCCGCCATCTTGGATCGGGCTGGTTCGCCCAACCCCACCCACGCTGCTCCTCCATTTAAACGCCCCCCCATGTGTCAGCGCAGCGGACGAGCGCAGCGGGAGCGCCGTAGGCTCGCCGGAGTCACTCCAGAGTCCAGCCCGTCTGCGCCCGTCCGCGGCAGGCCGGGGCAAGGGACACTTCCTTATGTCCCACCGCTGTCATATTCATCCCTTGACCTTCTCTCCCAGTGGTCCCCTGGCACCATCAGCCCTACTGTGTCCAAACTGTTACAAAACCTAAGTCTCCTCACGAGGCCTCCGGCTAATCCACCTGCCGCCATACCAAGTTCCTCCTCCTTGTCTCGCACTGTTACCCCCACTCACCCCTCTCTTCCTGTCTCCCACACGCCGACTGTTAACACCACTGCTGCGCTTCTTAACACCAGATCAGCAGTCAGTCATCAGTATGAGCTATTCGACTACCTTGACACCCACAACCTGGATCTCCTGTTTTTAACGGAGACCTGGTTTAAGGCTGACTCCCTTCCCAACGTCTTAGCCGCACTTCCTCCCTCATGTTCCATCATCCGAGCGGATCGACCTGAGGGCAGAAGAGGCGGTGGAGTAGCCTTGATAGCTCATACTGACTTCCACTGTCAAATTCTTCCTTTTCCCCCCATCTCTGAAGTTGACTGCCTAATAATTCGTGCTAGCTCTCATTCGGCCCCCCCTTACCGCTGTTCTCATCTATCGCCCCCCCCACCCCACACCCACTTTTGTTTCCAGCCTCCAGGACATTCTCGCTACACTGGTCGTTAACAACTCGTCAGTGCTAGTGCTGGGCGACTTCAATTTTTGGCCCAACGATCCTGCCGAAAGCCCCCTTTCCAAAGAATTCACCGACCTTATGACCAGCCTCAATTTTACCCCCCACGTCCATAGCCCTACCCATGTGCATGGCCACTCGCTCGACCAGGTTTGGGCCTCAAATATTTCCACTACTCCCCCTACCATCTCCCCCTGCTCCTGGTCGGACCACTTCTTAATTTATTTCTCCCTCGCATTAGCCCCAGCGACCAAACCCCCCCTTCCCAAGAACACCTGGGTCAGAAAATGGGGCAAGGCAGATATGCCATCTTTCTGCTCATCCCTAGCCAATCCCTGCCCCGACCTCTCAGGCTTCGCCGCCCCGGTCCAGCTGACCACTATCGATGGCTGGCTGACCCAGGCAGGCGACGACTTTGCCCCTCTGAGGCGGATCGCGGTCAAGCGAGCTCATGCTGCTAACCGCTGGTTCACCCCTGACCTCAAGGAGAAGAAACTGGCCGCACGCAGAGCAGAGCGTGCATGGAGAAGAGAATACTGCCCCGCCAAAAAAAACACCTATATCTCCGTGCTCAAGGCATATAAACAAGGCATCCTTGATGCCAAGACCCTGTTCTACTCTAACAGGATACTGGCAGCAGAATCCCAATCCAAAGAGATCTTTGCTACAGCACACGAGCTTGCCTCATCCAATAGAGCCACGGCCTCGATCCCCCCTTCTCAACCGCTCTGCGACTCACTCAACGATTTCTTCGTTGATAAGGTCGCAAAGATCAAGGCCAACATCCCCCCCCTCTTCCCCCACCTTCACCAACCCCTCCCCACCTGCCGTCACTTCCAAACTCACCTCCATCCCCCCCCTGACTAAGGTTACACTTCTTCCCCTGCTCCAAAAGGTAAAGTCAGGCTCTCCCCTAGACTTTGCCCCTGCTCACATCCTGAGAGAAATCTTCCTATACTGCCCTACCCCTCCCCTCACACTTTTGAACGACTCACTCAGCAATGGAGTGGTCCCCACTGCTCACAAATTTGCAGCCGTTATCCCCATACTAAAAAAGCCCGGTGCTGACCCTTCATCCCCTTCCAATTACCGCCCCATCTCCCTTCTGCCTTACCTGGGCAAGGTTCTAGAAGCCCATGTAACCAGCACCCTGAGCACCTACGTGGAATCCAACCACTGCCTTTCCCCCCGGCAGGCGGGCTTTCGCCCCCTCCACTCTACGGAGAAGGTGGTGACCTCAGTGATGGACAGCCTACGCGAGGGCATTGATACCAACCTCCCGCAGGCCCTCATCCTCTTAGACCTGTCTGCCGCTTTTGACACGGTGGACCACTCCATCCTCCTCACCCGTGTCAGGGCGGCGGGCATAGAGGGCCTGGCCTTCGCCTGGCTTGAGTCCTTCCTGAGTGATAGGGCTCAGGCGGTCCATCTAGCTGGTTTCACCGCTGCCTCTCGTAAGGTTGTATGTGGAGTCCCCCAAGGTTCCTCACTTTCCCCTCTTTTGTTTAATTTATACATCTACCCCCTCATTTTTATGTTACAGCAGCTCGAGGTCACGGTGTTCAATTACGCCGATGACCTCCAGCTAATTTTCAACCTTTCCCATTCTTCCTCATCCTCCCTGAACGTCCAATCCGTCATGTTGTTCATCCAGGATTGGATGAACTGCAACCACCTCAAACTTAATCCGGACAAGACGGAGTTAATCTTGACCGGAGGTGGTTGCAGCCCTTGGTCCCCTTCCCACTGGCCTTCTTCACTTGGTGTCCCCCCGCTACCTGTCCCCAAGGTCAAAACCCTTGGTATCTTCCTGAATTCTTCACTTTCCGTTCACTCACAGGTCAATTCGGTTGTTTCCTCCTGTTTTTTTTCCCTCAGAACCATCAGGAAGATTTCTCGCTTCTTCTCTCTACCCGCCCTAAAGATCATAGTGATGGCGATGGTGCTCTCGCGCCTCGACTACGGCAACATCATTTACAATGGCGCCCCAGCCTACGCCATTCACCGTCTGCAGCTAGTGCAGAACCAGGCCGCCCGCCTGATTCACGGCCTGCCTAAATTCCATCGAGTTACCCCTTTACTGCAGGCCCTGCACTGGCTGCCGGTGAAAGAGCGAGCCTTGTTCAAGCTTGGCTGTACCACCTTTCAGGCCAAAATGGGCACCGCCCCTGAGTTCATTTGCTCCGCCATCACGCCCTACATGCCGGGAAGAGAGCTTCGATCCACCCATCAGGCCCTATTAACCATCCCCTGTTTCAGAAAGAAAAAGGCGGGCGGAACAAAATTTGCAGTGCTCGCTCCTGCGTTCTGGAACTCCCTCCCGACGGAACTCCGTACGACACCCTCTTACACCGAGTTCCGGAAAGGTCTTAAAACTCTGCTCTTCTCCCGAGCCTATAATGCCTAGACTCCCTCCGCTCCTGCCTGTCTCCTCACAATCCAAAAGCGCCAAGAAACCGCGTGGTAGAAGTGCGCTATACAAATGTTTTTAAATTCAAATTCAAATTCTCAAAGGTTGGTTTTTTAATTCATCACTGCACTTTTTCTTTCACTTTCTAGCAATTTGTTGACTCATGTGTATAGTTTAAAAAAAGAAAGAAAAAAAAGGAAAATACGTTTTTAGAAGGCAGCACATTAAGATTTCAACAAGTGGCACATGCTTAAGCTCCCTAGATCTGTATATGAGCATGAAATAATATAGATTGATTGACTGTTTATCAGATGTATGGCAACACCAATGTACGGTGAAACTAATTACATTGACAGTACCAGCAACAATTTTTTTCTTTAGTTACCTTATTTTGCCCAAGATGCCTAGTGGATGGCAGGATGTTTTTTGCATTTGTGCAGTTATCTTATTTTGCCTAAGTTGTCAATTGGCTGGCAGTATTTTTTAGCATTTGTGCAGTTAATATACATAGTTCGCATGGTTTGACTTCCTCTGGGGATATTGGATAAACCTGCTATCTCATTTCTGAAATATGTTATAACGGGCCAAAAAGGTTATGACTGATGCCAGGAGCTTACGGACATTACAGACTTGCTCTATGTTTAAATAGTGTAAGAGCAGGGAACATCGTTTTATAAATATAATTACAAATTACGTTTTGTTTTGAAAATAGTATTCTATCGTTTTATGATGACCGTATTTTTATATCTGTAAATTGTCATACTAGCCTTCACATTGTCAATCAGTCTGTCCTAATGTTTGTGGAGCAACAAGCGCGTTTGAATATTGTCCGCTTTGTAAAGTATTTCTTCACTTTCTAGTCTGTCACTAAATCACATGGTCAATATATTGCCTTATATAAACGTCACTACCTTGCGGCGCATGTATGTGAACAAGGCCACCTCGTTGGCCGAAATGCGTCATATGTTCCGAGACTTTGTACTTTGTATATGGTTGAATAAAACTGTTCCTGCAGCCGGCATTATCAGCCAAACAAAAGGAGTCCTTCTCTCTTTTTGGTGCCTGGATGCACCTTGTGAGTGGTAATTGTATATAATAGCATAATTAACGATTTTTTTATTTTTACATACATAAATATATATATATACATATATATATATGTTAAAAACTATATGCACAATTCAATAACAAAATATATTAATTCATTTCACTAATACATAAAATAATTAAATATTAAAACGTCAAAAACAAATTTACAAAAAATTATATACACTTTTCAAAAATAAAAAATAAAAACAATTAAATATTTATTAAAAAAATTATGTATTACAAACTATATGCACAATTCAATCACAAAATATATTAATTCATTCCACTATTACATAACATAGTAAAATATTGAAACCTCAAAAAACAAATGTACTAAAAATAATATAAACTTTACAAAGATAAAAAATTAACACAAGAATTATTTTAAAAAAACAAAAAATAATTTCAATTCTGCTTCATCAATATTAGGAAAGTGTTGGACTCCACAAAGATGAAGTATACTATTCCCACTCCAGTTTAAGGAACAGTCATGGATGTCATTTAGGGGTTCACAGGGATCGCAGCTGTTACCATTAACTCGCTCCTGGCAACCACAGGTGCTGCCTCTGTGACCCCCTGGGCTTAGAGTTGGTCAAATCAGTGAAAAGAAGACAGGGGCAATTTCGCCCTCCTTGCCTTCAGCTTATTTAAATTATGCTAACAGTGAATAATTGTATATCATTCACTACTAGTGTAATTAAAACTGGAGCATCAGGTAAGTAAAAAATGTTTCAAATGTACTTTGTGTGGGTGCCTGCAGGGGCAAGCATGTTTGTGTGAGAGAGAGAGTGTATATACATTAATATATACATTATTTATATAACTAAATTAATTGTAATTAAGTCTGTACATCGTTTTTATTAATTAATAATGCATAAAAAATGTATTTTGTTGTACATGCTTATGATGGTACTAAATGTGACTACCCTCTACACATGCATTAATCATGTCAATGGAATTTATGCTGTTCAGTATTTTTTTAAAGGAAGATCTCTAAAGTTTGCAGAGCACAATGAAATGTTAATTTAATTTCTTAGGTTCTGTTTGACAAATAACATCTTTTTATTTCAAAAGCAACATTACAGACAGATTAAAGGTAAAGCTATGGCCACCTGCTTCACCCCCAGCTACGCGAACGTGTTCGTGGGTTGGTGGGAGAAGCAAGGGGCCTGGGCCGCAGACAAGAATCAATGGGTATCATTCATTATAGGATGGTACAGATATATAGATGACCTGTTCATTCTTTTGAAGGGTCCACAGAATGAGGCAGAGCGATATAAACAAGCTTAGAACAACAACACAGTCAATCTACATTCCAGAGGGCACATCAGTGTCACAGAAGTAGCATTCTTGGATTTACATGCTTTCATTAAAGATGGGCAAATTTGCACTTCTCTGTTTAGGTAGGTAACAGCAGGGAATTCGATTTTGGAAGCACACAGTAGTCATCTAAAACCCCCAATAAAGTATCCCCTATAGGAAACTTTTACAATTCAAAAGGAATTGTTCAAGAAACTGTGATTTTGAGCTGGCGGCGAATGATGCCATTGAAAGTTTAAAGCGCAAGGTTATTCTGCACAATTATTGCAGAAAACTTTGGTAAGAGTAGAAAAAAATCCCTAGACACTGACTTTTGAGAGATAAGCAACAGCCAAGTGAAGATGTAGCTGAAACATTTAGATTTATCACAACATTCTCTAATGATTCAGCAATATTAAAGCAGGTCCTTACCCGCAATTGGCATATTCTGATATCTGATTTGGTAATCGGGAATACTCTGCTTGATCACCCTAAAATAACCTATAGACACTGTCACTCTCTTAAGGACACACTAGTACAAAGTAATTTTGAGACTATTTCTTATAATCCAAGAATTTGACTGAATTTGTTTCCTGTTCAAAATGCAAGAATTGCAAGAACAGCCCAAAAACATTAACATACAAGATCCCTGAATGACATGTCCCAAAACCATTAATACATTTTTAACATGCGACACACCCTTTTATGTTTATTGCATAGTCTGTCTCTGCAATGTACAATATATAGGAAGTACCATCCATCCCACAACATTCAGAATATTAGACCATGCACAGGCTACTGAGAGAAACCATTTCTCATATCCTGCAGCCAGACATTATGCACAATTCCACCAAAGCAATAGGAATCTACTCAGATTTTATTGTTTGGATCATATCCCTGTGCATGAACAAGGGGGGAACAGGGAACTCAAACCCGCAGACTGGAATCTAGATTTATAGTTGATATACAAACCAAGGTTCCACTAGGCTTAAACACAGAAGAGGAGTTGGCCATACACTTGGTTTAAGACCTTAGCGATTGATGCATGATGGTTAGCATGATTATTATCATCTTGAAATGTGTCTCAGGCATCCATAAGTCTGCTACTCTATAATTTACGCACCAAAAGTAATGTAGCAATAGGCGCTCTTGCCATGAAACATTGATAATGAATCAATAGAATGATAAGTAGAATATGGCTTTGGTTGCCCTCCTTGTAACCCATATAGGGCACAATTATGTTTAGCAAGTTTGAAAATGCCACGAGATGATTATCATATGGGGTTTTCGTATGTGATTGCCCATTTATTTCAGAAAAGTTGTGGGTGAAATTCATATTGAGTTTTAATCAAAAAGAGGCTAGCCAAGAATAGGGGGGGGGGGGGTTTACAAGATTTTAGTTTAAAATCTTAATGACTCAGTCTTGTTTTGTCAAGGGGTTGTGGCACCTGGTAGGTGTGCTCATGAAGCCCTCACCCACCAACCTAGTTGGTGGCATGCTTCATCATCGGGCCCACCCAGTGACACCTAGCGTGTCCCGGGTGTGCTACGACGCCTGGTTACAGCGGAGCAGGTATGTCACTGTGTGTGCGGTGAAGGATGTTTAGTCTGTGAGTTTAAAACAGCTTGGCGGGGGTCCCAGTACCCGGAGGTTGAAGAAACTTTAATACCTGGGCCTCCGTCAGCGGTTAAAAATAAGGCTGATGGACGTTAGAGGCGAGTTACGACCTCCCACGTCCTTAGGTGTGTCAACATGTTTCAGCCAGTGCCTTACGAATATGCTGGCTTTCTTCAGGACAGTTAAAAGGTGTGTGCAGTTAAAAACTAGTGGGTGTGTGATACAGACTATGGTCCTCATTATGATTGCGGTGAATCCGCATACTCCGGGCCGGCGGAACCCACCGCCGTCCCGGAGTATGCGGATTCACCGCAGCAGCCACATAGAACACCCACCGCCAGATTAGGATGGCGGTGGGATTGCGGATGGACCAGCGGCGGACTGCAGGTCCGTCCGCCACGGATCCGCGGGGTGGGGAGGGCTATTTGGTGACGGTGTCTGCAAGACACCGTCAGCCAAATTAGGATTTGCAAGGAGACATGCTTTTCCGCAGCGGCTTTTCCGCTGTGGAAAAGCATGTGGACTTTGGCTTTTGGGGGCCTGTTGCGGGGGGTGGAGGGTGCACATGGGGGGTACCTATGGTACCCCCCCACATTTACATGCACAAAGCGGCAGGCACCGCGCGGTGCCTGCCTCTTTGTGCATGTAAATGTAATACATGCATTTTTAACATTGCGGCGGGTGCAGCTTGAAGCTGCACCCGCCGCAATGTTAAAAATAGAGGATGTGACCTCCACCCTGGTGGTCACATCCTAATCTGCATGGAGGAACCGCCGCTGCCCCTGCAGACGGTCCCTCCTTCTCTATGGTGGCGGACGGACTCAGGTCCGTCCGCCATCATAATCGGCCCCCAAGTGTCTACACGCCCTAAAGTGTATCTATGTGTGAGATGGGGGATTCCCTTCTCAAGACCACCTGTACATGTAACAAGTAGGGACAAGGACAAAACATACAAGGAAAGAAAGAGTCATTTGAAAAGTATGCATAAATACTCATGGCAGCCGGCTTATTAGCGTGGGGGTGCAGGCTATAAGCGGCTAAGGTGTAATGGTACTGGTGGTACCATTATGGTGAAAATCGCACTAGAACATCGTTGGTGGGGTGGTTAAAACAGCGGTATTCACAGCAGTAGTGAAAGTAGTGGTAAATAGTAAAGGAGCGCGAGGGATTTCTTACGCTAGTTTTAAGGATAGTCGCTTCAAGGTTATTGAAGTGGCAAGTGGTTGGTCCTATGAGGAAGAAAAAGGTATGTCCACTGAGTTTAGGAGACCTGTAGGGAGAAAAAAGTGGTAGCGCTTACCCATAGTAGAGGTGGTTGCTCATCATACTCACAGGATTACTGGCCAGAGCCTGCTGTGGACCTGTAGTGCCTCCTTCGCAGAACCGGTGAGTAATGGCCAGTGCTGCTGGGTTTTATACTGTAGTTAATTGGCTAATGGCGCGCACCTGTGAGGCAAAAGGAATGGTAGATAGACTTGAGTTGTTGAGTCATGCCCAGGGACATGAGGGGAGCTGAGCGCATACTCGTAGTGTAGTGGCCGAGGGCAGCGCCTGCTCGGCACGACTGGAGTTTAGCGCACATGCGCGGGTAGTGAATCTTTCATCGCGCATGCGCGGGTAGTGAATCTTTCATCGCGCATGCGCATGGGGAGGAAGGGCGCGTTTAGACACTGGCGCGCCTGTCAGGGGCGGTAGGATGCGCGTTGGGTTAAAACACGCTGCTACTGTTCAGGGGTGACTACATAGGGAGCACCATGTAAAAAATAAGAATGTGTGGGATTAAAATTGGCTCATTTTGGTTGTGGGTAGTCCGTGAGATAAGGACACCAGGGTAAGCGTGCAGGGCAGTTTTATCATGGGGAGAAGAATCCGCATCCCATTTTTCAGAACTGACGGGCTCTAATATAGGTATAAAACAAGGGGGTTGCAGTGTCAAATGGGCAGATGTGCCCTTGGGTCAGACGGTTAGTAATGAGTTCCATGGGATGGCGTTGTTCAAGCCATCAGTGGCAGTGGAAAGGCGATATATCCATCGCTGTTCTTTGCTGAGGAGTTTTTTGTCATTGTTAATGGGGCTTTCTGGGATCTGCTCAATGACTGTCCAGGTGAAGTCATTGGGTGTGTGGCAGTAGGTGATAAAGTGATTGTTCAACTTGCTGATGTTTTTCTTGCAACGTATTGTGCTGCGGTGCTCAGTTATTCTGGTTTTTACTTTACGTGTAGTCATACCCACATACCGGAGGCCACACGTGCACGTGAGCAGGTATATCACGTTTCTAGAGTTGCAATTAGTGTGGTTCCGTTGAGACCAGGTTCTGTTGGGTTCCAGGTTCAGGGTTTTGGTGTGTGTTGTGAGGTGGCACACACTGCAATCGTTGCAAGGGTAATGTCCAGTAATTCTCGGCAGGCCCCATGCATTGAGGATCGTGTTTTCGGGTGGTTTGGGTGGTGGTCTGGGTCGGGTGCTCACCAGTTGATCTCTCAAGTTATTGTTCCTTTTGTATGCAAATCTAGGTGCGTCCCAATTCCTCTGCCCGGAGTTGATTATTCTCCAATGTTTTTTAATGATTTTGGCCACTTCGTTGGATGCTGTATTGTAGGTGGTGACACAGGTTATTGGTTGAGCCTGGTCCTCCTTGTTGATGGTTTCTAGGAGTGCATCACGGTTTTGATTTCTTGCCCTCTTCTGTGTTTTTCGAATGATGGCCTTGGGATAACCACGATTTTCCAATTTGGTTGCTAGGTCTGCTGATTGTGATTTGTAATCATTGATATTGGTACAGTTTCTCAGTATACGTAGGAACTGTCCAAATGGTAGGTTTTCTTTAAGGGGTCGAGGGTGAAAGCTTGTGTAAAGGGGCAATGAGTTCCTTGCTGTCGGTTTATAATAAGTAGTGGTGACAAGGGTCCCATCTTTGGCTGTGATTGCCAGGTCTAAGAAAGGTAGTTCGTGGTTGTCAGCTGTGCTGGTGAATTTCAGGTATGGATCTCTGGTGTTTAGCCAGGTCATAAAGTTGTCCAAGTCACTCTGGGAGACTTGCCAGATGACCAGGATGTCATCAATATACCTGTGCCATTTGAGGATGTGATGACTGAAAGGGTTGGTTTCTGCAGCGATGTGGGTGTTTTCAAAATGGTGTACATAAAGTCCCGCCACACTGGGGGCGAAAACACTGCCCATGGATGTCCCATTTGTTTGTAGGTAGAGGGAGCCCTCATACTCGAAATAATTTTCTTTGAGGGCCAAAGTGGCACATGCCAATATGAAACTTCTCGGAGTGTGGTAAGGCCAGGGTGATTCTTCCAGGATGTCGTGGAGTACCTTCAGGGTGGCATCTTGTGGGAGACTTGTGTACAGGCTCTCCACGTCTAACCCTACCAGTAGTTGGGTGTTGGGGTCAAAGTCCATGTTGTTTATGACCTGGAGCAGGTGTTTGGTGTCCTTTATATATGTTGGTGTTTTTTGCACCAAAGGATTCAGGAAGAAATCGCAGTACCGAGATAATGGTTCTAGCAAAGAATTTATGCCAGATACAATAGGTCTGCCTGGTGGTGGGATTTTGCCTTTGTTTACTTTTGGTACAATGTAGAAGTACGGAATCCTGGTGTGTTCAGGGCATAGGTATTCGGCTTCCTGTTTGGAAATGTGCTCCGCATCTGCCGCCCTCTTGACGAGTGCATGGATAGTGGTTCGTAGTTGGTCTGTTGGGTCATTTTCCAACCTACGGTAGTTCCTGTTGTCGCTGAGAAGTCTGCGGCATTCACTACCCGTGCATGCGCGCTAAACTCCAGTCGTGCCGAGCAGGCGCTGCCCTCGGCCACTACACTACGAGTATGCGCTCAGCTCCCCTCACGCCCCTGGGCATGACTCAACAACTCGAGTCTATCTACCATTCCTTTTGCCTCACAGGTGCGCGCCATTAGCCAATTAACTACAGTATAAAACCCAGCAGCACTGGCCATTACTCACCGGTTCTGCGAAGGAGGCACTACAGGTCCACAGCAGGCTCTGGCCAGTAATCCTGTGAGTATGATGAGCAACCACCTCTACTATGGGTAAGCGCTACCACTTTTTTCTCCCTACAGGTCTCCTAAACTCAGTGGACATACCTTTTTCTTCCTCATAGGACCAACCACTTGCCACTTCAATAACCTTGAAGCGACTATCCTTAAAACTAGCGTAAGAAATCCCTCGCGCTCCTTTACTATTTACCACTACTTTCACTACTGTTGTGAATACCGCTGCTTTAACCACCCCACCAACGATGTTCTAGTGCGATTTTCACCATAATGGTACCACCAGTACCATTACACCTTAGCCGCTTATAGCCTGCACCCCCACGCTAATAAGCCGGCTGCCATGAGTATTTATGCATACTTTTCAAATGACTCTTTCTTTCCTTGTATGTTTTGTCCTTGTCCCTACTTGTTACATGTACAGGTGGTCTTGAGAAGGGAATCCCCCATCTCACACATAGATACACTTTAGGGCGTGTAGACACATAGTCTGTATCACACACCCACTAGTTTTTAACTGCACACACCTTTTAACTGTCCTGAAGAAAGCCAGCATATTCGTAAGGCACTGGCTGAAACATGTTGACACACCTAAGGACGTGGGAGGTCGTAACACGCCTCTAACGTCCATCAGCCTTATTTTTAACCGCTGACGGAGGCCCAAGTATTAAAGTTTCTTCAACCTCCGGGTACTGGGACCCCCGCCAAGCTGTATTAAACTCACAGACTAAACATCCTTCACCGCACACACAGTGACATACCTGCTCCGCTGTAACCAGGCGTCGTAGCACACCCGGGACACGCTAGGTGTCACTGGGTGGGCCCGATGATGAAGCATGCCACCAACTAGGTTGGTGGGTGAGGGCTTCATGAGCACACCTACCAGGTGCCACAACCCCTTGACAAAACAAGACTGAGTCATTAAGATTTTAAACTAAAATCTTGCAAACCCTCCCCCACCCCCTTATTCTTGGCTAGCCTCTTTTTGATTAAAACTCTATATAAACTGGGGATACGGGCTAGCTTTCTGGTCCTCTCTCTCCCTCTTAAAACACGACTGAAATTCATATTGAACATAATCATTGAGATCAGTGCAATTGTCGATCAAAACCTATTCAGGGCATAATTAGGATCTAGGATGGTGCCTAAGCGTTATAGTAAAATGGCTTGTTGCTGATTGCATGCATATCATGTATCATGAATGTCAGGGATTACGCTACACTGAATATGTTAGAGTAGTTTGCACTGATTGACTTTTATGAATTTTTGCTCATACGGAGCACAATATGTTAGTAATTATCAAACCTTGCAGGTCCCACGTAAATCTGTTTACTTTGATTGTTATATGAAATTGTTGCATGAATTACTCTGTACCAATATAAAAATATGGGTCAAATGTGGGCCGGTCAAAATTCATGGCGGTGGTACCACATGAGTACAGAAGCTCCAAACCTCATGAACCAAGGCAAGTGAAGTGAGCACTCAATTGGGGGTGAAACTCTGTACTTTATTCACAGAGAAAAGCAAACAGAATGCATTTCGGCTTCGCGCCTTTTTCCAACTGTGAACATAGACGATGTTCCCCCATTCTTTTTGATTACATCAGTAAAGTGTTATATCACAGTTCATGAGCGCCCTTTGTAAATAAGAGTGCAAAGCTTTGTTTCATTTTGCTTATCCATTGTCATTGGGAGACTTTGTAGTCAGGGTGAAAATCGCTGCATGGTAAAGGATTAGGAAAATGTTTAAAAATATATTTAATTAAAAAATCATAAAGATTATAAATATTGCCACTGTGTAGTTATAGTTCAGGTGTGTACTTTCCATACAAAGGAAATTTTCTGATATGCCTATAATTTTTGAAAATATTGATGAATTTGCAGAAATTTGGCAAATCACAAACCTAGTGAGCCAAGCCTTGACATGCCAATTTTCTTGCACATCCTGGCTATGAAAGACAATCTGAGGGTGGCTCAAAAAATAACTGAATTCTCATTCTACCTCTCATAGGATATTTTCCTCAATCTACAGCCAGAACCGTGGGACCGATTTACACCAAACTTGGTTGTGAAGGTAGAAATTTACAGAAGTCATACTTTTGTTGGTTGGATGTAATTCCTTTTTATAGTTTCTATTTAAATAGGTTGCTGTGCAGGCTTTAAATGGGTAACACGTTTGTATAGCTTTGCTGTTTTAACTCGTGAGTCATGACTCTCAAACCCAGTCAGTAGAATTTTGAATTTCTTCAGAAAGTTGATTGGTTTGATTCCTGCTCTGAAATAATATTTTCTGCTGACATGATCATGGTAAGTTTGTACAAACCTGTTAGTGGGAGTTGGCTCACAGCAGGAGGTAGGTCACACTTCCTGGCAGCAGACCAGGTCATGTCAAGCACCTGCTGTGCATGGCCAAGGGCTGTGCACAGTGATGTTTGGCTAATTACATGGGGTTGGGCATAGGGCCTGGCCGAATCCTCGGTCCCCAGGGCAAGGGGCATGGGATTGGGCTGTGCACAGGGCAGTTGGAAATTAAGTGCTTCATAAAAAAACAATGACATTCTCTGAAAAAAACCTATAATAAATAGTGTAAAAACACTGAGATTAATATTGGATTTAACGCCAAGGGGATTAAATAGTCATCGTCAGGTGCTTCATGAATATGCAGAGGCCCATTTTTTTAAAGATAAATGTAACTAAAAGCAAAGTAATGTGCATGCATGGTAGAAAAAAGCTTAAGTATGGAAACTTCGTTTGGTCTATAGGTGGGCAAAAACTAGAACTTGTAAAATCCTATGTCTTCTTGGGTAAAACGGTGTGCAGCAACGTAAGTGATAAAGCACATATAGAAAATAATTTTCTTAAAGAAATTACACAGGGGAAAAGTTTAGGTTCCCTCTACAGGTCAACTGGAAGGAGACACTTTGGAATGCTATTGGAGGTCTTTCGTGCTAAAATTCCTGCCTCTTTGTTATATGGTATGGAATTACTTGACCTAGGAAAATGGGGTTTCCTAAACATAACAGAAGGCAAAATTATAGGGAGCCTAGCCTCAGTTAACTCTGCTTGTTCCGTGGCCGCTTTAAGGTTGGAATTTGGATTAAGAAGCACCTGGGTACAGGGACTTGCGGGGATAGTACATTGGGTTATAAGTCTTGTAAAGGGTGAGGTAGGGACAATAAGATCTTTTATCCGGAAATAATTATTGGGAAGTTTAAATGAACAATCTCTGATTGTTAAAAATGTTAGAGCTGCTGTAGATTTACTTCACCTGGATAAAACCGTACTTTTCACCCTAACACCATACCAACTAAAAGCCACTCTGAAACAGGCTACCTGGATATTGAGTTTTTCAAGGGATAGGGAAGCCCGCATTTTAAAGAGAGGCACCCACCCGTCAATTGATTCCTGTGGATCACTGAAATAATATCGAGGGACAAAATATCGACTAGCAAAAATATTGTGGACAAAATATCGACAGTCAAAATATCGAGTTTGTATCTACAAACAGGTAAGTACAAAAATATCGAGTACAAAATATTGTTTACAATAATATAGTTATAAAAAATATCGACTTTATTAAAAACAGTGTTTAATTAAATTAATATTAAAATTTAATTACTAAAATATACTTAAAAATACTTAAATTAACTTATAATAATTAAATAATAAATGAAATTAATAAAAATAACTTTTTGCAATCATATTTGTTAAAACATATATATATAGTAACATACTATAATTAAATAAGATACTATTATATTACCGTACAATACCAGAAGTGTAAAAAATACTATTCCCACTCCAAAGAGTATCGACGGTCACATTATCGACTTGCTAAAATATCGTTGAAAAACTGAAAACTGACCCTGAACCCTAAAAATACCAATTTACCCAAAAACCCAAAACTGACCCTGAACCCTAAAAATACCCATTTACCCAAAAACTGAAAACTGACCCTGAACCCTAAAAATACCCCTTTACCCTAAAACTGAAAACTGACCCTGAACCCTAAAAATGCCCCTTTACCCAAAAACTGAAAACTGACCCTGAACCCTAAAAATACCCCTTTACCCAAAAACTGAAAACTGACCCTAAACCCTAAAAATACCCCTTTACCCAAAAACCCAAAACTGACCCTGAACCCAAAAAATATCCCTTTACCCTAAAACTGAAAACTGACCCAAAACCCTAAAAATGCCCCTTTACCCAAAAACTGAAAACTGACCCTGAACCCTAAAATACTCCTTTACCCAAAATTAATCAATATTATTTAATTACCAATTAATTATTAATTAACAATAACAATAAAGTAAATATATTAGCACATTAGCTGTAATTAATTTAATAATTAATATTATTTTTTCCCAATTAATTACTTAACAATAACACAAAATTATATATATTAAAAATTTACTCTAATTAATGTATTTAACTAATTACAATTAATTAATTACCAATTAATCACTAATAAAAAATATGTACAAAATTATATTAATTAATTAACTAATTAATAATAATTAATTATCAATTAATTATTAATTAAAAATATTTACAAACATATATTAATTAATTAATCATTATTAAATTACTTCCCACCCTATTCCCCTATAAACCCACAACCCGCTACAGAATTACATTACGCAATTATTATAAAAACAAAATTCATTTAATAAAATATTTTATAACATTAATACACACTTTTCACACATATTATTACATAAAAATACACTATAAAATATTATATATTATTAAAAATTCGATATTTTTGCTATCTATATTTTATACAGTCGATATTACTTCACTTACCTTAAAAACGATATTTTTGTAGTCGATATTCTGTCCAGTCGATATTTTGTCCAGTCTATATTTAAAAGTCGATATTATGTCCAGTCGATATTTTGGAGTCGATATTTTGTCTGTGCACCGATTCCTGTATGATAAACAAAGCACAGGCATATATTACTTGGAACCTGCCCCATGGAGTGCGCCGTTTTTGGTTATTAATGAAACAAGGTCTTCTCCCGTTAAACAACTTGGTATGGTTTCTCCCCAGGTTGTAATTTGTGCAATAATCCTGTACAGGACATTATGCATGTACTATTTACTTGTCCTGCTCTTTTATCATGTCGTCGTAAATGGATAAGGCCTATCTGTCTATCTTTAGCTATTCTCTCTGCCCGGACTCTGACAGATTCCATTTATGTACCACCAAATACAATATTTTGTCATAGAATTTTTAACTTTTTTAAGTGCTTTTTAGATATATATTGAAACATTTATATGCTGTGTACTTTAGTTAAAATTGGTTTTAATCTGATGATTTTATACTTATAATCATGTGTTTCAAAAAATGTAAATTTAATATATTATGTGGATCTCTTCGGAGTTCCAAGATCATAAATAAATAAATTGTCAATTGTCACTGAGATTATTCAGTTATGGTTTATAGTGCATGCAAGTCAAAAGGTAACTAACATTCCTTTTCTTACCATACAATATGTGATATAAACCTATATGCACGGAAAGTACAACATTGTAACCCAGCAATGTAAATTTCATTGTGATGTAATTACTGCAATGTAATCTACTGCGTTGTAAATACTTGCAATGTAGCACATGATACCTGGGGCCAGTATGAGGTATATATCTAGGGGCATTGATACTGCAATGAAAAACAATATTAAAAAGTTATTGTTCTGAATCAAACACGTAAAACCACTGAAGTTCATCAGGTATGGTTCATAGTGCACGCAACTTATAACCTAACTTATCTAATATTGTCTATCTTACCATGTATGATGCAATCTAAAGATATATGTGATGTAAGGTAGAACGTTCTTCAGAACACTATGAGACCACAGACTGCCAGACTTAAGCGGGCACGGAGATGGCAGTCTCCCAACTGCCCATTTACGAGTTGGGTGGTCAGACCACCAGAGCCCCACCGCAGCCGTCAGAGAACCGTCATTCCCTGGTGGTATGGCAGGAGGTCGAAATATGCTTGGTGGGACCGCCACAGTCCTGCCAAGAATATTCTGAATTTCCTATCTGCTGGCGGTGTCATGAAGGTTCTTACTCCATGTACCCCTTGGCGCAGAGGAAACCAAGGGGGCCCTGCCCCCATGTTTGCATGCACCCCAGTTCCTGCATGGCCTGTACACTTCAGTCCATGCCGTGCAGGAACGGTTTTGGGCATTCCCATTGTGGTGCCCATTTTCAGGGCACCTCTGTGAAAAATTAAAAAACAAAGCGCACGAGACATGAGAATAACACATAATTTGGCAGGCAACCTCACCACAGGTTTGGCAGTGTGGCAGCGGGGCAAACTCGGCACTGCACCTCCTAACTTGTAATCGGGCCCTAAGTTGTTCATCAGAGATTGGACAATTAGTAACCAACTAAACCTCAACTCTGTCAACACAGAGATTGTCATTACTCACAATAAGTTGGATCTGTGGAACTCCTCCGTTTCGTACAGCTATGGAAAAAGAAGAAAATTGGCAAATTACTCACAATTGATGCCTTGGTTCAAGTCATTTTGGCCTAAGTCATTTCTAGGCTGGATTACACCACTTCTCTTTATCTTGGCCTCCCTAGGGGACTTAATCAAAGACTCCAGTTGGCTCAAAATCAAGAAGCTAGGCTAATCTTTCATTAGCCTACATGTTGCCACATTACTCCCCTGTTGAGAAAGCTCCATTGGTTACCAGTTGTTGTAAATGTAAATGTTTTTGTACTTGTATGGCGCACAGCTACCCGCAGTGGGTTTCCCGACGCTTGTTTGAATACCGCAAGGGAACCCTTCCTGGCTTTCCCTGTGAAGTGTCCACTCCTGGGCACCCCCATGGTGCAGACCAGGCATCCCTCGCGGTGTGGGGGCCATTGTGGAGACTAAGCAAGCTATTGCCCAGAGTTGCAGCGTGGGACCCCTGATCAGAATAGGCACTGAGGCGAGAATATCCGCTCAGGGGAATTAATGAGCCTGAGACCCGCCAAGGCAGGAATCGAACCCTGGTCCCTGGCCAGAGCTCTGCATCGAGGTCTGCCTGCTCTAACCATTGAGCCACACTTCTCCAGTTGAACAATGGCCCATTTTCAAGATGGGCTGTATCGTTTTAAAAACCCTTTATGGCAAATGCGCTGCTTTTCAGTCATCCCTAGTGAAAAAATACACCCCTAACTGCAATCTAAGGTCCACTTACATGAATCTCCTCACAATCCCCTTATTTAAAAAGAAGAGATTAAGGGGCTCCATATTTTCCATTGCTGTCCCCTGTATCTGGAACTCCGTTAACCAGACACTAGATCTACTTCCAACTACATGAGATTTCGGAAACTTCTGAAGACTTGACTCTTCAAACAAGCTTATTTTAAAACCTCTGCTAGTGGTGTCTTGTTTCTGTTGCTTGGCACCAAGAAACCTTCCTAGTGAATGTGTGCTTTGTAAAGTCAAGTTACATAACATAACAATGTAGAAACCGATCACAATGTATAGGTGATCGTGATGTACTTAATGCAATGTAATGTATTGCATTGTAACTCTCTTTGATGCAACTCATAATACCTGGGTCCAGTATAGAGGTATACATCTAGGGGCTATGACACTGCAATGAAAAGCATAGCCTGTGGCCCTATACCAGAGTACAAAGTCCTGCCCCTCAAGCCGCAGATTGTAATACTGGAATGCATGGCTGAATGTGGTACAGGACTCAACAAAGAAAAGAGCTTTGCTTCTTCAATATACAGTCTGAGTCTGGAAGCAGGTGTCAGATATATGGTTGTAAAATCAGTAAGAGTAACGTGTTTTGCTGTACTATAGAGACAATCCTCGGGTCTAGCAGGGATCATGGGGAACACCTTGTGAGATTGTTTGTTGACCTCGGACGCTGATATAATCACATCAAAGAAGTCCCTGATATCTCAGGAGGATTTAGAGGATGGTAATAACTGTTCTTGCATGAATTATCAGGGGTGAGACATTGAACCACTGCTGTGAACTTTGAAATACTGACCATTAGGGCATTCTATATTTGGGAGCTTGACAGGAGATAACTATAGTTAGGTGTATTCGCTGTTATTGGCTGCTAGTTGGAAGCTGGAATTGTTTAAAGGGATGTTGCAATGTGTCTGATAGTATTTATTGTATGTACCAGCTTTTAAAACTATTTTTTGTTTGTATTTATGTACTTGTTAGTTTTAAAGCTAATTTTTTAAATTATTATGAATTACCTTTTATGTGTTACTTTTCTAATGTATGTATTTTCTTGATAGCTTTTTAAGTTATTTCTTACTTGCATTTATGTACTTGTCAATTTTTAAACTACATTTTTAAATTATGATGTATCGTCTATTACATATATCATTGAAAGTTACATTTGAAAGCTGTATGTATTTGCTTGACAGCCGTCGTTTTTTTTCTGTGCACTTGTAGCTTGTTTTATGTTCAATATTGATAGAAAAATGTTTAATTTATTAATAAATATTTCTTTATTAATGTGTAGAAATCGAGGAAAAAAGGAAAGTTGGAATTGTAATTTAACCATGAACTAAAATGTAAGGATTTCCCACCTGCACACAATCTCAGATTTTCATGACAAATAATGAAAGTTTTGTCAAATGGCCTAAAGGAGCAACTGGTGATTAGTGGCTAGTGGGGTGAAATGCATCATATTAGTATTATGATAGAATGAAGAAGACCTTGATGCATTCAATAACTGCATAATGGTGCTTTCCCTATGGGTGCAAATTGGACTTCTTGAGATTGGTGATAAACTATGATTGGGTGGTTTACTACGCTAAGTTAAATAAACAGCATAAATGGCGCCTTTTCTTACCCAGTGCATCAGTGGGCATTCCATATGAAGGAAAGTGAAACACTTTTGCAATCAGACTGTCAAGCTGGGTAGGCTCCCACCGTTTGCAAAAGCATCAGTAATTACTAAAATGAAGGTATTATTTTCGCACAAGTGTATTTATGTATCGTCTGTTACGGAATTCGATCATTATAACACATTTGTAAAACTGTTTCAAGATGCTGATTCACATTTTAGTATGGAAATAAATCTTTGACCTAATGTTATTTGTCCCATAATTATTGTGATCTGTGCACAATGTGGGGCTATAAGCGGCTGACAACCAATCGTGGGTGGATGCAAACAAAGTAATCGATTGGCCGGGGAAACTCTTGTGAGTTGTTCACTGACTATTGGGCAGCTCCAGTAACTTTAGCATAGGGATGCTGGCTGCATGAGATTACCTTCCTCAGTGAGTCATTGCATGGAATTGATGTAGCTGGAAGAGATGATTAAGTGGAATAAAGGCCTGCTATGGTGGCTTAGTGGATTAAAGCATCCACTGTGGAAGCCTGTGTTTGACCTCATGGTCACAGGTTCAAATCGCCCTGATTTGGCCCTTTATGATGCTGCTTTTAATGAAGTTTCTGCCATTGATAGAAATAAAAAAATCGGGTGGATTAAATCTGTGAATACCATCCGCAGAGGGGGTGCGGGGGAAGCAGGGGGTGCTGGGGCGTAACACAGGGCCCTGCAGTCACTGCGGCACAGGGGCCCCAACCGATGAAACGAAAGGAAGATTCAGGGTATCGGAACACCAGCGCCATGCAACGCTGTCATCCCGTGATGCCAGAGGCACTCACTAATAAGAGAAAAAAGTGCTTCAAGGAGCGAGACTCGCCAAGAAGGGACCGGAACTAGATGGCGACCATGGAATCCGAAACTGACCAAGAGAAAGTCGCGATGTACGGAATGGAGCCCCGCTACTAGCGCGTCCTGTCGGCACAAACAACAGTGACCCGCAGCCCCGCAGTACCCAGCACCAGGTTAGAAGGTGGGGGAAACCCAAAACCCGCGGGGGGAGCGCGAGACACAGATTCTCCGAAATTCAGTATAGCGTGTTCCCAGCGCTGAAAAACTACTGAGGGGAGCGGGAGAAGTGCAGACCGCCGAGAGTGGTTACCAGGTGATACAAGCAATCAGGTTTCGTGCAGCACTTGAATGCTTGCAGGGAACCGACACACATCTGAAGCTCCGGTGAGGTATTATTTGAATTAGGAGCTGATTCCGGCAAACTCAGTACAACCATGCTTGCCTGACTCCAAAATGGCAGACATAAGGACATCCTGAGCGCTTAGCCCAACAATGCAGTGCCTTAAAGCAAGAGTGGTCACATCAAGGGTAGAGGCTCAGAGGCTACCACAGCAGGCAGGCTCTGCATCTCCCGGAAGCCTAAAGCGCAGTAACTACTTAGCACCCTCGCCAAGCGCAGATGAACCCACACAACAACCAGGGCAGATGAACCCACACACAACCCACCGGCTGCACCGGGAGCCGCACCAGCGCCACACAGCCAACGCGCGGGAGCGCGACCGTAACAACAGCATCAACACGGCCTTCACCGCCCTGCGCTCCCTCATCCCCACCGAGCCCACCGACCGCAAGCTCTCCAAGATCAAGACGTGCTTGCGGCTGGACTCCAGCTTCATCTCCCACCTGGACAATATGCTGCTGGTGGGCAACGGGCAGCCATGCCACACCACCACCTTCTACCACCACCACCAGCAGGGCAGCAGCCCGGCCCGGGAGGGTGGTAACTCGCAGCCCAAGCAGATCTGCACCTTCTGCCTCAGCAACCAGCGCAAGCAGAGCCCCACGTCTGCGGCAGCACCTGCAATTCTGGGCCAGCATAGAGGGCCGGTGCTGAGCCGCACTCGGAGCGCACACACCCCTCCGCAAAACAAAGCAGCGGGCCGAGAAATCACCAGATGCAGGCAGCAGCCCTGTAGCCACATTCGAATGAAAGAAACTATGCCACAGACTCTCCTGGACTTCTTCACTTCTTCCTTTGTCCTGGCCGCCATTTTGCTGCTGATCTCGGCCGCTTTTCTCTGGACTCTGACCCGCCATCTAGTCCATTCCGACGTCCTTTAACTCTTTTCCCCCCTGACGATCCTCAAATGTTTCTTCCCTTTTTTTGATTTGCCCTTTCTCCATACCCTTGTATACCTCCCACCCTCCCCTGGTGCTGTGACTGCATCCCCCCTCCGACCCCACTTAATGGAACTCTGCTTTTCTGTATATAGACATAGCTCTAATCACTAGTATATGCAGTAGACCTTTGTACTCTCTACCATTCCTATGTGACTCTTAGAGTATATCCAGTCATATCCCTTCCCTATGTATATAGAGATAACTCTAATCACTAATATATGCAGTAGACCTGTGTACTCTCTAACATTCCTATGTGACTCTTAGAGTATATCCAGTCATATCCCTTCCCTTTGTATATAGAGTAGAGATAACTCTAATCACTAGTATATGCAGTAGACCAGTGTACTCTCTACCATTCCTATGTGACTCTTAGAGTATATCCATTCCTATCCCTTCCCTATGTATATAGAGATAACTCTATTCACTAGTATATGCAGTAGACCTTTGTAGTCATTACCATTCCTATGTGACTCTTAGAGTATATCCATTCATATCCCTTCCCTATGCATATAGAGATAACTCTAATCACTAGTATATGCAGTAGACCTTTGTAGTCTTTACCATTCCTATGTGACCCTTAGAGTATATCCATTCCTATCCCTTCCCTATGTATATAGAGATAACTCTATTCACTAGTATATGCAGTAGACCTTTGTAGTCTTTACCATTCCTATGTGACTCTTAGAGTATATCCATTCATATCCCTTCCCTATGCATATAGAGATAACTCTAGTCACTAGTATATGCAGTAGACCTTTGTAGTCTTTACCATTCCTATGTGACTCTTAGAGTATATCCATTCCTATCCCTTCCCTATGTATATAGAGATAACTCTATTCACTAGTATATGCAGTAGACCTTTGTAGTCCTTACCATTCCTATGTGACTCTTAGAGTATATCCATTCATATCCCTTCCCTATGCATATAGAGATAACTCTAATCACTAATATATGCAGTAGACCTGTGTACTCTCTAACATTCCTATGTGACTCTTAGAGTATATCCAGTCATATCCCTTCCCTTTGTATATAGAGTAGAGATAACTCTAATCACTAGTATATGCAGTAGACCAGTGTACTCTCTACCATTCCTATGTGACTCTTAGAGTATATCCATTCCTATCCCTTCCCTATGTATATAGAGATAACTCTATTCACTAGTATATGCAGTAGACCTTTGTAGTCATTACCATTCCTATGTGACTCTTAGAGTATATCCATTCATATCCCTTCCCTATGCATATAGAGATAACTGTAATCACTAGTATATGCAGTAGACCTTTGTAGTCTTTACCATTCCTATGTGACCCTTAGAGTATATCCATTCCTATCCCTTCCCTATGTATATAGAGATAACTCTATTCACTAGTATATGCAGTAGACCTTTGTAGTCATTACCATTCCTATGTGACTCTTAGAGTATATCCATTCATATCCCTTCCCTATGCATATAGAGATAACTCTAATCACTAGTATATGCAGTAGACCTTTGTAGTCTTTACCATTCCTATGTGACCCTTAGAGTATATCCATTCCTATCCCTTCCCTATGTATATAGAGATAACTCTATTCACTAGTATATGCAGTAGACCTTTGTAGTCTTTACCATTCCTATGTGACTCTTAGAGTATATCCATTCATATCCCTTCCCTATGCATATAGAGATAACTCTAGTCACTAGTATATGCAGTAGACCTTTGTAGTCTTTACCATTCCTATGTGACTCTTAGAGTATATCCATTCCTATCCCTTCCCTATGTATATAGAGATAACTCTATTCACTAGTATATGCAGTAGACCTTTGTAGTCTTTACCATTCCTATGTGACTCTTAGAGTATATCCATTCATATCCCTTCCCTATGCATATAGAGATAACTCTAATCACTAGTATATGCAGTAGACCTTTGTAGTCTTTACCATTCCTATGTGACTCTTAGAGTATATCCATTCATATCCCTTCCCTAGGCATATAGAGATAACTCTAATCACTAGTACGTGCTGTAAACCTCTGTACTCTCTACCATTCCTATGTGACTCTTAGAGTATATCCAGTCATATCCCTTCCCTATGTATATAGAGATAACTCTATTCACTAGTATATGCAGTAGACCTTTGTACTCTCTACCTTTCCTATATGACTCAGAGTATATCCATTCGTACCTCTTCTTTCTGTTTGTATCTCTTCGTGTGTGACTCTACATCTTGTACATTTGAAATTTTTTTCTGTTTGTATCTTTTACGTAACACATGTAATCCTTAGTCCTTATGTTTTGCAACTGGTTCTTATGTAAAGCACTGTGACACCTTTGCATTAAATAAAATAAAAATAAAATTTAAAAAATCCGGGCAGCAATTGGTCTCCCAAATGAGCTTGTTGGTCCCCAGCCCCTGCATACAAAGGACAAAAAAAAACTTCAATATTGGTCATGGGTAGAGCAGATTAATTATTTGAAAATCTGCCATGGTAGCCTAACTGATGCTTTTTTAGATATTAAAACTGTTAAATGTCTTGAGAGCTACTTTGATATTATTAAGGAGCCTGGGGGAAAGGAAACTGTATAGTCAGTTTAGATACGGCTGTCGAGCTATTAACGCTTTTACCAAGTCTTGGCAGAATAATAACAGCCAGCCTAAGGACTGTCCCTCTTGCCCAAATCCAAACGAAACCATTGGCCATGTATTTTTTGCTTGTCCTGCGTATGCAAGACCAAGAAGGAACTGGTTGGCTCCTGTATATAGACAGTTGGGGATCCACAGTTATTATGAAGCCCTTCGTATCGTAAAATAAGATACGAGATCACTATTTGTGTGTGCAGTCGCAAAATTTCTTGGCCAGTTTTGGGCTATTAGATGGAGGCTACTGACCACCCCCTCAAGTGTTATGATCCAACTGTAGGAAAATACCATGGTCCGAGGGTGTTTCATTCCCTAAAATAATTTCCTCAAAATCTGGTTTTAAGTATTTTTTATGTGATTTATTATTCTTATCTTTAATGTATGAGGGGTAAAGGGACCCCAGTGAACTATATAGAGTTGTTGGGCCTTACAGAATAACAACAGTGACAACTGTGACAATTGCACTTGCACTTTAGTTTTTATCCTAGCTATTTTTAACACTGATTTTAAACAGTGAGTTATGTTCCTTGTTCTTCTTTTTCGTGTTTATCACACTGTATCTTGGAAAAAAATGTGACTCCTTAGAATCTGGTGTACAGAATTTTTTCTCATTCTTTGTACTAATTGTATTTCGAGCACTATTGATAATGAGTTATATGTTTGTATCTTCTATGGTATTATAAACCGATATAAAGATTTTATTAATTAAAGTTCTGTTAAATGCCACAAACCAGCAACTGGCGATTTAGTGGCTACTGGGGTGAAATGCATCATATTAGTATTATGATAGAATGAAAAAGACCTTGATGCATTCAATGAATGCATAATGGTGCTTTCCCTATGGGGGCAAATTGGACTTCTTGAGATTGGTGTTCAAATATGATTGGCTGGTTTACTACGCTGTTAATTAGACAGCATAAATGGCGCCTTTTCTTACCCAGTGCATCAGTGGGCATTCCATATGAAGGAAAGTGAAACACTTTTGCAATCGGACTTTCCAGTAGAGTAGGCTTCCACCTTTTGCAAAAGCATCAGTAATTACTAAAATGAAGGTATTATTTGCGCACAAGTGTATTTATTTATCGTTCTGTTACGGAATACGATCATTATAACACATTTGGAAAACTGTTTCAAGATGCTGAGTCACGTTTCAGTATGAAAATAAATCTTTGACCTAATGTAATTTGTCCCATAATTGCTGTTATCTGTGCACATTGTGGGGCACCAAGGTGCTGACAACCAATCGTGGGTGGATGCAAACAAAGTAATCGATTGGCCAGGGAAACTCTTGTGAGTTGTTCACTGGCTATTGGGCAGCTCCAGTAACTTTAGCATAGGAATGCTGACTGCATGCGTTTACCTTCCTCAGTCAGTCATTGCATGAGATTGATGGAGCTGGAAGAGATGATTAAGTGGAATAAAGGCCTGGTCAGGTGTCTTAGTGGACTACTGCAGCCCCTGTAGAAGCCTGTGTGTGTTCTCATGGTCACAGGTTAAAATCCCGGCAGGTCCTCTCATCCTTTCATATTTCCGAGGTCGATAAAATGAGTACCATGGAGTTGGGTGACAATAAACATCTATTATTCAGTGCCAAGATACCCTTCTGGGTGAATGTGCACTTTACAAATACACATGTTATGTTGTGAGTGCGCTCACCATCAAGATCAGTGCTCGTGAGTAGATGCTTTTCCAAGGTCAGTTCTCTCCGGCACAACTATGCTCTGCTGCAGCATCCGGTGCAGGAGAAGGCTGGCCTATGCGCATTTCAAGAATGCAACCAGGGCTGGATTGGTCATTTATTCCATTAGGGATTTTACAGAAAGGTTGAAAGTTGGTTTGTGTAGATCAATGACTGATGCCTGCATCTCCAGGTCCCTGGGGTTTACGGCAGCAGGTAAAGTAGTCATAATAATAGAGAAAAGACAGAAAGAGCCAAGCAGAAAAAAGAAAGAAAGGGAGATATTTGGAAGAAAGAGACAGGAAGGGATTGGTATGGCAGGGTCATACTAGCATGTAGGGTAATCTGGAGGTGCCCCGAAAGGCTCGTTTGATGGCCAGTCTGTGGGCTATATTTTTGGCTGCTTGTGAGACCGTGTTATGGTCTAGTGGGCTGTTTTTTACTGTTGATTTCCCAAATATTACCACAAACATTGCCTGCAGGAAGCACAAATTCATGCAGTCACCCATACAGTCAAAACACTATACAATGTGTCTTTACAAGTTCAAAACTGTCCTGATTTGCAAACGTGGGCCACTTTTTAGCCATCTGACTTGTTAATGGAGGCCACTTTTATTTTGGTGCCCAGGCCCGACTCATGTGCCAGTCTTACTCTAGGGGTTGGTTTGAACATTTTTGCCAGGACTGCTTCTGGTTCCCAGTCCCGCCATGAGCACGGCCTCACCTGCTCCAGATTTGTCCTCACTCCTGCTGCATTCTTCAGTGTCTAAGAACAATTCAGAGAACACTTTGATGTTGCTTGCACTAGGTGAATCTTCTCACCCACAGCTTTTTGAAATGCAGCCTTCAGGTCTTACTGTACCCATGGCTCAGTAAGAAGAGGAAGTAGCAGAGGGGGTATGCCTGCTGTGCCTATTACCTAGAGTTGACCAACTCACTTAGGGAAGTTAGACAAAGTGCCAAGGCTGGGTGAAAATCTCAGATGGAATGGAATGGAGTACGGACCTTGTAGAAATGGTCAAACGCAGTGGACAGGATAGGCACAATGGAAAAGGGCGTGAGTCTACAATCATTACAGACTCTGTGTCTGTGATGCTTCCACTTATGCAGAGTGGGGGTCCCTACTAGCAGCACTGGACCTGGACACTAACATTCACCAGAATTGCACTGCCCAATGCAGTGTCTATGCCCTGTTTCTATGAACCATACCCCTTATCTTGTCATTTGTTTTCTCTTTAAGAACATCAGCTATGTAGAGCTCCAATTTAGTGCCAAACACATCTAAAAAAACTACCCAATAGTCTATAAACAGACAGCGGTTCAAGTTTTTTTGGGGGCTGCTTCCACAGACTTCACACTCTTTGCAAGAAGAGCTGCACACTCTTTATGATTGTTGTGCTTCTTGTGGTATGTAGTGTCTTGCAAATAGGTGTGGACTACTCTTGGTTCAGAAAGGGTAGTGACTTTGGATTACTTGGGGGAACCTTTATCATGGTTTCAATGGAGAATTTTGTGTCAGTTGTTCATTGGATCTAGGGCTACTTTAATGACAACAGCACAGCCATGGCGACCGACCATATGGATTGGCTGCGGAAACTCTTGCCATGACTTTCTAGGGAAAATTCTAATGAGCTGTTCATTGGTTGAGGAAGATTCCCTATTGATGATAGCACAGGGATGCCTCCCTCTCTGTTGAGGATGGAGGTTGGAACCAGGGGGGGGTGTGTGCTGATGAACAAACTTTTCTCCAAGGCAGCCGGGCAGAGCTTAACTTGACACCAATCCATTTCAGCTTCTGCAGCACAATCTGGCACAACACACAACCTGCCTGTACATACATCAGCTCTGGCAGGTCCCTTCTTCTTTCATCCAACACTCCTCTAAGTCAGCATCCTCCATCTGAGCACAGTGCCAAAGCACAGTTTCTGTTCGCAGGGTTAAGTCCAATGCTCGCTTGTTCCTCTACCATCCAGTTCAGGTCACACAGTAGTACACAATCACTACAAGAAGGAAGCACTTGATGTGAGAATCACTTTCCAATAGGTTCTCCCAAACATTAAAGTGCACCAGAGCTTTGCTATGATCTTTCACATAGTTTACTGGCGGGAATCTCTTGTATTGCCAAATGTCAGATTTTAGAAAGACAAGTCACATGGTGGGCAAGAGTGGTCAGTAACTCTACAAGGAGCTGAGGTGGAGTACCAGAGAAATATATGGTCGCAATTAAAAAGACATCTCTCATTTCTCATTTTGCACCCAAGTAATATAACACTGAAGGCATAACATTTCCTTTACGTATAGAAAACATAACTTTTGTAAATGCACCAAGCAAGTGCAGCCCTTGTTTTAAAATGTAATTTTCACTCATAAGGTTAAATCCTCAATGCATGGTAAGTATGCATGTGGTTTACATTAGAAAAATGACTTACATCTTCTTTTCACGGTTCCATTTGGGATCATATCTAATTTTTATATAATTCATACATAACTTAGAGCAATTTTAGGGCACCAATCAAAACAAAACATGATCATTAAATTGTTAGATTCCTGCCACTGGTTTATCTACTGACCATCATCCGGAATCACCGTAAGTAGTGGTTGTGTCTACCCCGGGATTCAATTATTTCTCATGTCTATCTGTTTCCCAGCTGTATTCTATCTCTGCGTTTACGAAATCTGGCTCTGTATTGGACCTGATCTCTCCAAAATATTGGAACATGGCCATATCTGCTCTTTTTCAACCTTTGCTAGAGGTGTGTAATGGCTCATTCATTACTGCTTCGGTTCCAAATGAACAAAAAAGGGCTTTCAATTTTCTATTGCTGAAGATACCAATTGCTGATCAACCCATTCTTTCAAAGATATGGCCAATATTTCTTCTACCATTGCAGTTAAAATTCTGGAGAAATATGTTAATCAACAACTCTCCAGTCTTTTGGAACAGAACCATTTATTAGAACCTGTATACTCATTTTTTCGACCACCTCGACACAGCACTGAAACTGAACTTGTTTTGGTCTTAGACAGCTTAAGAATGCTAGCATACAAGGCTAATCCAGATGTCTTTGTACATCTTGATTTTAATACTGTATCGCAATCCACCCTCTCAACTGTCCTGCTGGAGAAAGTGGCATAAATCTTACCTTGAAGATAGACATCAAGCCATGTACCTCCCCCCATATGTGCCAGTGTATACGTCAGTGGGACATGGTGTTCCACAGGGTCTGTTCTCAGCCCAAACATCTTTAATATCCACATCTGTCCATATTGGTCATCTCTTTTGGTGTCACCTGCATCAAATATGCAGATGATTCTCAGCTTGTTATAGCTGTGGACAAAACTGGATCGGTCCTTATAGACAACTTCCATCAATATAAGTCCTCTGTCACCCCTTGGCAGAGACTTGGGGCCAGATGTAGGTAATCTTGATTTACAGATTCTACAATACCCAATTTTACTGATTCCGTATTTTAGAATCGGTAAATGCAATGCAGGTAAATATTCGGTAAGTATTACTGAATCGGTACAATTCTGTATTTACCGAATCGATATTTACCGATTCGTTAATTCCCATTCATTCCTATGGGCCTCCAAGCCCATAGGAATGAATGGGAATTACTGAATTAGTAAATACCGATACGGTAAAATGGGGAACTCATTCAGGGGTGGCAGGGTGTCACATTGACACCCTGTTGCACCCCCGTATAGTCCATGGGTGCACATGTGGCAGACATACATGCCCTAAGGGCATGTATGTCTGCCACATCGCACTATTGTAAAAGCAAAATAATTGATATTGCAAAGGTTTTCTATATTTACCACCAACTTGTAGTTGGTGGTAAATACCGAATCCTTACCTATGCAATGCACTCATTTGAGTGCTCCCTACATTACAAATTCGGTAATTTACCGATTCGGTATTTTAAGGAATCGGTAATTTACCGATTCCTTAAAATACCGAATCGGTAAATTACCGAATTTGTAATTTAGGCCACCTACATCTCAGTAGCCTAATACCGGCCGGTAACGCCGAAATTCGAAAATTTCGGCCGTTACCGACCGGTATTGGGCGACCTACACCTGGCCCATAGTGCCTTAAAAACTAGTACCAACAAGACTGCGGTACCCTGGATTTCTCACTCCTCCCTGGCTAAACCTTTCCCTTTGCTTTGGCCTCTCACTTGGCCTGAATCGCCTCTGCCTGCAAAATCCGTGAAAAAATTGAGCTTTTTTTTGGATGAAAATTTGTGTTTGGAGAAACAGGCTATCAATTTTACCTCAATCTTACCTCCGCTTGTTTCCTCCTGTTCAGGTTGCTTAGAAAAATAGTCCCTCAGCTCCCCGCCCCCACAGGCTTGCCGGATTGTGGTGCAGGCTACTATCCTTAGTCGCCTTGACTATTGCAAATCTATAGATCTAGGAGCCGCCAAACGCATGCCGAAGAAGCGTCAGCAAATCCAAAATATGGAGGGCACAGGAGCTCTGGGATTACCAAGTTCTTCCTCAGCTTCCTATGCTCTTTCATCCTTGCACTGGATTCCAGTGGCTAAAAGGATTTTTTTAACCCTGGTGCATAGTCCATAAGGCTCTTTACCAATCTGTTCCAATCTATCTGACAAATACATGTAAATTCTATGTTCCTGGTCACCACCTTCCTCCTCAGGATTCTTCCCTTCTTTTAATTCCCAGAGTTAACTGAGTGTGCTCGGTCGTCATTGCCTTCTCTCTGGCTGCGGTCAAATTGTGAATTTCTGTACCTTTATATTTGCATAGGATGTCGGCACTGATCAAATTTAGAAAAACCTTACTGATCTGCTAATATGCATGTTGACTTTGTTCCTCTTCCTTTTTTCTTTCTTTTTGGATACATTTGTCCCCTTTGTTCAGCAGCAGGATATTTGCGCTCAGTGTTCTGGCACCAGAACACCTTCCCTGTATTTGTGCGCTCAACAAAAGTGTTAACATAACAAAATATCCACCGCATATTGTAATTGGTGCTATACAAAATGAATAAATAGGTTTCCTATTTATTGCCCTTGATTTACGTGAGTACTTTCACTCCAAATTCTTTTCCATGGACCATCATGAATGTGATGGAGGGCATCTTGCAGGGCACACGTGTCATCTCGCATCTCCATGGAACAGCTCATATGACCGAGGAAACACCAATGTTTTTCCTTAACCTGGCTCCTATGCTTGAACTGCAGCAACCAGCAAGGTACCTATTCTGTGTGCAAGGGCTCTTGCATTTTGCACTTCTCTTGCACCCTTTGCTCCACCATGAAGAATATGCCACTATGGCTCCATGAAACCTTCATACTACATAGTTCTCGGTGAGTAAAACTTGTATTGCTGTCTTTGCTTTTCAGGTCCTGCTACTCACTAGGATTCTGCAATGGTCCCCGTTTGGGTACTGCACTGCTCCCCCAAATATCCTGTATTACTCTCCTTATGCCTCCACTCATCTTGTTCCTCAGCTGATTCCCTTGCATCCCCCACACTGCAGAGAACTACAGTATCAAAGGGTCTGATTACGAGTTTGTCGGTGGTGAATATTTTTCCATAGTTCTCCTTGAATGTGTGTATATTTTGACTGCACAAGTGTTGAATACACGCATATGCATGACACGTGAAAAAATACCTACTACCCATTGCTGGAGTCTGGACCATATATACCCGGTCCAGTCAATGGGTAAATTGTACAAAACTGACTTACCTGGATGTTGGTGCCATAAGGATTGTTTTCTTTGGGCTCAAGATGCGGCTGTGAAAGGGGGCATGGAGAAAAGGATCCTCGTCAGAGGCAGAAGGGAAGAAAAGGAAATGGATGAGTATGGACCCTAAAACCTGTGATTCCGCCAACTTGAAGCAGGCGGTCCCACCACCACTGTCGACTTGTCAGAAAGCCAACTCATAATTTGGACAGTGGTAAAACTTCTATGTACCATCCTGACAGCTGCTTTCCCCTGACTGCCGTAAAGGCAGTCTGCAAATGGCTGGCGGTGTCAACGCTGCTCTGACGGTCTTTCACGCTGAAATCCGACATCATCGTAATACGGTGGGTGGACCACATTGACTGCAGCGGTGAATATGACACCACAGCGGAGGTCGAACTGTCAAACTCCTAATCAGGCTCTAAGTCTGGTGGCTCATTGGACAGAGCATCCACTCCAGCAATCTCTTTTGAATCTCATGGTCACAGACTTTAATCTCGACTGGTTCTCTCAGCCTTTCCTCCCTTTGAGGTCGATAAAAGAAGTGGGTACCAAAAACATCTGCTATTCAGCATCAAGATACCCAAGAAGGGAGTATGAAAGATATATAAACATTTATGGCGTGTTGCTTTCAAATGCTCTACCATGAACCGCTGTAGAATAGGTGGGCACAGTGTGTGCTTCCTCGCACAGAGAACAGATACATAAGTGCAGCCCCACTGCAAGAATCTCTGCATGTGGAAAATAAGCATCCACTGCTGCCGCCCACGTGTTATCCCAACTTGTAAACAGCTTTTGAGCATATAAAAGTAAAAATGCTCGTTTCCTTTTATATGAGGTGTAATGCAGAGCCAGGCCATATTCACCTCTACAAATACAACTTAAAGCCATCCATTTGTGTACATGAGTGCAGACAGGAAGAAGGTTCTGCAGCACAATAGGCTTAATGCACAAATACGTTCTAGCAATTCGATCACAATACAATGAAAAAAGCATACCTTTTTTAGCATTGCATTGTGAAGCCATGGCTTGACAGTGGTGGCCACTGGCAATGATGCAACCCATCTGGAGGACCCAGCTGTGGGCTCGCTCCTCGGTTCTGCTGTAGCTGTTCAACAGCACCACTAATTCTATTTGGTTAATGGTCAGTGTGGCCTTGAAGTAGCATTTCCAATATGAGTTGCAGTCATGGGCATAACTCAAATGATGCCCCCCCATGTGATGAGGGCTCTTGGGTCTCCCACATTTCACAGATATTCATTGGTCTAGGGGTTCAGTAGCCCCCGTCAAGGTTTGGGGCACCCTAAAGGGTTATGGCCCCCATGTTCTGCAGGGGCTGCGGTGGACTGTGTTCCTCCCCTGGTTGTAGTATCCAGAATAATCTGGTTGGTGGTTTCCTTTGAGCTCACAGTACGGAATCCAGGATGTGATGTGGCTGCGAGGTGCAAATACCTAGTGGGAACTGAACACCACAACGTACAACTGTTTCCCCGCAATCACACAGTCGATCTTCGCAGCAAGAGATCATGCTCCTTTTATCCCCATAACATAACAGGAAAACAACGCAACAAACACAACTTGCGCCTTCACCTAGGAACAATAAGGCTGTTATTCCCGCGCTTGTACTAATGTTTGCCCTCACTTATGTCACCAACGGTGAAGACGGTGCGCGTTGCCTTCTTTGATCTTTTTCCCAAGCAGATGTGATTCTGACATTGTTTGCGTTGACGACTCATGGTGGTGGCTGGCACTGCCGGCAGGATGTTGGCATAGGCGGCCTAAGATCTTTAAGACGCCATAAATTTCATCTCCAAATTCCCAAGCTCGCCTAAATGAGTCATTCTAATGCCAGTGCCCCATTGCTAGTTATAAACACACATCACACACCGGCCCCTCTGGTGCTGTGCCAGCGCTGCTGCTGATTAATGCCTGGCACCACTAGACACAACTTCTCCGGGCCGAGGGGGCTTGACTAATGCCGAGTCTATGCAGAACAGAAGCTGTGGTTACTTCATGGACCACAAAATGCAGGTGCCCTGGAAGCAGTGGTTGCTTTATGCCCCATGAAAAAAAATATTTGGTGTCTTGATATAATTTTTCCAAGAACTTCGCATGCTTGTTGACATTTTCCTGAGTAATGTAGAGTTATGTTTTCTTAATTCTCGCTCTCATCAGTTCAGTGGAAAGAACTGGACGGCGGGATAAGTCTCCCGGTGACCTTCCTGTTAGACTGTGCAGCATTTCAAAGTCGTGTTTTATGCTTTTAACCTGTGCTTAGCATACAGCACCCAGGCCCCTGGGGTAAGGTTTGCTCTCAAGTGGACTAGGCAGGCCAGGTTCCTTCTCTGTGCAAGGAAATGTTTTGATTAGCCATTTTGTAACCACAGGCCTCACATTCTATGTTTACAACTCTTCCCTCAGACACCACTCGCCAGAGGCAGTTTACACTTGAAGGTTAGTGTACCAGCGTAACGAAACTTGAAAGGGCCCCCTGCAAACTACATGAAGCAGCCCCCCCCCCCACCCACCCCTCCCCGTCTGGACTCCGTCAGAAGCTGTCATACCAGGGTACTGTGCTGGGGGGGGGGCTCCCGGAGCTCGCCCCCCCCCCTCCCTGAACAGTGGGGCCTGTGGGGGCCTTTGTTACTACACTGGATTAGTGGCCGCTGTGACCCTGTGTGCCTCAGCCCTGCGTGCACACAGGGTCACACGCAGACCAGTCAATTATAAGTACAAAAAGTGGGCTTTCTGCCATGTGTGCGATTACTCGTCACAGAGCGTATGTGCTGCAGACGACAAACAACACGAAAACAGAGTGAAGCAGTTAACGTGCTGCAGCTCTGTGTCTCTGTGGAGGTGGTCTAACAAAGGATCCTGACAGGGAGGAGCTTAGGCAAACAATGTATCCATTCTGGAGGCCTTTAATGGCTCTGCACTGGAGCAACTTTACAAGCTGAGCTTAAACGCCGAGGTGTTTAGACAAAATATTGGGTCGAAAATATCATGTGGACAAAATGCAGTGTCAAAAATATAGTGAAGGTAAGTTTCTATTTGTAAGCAAAGTTTTACTATACTTAACTTAAATATGCATCTTCAAGGTATGTAGATGTGGAGTAAGAATAGAATATACTTACCTGTTTGCACTTACCTTCTCAATATTTTGGTCCTTGATATTTTTGACACGTTATTCTGTCACAAAATATTTTTGTCCTGGCTATTCTATCAGACAACCCATCCTGACTGGCCCAGTCTACCTTTTGGAGAGGGAACAAGTGACTCCCGACCCCACAATGGGAGAACAACATGTTGCTACGAACAGGCAGGGAGGTCCATGGAGGATATCTGGACTCCTCTATTCCCCCCTTCCAAAGGGAGGGCTGCTGGACACACCTAAAGGGCGCCTCACCCTATCGGCCCATGTGCCAGCATCTATTAAGATGACCCAAGGGCAATCATTCCCTCATGTGCATGGACCAATGATGCATGCAGCCAACACTGGCCTACTATTAATGTTTATTCCCCTTGGATTTCACACTCAGCTTGAGCAGGAACCTGTCAATCTTATTTGTTTTACATTCACTGTCTTTTCCAAGTGTCATCCATGCATTGAAATATGCTTTCATCTGCCAATCGACTAAACTGCAGAACCCCTCCCCTCATCAGCCCTCCCAGCGCCTTGAGACCCTAACGGGTGGTTAGCCACGCTCTATGATGAGAACTCTGATTGATTGATTGACAGCAGGACCATATTCTAAATCACCCTTTGTAGACACGCCAATGAAAAGCATGCATGTGTCTGCAGTGCCTGTGTGCCGGCTGGGTGGGCCTGCTTCAGTTCACTTTAGGCACTTCACTGACTACTATGCTGGCTAGATCTCCGGGCGTTATAACCATCATCATCTCTACTTTATTTCATATGTGAAACAATCGCATGATATGAGATACTAGCAAGGAATGACCAGTTTTAGAGACTCTGAGCAGGAATTTAAGGACGACATTCCCCAACACACTGTGCAGCTGTGCCGTCCCCAAGATATTTAACTTTGTTTTGAAAGATCCATTTTTCAGCTTGTAGTGCTCCTGAACTTGAGGGACGCCTCAAACTACAAATGTGCTGCTTCTCCAGGGCACTCATTTTTATTTTATAAAACTCATTAATGGTACAAAATTCAACTTGAACCCACTGAGAGAAGAACACAAACTGATAAAAAACAGTCTCGACTAAAGAATAGAACAAAAGTATATCAAACCCTAGGCAGGGGAGACAGTTTTAATGTTATCAAATCATAACAAAACTGTCCTACAATTCTGAAAATAAAGAAGCATTTGAAAGTCTGGGCACACTTTTATTTATGAAAACAAGGAAGATAGAAAAAAACGGTATAAGATTGCAGAAGTCCTTTTTAGGTCTCACCTATTCGTCGCAAGACGTATTCTTAGTTTTCCATGCGCTTTAGAGCCCACCTGTTGATTACTGTTGGTTGACTTCCTTGTCACTTTCATTTGGTTGCTTCTTATTTATTAATGTGTGTGACATTTTCCTCCTAAACTTTAGTTTTTTCCTCTGCTGGAGCATGAAGGCATAACTATGGGGCATATTATCAAGAAACGGTGTTAACGTTATCGCCGCTTTAGTGGCAGAAAACTGCTGCTAAAGCGGCGATAATAGACTTGATAATACGCCCTTGTGAATTCCCATAGTAGCCCATGTTCTGGTGTGAACATGGGCTTCTATGGGAACTCTCTACGGCATATTATCAAGCCCATTGTTGCCACTTTAGCAGCAGTTTTCTGCCGCTAAAGCGGCAATAACGTTAACGCTGTGCTTGATAATATGCCCCTATGTCCTCACACTGCTCTTTTTTCAGGCTCTACTTTTTTCTTTTTAACAACGCTATAAGACTGCACCTGTTTTCCACCTGTCTCCCTTTGTGATTCTCTTATTCACTATGCACTGCTCTCTCTCAACCACATGCTTCTCCGTGTCCACTCTGTGATAAATATATATCATTACAACACAAACAATTACAACTCATGCTTCTACTTTACAGGTTTTACAACACAACTACTATTACATCGCATGATTTTACAACGCATACCATTACAACACATTTTTTAAAATACCATTACAACGCATTCCATTACAACACATACCATTACAAGGCATACCCCTTTTAGTGCAACAGTAGGGTAAGTGTTGGATAGCGTAGGGGTTAGATAGCGTAGGGATAAAATGTACTATTCCCCCTCCAGTGAGTGCAACCATAGAGAAAGTGTTGGATAGCATAGGGGTAAAAATTACTATTCCCACTCCAGTGAGTGCAACAGTAGGGAAAATGTTGAATAGCGGAGGGGTAAAAATTACTATTCCCCCTCCAAAGAATGCAACAGTAGGGAAATTGTTGGATAGAGGAGGGGTACAAATTACTATTCCCACTCCAGTGAGAGCAACAATGGGGAAAGTGTTGGATAGCAGAGGGGTAAAAATTACTATTCCCACTCCAGTGAGTGCAACAGTAAGGAAAATGGTGAATAGCGGAGGGGTAAAAATTACTATTCCCACTCCAAAGAATGCAACAGTAGGGAAAGTGTTGGAGAGCGTATGGATAAAAGTGACAATTCCCGGGGGGCGTGGCTAGCAGCCAACAGGGATGGCTGCATAGCGAGAGGGCTCAGTGGTGAAAACGGCCCTTTAGTCTATACGGTCACTGATCCGTCATAATTCAAGACCCCCAAGGCTGCGCCCAGGGTGCGGGGACGAGCGGCCACGACCGGTGAAGCTCCGGCATTGAAACGCGGCTGCAAATTGGTGACAGTGATGCCGATGCCCTGCGGCCTGCGCCGACACCCGGACGCCGACCTGAGGTATTGAAAGAGCCCGACCAGAAGTGGCAGCAAGCCGGCGAGCCCCGCCAGAAGTTCCGCCCAGCCATCTTGGACCCCGGAGCCCTGGAAGTCCAAGCCATAGCGCCATACCTGCGGTAAGCGGAGGTGAAGCGGGAGCCCTTGACACTGCGTCAGCCCACCAGAGCGAGTGAGAAACAGTCGGCAGACGGAAACATTTAAATAAAATGCTGTGGTTGGGTCTAGCAGCGCCCGCTTAGCAGCCTTGCACCACCGAAGCCCAGCACTGACACCAGGGGAGAGAAGGCCGGGTCTGAGGACGGATTGCCCCCACGGGCTGTGCGGGCGGGACCAATATAGCATAGCTGCCCGGCACAGTGCAGGAGTGAGAGAGGCTCATGGCGGCAATTGCGGCAGCATCACGCATTGGCCCCTACAGCGCTTATTGCGCATATCACTTGGGCGCTTTGGAGGAAAAATGCGGCAGTAACAGGTGCACGGCTGGGGTATGGAGTGCGCGGGTAGGGTGTGCACCGGAGCTGCGGAGTCCACATACTCGAATTGGACAGTGGCCCTTCATAACTGACTGACACTGCCCACGAGAAAATAAAACACGCACAGCCTGGGGACGCGCACCTCTGGTGGAAGGCACCATCGCGACTCCCTCGTTCATTACAGTGGCTACACCAAGTGAGTCTGTCACAGCAAAGAGGGGGATTGAGGCTTTTGGGGCCGCACCAAGGGTCAAGTTCCTAATATTTGTTAAAGTAAGGGTGCAAATGGTCTGGGATACAACCCCCTAGATCCCAACATAGAACAAATAAAAATCTGTTCTGTACATCAAATTTCACAAATTGACCTCGCACACCAAAAAGGCTATATGATAAACACAATATTAGTGCTCAATAAACATTCGTATTTTAACAAAGATAAAATCCAACTGTCCTCCCAAGAAATCTTTCAAGTCAGTTTTCTTCGTTTTATTCTTTCTTTATTTGTTCAAAAACTCGCAGATAAAAATAGCCAACGTGTTTCGTCCGAAACCGGACTTCTTCAGGGCTTTGCGCAGTGTATTCTTATGTTAAACGTCCCATCCGTCCTGGCAGGTGTACAGGCAATAGGTTTTATAGTTATATGGTTGGCAGATTTAATAATCATCCATTCGTTTTGGGATCCAGTAGAGTTAAGAGAAGAACAAAGTATATGCCATAAAGTCGGCGTCTTCGTCGCGTGCGTGTGCGGTCGTCTGGTCTCCCGGTCCATGTGAGTCTGACAAACAACTGTGTTGGGGACCATCTCTCACTATCAGAGGACGTAAGAACTACGCACGCCTTTATTGTGGCGGCGACAGTGACCGCACAGCTCGGAGCAGAGATCCAAAGTGTGGGCCATGACAACGAAGCGCCCGAAGCAGGGCATAAGCGCGAGAGACTCGTCTCTGCAACAAGGACCCCAAGCAGCAACGTAATGACGGGCAGAGGTTCAATGACCCACTTGGCCCAGCTGCAGTTAGACAAATATGCCCACGAGAAAACTACCACGTCAACACCGGAAGGACGAACGCCCCCCGGGAAATCGCAAGAGGGTGACGGGCCAAGAAGGTGACCCTTGAGGATGTTATGAAAGCCCTGACGCAAGTACAAGCCTCTGTTGGGACAATTTCCACTGATGTCACGCTGCTGCGGGCGGACTTTCATAAACTGACAGTGCGAATAAAAGAAGTGGAGGTAGTCACGAAATCACTCGTGGAGGATGTATCGGAGTTACAGACGACAGTGACTCGCCTCGAGACTGAAAACAAACTTATCAAGGAGAAGCTGGATGACCAGGAAGGGTGCTCCAGAAGGAATAACGTAAGAATTCTGGGAATTCCGGAATCTAAGGGCCTGCCTGCAATGGATCTCTACGTGGAGGACATGATCAAGAGCAGGTTGCAGAACAAAGGGCTATCCCACTTCTTCTCTGTGGAAAGAGCGCACAGAGTCCCTGGCGGGAAGCCAAAACCTGGGGCACCTCCGAGGCCGGTCCTAGCTAGACTCTTTAATTTTAGGGACAGGGACGTAATCCTTCAAGCGGCGAGAATCGCACCGCCAATATATATCCAGAACTCCACAATTGCTTTTTTTCCGGACTACACCGCGGTGGTCGCCCGCAGACGTAAAAGCTTCTTAGAAGACAAGGAGGCACTGAGAGCGAAAGAACTACAAAACTCCATGTTATTCCCAGCGAGACTGAGAGTAGTGGATAACAACAAGACGTGGTTCTTCGATACACCGGAAGCAGCACACGACTGGCTGGAGGGATGGAGACGGGTGGAAGCACCTCGCTGGATGAACAGGAACAATCGGAGTCAACAGCAAGGGGACCGCACTGGCCCCTCGGCATCAAGACGCAAAACTCCTGAAAGATCGCCAGGGGCGGCATCACTTGACAACGAACACTGACAGGACACAGAATGTCTTTGTCATTGCAGGAACAGCAACCGCTCTGAATAAAGAAGGTCGGGCTGCTGTCGGACACTGGCCCGGGGCAGGCTGAGGAGGGAATGGTGGGCCGAGGCCGCCACAGGACCCTTACCCCAGCAAGCAAGTACTATGGGTTTGAATGGGGACAAGCACTCTGCTATGTTGGGGGGTCGGGCAGTTCAAAATCCGTTATGCAGGGAGGCAGGGAGGTGGGAGGGATGGGGGAAATTGGTTTTAGTTTTGTTGACTTTAAGTATAGAGGCAGGATATGTAAGCGAGAACACGCTGGTGACGTCACGGAGAGGTAAACAACCTACACTAAGATTCAGGATACACACATACACTCAAAGACTAAATAGACATGGCACAAAGCTCAGGGCCTGACAACGACACGGGGGAAACTCTGGAGACACGGGTGACACCCCTAAAATTATTGACGTGGAATGTGCGGGGACTAGGAGATAAGATTAAGAGAGGTCCAGTACTGCAGGCCATAAAGCGACTTGGACCGGCGCTGGTTCTATTACAAGAAACGCATCTTACAGGGAAAGCAAGTCAGGCGCTAGATAGGCGAGGATACAAAATGGTGGTGCACTATGACTTCACATCTGGATCGAGGGGCACAGGCGTTCTAATGCGGAAGACATTCCCCTTCATAGTTTTGAACACCAAAATAGACGATCAGGGACGTTTCGCGGCTGTACAGGGACTGACTGTGGTGTCCGTCTACATGCCTCCAGCGCTCCACTCCATTACACTACCAGCATTAGGGAAATTCCTCTTACAACTACCAGCAGGTGACCTCATTATAGGGGGCGATTTTAACGTGACAGGCCATGAAGCGACTCCCTGCTTGGGTCCAGACACAGGAGCCCTCTCGCCTCAACAGTTTCTTGGAGGCACTGGGACTGAGAGACGTGTGGAGACACTTACACCCCACCCTACAACAATACACTTATTATTCAGCAACACATAATAGTCTGTCACGCATAGACTATTTCCTAATGCAGAATACTGGAGCTCTTACCATTGACAATATAACCATAAACTCTAGGGGTATCTCAGACCATTCCCCGATGACCTTAACGCTGTCCTGCCAAGAAAAGGCCCGCAAGCGAATATACCCGATATATCCGGGGTATTTTAAAGTCCCCATGATTCGAAAAGACCTACGAACAGCCACGAAGTGCTACTTTGCTGAAAACATCACATCGGTTTCCTCTCCCTCAGTTCTTTGGGAGGCATACAAGACTGTATTGAGGGGACAAGCCATAGCATCTATCACGGGGTCCAAACGGTCGCAACAGCAGGAATTGGCTGACCTAGAGCTTGCACTACACATAGCAAAAAAAAAAAAATGACTATTCCCAACTACCCCAAAACCTATACCCACCCTAAAACTTAAAAATCTCCATTACTAACCTTATAATGCGTTGTGATGGCATGCGTTGTAATGGCATGCGTTGTAATGGCATGTGATGTAAAGGCACTTGCGTTGTAAAAGTTGCGTTGTAAAGGCATTGCGATGTAATGCCTGCGTTGTGATGGACGTTTCCCCTCTGTGACATGCTTGACCTTGTGTGCTCCTTGGCTTTCATTGCTTTCTCACCAGTGTGCTTCTACCCCCTCCCAGCTCCAAATGCTCTCTGTCTCTCGTCCGTTTACTTTTTTCTCTCACCCTCTGCGCTCCACATTGCTCTCCCTCTCGCCCGTTTGTTCTCTCACGCCCTCCGTGTTGCTTCTCCCACCCGCATATTGCATTAGCATCCAGCACGCTTATGTAGCATGCCTGTGTTGCTCCCCACAACCACTTTGCCCACATATTGCTTGAATGCTCCCTCCCATGTTGCTTCCTCCTACTCGCTTTCCAAAAAGAAAATAATTTCACACATTCTTTTCTTTTTATGTGTCGATCCGAGTTAGTTTGGCAGGTAAAAAGAAAAAAAGCAGCTGTTTATTTTTGTTGACAGACACATGCGCGGTGCTCACAGTTATAAAATGAGGCAATGGGCTTTAAAAAAGTATTAATTTCGCATAGCGAGCTAAAAACAATGAGAATGATAGGAAAGGAAAGGAGCAGAAAAAAAGATGAGAATGCAAGGGTAGGGCCAGGCAGGGTGTAGAAAAAATAAGAAGAGGAATGAAGGTATGGAACAGATCACCAGTGTTGCATACAAACATTATCCTAAATCCAACTCATGTAGCACAACAAAGGCTTGGACAGGGAGTGGTGTAGGCCCTATACAGACTTAGGTCCTCCTCGTCTGGAGCTGTCACTTTGTCTATTAAACTAAGCCCATTAGTAGATGCTGAAACATTCTTTCAATAAAGACAGGCAAGGTTTGACGGTTCAAAGTAAGTTATGGGCCGATTATATAAATGTGCCATTAGTAAAATTAGTAGCAAAGCATATACATCATGAGTACAGAGAACTGCATACAGTTTAAGCAAAAAATATTACTATGCCTAACTGCTGCGCCACTTCCAGGGGATCTAGCATCCCCGGTGGATCCATCGTTCTTATGGTGGTTCGACCATGTCACTCATAATGCGCGGCACGGTGCTACAGTGTGGTGGAGGTCATACCACCACAGTGAGTACAGCAGTCCTATGGACCGCCATACTTGTAATAAGGGCCTTAGTCTCACCATGGGCTTGTGTTAGTACAGAAAGTGCACACTCATCTCTTTCATGATGAAAGAGCACAAATTATTTGTATAGTCTGGCATTAAAAGAGCGTATGAGCTACAAAGCAGATTTTTGAACTCCTGGAAGGCTTCCATATATTTGTCATCCTTTGGTACCTGATCAACGACATAAGTATGCCTCAATCGTATTATAGGCTGTGCTAAAAAGGAACACTTTGGGATACATTGTCTGCAGTAGCCAACCATGCCCATAAACATTCTCACTTCTTTCTGAGTAGTTGGGAGCTTCATCTTAAGGATTGTTTTTTTGAGCTCATTGGACACTTGCCTCACTCCCTTATCTATCGTATGTCCCAGGTACATGAATTCCCTCGGATAGTTTTGTAATTTCTGGAGTGAGTCTGCAGTGTAAGTTATGACTTTGGCATAAATCTATCCATGGGTGAACTTGGTTCAATACACCAACAATGATTGCGAAAGACAGATTATTGTAGCCCCGCAAAACACAATTCAATGTGTAATTGACATAAAAGCATTCTATTTGGGTTACGAACAATCCCATAAAGGGATCAGGGGCACTGTGGAGACAGGAAAAAATCTTATTTCATTATACACCTCCTGGTTCAACGATGATCTTAAGAAATCGAAGAAACTCTGTCGCTCCCTCGAGAAGGCTTGGAAAAAAGACCCAAACACCAGCACCAGGGACGCCTTCAAAAACGCCACCAGCATACACCACCAACTAATCCGGTCTGCCAAGAAAGCCGCTTTCAAAGACCGACTAGACAACAACGCCCACAACAGCAAGGAATTATTCAACATCGTCAAAGAATTCACCAACCCCTCAGCCAACTCCAATGATATCAACCCCTCTCAAGCCCTCTGCGACTCCCTAGCCTCGTTCTTCCACGACAAAATCACAGACATCCACAACAGCTTCAACAACCAACCCGGAGACCATCCTACCCAACCGTCTGCCGTACCTTCACCCCCCTTGAACATCCTTAATGACTGGAACCCAATCTCCACTGAGGACACCATCCGCCTGATGAACTCCATCCACTCAGGATCCCCCTCAGACCCATGCCCTCACCACATCTTCAACAAAGCAGACTCCATCATAGCACCACACCTCCGAGACGTCATCAATTGCTCCCTCAACTCCGCCACCTTCCCGGAAAGCTGGAAACACGCCGAACTCAGCGCCCTTCTGAAAAAACCCACAGCGGACCCCACCGAACTCAAAAACTACCGCCCCATCTCGCTCCTTCCATTCCCGGCCAAAGTCATCGAGAAAGCCGTCAACAACCAGCTCACCGCCTTCCTCGAAAGCAACAAATCCCTCGACTCCTCACAGTCCGGCTTCCGAGCCAAACACAGCACGGAGACCGCCCTCATCGCAGCAACAGACGACATTCGAACTCTACTGGACAATGGAGACACAGTCGCCCTCATCCTCCTCGACCTCTCCGCTGCCTTCGACACAGTCTGCCATAGCACCCTTCTACAGCGCCTCAGAAACATCGGAATCCAAGGAAAAGCACTGGAATGGATCACCTCGTTCCTCACTGGAAGAACCCAGAGAGTCCGCCTCCCACCATTCAAGTCTGAGGCCACTGAAGTCATCTGCGGCGTTCCCCAAGGTTCCTCACTTAGTCCCACCCTCTTCAACGTATACATGAGCCCTCTCGCGACCATCGCACGCCAACACAACCTCAACATCATCTCCTACGCGGATGACACCCAACTGATCCTATCACTCACCAAAGACCCCAACACCGCCAAAACCAACCTACATGAAGGAATGAAAGAAGTAGCCTAGTGGATGAAGCACAGCCATCTGAAACTGAACTCAGACAAAACTGAAGTCCTTATCTTAGGTACCTCCCCCTCCGCTTGGGATGACTCTTGGTGGCCAGAGGCCCTTGGAAAAGCACCCATCCCGACGGACCACGCATGGAACCTGGGCGTCATCCTGGACTCCTCACTCTCTATGAACAGACAAGTCCGCATGCTCAAAAAAACATTTAGCTGGATCCCCACCGAAACCAGAAAAACAGTCACCCATGCACTGGTTACAAGTCGCCTGGACTACGGAAACACCCTATACGCCGGTATCACCGCAAAACTCCAGAAAAAACTCCAACGCATCCAGAACGCATCAGCCAGACTCATACTAGACATCCCGCGTAAAGACCACATCTCTAGCCACCTGAAAAACCTCCACTGGCTCCCCGTCAATAGGAGGATTACTTTCCGCCTCCTAACCCACGCTCACAAAGCACTCTACGAACTTGGACCCGAATGGCTCAACACACGACTTTCCTTCTACACCCCCTCTCGCCAGCTACGATCTTCCAACCAAGCCCTTGCTACCGTTCCTCGCATCAATAAAACCACCATGGGAGGTAGATCCTTCTCCTACCTCACAGCTAAAACCTGGAACTCACTCCCCACTCACCTTCGTCTCACTCAGAACCACCTAGCATTCAGAAAGCAACTTAAAACTTGGATATTTGACAAGTAATTCCCCTCCCTTCTTTAAGCGCCTTGAGACCCTCAGGGTATGTAGCGCGCTATACAAATCTACTGACTTGACTTGACTTGACTTGTAACACACACTGTGTAAACACTTTTAAGTTAAAAGTATTTATCGCTTAAAAATAATCATACACTTTGAGCAAGCCATGATTTGAACCATTCTTAAAATCTACCCTCACACAGTCATACTAGGCTGTTAATATCATTTCAACCACAGTATATGGAGGCACCTCCAAAAATCTGCACAAAGGGTCTTATTACAATTTCAGTGGTCAGTGGACCGCCACACCTGGGGTCACCATGCGACCACCATCAGCTCGGCATTCCAACCTCCATATTACAAGTTGGTCTGGGTACCATATCAAAGACCGCGGCTGAACTGCTGACACCGACAGCACACTGCCGACCGCTAGGCTTGCGGTCTGGAGAAAGCAGCTCCCATTGGGCTCTACAGAGGAGTCACACTGCCGTCTATATTATGAGATTGTTTTTCCATGAGCTGACCATGGCGGTAGGACCTCCAGCTTCAGGTCAGCAGAAAGAAAGGATTTGGAGTGCATAGTCACCCCTTTCCTCTTCTTTCCAGCAGGAGTTGACGTGGATCCCTTTCTCCAGGTTACCCCTTCACAGCAGCATCTTCAGGCCAGCAATAGGAACCTGTCTGCAACAATATACAGGTAAGTCCTTTTTATATCATATACCCATTGCCAGGACTGGCCACATAAGGGCCAGACTCTAGCAATGGGAAGGTAATATTTTTCCACATATATCATGCATATGTGTGCATTCAACACATATGCAGTCGAAATACTCACACCTGAATCAATACATATGAAAAAGTACTCACCACCACCGCAAGACTGTCCCCATAACAACACAGACAGCACCGTCAACTTGTAATTCAGCGATTGGATGACCGCCGGCACTGCGGTCTTCTGGAGAACACGGACACAGTCTTCGGGCAGTCAAACTGAAAAACTCGTAATAAAGCCCTAAGTATAGAATGTTCTCCAAACAGCCAATTTGCCTTTGAAATAAAAAAAATGATAGCAGTAGCCTTTGTCATTGTCACAGAGGTAGCTGACCACAACAATTTAATATTAAAAAGCCCTTTCTACACACAAAATGAAAACAAACGTAGCCCCCCAATGGACCATTTTGAAGACACTTTGGTTGGCAGACTGCATCGCTCAGGACACAGACTCCAACCCAAATTCCAAATACCGTACTGGAACATCTATAACAGCACCTTGGCCCTGCAGCCCAAAACAAGCAACCCAGTGGAAGGATGGCAGAATGCCTTCCAATCAACATTAGGCAGAACCCAACCTACACTGTACACATTTATAGAAGCATTACAAAAAGAGCAAAGCTGCCAACAACTAAGAATGGAGCGATCTGTTATCCAAATTGGCCATAAACTTAGCAAGCAAACCAAAAAAATGTACCATATGCTACAATTTAAAGTTAAATTCTTCATAAATATCAACTGAGTCGATCACTTATAAATGATACCCAAAAGCATATTATAAACAAAATAATAACCTACCAAAGTCTCCAAAAGCTCTGGCAATTTCATAACCAGGATACCAAACCTTGTATTTTTTAAATATTATAATATTATCTTACATCAATCAAAAAATTAATTATATATATATATATATATATATATATATATATATATATATATATATATATATGTGTATATATATATATATATATATATATATATATATATCCACTAAAACAAACAAAGGTTAAAGGAACGTTTTAGTTAGGAAATAGAATTTAAAAAACCTTAGCAATTCATTGAAAAAAACAAAGGTTACAGGGACGTTACAGTTAGGCTCAGATTTTACTTGAACAAAACCAGTGAAATTCAGCAGTTATAGGTACCTGAGCTAACTATAACTTACACATCACAATGCACTGCTTATGATGTCACATATTACATCACTCATGGCGGTCATTAACCTCTTCGCCGCTAATGACAAGGGTAACTCGTCATGGACTTTCCATTGATTTCAATGGAAATTCAATGAAAAGAAAGAAAATAGCCTTAGCAGTAAAGGGGTTAATATCACTGGTGACATCATCCAGTGAGTCTAAGTATTTTCTAAGAGTTTATGATGGTTAAAAGTATATACTAAGCTACTACAAGGTTAACCCCTTAAGTGCTGCGCACTTTCACCGGCCGACGGCACCACTACCTCCGTAGTGCTGCCGTCGGCCGTTGAACGTTCGAACTGCACCTGCGCAATGGAACGTCCAGCACTGGAGCTGGATGTTCCATAGCAGCTATGAGGTTAAATTGGTATACTAAGGGCCTTATTATGACTTTGGCAGTCCTACAGCGGTGCCGCCAACCCGCCATCACTGTAGGACCACCAAACCCACGAGATTAGGAGTTAATCTTGGTCTGGCGGTCCGTGCTACAGCAGTCTGATGGCGGCGGTCTGGTAGATTCATACAAGAGCCTACCATGCATATTGCCAATATATGCCACTGTCAGAGCACCACCTGCACCTTTCTGCTCGGTGTGGCATGCATGGCGGGTTTCAACTCACAGCAAGTAGCATTTGTCAAAATTAAATGGGAACTGTTATCCAGAAGTTTATGACGTGAGGGAATGAATGTAATGGGGGAAATAGATAAAACACAGCTGACCCCTGGCTTCCAAACGCTACACATTCCGTGGAATGATATGGTGTCACACAGACAGGAATGTCCAAGATAATATCCACAATTTGCTATATTGATATACACTGGGTCATCTTCATTTTCATTTAAACAGATGTGTGAAAAAGGAAACTTCCATGACTGAAACAATTGTGAAATGTTCATATGTGAAAATGGAATGCTGTATTGGGCAATGAAATAATACAGTGTATGAGCCAGATATTAGGTTGAGTGTCAGTGACTGAAAATGGTGCATATTCTACACGATCTATGCTTAATTAGGTATTTTTAGATTCTTTTTTAGTCTTTGTGTTTTTGCATTAGAGTCAAATTATATGGTCCAAACAGGGCTGTTTTATTGAGAAGTTGCCAAGCCACAAAACCATATCTAAGTGTTTGTGGTGCCCAATTTAGTTGTATATTTGCTCTTACCTTAGCCTGCCTGTGTTGTAATAAATTAAGGTCTCCTTTCAGTACATCTAAGCTTGATGACAAAACGTGTGTTAATGAGTACAACCTTTTAGAACGCACATGCATTCATTCATTCAAATTCTTTATTTCGGCTTAAATGCCATAAAAGAACAATGCATGCTTTACATTACCTTTCATTAGTAAATAAAAACATGTCACTACATAAAAGCATAAAACACATTAGTTAAAAAGTACAATTCAAGTTGGAAGATAATTTGAGCGGGAACATACATTCTTAAATCATAGAATGGCCCAACATGTCGATTCCAAGCAATCAGTTCAGTTACAATTGATGCCCCATTTTTTTTCTTTGATAAAAGATAGAAAGTAAAAATCTACTAACGCTAAATGTTATCTGTTGAGATGTGTTTGTTGTTAGGATTCTCAGAGCCTGTGAGCATGACCTCAAGCCTAAAAGTAGGCATATTGGTTTAATCCATCTCTTTCTTGCCTGGACATAAAAAGGGCAGAAAAGGAGGATATGCTGCTCGTTTTCGATCTGATTTTGATCACACATAGGGCAAATTTAGTCCATTGCTAGGGACGATGAGTCGCGGTTCCTAGCCCAACGAGCCAAAGTAGTTTTAATTAATAAATTTCCATACCTAAATTTTAAAAATAAAGTTTTGGCCAGAGGGGGCTGTATTTCATCCATAAAAATCTCATAAATGGGTTCGTCCTTAAAGTTTAGGAACTTTGCAACTAAGGTCCCACTAGTTGGGTTATTTACAGTCCTATTTAATATGAAATTCCAAAAGGCCCTTTTTAGAATTAATTTGGGATTGACGGGTAATTGTTCGGGGTTCTCCCAAAAATGTTTCAATCCTATATTATTCAACCATGTCTTAATGTGCCTTAGCCATGGGGTGGTAGTCTGACTATCAAGTATCATAATTTCCTTCAGCCCGTCTCTGTAATCTTGAAGTTCAGGGACATGCCATAATCTAACCCACAGCATTAAAGGTCGGATCAGGACTTGGTGATCAGTTCTTTTGAAGTTTAGGTCCAGTTCCAAGGGTACTAGTGGGGTGCCTCTCGGGACCCTTACCAAACTACGCATAAAATTATTATCTAGGACACTAAAAGTCTCCCTGGACCCAGGACCCCATATTTCAGCACCATAGAGGACTGATGATTGGACCTTAAATTTAAATAGTTCCATCACTGGGGACACCGCTTTGCTGGTGCTCAAGCTTTGCTCCCTAATAATTGGTTTAGCATTCTGAGCAAAGATTAATTTACTTTTATCCATTTGGGCTTTCCAAGTAAAGTTTGAATCCAGGGTCACCCCTAAATATGAAAAATGAGGCACTGATTCCAGCTTTACTCCATTTAATGTTAGACAGCCCTTGTCCGGTTTAATCGGGTTTAGGGCCATACATTTGGTCTTCTTACCATTGATCTCCAACCCCTTTTGGCTACAATATTCACTGAAGGTGTCTAATAATGTCTGTAAGCCATTTTTCGTTTGGGAAATCAAAATGGTATCATCAGCAAATAGTAAGGATGTCACCTTTTCGCCGTTCAGTTTAGGAGAGTCATTTTTACATCTCTCTAAAAAGGACGGAATATCGTTTACAAAAAGGGAAAAGGGCGTAGGAGCCAGGACACAGCCCTGCCGGACTCCACGTTCGATGGGTATTTTTTGAGTTAATTCACCATTTGGGCCCCATCTAACTCTCGCAAAATTCCCTTCGTGTAACTCTTTGATCTGAACGACAAGATTATTTGGCATGCCTGCTGCACTCAAGGTTTTCCATAGGAGATTGTGAGGCACCAGATCAAATGCTGCCCTTAAATCAACAAAGGCAACATATAGATGGCACCTTTTGATCACTATGTACTTCCAATAGAGGCAGCAGAATCTAAAGATTTAGTCTATTGTGCTGACTTTAGGTCTGAATCCGGCTTGGAATTTAGTTAGAATTGTATTATCATCTAGCCAGTTACTCACGCGTAGTAGAATGTGTCGTGAGTAAATTTTCTGTAAAATGTCCATTAGACTTATTGGCCGATAATTACATGGGTCCATCCTATCTCCTTTTTTAAAAATTAAAACAATTTCCACTCCCTTCCAACTTTCAGGGAATTATAAAGTGCAAGAGAATGTATTGCACAGGTAATTAATATAAGGTGCCCATACTCCGAGGTCATGCTTGTATAGGTCCCCCGGGATTTTATCCAAACCTGGGGCTTTCCCAGGTTTTATTTGTGTTATTGCCAGCTCTGTTTCCCCTAAAGTAAAAAGCAGATGGTCTGCAGGGGGTTCATGGTTTGCTGCACTCGTGTTCATATCCATATGTGGGTCATCATATGATTTATATAAGTTCGTAAAGTGGGTGACCCAAGTTTGCTCATCCAAGAAAACGTCTTTGGCCACCCTACCTACATGGTTCCCATTTGCAACCAGCCTCCAGAAAGCCACATTATCACGTGATCTGGCGGCTAGTAACAAATCGGCCCATTTCTCTTCCTCCCATACTATCTTTGAGGCCCTTTGGACAGATTTATAATTACTCCTTGCTCTTTTTACATTTGTTGGAGATTTGGTCTTTATTGCAATTAATAAATCCCTCTTTGCCTCTCTACAGGATCTGTCGTACCATGGCTTACTATGGGACAGATTCTGGATCTTCTGCTGGGTTTTTTTTGGCATGTTGGTGACTAGTGAACTTAGGTCAGCAAAAAATTTCTGGTGTATTGGGAGGAATGACATTTTGGTTTCATCCTCAAACATTGCGGCTAAATGAGGACCAAAAGTACTGTCAAGAAGTGAATATATTTCACTAAGGATGTCACTGTGGTCCAGTATGAATGGCCATTTCAGAGATCTTCTGTTGTTACTGATGTGGATCTCAGAGTTATCAGCGCCACTTTCCTCAGATGTAAATTGCTGAACCATATCGTTAAATAGTGAGGCATCTAACGTCAAGTTTAAGGGGAAATGATCGCTTTCAAACCGTTCCATTACTTCAAGGTCCAAGAGATGTGGCCAGAGGGGAATAGAAGCAATCACAAAATCTAGGTTATTTTTATAATTATTCCTGGTAAATGTTGGTTTCTTAGAGCTATCGGATGGTAAACGTCCGTTGCAAGCCCTAAGAGAGTGTTCAGTACATAAATTAATCAATTGAAGACCCAGTGTTGAACACTTAACCAGTTTAACATTCTCCAGGATGGGGATTTTGTTTGCCTGATCTTCCTCATCAAAGATCTCGCTAAGACCCAATACTGGCTCGAAGTTACAGTTTAAATCGCCAGCCAGGATAACGAAATCCTCCCTGAGGTCTAATCTACTCAAGAGGCAATCCAATTTAGCAATGGTTGGTGATTCTCTTGAAGAGGGTAGGGGCCTATTATAGACATTTACAAGGAATAAATTCTTCCCGTTGCAAACTGTGACCTTTAAAGCTAGTATGTCTACAGAATTTGTGGGTATCTCCTCAATTTTTGCCCTTAAATTTATTTTCACCCAAATCAAAAGACCCCTGACGGCCTACCACTTCTAGAAGGTGTCGCACCAATCCCAAAGGTCTTGTAGCCCACCCTATGGGGCGTCTCCACTGCCCAGGTTTCCTGAAAAAAACAAAGGTCAAAGGACTCTATATAGTTTGCCCACTCCGGGTCCCTCAAGTTTTTAGCAACTCCAGCTATATTCCAATAGACCATTTTGATCGGCATCTCAAAAGCGAGTGGCCTCTCAGAAAGAGCCCTGGGCATCTCTTCATGATTAGTGGGAAGCACAGGTTGTATTACCAAGGGTATTGCCTCTAGTGATGAGTTGTTACTCAAAAAAGTTATGGGTAATACCTGCTCTTCTGAAATGTTTACATCATGGAATACATTTACATCATGAGGTACAGTTTTAGCCACACAAGAAGACACAGTACTAACCAGTACATCAGGCATAATGTCAGCGCCCACATCACCAAGGCTCATTGTATCTAGCCCCTCACCCCCCGCATCAAATAGCATCAGTCGCAATCATCTAGACAGCTAAAGATGTCATACCTATTAAAGGTTTCTAGAGGTGTGAAGGGTTTTAGGTTATCCATCCTTCCTTTCTAGGAGTTGTGTGTTTTAGCCGATACGTAGTTCCATCCCATGGAGTCTGGGGCTACCACAGGACATGGAACATAATGCATATTGTTTACGTTCTGTAGTAGAGGGGGATACAAAGCATATTGATTGCTCCCAGCATACTGTACAATTGGATGGTTATTTGGCTGGGTTTGGGGTATATGCTGTGATGGCTGATACTGGGGCGGATGGTGCTGTGATGGAAACACCACTGACCTTGGATAGAAATATGTTAGTGGTTTGGGGATTATTATATTATTAGAACTACCTGTCTGCCAGTTCAATATGAAATGGACAGCATTTGGGTCCCTAAAATTCACCACCACCACGTCACCATCGATGTCTTTGGGTCTACCCCCCAACCATTGAAGGCGGCGAACATGGACAATTTCATCATTGATATGATTTGCAATTGGCCTATATATACTCAGCCAATGCATAATCTTATTTTTTAATTGGGCGAAACCCTCCCTCTTGTTTTGTCCAAGCACAGGCACCCCTGTTAAGACTACCACATAGGGTACTGCCTCTGGTGGAATTTCAGGCAGAGGAGTCCTTCTAGGTTTCCCCCAGGCATGTCTAATTTCCCCCGCCTCCCTTATTGGATTCCCCAAAAGTGAATTGGATGTATTACCAATAGTTTTGTTGGTAGCATTTGACGATGGTTGGTCTGAAGTTTTTTGTTGGGGAGGTTTAGGGGGTTGTTTAGGGGGTGGGTGGTGTTGGACAGCCGCTATCACCCTGTTCCCTATAGCTTTGGAGGTAGATGCTATTGAGGGAGGGATAGAGGAATAGGAGTGGGTTTGGGTGGTTGAGCTGGGGTTGGTGTACTTTTTGATGCATTGTCTGGAAACGTATTGGTTACATTGTTTGGACCGGTGTTCATTACAACGTCCTTGCTACCCAGTGCATGCTCAATTTTACACAGCCTACATTCCACCTCCATCAACCTCTCCAAAATACTCGCTGAGTAAGATTTAATCAAACTCTCTATATCAAGTAGTGACACAGGACCCTTGTTCTCAATTGGTACGTTAACAACCACACTAGTGTCCATACTGTCCTCATTATCTGTCGGAATATTTGACAAGGCTGAGGATGGTAATGATGTATGGTCCCCCTCAATATGTATATGCGGAGTACTGGGTTCCTTATCAACATTGTTCGTTTTTTTACCAAAATCACGACAGCTCAACTTGGGTTGTAACGGGTTCCCCCCTTTTCCGCTGTTTTTTATTCGGTGGTGGTCCATAGGTTTTTTGGATGGGAGTCAGTTTTTTAGCCCTATTACGGGGTATTTTCACTGAAGGCAGAACATCTCCCTTCAATCTACTTGAACTATTTGCATGTAAAGTTGAAGATAGCCCATTTGCGTCTGTCTTGGGTAAAGTATTTGATGTGAGCACAACCACATTCGCTTCCAAAGGCTGGCTATCCAGTAAGTTAATCGACTCATTAACTATTAGTTCAGTGTTAGTGTCGATGATACCAGTGGCGGGAAGTGATGGCAATAGAACTGACCCATTTTTTATACTTTCCACGGAACGGCGTCGATCCGCCCGCCGCTCCGCCAGGGCGATCTCCCTTGAGATATCAGGGGATGATTTGGAAAAATAATAGTCCAAGGTACCATTTAACAGTACTCCCTGTTTGTCATGTGTGGGCTGGTCCGTATTTAGGGAAGACATTTGTACAGCGAATATGATGAAGCAAATAGGTCAAGGCAAGAAATGGGCAAAAACAGAGCAAACAGTACCTGTAGGACGAAGATTTATGCCCAGTCCAGTCTCCTCGGTTCTCGGAGGGTCTCAGAGGGTCCGCCCTTAGTCCGGGCTTTGTCCCGGGCTGAGTCCCGCACACGCGCTACGTCTCCGTATCTTATACCGGAAGGTGAGTAAGGGGAGGAGTCCCGGGAAGAGGCGGCAGGCGTGCCAGGTGTTCCACGCACAGCCTGGTGGGCCTCGCAGTCCCGACCTCCTTTACAGCTGCACTTTCCCCCACGCAGCTTCGTCACTCCAACAACGCTTTCCAGGTAACAGGCAGGGCTGGGAAACAGTCAGCAGCACAAGCTCTCCTCTGCGAGCGGCTCCCGCGGAGCGGGGGCCGCGAGGAGTTATGAAGGCGGGAGGCAGAAGGAAGGAGTCCCGGGAAGAGGCGGCAGGCGTGCCAGGTGTTCCACGCACAGCCTGGTGGGCCTCGCAGTCCCGACCTCCTTTACAGCCGCACTTTCCACCACGCAGCTTCGCCACTCCAACAACGCTTTCCAGGTAACAGGCAGGGCTGGGAAACAGTCAGCAGCACAAGCTCTCCTCTGCGAGCGGCTCCCGCGGAGCGGGGGCCGCGAGGAGTTATGAAGGCGGGAGGCAGAAGGGAGGAGTCCCGGGAAGAGACGGCAGGCGTGCCAGGTGTTCCACGCACAGCCTGGTGGGCCTCACAGTCCCGACCTCCTTTACAGCCGCACTTTCCCCCACGCAGCTTCGCCACTCCAACAACGCTTTCCAGGTAACAGGCAGGGCTGGGAAACAGTCAGCAGCACAAGCTCTCCTCTGCGAGCAGCACATGCATTCCATTGTTGATAACTTTAAAAACTGTTTGCACGTTTTCCTGATTTATCTAATTCTTTCTCCAGCTTCTTTTGCTGGATAGTTTTTTAATTTATTATACAATGCATATCTTCCTGTGACAAGGAATCGTTTATTTCTTTTAGGACATGGTCCCAGAAGAAAATCTGAATAATTCATGTTTTTACTAATGGAGGGAAAGTGTTCTTTCACAGCTGAAAGACAAGAGTGTTCTAGCTATCGTTTGCATAGTTTGCCTTCACTATCTACCAGATTCACTAACATTTTGTTTTGTGTCATGGTTGCCCACTTCTCATTTGCCAGTAAATCAGACATCATTCTCTTAACAGTCTCAATGATCCAATCATCTGAAATAGAACTGGGTATTATAACATCGTTCATCAAAACTTTTATCACATGAGGCGACTACAATGCCTTAGTGGGCCCCATAATCGTATATGAAACCTTTACCCTTTCTATGCCTACAGGCCAGGATAAGATGTAATGTTCGCAGTAGAGAGACCTTTTCAGACTGTGTTCGATGAGGAGTATTGCTGTTCACGAACCACAGGCAAAGCAATTGTTCTTCCAGGGACATAATGTTCATTTTGTAGCAGTAGAACGACGAGTATCATTGAAAACCACATGAGGAAAAGAAAAGGTCCCAAAATGATCCAGGCATGAGACCATTGAGAAATCAAATACTTGCCATAAAACCACTGATAAGCATGAATGAGTCTGTTCTATCCTATTCTAATTCTAGGGTTCTTGTAAAGCACATGGTTACCCGAAAGCCTTGCAGCACTGGAGCAGCCATCATAGTTTACAAGCTCTCCAAAGAAATGGAATTAATTACTATACAGCCAAGTTTTCAGGGCCTTATGTAAGGAAAGGTAATTGAGCAACTGACGTAAGCGATCTTCGTTGAATTCAAGGAAGGCAGAAAGGTGTTTCTTGACATGTTTTCCAGGAACTTCGACGCTCCTTGTAACATGGAGATCGGCCTGCAATTACTCAGACAAGGGGGGTCAAGACTGGGACTTTTTAAAAGTGGTTTGACCATCACATGCTCCCATTGTGGGGTAACCTGCCGCAGATAAGGGAAGGGAAACAGCGTTTACAATGCTGTCATAATATTGCAGTGCTTTTACAACACGGTCATTACAACAACTGCGTTGTGAGTACGCAATGCCTTTACATTGCAAGTCATTGGAACGACTTGCTGTAGGGGGCGCTAAGGTATTGGATTTTAAATCCAACACCTTCCCTGCTGTTGCACAAATTGGAGAAGGAATAGTAAATAATACTATTCCTAAGTCCAGCGCGCCCCCTACAGCAAGTCGTTCTATTGACTTGCGATGTAAAGGTATTGTGTACTAACAACGCAGTTGTCGTAACGACCGCGTTGTAAAAGCACGTAATGGAATAGCATGTGTTGTACTCCTATACTTAGGTTTACTGTCTTCATCGTAGGACGTTTTCCAGATTCTCTCAAAGGTCAATAAATGAGTGTTGAACCTGGGAGATTTAGTGCCTCGCTGAACATTCCTATGCCACCTTGCTGGTCAGACCATGCACAATGAGTTGGAGATTCACTCATTAAACCTGCAAGTAGACAAGGTAACTTGGTCAGATTGGTTGGGTCTTGTTGTCTCCAGGGCAAATGACTAGTCCTGAGGGTTCATCTGGGGCCAACGTCATTCCAGTCATCTGGCCGGTAATGTGGAGACGGGGGAGGAGGAGAAGGATAAAATATTAGGGAGCAGGAAGTGATCTGACCAAGTTAAATGTAGGGGGCTCTGCACCTGAAGATTAGTGGTATTACTAAATACAAGGTGAATGGTATGGCCTTTCGCGTTAGTCGGGCGCTTGACTGTAAAGATACAAGATCTTGTAAAAGGGTCTTGGAGGCACTACTCTGTAGGTTAAAAGCACCAAGCAAGGTGAAGTCAGCCCTGTTTATGGCCAGGCTGACAGCCAAATCAAGGGGAGCTTGTAATAAATGAGCATACAGGACCGGAGAGCTCTACAACAGAATTCCAGAAAAAGTGAAGGTAGGGCTTAATGTCAGAGAGAGAAGCAGACTCTCACAATTCTGGCTATCAGGAGCTGAAAACGTATCCTTTAGCATTTCCTTTTAAATGGTGGCTATCCAATCCCCTCCTTTGCCAAACTGGTCTAACCTATTAATACAATTGCCAGACGGCAAGGCTTTGACAACATTGGGGCAGAAAACTTATGAAGCAAGGTTTCAGTGAGGAAGAGCACATCAGGTGCTGATTTGACTAAAACCAAAAGATATCCAACTTAGAGGCTCACAGGGAGCGGCAATTAACAAGAAACATGAAACAGACTGAATGTGTAAGAGTCACACATAACTGGACTGACTAAGGCCTGGCTGGGGATGCAGACCACAGCCATTACAGAACAATGTGGATTGACTCAGGTCAATAGACTGAAGATAAGAACCAGCTAAGGTGGTTTGAAATGCTAGCAAGTGACTGGCAGTATAAGTTACCTTATTTTGAGTGAAAAGGGAATAATGCAATAGCCCCTGGTCCTGGATGGGCGCGGACAGGAGTAGACGGGCTTGCCTTTGGCATGCCTTCGGCATGTCAGTGGCATGACTAGATTGCATCCTTAATTTAATGAGTAGTGCCCGGGATAACTAGAGTGCATCAAAAAAATGGCATAAAATGTGCAAGGACTGTCTAAAGTGAGCAAGATCAGTGGTGTTTACCCCTTCAATAATGGCCCAGCCCAATTCAATTCAGCAAAACAAGCCTCCCCAACAACCGGTAAAAATCCCACAGTTTCCACTATTTCACAACATAAAAATTAATAAAAGTTTTGTAGCAAAGGTTTCACAAGATCTAAAAACTATTTTAATCACCACCGCTGCAACGTCTGGCAGTGACTGTTCTGGCTGAGCGTCCTACAGCGTCCTTCATTTAATGAGGACGGGCTGGAACAACTAGAATGCACCAAGAAAATGACGATTCAAAATGTGCAAGGAGTGTCTAAAGTGTGCATGCTCAGTGCAGATTCCCCCTTGAATAATGGACCCAACCCAGTTCAATTCAGCAAATCAAGTCACCCCAGCAATAGTTTAAAAATCTACAGTTCCTACAATTTCACAACATAAAGATTATTATAAGCTTTGCAGCAAAGATTTCACAAGCACTAAAAACAATTTTAATCACATCTGGTGGTGTAGTGACTATTCTGGCAGCACGCCACGCTGCATGCTTCATATAATGAGGACCGGCTGGAAAAACTAACGAGCGACAAAATGTCCAAGGAGCATCTAAGTGCGCGTGCTCAGTGCAGTTTCCCTCTTCAAAAATGGCACCAACCCAGTTGGATTCAGCAAATCAAGTCAACCCAACATCAGGTACAATTTCCACAGTTCCCACAATTTTACACCACAAAAATTATTTAAAACGCTGTAGCAAAGATTTCTCAAGCACTCAAAACAATTTTACTCACCCCTGTTGCAACATCTGGTGGTGCAGTGACTGCAGAGAGGGTTGAAAAGCCTCCTGTGAGATATCCTGAGTCATTTTCAATATCATTGGTCTCTCAAGGCTCTCAAAAAGGTACCAGTTCAAATGGCTTAGCATCAGGTGGAATTTCATAGGAAACCATGGAACTGCATTGAACAGTAGCCACTGTCATATCGGCAGCATCTGCTACGCCTATTACACTCAAAGGTCTGCATAGAGTGTTAAACTCAGTTGTCCCCGGCTGGAAACTTTAGCTATAAATGTTACTGCTTTGTTCAGTGGGTAGGGTATTCAGTGAAGGGAGAGGATGGGAGGTACTACTCTGAATCCTTCTTGGTGACTGTGGGGTCTGTTGTTGAGGACTGGCCACATAATGCTTTTTGATATGATCAACAGACACTTGTCTGTTTCTCCTTGTGCCAGGCAGAGGAGACAGAATATTAGTTCTGTTGCCTTTTACCCCAATAACAGTGACAGGCAGTAAGATGGTTCAAAAACTTGCTTGTCATGGACGGTCTGTCGAACTGGGGTGCAGATTTATCAACACCGACAAGACCAAAGTGCTGATCTTTGGCAACCACGCCTCCTTCTGGAACAACACCTGGTGGCCTTCCGAACTTGGATCCACTCCCACACCAAAAGACCATGCCCGCAACCTCAGCATCATCCTGCACAGCAAACTCACCATAAAACAACAGATCAACACAGTCTCCTCCGGTTGCTTCCACACTCTCAGCCTGCTCGGAAGAATCTTCAAATAACTCCCAATCAGCACCAGAAAAACAGTAATGTAAGCCATAATCACCAGCCAGCTGGACTATGGCAATGTACTGTATGCAGGAACCATCACCGAACTTATGAGAAGGCTCCATACAATACAGAACACAGCGGGCAGACTGATTGTCAACTTGCCCAAATGGACCCACATTAGCCAACACCTGAGAAATCTCGACTGGCTCCCCATCCAGAAAAGTTGCCAATTCAAGATATTGACACACACCTACAAAGCACTCCAAGGCCAAGGACCAGCATGCATAAACCACCTCCTGCACTTCCAGCAACCATCCAGAAATCTTCGCACTGCCTCCCTCTCACAGACACCGTGCATCTGCCATAGTCGCAGCAGAGGCTTCTCTGACTCCCACATCTCTGCCAGTGTTTGGAATTCCCTCCACCTCCAAACATCTCCATCACTGACGGACTTCAGAAAGAGACTGTGGACCTGGCTCTTCAACTAAACCCAGCAGCCCAGTGCCTGGAATTCCTCACAGCTGAAAAGCAGCATGTTACAAGTATTGAATGATTGAAGCAGTTACGTCGCTCTTGGCAATGCAATGGAGTGCAAGGGTGATGCAACTACTAAGTAAGATATACCAAGCCACGCAAGGCCACCTTGCGTGGCCCTGCATAGCTTTGATGACTATAAAGTAATGCAACACAGCGCAAATCATTGCAGTGAGTTACTCTGCCCCAGGGAAGCATTCTATGGGTGGAGCATGGGTGTTCCCACCCTTGGATTTTGGAGCATTTCCAAATTTACAATTACTAGTAGACCTGGAATTGAGTCTGAATGCTACACCTCCCCAGGTGAGGCGTAATGAGGAGAAATATCTTTATTTCTCCTTGTTGTTTCCTCTTTCTATGTGTGCTGCATTCTGCAGTACATGTAGAAAGCGGAAAATGCCTCAGAGGTCTGTTTTTGTGCAGGAAGGTGTCTCTTCTTGTACAAAAACAATCCTGCCTCTAAAGCAGACAACCTTGCACCATGGCGTAAGGGTGCCTGAGTTGGTGCTAGATTGCTAATTGTGCATCAGCGCAGGCAGAGGCCAGGAATGGGCCATATCTTGAGAGATATGGCAAATTCATGTCCTCCCTCTATGACGCAGTGCAATGCAGGAAGGTGTCTTGCTTTGTTGCACACTGCGTGAAAATCTGATAAATAAGTCCTGTGTTCGTAATCTTGGGAACGCAACAGCCAGCACCAGTGATAACCTTGTTCTCACAGGTGGCAGCGTCAGAGTGGTTTGTGTTGGATAATTGTCTCCAACTGTGGCTACTCTGTAGAACATTCAAATATTTCTCCAAATCAAATGTATTGTCATCCGCCACCTTTCCAGAATGATCTAAGCCAGGCCCATAGATAGGCACTCAGATGAGAACCTCATATGGAGTGCATCCTCCCAATGCTCATATGGGCAAATTATTTAATGCTCTATGGAATCCACACAGATTATGGTACCAGCTAAGACATGAACTTAGCACCCTAGCAGTCAAAGTTTTGTTTAATCATGCAATTGGCCCTCTCTACAATGCTGTTAAATTCAGCTGTGGACGGGTTGCTGAATTGCAGACAAACTCACAGAGCAGACGTTGAATCCTTGTAATTCTTAATGGCGAATGAAGGATCGATATCTGAATGAAAGAAAGGAACTGTCCCCATTGACAGTAGGCACTGCAAATCTTTGTGCTGAAGGGTTTGCTTTTCTCTGTGGCCAAACCCATAGGAATCAAGAACATGAATCAATAGCTGCCAATATGTGCTTATTTCGCTTAGCTGAACGGAAGGGACCAATGTGGACCAAATAAATCATCCTCAAGGGGAAATCTGAAATTATGAAGGGGAGTTGGCAAGGGTAATGTTACAGTGTAGGGCTTGATTGATTGACAAATGTTGCACTGTCTAACATAGTCTCTAGTCTTTTTATATAAACTAGGCCACCAATAGCTGTAGCATGCCTTTGGTTGCATTTATTACTGCACCTGCAGAAGTCAACCCCTCATGTGCTTCTTTGATTAATTCTAGACATACTATTAGGTATTATTTTGTCCCCCACTTCTGGTATCATAACTATAGCAATGTTATCTGAATGAAGTGTGTAGGAGTATTTGGGAGGAAAGCCTGCAGGAGTTTTCCAAGCCTGCTTGGGTGCATTTATAGTTGTTAAAATATCTGTATCTATCTTCCTTTGAGATCTGGTTAGGACTGCTGCTCTGACAGTCTGAATTGCAGCCTTTGCCGCTAGGTCAGCTGCACAGTTCCCTTTAGCGCAAATTCCATAAAGCTGATTGCCCTAAGAGTGTCTCACATGGACCAATTGAAGCTTGTCTTGTAAGACAGCTACCTTACCGTAAAGCTGTTTATTCTTTATAGGTTTTCCCTTCGAATCCTTGAATCCATTCAATCTCAAATGCTGCAAATCCACATTGTAACCCTAGCACACAGAAGGCTGAGTCAGACACAATAAATGGGGGAGCTGGCCAGTAAGGGCCATATGTATCATCATCACCATTTGTGATTTTTAAAATAGCGATTTTTAAGGAATCACTACTTAGAAATCGCAAAATGGTATGTATGTAGAAAATCGCTTTTTTTTTGCGATTTCCAATTATTCCTTATTTGCGAACCCATTAATAATTCTCAATTTGCGAATACGCAATTTGCTAATCGCAATTTGAGAATTATTTCAAGGGTGCAGGGGTGTCTCAAGGACACCCTGCTGCACCCCTGAAAATTACATGTGTGTGCATATGGCGCACATACATGCCCAATGGGCATGTATGTGCGTCATATGCCACCCTCACAAATGCACAATTGTGCATATTTACAAGAAATTGCAAATTACCACCAACTACCAGTTTGTGGTAATTTGCGATTTCTAAACCTGAATTCGCAATTTTGAAAAGCTTCATACATAGCATTTAAGGAATCACAAAATTGCGATTCCTTAAATGCAATTGCAAAATAAGGAATCGCAATTTTTTGCGATTCCTTATTTTGCTAATTTTTCATACATTTCAAAATCGGAAAAAAGGCCGTTTGCGATTCGTTAAGGCCGAAATTCTGTGAATTTCGGCCTTAACGAATCGCAAAAGGCTTGATACATATGGCTCCAAGTCTTTTGTAATGTAAGTAGCATGGCATGTTTTGCAGTACTGTCAACTAAGATTTTAGTATTGGTGTGATTTCACCATCCTTCATTACTCCCTGTACTTCTGTGCAGACGGTGGAGTATTTGTATTTCACTCCTACTGCAGGTTGGACAGAGTCATCTGTATAAAATAGGATCTGATAAGACTCAATGGGTAAAGTGTCTGGAGTTGGATGAGCATCCTGTTCATATTTGAGAAAAGCCTTTGTAAGAAGAGAGGGACCATACTGAACATTTGCATCATCTGTCTCAAAGAAGAGGCCCATTGTTCCCATCTCAGCAGCCCCAGCTGCTGCAGGTGAGAGTGGTGGGGCCTGGTTGGGGGGGGTTCGAGAGACGACCACGAGGGAAAATTAAGTATTTATTTATTTTATCCTCGTGGTCGTCTCTCGAAATGCCCCCAACCCCGCCCCACCGCTCTTACCTGCAGTGGCAGTGACTGCATCTTGGGTGTAAGGTAAAAGCATTAAGAAAATAGCTGTTTGTACAGCAGCAAGGATATTTTCAATGGAAGCTAAACGTGCTTCTGCCAGGGAATAAGGTGTGACTTGTAAGCAGTAGAGACATTCTGTCGTTCGTTTCATGTCACATAGGTGTAATCATAGTGACTAAAGTCATCCCTGGCATCAGAATAAGTTGCATAAACAATAGAGAATTCAAATAAGAGAGAATCGCCCCTTTTAAAGTACAAGTGTTGCTTTTTAATTTTAACTGTTTGTCCTTGGTGTAGGCTGAAACTTAAAACCTTCAATGTTTATCTAGCAGTCATTAAAATCGAGCTTCAGAGAACTGGTTCACGTTTGAAGATCTAAAGGAATCTGAATGGAAATATTGGAGACAGAAGCCAATATGATGAGTAGAGACAGTACTAAATTAGGGAAAACAACTCTCTATCACAGGTCCTATCTGGCAAACATAACATTTACCACATCTTGCTTTGGCTTACCAATTGGCACTGCTTGTACCAGTCACTGATGCCAGATAGCAGAAGATTAGGGGCAAAGGTTATATCTTACGCTGACGACACTCAGCTGTTGTTCTTGTATGGCAAGAGAGAAGAGATATCCAGGGATACTATTAAACCATGCTTGACTGCGGTATTCCGCTCGATGGGCCATCGAAAGTGTAACACAGACAAAACAGAAATTCTTTTCTTTTCTCCCACTGAACTCTGGAAGAACTTTTGGCATGGAGATGCTCCCCCTCCAGGTCCTCAGGGAGGCACAGTCAAGAACTTAGGGGTCAAATTTGATAATTTACTGTTGTCCAAACCACAAATGAAATCAGTGGTAGGCACAAGCTTTGGAATACTGCACTCTCTAGAAAATGTCCTATGCTACCTCCCATTCCCATACGAAAAATGGCCATCCAGGCACTGATAACCTCAAGACTCAACTATGATAATGCTCCTTATCTTGGCCATCCTAAATACTTACTTGACTGACTTCAGGTGGTCAAGAACGTCACAACCCACCTTTTTTTGAACCTACCTTTAAGAACGCATATGTCCTTGCACCTATGTTCTCTCCACTGACTCCCAATAGGAAAATAAATCATGTTTAACACATAAGTGTCTCATAATAAGTCTTAACTTGAGGAATCTAAATTCGGCTTACAGCCTTCATGTTAAGATCCCCAAAATTTGCCGCTCTAGAGCCGAGGGATGATTGTTCTTCTACCTAGGCTCAGCAGCATGGAATAATCTCCCAATCAAGCTTTGTGCAATGGACACTATCTCATTGTTAAAAAAAAGGTTGAATACTTGGCTTTTCATGCAGGAATACGTGTTCTTTCTATATTCCACTCTTGGAATTTGAGCTAAGTGCCAGGACACATGATGGAGTAGCTCTGTGTAGTATAAGTTGCTTTTAATTCATTCATTCAATCAAATCGACACAGAGGGGGGTCACAAGGCAAAAATGGAGGCTGAAGTAGCCAATGTTCTTGCAAAGATTCTGAGAGGCCTGTACTCCTAAAAAATGAACCAGGGGTCTGCCCATTACTTGGACAAGTTCCTGCATGATATCTCTGTCCCACGATTGAAAGGGAAGGTGGCTAGCCTAAGTCCCTGATGGAGAAATGCAGTAGGGTGAGACTGCCTGTAAAAAGGTTTCTGAAGCAACCAATAAACAAAGATCCTTAAGTATTGCCCGGCGGTGTCGCCTCTTTAACCCACAAAATATTAATCAATGAAGAGGCAGGCGCTGGAGACTGGAAGGCAGGAAACAAGGGTTTATTCTCTCCGGAGGAGAACACATCAGTTCGGACAGCAAGTATCGTCACGAGGTGCTCTAACTGCATCTCTGAGGCCTGGCCTCTTATACACAGGTTTATGGTCGGCAAACATTCTTTATTGTAATAAAGTCACTTTGAAGCATGAAACGACATTCCCAGAACCTCCGCTTCAGGCCTGTTCCCACACATTTTCACAGCAAGAGTCCCCTCCCTACCCACAGGAGGAGATGGCTATCACACAGCTGGACATTCCGCCGATTCCCGGAATGCGTGCGACTGATCAGATCTCATGGGGTGGGGGCTTTGATCAACTGTAACTCCTTTGAAGAGGGGTGATTCCTTACAGTAGGGGCAATAAACTGCATCCGCAGGGCTAGGTGATGGCCTGGGATCGAATCGGACAATCGGGCATGGAGGAAGGAGGTTATCAAAGGGTATGCGACCATGAAAGGGATGAAGGGAGGTGTCGGTCGGGCATGGGGTGTGATTCTCATGGAAGAGCAGCGCAGATGGGGAGGGTTTATGGCCCATGCATGAGAGAGCGGGGGTGACCAGTGCGTGGGGGGTGCTTGTGAGGGCGAAGAGCCGTGCTGGGGGTCAGTGGCGTGCAGAGGGTGGTTCTGACCAAGGTACCTAAAATGGCGGGTGTGCACGACAAAAAGTGTGGCATCGGGGGAAAAGGCAAGATGGCGCAGATAATGTTTACCAAACCATATTAATTTTCCACAGTCCTCCCTTTAACATTCCCAAGACATCTTGCTGGCCTATTTCCTATCCATGTCTACTGTGGCAGTCATAAGTAAAGAAGTAGGAACCCAGGCGAAGGAGCTGTGCATAAACCTTACATTTAAAATCTTTCATCTTAGGAGGCGGGCCCATCGTTGAGCTCGTTGCAGGAAAGTCATAGTAATGCAATATCGGACAAAAATGATTCTGTAGTGAGAGCGTTGGGTACATTTCATAGATGCTTATAGTCAATCGGAATATGAACTGATAGGTTATTACATATGCAAGTTCATTTCGTACTCGGTTGGAGCGTAATCAATACAATGGTGGCTGGGAGAGAAATGAAAAAATAGAAAGGGAGAGAAATGAGACGTAGTAAAAACGATAATCAGGGGTGTCATTGTTCGAAGAGGAGTGGTGTTGCTTTTTCCAGTGTCTTATTGTCGTGGACCATTATTAGTGAGTTCTCAGCATTCTTTGTCGTCTTCTGTTGGCACTGTTGAGCACCGGCGGTGGAGCTATGCGTCCAGCTCTATTCCAGGTCCTGCGTTGCAGGGCATGACCTTTTCCTCGTTTTTCCGGTCAAAAAGGTCCTTTTTTCGCCCTGTGTCCTAACTATTCTTTCATGGGTACCTTAGACAGGGCACCCAAGTTTCATTTTAGTTTGCAACAAAACCCTATTCTATCTGACTGCAGTTTTTCCTTTTCGAGTCGATTGTCAAAGAGTTCAGGTGGAAGAAGGGGGTGTGTGAGTAGTCCTTATGGTAGGTCGGAGGAAGAGGGGATGGAGCAGGGCCAGATCGGGAACAGACCAGGGGGACGGAAAATTTCAGGTAGGCGGGCCCACGACCGGGCTCAGAGGGTGGGGACTTTTCGGCACATGTTGATCATCGAGCAGGGGCATCAGGCCAGCCCTTTCCTTTCATTTTGTCGGAAACAGTGCCTCGTCCTGCGACTCCTTACTGTTGCGGTCTCGCCTTGGCCAATGTCGCAGATGTTCCACGATCTGCAGTCAGGCCGCGTGCTCCCACATCCGGTCTCTCTCTCCTCCGACAGTGGTACCCTTAAATGAGTTTGAAAAGACAGTCTTTAGAGAATTGGCAGAAGAAGGTAATCACATAAGTCTATTTCTCTCCCAACTCCAAGCAACTGGGGAAACATCCGTTACATTGGGGTTTACAACCAACGTATAAATAATTGATGATAGGTTTGCTGGATTCCCTACAACTTTCCTTCGTAACTATTTCTTTGGCGTTTGTTGGTATTACATTCATTGTCGTGGTACAAGGTCTGATACCTATTCATTGCATTTGTTTATTACAGTCACGTCAGTTCTTCTGGCAGAGACCCACTTTCCTAGTACGAGTCTTACAAAGCTATACCGTTCTTCAGGGCTTTGTATTTTACGAAAAAGTGCAACGTGCTATCACCATGGTCTGATGGGTATCTTTCTGAGGAATGAACATAGGCTAAACAATTTTCCATTATATCAATGCATCCTATCTTTCAGCTAAACATTTTACTTTCAACAGGGTTTACTGCAACAATTTCTTCGTTTCGATCTAATCTTAACTTCGCAAACATCATTCTACATAGTCTCTTACAACCTGGCTACTTCATTAAAAACCGGGGGGGGGGCTTGCGATAACTATTCAACTCATCCTTGGGGTGACCGGGGTCTTATGGAAAACAACTAGGAACATAGCAGACTGGGGTGAGGGACTATCGTCTTGCTTTGTGTCATAAGGGCGTTATCTAGCAGAAGGCTACAGTTCAGTTGGTAAGCGTTCAGGGACATTTCTCGAATTCTAAACTTTGTAGCTTGTTCATCAACAAATCATTTCTAGGAACAACGGCTGGCCTGTGTCAGCTGTAAGTCGACCCATCTCTTACAACCAGGGGTGAGCCACATTTTTCAAACTCTCGTCCGGGGCAGCTGATACAAAACTGGGGGCGTTCTGGGAAGACGGGGATGCTTCGATCACTTTTACTGTTTGGGCATTGAGACAATTCGGAACGGGGAAGGTCGCGTTACCGGAGGCATTTTTATCATAGAAGCCACTGACATGTAGTTCCCTTATTACGGGTCAGATTAGGGAACCTCAGTCGTCTTACCTGTCCTTTCCTTTTTGGCCAATCTAGGTTTCATCAATATTTAGCAGAAAGGAGAGGTAGTAACATGGTATCAATGTGATTTTATTTAAGACAAATTTGTGCAAATACTTGCGGTATTTGGAGCCAATTGGGTGGTGCACCAGGGATGGTGGTTCGCCAATTAGGTGCCAGTCGTTAGGAAGAGTGAGAGTGTGGAGGAGAGAGAGAGAGATATAGATAGAGAGAGAGAGAGAGAGAGAGAGAGAGAGAGAGAGAGGGAGAGAGAGAGAGAGAGAGGGAGAGAGAGAGAGAGAGATGTGCAACAATAGGCTAAACAGTACACGTGCGACATGGAGAGTGGCTGTGTACTAAGATAGGCTATTCAGCGCATTACACAACATGAGACATTACGGGTCTGTGTTAGAATTTAGAAAGCATGCAGTTTGGGACGGACGAGCATTAGGCCGGGTACAAAGGGACATGCGTTGAGTAAAAGGCACCATTGTGTCGCATTTCTCGCACTCTCGGTCCTTTGCCTAGTTAAGTCAATGCTTCAGTCGCATAGAAAACGTTTTCTCATAGTTTCAGACATACGTGACATGTGCTCATTCACGCAACACGGGTTAGGGGTGATCGCGTCTCATCATATCATACAACTATTGGCTCTTTCGTTACGAGAGTAGTTTGTGGGTGTCTTTAGGTGCCTTCGTGTGATTAGAGGAGCACTCACTTTGTTTATTTTTCTAAATAATACTAGATTTACTGTTTTATACTCAGTTAAACTCAAAGCGTGCAGCTAAGGTAGCACGTCTGCCCTATCACGTGCCAAAACTTAGACAACCTTATCTTAAGTGTAAATGACACTTAACCTCAGCGCACTGTTGCAACAGTGCGCTGAGGTTAAGTGTCATTTACACTTAAGATAAGGTTGTCTTTAGGTGCCACCTTGCAGCGTTAGTCCGCTTCATGTATCAGACATGGCGTGGCTTCAGATCTTCACTATACCCCAGTCGTGATTCCAATGTAACCTGTAGAGGGAGAAAAAGAGGGGAAGGGAGGGGGGACAACATTCGAGTATATCAAATGTACGGGCACGAAAGTCCTTTACTTACCACATACTCGTCTTATCTCCTCGGGATATAATCCCTGGGGTCTTGGTTTCTGAAGCCAGGGGGCGGGCAGTGTGGTAAGGATGGCGAGCGATAGGTTGTTCATGAGGGAGACGGTCCGAGTGTGACATTATAGGCCGTGTGTAGGGAAACGTTAAAAATCAGAGGCGCTTAGTGCGAGGTATCTAGTTTGTAGATGTATCTAGCTATCGGGATCCTTAAATCATTCCCAATGCTGTGATGTCCTAAGGCATATCAGCTCTTCGGCCAACCCTGTTCCCTAGTACCTTTGAGTACCATACCTTTATAACATTTTATCATTTACACCGCTTCACTTTACCCGTTCTCAGAAGTCGAGGTCCTTCTCCATGCGTTTGTTCCTGAGCCAGTCGCACATTTGGAGGCAGCGTATCGTGCCTTAGATTCGATCATCAATCCGGGGCTGAGCAACCATTTTCTAATAACCTTAAAAAGAGAACAAAACAGGGAGCACAGAAAACCCTCCCACTGATCCCACATTTACAAAAGTATGCGATACCTGTTCATAGTTTGAAAAACCTTTATTTGCACAATTTGATCAGCATGTAAATATGAGAGTGCAATCGTATTTGGCCGGACACGGCGATGGCTGAAGCGCGTACAGTAGGGGGGGGGGCTATTTTGCAGCATTAAAAACATTTTAAAAGGGTTTATTTAGTTATTTGCCGGAAACTAAAAACGTCTATCAATAGTTGAGGGATCAGGGGGCATTCATTTCATAGTCAGACTAGTTGCAATCAAATTTCCTAGATGCATACCGTGGGCGTGTGTCATAAGCGACGTTATGTATCAGTTACAATAATATCATAATAAATCGTACATTGAAACCAACATTTTAACGGGATCCTTTTACATGTTCGCCAAGTGAACCCTCCCCCTTTTTCGTCAAGTGTACAAAGGATCATATACATATCTCAGAACATCAAGTCTTATTAGCTAAAAACACCACGAGGTGTTCGTGAGTTCCTATTGACACCGGCGCCATTTTGGGCGAGGCCGGGTTAGTCCGGAAGTAGCATCAGGGACAAAATGTTTCCAACAACCGGCGGTTGGACCAGAGTCCCTTTCGGCAGTTCAAAAAGACTTGTGCTAACAGAAGGGGCAGGTAATGTGGACCGTCAATCAAAAAGGGGAGGGAGGCAAAATCTCCCCTACCGGGTCACGTTGAGGTTCAGCCGGAACTTGCTCGAATTTGTTAGCCCACAATGTTTCTGGATGGTTCAGACTGAAGCTGGCGCTGACACGTGAGCACCACCATCTTGTGGCTACGTCGTGGTCATTTCGTTAGCGATCAAGGCAGTTGTTCCCCACCGGAAGCCTGTAGGGGCCGAGGGCTCCTGGGACTTTGTAGAATCTTCAAGGCTGTGGGGATGCTGTCGGAGGTGGGGGCTCGTGCCCAGGTAGGCAAGCGTCCGAGTTACATTACTGGTCAAAGTTACTCTAGCGGCCTAGACCCGACTTCCAGGGGGCCCAGATGCCATTTTGAGACTCCGCAGTAGCCGCCCTTCGTCATGTCTGCAAGAGGGGATGAGACTTCTTGGGGCGAAAAATGGAACACCGTGCCGTAGGAGCAGGACATTCGGCTCGGGGCGCTAGGGTGCAGCTGTGGCGCCTCCACCTGGGGAGGCGAGGGAGGCTCGTTCGCGCCGCCTCCCTCTCCCAGTGCACCCCACGCCGTCCCTTTTCGCGGGTATACATGATGGCCACCCCACATCCCGTGCTCCACAAGTACACTTGAGGGCCATCATATGTCTCGTGCTCCGCAAGTATGGTTGCTGGCCATTCTATGTCCTGTGCTGCAAAAGTATGGTTGCTGGCCATTCTATGTCCCGTGCTGCGAAAGTATGTCCGTCGCCTGGCTGGAGGATTTCGGCGCCGGGCCGGGGCTGGGAAACCTCCTACCTGGGGAGGTGGGAGAGGCTCGTTCGCGCCGCCTCTCCCTCCCAGCCCACCCTGCACCAATTCTTCAGCGGAGGTATTTGTGATGGCCGGACCAGGAGATACGAGGGAGGGGGTCATCTGCATCCGCCCCCTCCCTACTCGTGGCCCGGGGGACGCCGCCCCAGGAAGAAGAGGATGGGAAGGCCATTACATGCCGGGCCCGTGGTGCCTCCTGGACATCCCACCGGCGACCTCTTCGATCGATGGCTGTCAGCAGGACCCCGCCCCACACGTGCTGTGTGTTTCACCTTCCGGATGGGCGTGACCGGTGACCTGCTGCATTTCGGGAACTTCCAGAGTGGGGGTAGGTATTTTTTTTTTAATTTTTTTATTGGGCGTGGTAGGAGGCGGGACAGGCATGCCTGGGTAATGGGGGGGTGGGGTGTCCACAAGAACAGTTTTCCTGAACGGGGGGGTTGTCTATGCAGGCCTGTAATTGCTTTTGTCCACAGAGTGGGGGGCAACAGAGAGTAATCGGCCCCATTGCACTCGAAGTTTGAGTTCATTAATGGAATGTATACTAATCTGTCCGAAACTACTCTGTGTGTTGTTCCTGTATGTTATCCGAATGGGTGGCTTTTGTGTTCGGGAACAGTAGCAGTAGTACGGGGTTCGTCACCGGGTAACCTAGAGCTTGCCTGGGTTTCCCGTCTTAGCGTTGTTCGACCTATGAGAACTCAAACATGTCGCTGAAATCTGTCTGGCGAAATCTGTGCCATCGGGCGTAATCAAACGTGGTGGTTCTATCCGGCCTGTCCGTGTCAGTCTGATTCATCTTTGTCTCACGCCTTTTCCCTTTCTGCCGGCCTGTTATTTCTGTCGGCCCTCTGCTCTTACCCGTGTTCAGTAGAGTCGGGCATTGGGCTTTCCAGTGCCCGGAATATTTACAAAAAGCACATTGATTTTGCCCTAAGTCTGTTCGTCCTGCGCGTAGTGTCGTGGGATTACGTTCGGGTCGTTGTGTCTTGGGGTTGTCCTGTCGGTATATCCCTTTACACCGTTCCCTTCCTGTGTTTACTCCTTGGTACCGTGTCGCCGCTATCCCTTCCTTTGGCCTACCAGATGCTTGGAAGGTTGTCTGTCGCGTTTCTTTACCTACTCTGACTTCGTCTCTTTTCTTTCGTTGCATTGCTTCTTTGCACCACATACCGAGACTGTCGAGCATAATAGGCGTTGTCTTACTACTACAAAGAGCTATTTCTAACGTTTCTATTTTATCAAGGTCGAAGGATCCTATCAGTGGCCATTGACTTTCTCGATCCTTTTTCGTATATTTATGCCACAGCTTGCTATAGGCTATAGCGATCAATCCATGCTTCATGAACATGTCCTTATTAGGGGTGCCTTCCAGTGGAGCCGGATGGTTCATCTCTAATAAGCGGTCCGGGCTAAACAGGCTACCAATCAGTGGGGAGAAGACAGGCATGACGGATCACAATGGGGACAAAAGTCAGCACTACCTATCTTATCACTGCGTGCAAAGACTAGACAGAATATTTCTATTCTATGTTATTTGCAGGCAGTGAATACCTCATGAACCAATATCGAACAGTCAATGTTCGGTCAATCAAACAATCAGTGGGGAGAATAAGTAGGCCCGCAAAGGTCTGCGTTACCTACCCTTTCACTATCTGCAAAGAGGGAACCTGTTCTTTCCTGTTTGCAGACAGAGAATCTCCAGAAAACAATCCGCGAACAGTAGTTCGGGTTCAAACAATTAATCAGTGTGGGAGAAAGATAGGCACGACGGCTGCGTTACCTATCCTTCACTGCTTGCAAAGAGAGAGCCTGTTGTTTCTCCGTTTGCAGACAGCGAATCTCCAAACAAATCAACAAAGAGTAATACTAGTATTTTCCAAACAATCAAACAATCATTGCGCAATTCGTCGTGTTTACACGACCTTACCCGGACCGCATGGACAGTTTCTTGTCTTCCGAATCCAGCGCCCGATCGTCCTCTTTTCTTCGTATTCCTCGCGGCACTCCTGATGGTTCCCAGTCAGGACCGTAGATCACTCGAGAGAGGTCTGTTCGGAACCGGTGAAGTTCGGATGATCGGCTGGCAGACGAGGGTCTATCGGACAGGTGCACTCCTGATCGTTGCAGTCGTTCACTCTGTCGTCAGGACCTCTCCCACTGGATCCACGAGTCGCTGATGGGCCCCACGTTTGGGACGCCAATTGTAAAAAGGTTTCTGAAGCAACCAATAAACAAAGATCCTTAAGTATTACCCGGCGGTGTCGCCTCTTTAACCCACAAAATATTAATCAATGAAGAGGCAGGCGCTGGAGACTGGAAGGCAGGAAACAAGGGTTTATTCTCTCCGGAGGAGAACACATCAGTTCGGACAGCAAGTATCGTCACGAGGTGCTCTAACTGCATCTCTGAGGCCTGGCCTCTTATACACAGGTTTATGGTCGGCAAACATTCTTTATTGTAATAAAGTCACTTTGAAGCATGAAAAGACATTCCCAGAACCTCCGCTTCAGGCCTGTTCCCACACATTTTCACAGCAAGAGTCCCCTCCCTACCCACAGGAGGAGATGGCTATCACACAGCTGGACATTCCGCCGATTCCCGGAATGCATGCGACTGATCAGATCTCATGGGGTGGGGGCTTTGATCAACTGTAACTCCTTTGAAGAGGGGTGATTCCTTACAGTAGGGGCAATAAACTGCATCCGCAGGGCTAGGTGATGGCCTGGGATCGAATCGGACAATCGGGCATGGAGGAAGGAGTTTATCAAAGGGTATGCAACCATGAAAGGGATGAAGGGAGGTGTCGGTCGGGCATGGGGTGTGATTCTCATGGAAGAGCAGCGCAGATGGGGAGGGTTTATGGCCCATGCATGAGAGAGCGGGGGTGACCAGTGCGTGGGGGGTGCTTGTGAGGGCGAAGAGCCGTGCTGGGGGTCAGTGGCGTGCAGAGGGTGGTTCTGACCAAGGTACCTAAAATGGCGGGTGTGCACGACAAAAAGTGTGGCATCGGGGGAAAAGGCAAGATGGCGCAGATAATGTTTACCAAACCGTATTAATTTTCCACATGCCGATGCCCTGTCCCAATTGAAATCAGGGAAGACACCAGGCTTCAATGGTTAAATTTAAATGTATTCACCTCCACATTGTTAAACTGACCTGGGATATTCTATATGATACCTGATCAGCAGGGGAATTCCTCCTTGACGTTCGACAGGTGCACAGTATCCTAATCCACAAACCAAGGAAATCCCCTGAGTGCTGCTCTTCATACAGGCTCATCTCACTTCTCAACATAGAGACGAACATTCTGGCAAAGGTAATACACATGATTATAGCACCAGAATAATCCAGATGTATCCCCCACAGATCCACCAGGGATAACCTGATGCACCTATATCAAGGAGTTCGCCCAACCCACCAGCGAGTCTACCGACATCCCTCCCTCACAAGACCTCTGCGACAAACTCAGCATCTTTTTCCACCACAAAATCAAGAGCATCTACGACAACTTCGACGAAGACAACCAGCACACTGAACCCTCACCAACCACCCCCGACACCCGGAAACCAGCGATTGATGACTGGACAGCCCTCACCACCGAAGACACACTGAAGACAATGATGTCAATCCACTCAGGGGCCCCCACGGACCCCTGCCCCCACCACATCTTCAACAGAGCCGCCAACACCATCGCACCCATGCTCCGCCTCGTTCCCCGACGACTGGAAACACGCCGAGGTCAACCCATCCTAAAGAAACCCTCAGCGGACCCCACCGACCTCAAAAACTACAGACCCATCTCCCTGCTCCCGTTCCCAGTGAAAGTCATCGAGAAAGCCATCAACAGCCAACTCGCCACATTCATTGAAGAACACAACATCCTCGACTCCTCCCAATCCGGCTTCAGAAAAAACCACAGTACGGAAACTGCCCTCCTCGCCGCAACAGACGACATCCGCACCTTACTGGACAAAGGAGAAACAGTAGCCCTCATCCTCCTCGACCTATCAGCGGCGTTCGACACAGTCTCCAACCGCACCCTAATATGCAGACTCTACGATGCAGGAATCCAGGACAAGGCCCTCGACTGGATCTACTCCTTCCCCTCCGGCAGGACGCAGCGGGTCCGACTCCCCCCTTTCCTCTCGGACCCCACACCTACCACCTGCTGAGTACCCCAGGGCTCCTCCCTCAGCCCGACGCTCTTCAACGTCTACATGGCTCCACTTGCCCCCATCGTCAGAACCTACGGACTCAACATCGTGCCATACGCAGACGACACCCAGCTCATCCTCTCCCTATCCAACGAGCCCAACACCGCCAGACGCAACTTTCGAGAAGGCATGGAAGTCGTCGACAAATGGATGAAAAACAGCTGCCTACAACTAAACACCAACAAAACAGAAGTACTCATCATGGGCCCAAACCCCGACGCCTGGAGCGACACCTGGTGGCCCACCGCCCTCGGAAACCCGCCAACCCCCACAGACCACGCACGCAACCTGGGAATCATCCTGGACTCCGAGCTCAAAATGGACCGCCAGATCAACTCTGTCTCATCTTCCTGCTTCCACACCCTCCGCCTCCTTCGTAAGACCTTCAAATGGATCCCCCTCGAACACCGAAAGACAGTCACTCACGCCCTGGTCACCAGCAGACTCGACTACGGCAACGCACTCTACGCCGGAATAAACAAAAACCTCATCCGCAAGCTACAGAACATCCAGAATGCCGCAGCAAGACTGGTCCTCAACCTGCCAAAACACTGCCACATCTCCCAGCACCTGCGCACACTCCACTGGCTCCCAATCGAGGCGAGAATCACCTTTAAGATGCTCACCCATGCACACAAGGCCCTCCACGGCACCGGACCAGCATACCTGAACAGCCGACTCAAATTCCACGCACCCCAAAGGACCCTACGAGCAGCCCAGCTTTCCTACGCCGTGGTCCCCCGCACCAGAAAGACCAGATCGGGAGGCCGCTCCTTCTCCTTCCTCGCGGCCAAAGCATGGAACGCCCTTCAGCTCCACCTCAGACAGACAACATCTCTCACCATCTTCGCAAGAAACCTCAAAACCTGGCTCTTCGACAGACCCCCTCCTTGATGGATTGGAACCTGCACCCTCCCCCACCCCTAGCGCCTTGAGACCCTTACAGGTGAGTAGTCGCGCTTTAACAAACTCCTGATTGATTGATTGATTTGTCTGCCTGTCACGCAAGGGGCATATATGGGAGCCAGCCACAATCCTGGAGCACGACACTGCTAAGGTATTTGGCTCCCTTGATTGGCCCTACATGCTGGCACTCTTTGAGTGAATGGGCTTTGGTCTCTTCTTACATGTTTGGGTGTGAGTGGTATACACCCGACCCGCTGCCGAGGGTGAGGGTAAATGGCATGCTGTCAGAAGAGTTCACGCTGGGTAACGGGGCGAGACAGGGATGCCCTCTTTCTCACCTCCTCTTTGCAAGGGCGTTGGAAGCCCTGGCCAATTGGATCTGGAGAGACGCCCTTGTCAGGAGTTTGCGCTTTGACCCCGACTGGGAAGATGGGATCTTGCTGTATGCAGATGGCATGCTCTTGTACCTCTCAGAACCATAGGACTCTATCGGTAGGATCCTAGAGATCTTTGAAGTCTTGGGTCAGTTTTCTGGACTACGCAACTACTGGGAAAAACCGTATTTTTTCCTGCTGGTGGGATGGCGACTGCGAGGGGGACAGAGATGTTCGATACCCATGGAAGAGGAGGAGTTTCACTACCTGGAGATCCTCATCCCTAAGGGCCAACAGCTTTTCTTTGATTCTAACCTAGGCAGAATCCTGGAGGAATATAAGCAAGAGGTGAGCCACTGGAGTAAGTTACCCATTTCCTTACTGAGCCATGCAGAAAAATCTATATTTTTCTTGTAAAGCCCTCACCCAATAGGTCCTGAAGAAGAGCCATAGGGGCAAGGCTCAAACATGTTGACCTATAGGATCGCAGGCACATTACCAACCTCACCTTCCTATCTACCCCCTAATTTTTTATCATACTGACTAGAGTCAGGAATAAAATACCTACTAGCCCAGGCATTTTTAATTTACACCGTAACTCGGCATCTTTCTCCACTCCTTCTCCCTCTTTTTTAAACACCTTCTTTATCATCATATAAACACAAGCAAGTGCTCTCACGTAGATCGTAGGTCGCAGCATGCCCAATCCGCAGCTCATCGGGATGGACCCAATGATGAAGCATGTCACCAAGGGGGTTACCCTGGTAAGTGAGGGTTTTACAAGACAAATATTGTTTTTTTCTGACACACAAGGGTTATTAAGTGTATAATGACTGTGTACTCTGTTTTTGATATAATACTTTTGATTAAGGAGGAAGAACCTGGGACAATCCTCTTCATCCCCCCTTTCTTTGTATATAATGGAGCTGAGCGACAAATGTACAAGGCCAGAGCATGGCCAAGTAAATTCACCAAGGTCTGGGGCAAGTGGCAGGGATTAATGGGAGACATTGATTAAGTAATTTACCCCAGGCACAATGGAACTGAATCAGATCAGAGAGACGGGGTGCGATGGTGGGATGGTGGTAGTGTCTGGAGACCGCGGAGCATCGGCCTGACACCCTGAGCCCATAGAGGGACTAAAGGAGACTATGTAAGACTCTGGAATGAAACAAATTGTCTTTTGATCTGGTTAGCCAGTGTCTTCCTGCAGGAGGTGGGGCAGACAGGGTATTATGATGTTGTCACTGTGTTTCTTTATGTGATGCCCGAATGAGAAATTGAATAAAAAGAGTTAAAAAAAATATACTCAACCCATTCCAAATAGCACAACAGTAAGGAAAGTGTTGGATTTTGGAGGCATTAGATTTACTATTCCCACTGGCACCAGGACAATAGTGGAGAAAGTGTTGGACATCAGAGTGGTTTAGTTTACTATTCCCACTCCAGTCTGTGCAACAGTAAGGAAAGCATTGGACTTCGGAGGGGTAAGATTTACTATTCCCACTCCGGCCAGTGCAACAGTAATGAAAGCATTGGACTTTGGAGGGGGTAAATTTACTATTCCCACTCCAGTCTGTGCAACAGTAGGGAAAGCATTAGACTTGTTAGTGGGTTAAATTAACTATTCCCACTATACTCTAATCCCTGCAACATAAGGGAAAGCATTAGACTTTGGAGGGGTATTGTGCAACTGTAGGGAAAGAGTTGAACTTAGGGCGGATAAGACTTACTATTCCCACTCCAGTCTGTGCAACAGAAGGAGTCAGAGTCAAAACCACTTTATTCGATTATTAAAAATCATAAAAGTATACTAAACAAATGTTTGTTTCTTTTAAAAATAGTATCAAAACATAAAATTCCATTAAAAACTGTTAAAAACGATTTCATGGTAAAAGTCAGTTAATCACTATTGGTAGACTTATATTGACTGGTATTCCATCTCCTGTTGTGCTGCCTGTCTGATCCTCCTACTCCTAATAGACGCGACAAGAAAGCTTGCAACACCAAACATGGTTACAGGGGGGAACATCCTTTACAACGCAACTTTTACCACACAGTGCCTTTACGATGCAACTTTTACAACGCAAACCATTACAACGCATTGCGCTGGGGGGCGCTCTAGGATAGGGAATAGGTTTAATTTACTATCCAACACCTTCCCTACTATCCACGGGGACTGGAGTTGGAATAGTAAATTAAACTATTCCCTATCCAGCGCCCCAAAGCACTATGCGTTGTAAAGGCATGCGTTGTAAAAACCGCGTTGTAAAGGCATGCGTGGTAAAATCATGCGTTGTAACGTCATACATCCGGTTACAGGGGATTCCATTAATTGTAAAAACAATAATACAGGTTTAGACTGTATGAATGCTTTCGCTTTCAGTACTGGAAAAATAAACCTTTTTCTAGCTTCATAATACAGAGGGCAAAAAAACATAAAATGCATGGTATCTCGGGGGGGGGGAAATCATCGCATTTACAAGGAGCCGCATCCTCAGGCCTACTCCATCCCTGTGGGTCACTTAATACCAAATGGATCTGGTTGAAACGAAATTTTGTCAGTAGCCATCTGTGAAAACGTATCGTAACGATGGAGAGGTACGATTGCATGGCTAGAGACGAAATGAGCAAGTAGTGGGCCCTAACTGTGAGTTTACTTAACTCTTCTGATTCCCGCTCTAGCTCGCTGAGCTTAATGAAATTTGTTTTAACCCATTTAAGATCAGCTTTACATAGACCTTCAGGATTGGAGAAAATCTCTGGGTGCCCCAGTTTCCTTGTTGTCATTTTAATATAGGACAGCCACTGGATTTTCCTCATTTTGTCTAAATTCATACAATCCTTCAGAATCTTGTGGTTCAGAGTAAGATTCGGATTCAACCAGGTTCTGATCCAAAACAGTATTGGGGCCATTTTTATTATATCTATAATATAGCCTATCCCCAACTCAAGGTGGACCGAAAGGGTCGCTGTCGATTGTGGAAGGCCGAGATGGGCACGTAGAAATTTATTTTCTTCTCTTTGAATGGAATCAGATTTAGTGTACCCCCATATTGCAGCCCCATACCTAGCAATTGATATGATTTTTGCTTTGTATATAGCTAGGATTGCTTTGCACGGCTTTCCCCCCAGTCTTTTAGCAAAACCTAATATTGCCGCTGAGGAGCTTCTCACAGCATTTACCTTAGTTGATTGTTGCGGTGCCCAAAGTCCTTTGTCGTCAAAAACAACACCCAGATAGGTGAACACTTTCACTCTTGAGATTGCTTCCTTGTTGCAATAAAAGGATTTATTGTTGTTTTTTCTACTGCCTAGTGACATAATATGCGATTTAGCATTATTGACCACAAGGTCCAGTGATTTCATAAAATCCCAGAATGAATCTAATAGTCTTTGTAAACCAAGCGGGGTCCGAGCCAATAAAACGGCATCGTCCGCGTATAGGAGTACAGGGATGGGCGTTCCTCCCATACGCGGAATATCTAGTGATGCCGTTAACAAGTTTTCTTCCAGGATGTTTATATATAAAGTAAATAACATAAGGACCAAGATGCCTCCTTGGCGCACCTCTCTACCTGATTTAAAACTTGCAGTACATTTCCCCTCCTGCGTCATCCTTATTGACGCTCTCAGGTCTCTGTGTAACTCGGCTAAAAAGTACACAAGGGGCCGGTCAAGTCCTAGGTCCAACAACATGGTCCACAGCCGCGATCTATTGACTAGATCGAAGGCCGTGGACAGGTCCATGAAACCCAGAAAAATTGAACCCTTAACAGCCTTCGTGTATTTAGATACAATAAGATGTAAATTAAGACATTGGTCCTCCGTCCCCCTCCCAGTTCTAAAGCCGTACTGGGCATTAGATAGAATGTCTTTCTCCGTAGCCCAGTCTGTTATTTTAGCTATAATAACCTGCCCTAAGGTTTTAATAGAGGAATCTAGTATAGATATTGGCCTATAACATCTGGGGTCTCCCCTTTGGCCCTTCTTAAACACAGGGATTATAATTGAACGGGACCATGATTTCGGGAACCCTGTGGCGGCCGATGTGTTAAAAACGTTTGTCAGTATTTTTGGCCAATATTTGGGATTAGCCTTGTACAAATCCAAAGGCACACCGTCAGGACCTGGCGCTTTACATCCTGCCATTCCCTCTATCACTTTCTCAACCTCCGCTATATTAAAGCTGATAGGTATCAATGGTGGATCAGAAATTGGTACCTCAAAGGTTTTCAGCTCAATATTGCTCCCATAGATTTTTTCAAAGTGGCTTAACCAGTCCGCCTCTGAGATGTTAACTTCTAATACAGAGTTCTGGGTACCAGTGAACAAAAGGATTGTTGACAATTGCCCAAAACTTGAAACTGTCTTTCATAGGTGCTTTTTCCATTAATGCTGCCCATGCATCTTGTTTAATTTCATTTTTCCGTGCCTGAACTATTAATGAGTACTCTTTCCTAAGCTGAGCTACTAGACTTTTATTCCTTGGTGTCTTGTTAAGAGCCTTTTTAAGTAGGTTGTGAGCTTTAGTGCATTTATGATCGAACCAGCCAAAGGCATAATTAGTTTTAACTCGGGTGTTAATTGTAAGTTCTTTAGCCACTTGCAGGCAGATAGCTTCGTATGAAGCTATTACATCCCCCCCATAATTGAGGGGGTCTGCACATGTATTTAGTTCCGAGCCAACCTTTATTGTAAAGGTGTGAAGAAAGTCTTCGGGGGTGACCTTACTCCATTTTAATCTCCTCCCTTGATCTTTAGCTTTTACATCAGCTGAAACTTGTCACAAAGCTGTTTTATTCAGGAGGGAAAGACCGTTATCCAATTCAATCACTACCGGATTGTGATCGCTAAAGGAAGAGGGTATAGCATTATAAAAAATAACTTGACTTAAAAGTCCTGGGGATAAAAATATGTAGTCTATTATAGATTCACAGTCCCTAGCTCTATACGTAGGAACACGGTTATTCTCGTCAGAAAACCCCACCTCAAACAGGTCATTGTTGGACAAAAGTGCCTCCAAAGCTTCCCCCTTGGAGCTATGTTCAAAATGTTGAGGGGTTGTAAAATCAGGGCCATCACTATCTCTGTATTGGCAATTTAGATTACATAAATGTACATTAAAATCACCCATCAGGATATAGTGAACAAAAGTGGTTTGGTTTTCCTTATAAGTTGTTAAGAAATTTGACAGCGAATGCAGATGCTCGTTTGGGGACTCCCCTTGCAATGAGTTATAACAGTTAATAAGAATTAGTTTGATATTGTTTGCCAAACTTACTTCTAATATTAGATAATTAGGGGATGTGCAGTCGACCTTTCCAACTCTTCCTGCTATGTTTACTGAAACCAGAAACATAAGTCCCCCTCTATCTTTCCCTGCTGACGAACTCAAGGCAGGTACATAGTAAGATGTAAAACCATTAATTCAGAAGTCACATTCATTGTCCCAAGTCTCTTGAAATGCAACAATATCGTACTGTTTCACAAAATTTTGCCAGACATTTTCATCCCTTTTGGACCGCAGGCCAGCAACATTCCAACTTAACATTTTTACCTTTTCCCCCACGCCCTCAGTGATGCTTGCACAATTAGGTTGGGTATTATTATAAGTCATTTTTACTTGTGCGGGTTCCATACATCCCAGGTCAGCCAATTTCTCCCCTTCCTGTCCCTCAGAGACCTCACGTCAGTCACACGCCTCTAGACCCGAGAGTAAATCAAATCTATTTTGTGTCACAACATTGGGCCCATCCCTACAATGATTTTCAACATTATAGAATTGTGATACTACAGGGGCCCGAGGCTCAGTAGGAGTAAATGGTCTAAATCTCCCTAGATTAGGAGGAGCTTTGATTAAATGTGTGTAAAAATAACCAAGTGGTCGCACACAAACACTGTTTAAATCGTAGACCAGGGAGGCTGCCCTTAACACAACTGTTGCAACATGTTGGGGGTGTTTAAAATTAACAATGATACAATCCCCGCTACATGTCTTTCTGGACGGGCCAATCCAGTTTGCCCTTCTGGTGGACAATATTTGATCAGAATATTTTATTAGGAAGACACATCTCCTATTCAACCATGACACTGTGTTATTTTTAGTGATTCATGTGATTCCTCCTGGAACTGAGCAGGGTGGTAATCAGGAGGCGGGACATTAGTTAGGACAACCACATGGGGTGCACAATCAGGGGGAAGATTTATGAAGCGACCTTTCTTTACCTGTCTAAATCCCGATGTGCCATCTGGTCCTGAGAAAGGTTGTTTGGTTGTACAGGTTATTGGTGTAGGATCAGGGGTTATTGGTGTAGGATCAGGGGAAGCAGTTTCAGTTACAGTTGTTTGCTGGCTTAGTTGCTGCAAGTTATCTTTACTATTTCCCTGCCCCACACCAGCAGGACCCTTAGCGACAGCCTTAACTCTTTCGACCGAGGCCAAGTGTGTTGCTAACAGACCTCCTAGCCTCTTTACTTCTGAGGTGACAGTATCCAATTTGAGCACTATGGGATTAATGATCTCTTCCATCTTAGCCTCTATCTTAGCTTCTATGGTGCAGACCAGTAATGCAAATTGCTCCGGGCTTATGTTAATACTGGCTGCACTATTTCCTTCCTGTGGGTCGGTTCCAGCAGCACGACCGTTTTGAACTAATTGGGAAGTTTCGACTCTTTTTTTGCTATACTTCCCCCCGTGTTTAATTTGTAATTTTCTACAGTTTCTCACTGGTCTAGGGGCTGGCAGGACCTCCTCTATTGCCTCAGTAGAAATATCAGGTAATTCCTCCTGCAGCTCAGAATGGACCTGCGCCTCAGGCGTTATGACCACCCGATTGCCCAAATCAAGAGTATCATCAGCTAGAAATTCCACCGGAGGGTTAGGAGTATCTTGGTGTAGAACAGGTGGGCTCCCTCGACCTAGTTTGGTATTAGATAATAGACCTAAGGCGAGCGATAAGAGTAATATACCCTAGTACCAAGGTTACAAGTATGTTAGCTAAAATAATACCTATGACAAATCCCTAACCAGGCTCAAAAGAAATGCAAAGTCTCACTTGGGCAAAAGAATCATGTATTGCAAAACCAAGGTCCGTTGCCCGGCCCGGCGTCCTCCGGCTCCCGACCGCCACAGATGGCCCGCCGTTTGCCCGGGCTTGGCCCAGCATCCGCCCATGCGTTCCCGCGTGGCGGGAGTCCGTTGGTGCCTATAAGGATGTGACGATGTTGGGGCAGAGCTATGGTGCTGGTGTCCTTTTCACAGCCCCCAAACGTTGCACCTGTGGTCCTAGGTGCAGCGTCTCCCGCGAAGCGGGAGGCGCGAACTGTAGATGAAGCCCCGGTAATGTGGGGGCGGAGCTACGGTGCTGATGTTGGCCCCGCGGTCTCCTCGGCCTCAGAGTCCTTTTCACAGCCCCCAAACGTTGCGCCTGTGGTCTTAGGCGAAGCGTCTCCCGCAAAGCGGGAGGCGCGAGCAGTAGATGAAGCCCCGGTAATGTGGGGTCGGAGCTACGGTGCTGGTGTTGGCCCCGCGGTGTCCTGGGCCTCAGAGTCCTTTTCACAGCCCCCAAACTTTGCGCCTGTGGTCCTAGGCGAAGGGTCTCCCGCAAAGCGGGAGGTGCGAGCAGTAGATTAAGCCCCGGTAATGTGGGGGCGGAGCTACGGTGCTGGTGTTGGCCCCACGGTCTCCTGGGCCTCAGAGTCCTTTTCACAGCCCCCAAACATTGCGCCTGTGGTCCTAGGCGAAGCGGGAGGCGCGAGCAGTAGATGAAGCCCCGGTAATGTGGGGGCGGAGCTACGGTGCTGGTGTTGGCCCCGCGGTCTCCTGGGCCTCAGAGTCCTTTTCACAGCCCTCAAACGTTGCGCCTGTGGTCCTAGGCAAAGGGAGTCATAGTGGATAACAAACTCACCATGGGGGATAGAGTGAATAAGGTAACTTCAGCATGTTTCATGGTCCTCAGATTTATCAAAAAACCAAGTTCTTCCTATCATCAGACAACCTAAGGACGATTGTCACTGCACTCATTATGTCCCGTCTGGACTATTGCAACAGCCTCTATCTTAATGTTCAGCATCAACATATGAACAAGTTGCAACTGGTCCAGAACGCGGCAGCGAGAATGCTGGCGGGAACCCCTAGGTTTGCTTTGGTTAAAGGAGAACTTAAAAAACTGCATTGGCTCCCAGTTTCACTTAGATCACGCTTCAAGGCACTTTGTGTAATCTTTAAGGCTGTTAATGAGATTGGCCGGGAGTTTCTTAAAACCAGACTTACATGGTATGTTCCAAGTAGAATCCTGCGTTCCTCTGGATCCAAACTAGTCCAAACCTCTACCTTTAAGAAAACTAATTGGGGAGGTAGAAGTTTATTCACTGTGCCTCCAAAGCTTGGAATGAATTTCCCTTCCATCTCAGAAATGCGCCAAACCTTGACTCTTTTCACAAGGGTTTGAAAACATGGTTCTTCTCCCACTAATCAGCTGATGCTCCCAGGTCACCAGTACTCAGCACCAGGACACCCCAGGGTAGCAGTGCGCTTTACAAGTACAAATAACATAACATAACATAGGTTGTCAGAATGTTTTGCATCAAACACAGAAGCACAATTTTTAAGGTGGGCCCTACGACATGTGCCTCTTCTCCAGGCTCCATTAGTCTTTCAGCCCCCTCTCCAGGGGGAGGATACCGCAAATGTGACCCATCTGGGGGAAGAGGTGTGTAAGCACACTGAATTCCCCGGATATTTTTTTGTTGTTGAAACTTCTAGAATCTGCAGGGTTTCACAAAACTCCTATTGCCCATTGCCAAAATAGGACTTACTTTGACAGGAAATGTTGATGTCTCAACATTGTGTTTTTAGGCCCTTGCTGTTGGGGGTGCTAGGCCCATCCACCCAAGTTAAGTACTATTTTTATCAGAAGGCTTGGCAGAACGCTGGATGATAGTAAATATGGGGCTCCTCACAGGTTCCAGAACTTTCTGTCACAGAAATGTGAAAAAATGTATGATTTTAGACAAAGTTTGAGGTTTACAAGGGCTTCTAGGTGGAACAAAAACCTGGTGAGAGTCATGCAAGTCATGACACCTTGGACTCCGCTGGGTGTTTAGCTTCCCGCAATGTACCGGTTTATTAAGTTTTCCTTGATGCTGACTGTGCCAGGGCCCAAATTCTGCAACCACTAACATTGCAGCAAAGGTTTGGTTTTTGGGTGGAAAATCTGATTTGTCCATGTTGCACTTTGCGCCTTTACCTATCACAGGCACTAGGTCCACCAACACAAGTGCGGTACCATTTTCATAGAGACACTTGGGAGAACGCTAGGCAATAGGAATTATGTGGCTTTCATCAGATTCCAGGGCTTTCTATCACAGAAATGTGAGGAAAATGTGTGTTTTTGGCAAAGTTTGAAATTTGCAAGGGCGTCTGAGTAGACAAAAACCTGATGAGAGCCACACGTCATGCCACCATGGACTCCCTCAGGTGTCTAGTTTTCAGATATGTATTGGTTTAGTATTTTTCCTTGGGTGCGAGCACAGCTAGGGCCCACATTCCACACCCACCAACATTGCAGAAAAGGGTTGGATTTTGGGTAGAAAATTTTGATATGTCATTTTTAAATTTTGAGCCTTTTCCTGTCAGGGGCCACCCACACAAGTGAGGTACAATTTTTATCTGGAGACTTAGGGTAAACCGGAGTGGTAGGAAACTTGTGGCTTTCTGCAGGTTCCAGAACTTGTCCTCACTGAAATCTGTCGAAAAATGTGTGTTTTTAAACACAGTTTGAGATTTGCAATGGCTACTCTGTAAGTAAATATAACGTGCTCGAACCACGCAGGTCACACCACCCTCGACACAGCCGGGTGTCTCAGAAATGTCTTGGTATGGTAGGTTTTCCTGGATGGCAACTGAGCTAGGGCCCAAAATGAGCAGCTACCCAAGTTGGGAAAAAAGCATGGATCCTGCTGGGTCTCCAGGACAAGTTTTGGAGCCTAGAAACATGAGTGAGGTACCATTTTTATCAGGAGGTATGTGGGAACCTAGAATAGTAGAAGATTTTCTAATACCAATTGGATTTCTCTGCCTTTGTGCCTTCCAAATGTAAGCCAGTGTTAAAAAAAGCATATTACAAAATGCCCTCTGAATTACATGCTAGTATGAGTACCCAAAAATCCAGAGAAGTACAAAATAACCACTGCTTCTTCATATTCATTTTTCACTCTTTATATTTTACCATATGAATGACTCTTTACTCTGTACAGAATGAAGAACCATTGCTAGCTGAAGCTCAATTTTTGGGTCTGTACCTAGGGTTCTTGGACAACCTACCAACTCTATATATTCTCTTAGCATGAATGGTCTAGCAGACTTAACAGGATTTATATACTTTTGTAAATCGGCCACCCTGACAAGAAGTTACAGATGAAAATGTCTGTTTTTTCCTACTCATTTTCAATATTTAGTTAGTTTCTTTGGTAAAACCGCGAGGGAGCTTCACAAATGACCCCTTGCTAAATTCAGAATGTCTATTTTTCAGGAAAGTATAGATTTCCAGGATCACCCATGGGTTTTACTACTGTTTCCATAGCAAGGTGGAACTCAGTTGAAAGCACAACAATTTGGAAAATGGGCTACCTCTTAGAAAAATACCATAACTGTGGTTAAAAATTGTTTGTCGACTGTGCTTTTTTCTGAAAGCTTGGAAAGGGGTCGTTTTAGCACATTTTCAATGAATGTCATTTTTTATGGGGAAAAATAGACATTTTCTTCTCTCCAAAAAACACTAAATGACACTATATTTTGGCTATTTTCACCGCCTACTCTTTGAGAATCCACAAACTCTGAGTGCCTTTAGCATCCCTTTAAAGCTGGGGGAAAAGTACGCAAGTTTGGCAATGAAAACTTTATGTGGAGAGAACGGTATGAAGACATAAGCACGAAGTATCACAAAAAGCTATAAAAAGGGCTCAGCACTGGGTTTAGAAAAGCCTCAGCAACGCCATATTTGTTTGCAGTCATATGGGCATAATAAACAGGAAGCAACATTCCTCACACCTTGGGCATTCTAAAGGTTAAAGAACCTTAGTATGTGGAAAATATGTTTTCGAGTACGCAAAATGCCCCGGCACCCAATATCTAGTGAACATCAGTCCACAGCAACAACAACAAAATAGGGTAATAAAGCAAAGTCCTTCAATGACGTAGCGGAATACAAAATGGACTCCGGACGGGGCTGGCCAGAGGCTGCAGCTTTCAGCCAAGTGTCAATTAAGCGTGCACGGCGGGGGATAATCCGCGTGGATGTTGTTTTACCCTGGAAAATGTTTTGCAACCATTTATGTTGTGGCTGTCATTGTTTTCAAAACATCTCTCCCCAAATTAATGGCTGCGAAAGAGGTACCGGTTCACCTGGCAAAGCAACCCTGGATAAAACGAACTTAAAGGGCATGCACGAAGCACGTTGCCAGGTATGGAACCTGCCCCCAGCATGCCAACACAAACCACAGCTGGCAATTAGCTGCACAGACACTTTGTATGTGCCCAGTACTTGACTTGCCAGGTCAAGAGGGTGCAAACATTAGTGTTTACAACCTTTTGACTGGTGAGGCAGGGCTGACCTGCTCCTGCAATGGTACTCGGTCTCTGCCCAATTCATTCGGTGCCAGGTGGAACTGTCTGTACCCTTTCCAGCTGGCATGCCAAGCACTGACCAAATCCGGCAACAAGCTGAGATGAGAGAAACACAACAAGTGCCCAGTGCTTACATTTCCATCTGGCGTATCAGCAGCGACCACATCCTCTAATAAGCTGTACAAATAAACACAACTACACTACAAATTAATGTGCCACTAACACTGCGTGGAAAGGAAAAGCACATTAATCACTGTTTGACCATGCGTGCTGCATGCTGTGATTTATAAAAGGTATTAAGACATAATTATTCATTCTTATTTCTTTGCCACTCTTCCAGTGGGGGATACAAACGAACAAATGTCGACCCAGATGGGATGGCTTCCAGAAATCTAAAGCTATCTGGTACTAATCTTTCCAGATGGAAGATCCAGCAGAAAATGATCCATCTCTTCCAATAATGTTGTAGCTATAACTATGCCTTAATTCCAGGGCCACTAGAATTATACGGCAGGGAAGGGCCCAATTTTGCAGCAGGGTTGATTGACTAAATAATGTGGCAAGTAAAGGCACGGTATGTGGCGTAATGCAGCACATTTTGAGATGGTGTTACCTCATGATTTACTCATTTACGGGGCAAAGGGCTCACCTAATTAGTCCCAGTTTGGCATCCAATTACAGCAATTAGTCAAATAAAGGTATCAACTTTTGCAAAGGCCCATCGACTGAGCGGCAGCATGTGTCATCGCGTTTTTAGTAACTTTTCCTCCGTTTGAGCTAGAAACAGATTTATTTTGTTAAAATCTGATGTGGCAAATACGCCAAATTCAAATTTTCGTGGAAAAAAACTGCAACCTCAAATTCCGGTTGCCTTGCTTATATCCTAAAAAAAATCACCCAAAACACTTTGATATAAAAATCAATATTTCTGTTTACCCTATCAAAGATACAATTTTATATTCCCAACCACCCCTCATAGCAAGCTAATGTTCAGCCGAGCTATTGTCTGCCTCTCTGTCACTCAAAACAGCTCAGTGTACTCAGGCCTGGACTGCACGCACCTCCACATGCTATCTCACAGTTCCCCAGTGACCTGCAGTCAATGGATTGCTGTCCAAACTGGGATGGGATGCCTTTATTCAGCCTTGAAACCGCCATTGGACCAGTTTTGGCCGCCATCCCTGTAAATGGCTGCTCGCACCCGCTAGAGGGGCTACCTACTCACATAACTAAAACAAGCGCTTGTTCTTCCAGATTGCAGCACACTGCCTGCTATGGTTCCCGCACATGCATGATGACGGCTTCATCCATGGTTGACCAGTGAAGGAGTGCGAGATTCGAGCTGGAGGTGCCCTCTGTCACCTTTTCTGATGAGGTAGGAGGAAGTGTGGGCTTCCATTTATATCTACAACAGCATCCCCAGCAATGGGTACTCTGGTCATCCGCAGCTGGACAACTCCTGCACGTCCGAGTGCATTCAGCTCCTGTCTGGCATTCCTCATACCAGCTGCAGCCTGTCTTATGGGAGAAGGAATTTGAGGTGGCACTGGGAGCAGTGGGAGGATGTCAACTGGGGAGGACGGCACGCAGTGCTCTGCACTTGAATTGAAATACGGCTTTTCATGATAGGGCACATTAATGAGGCATGTGCATGAATTGAAATCTGGATTATCATATCAGAGCACGGCAATGGTGCTGTACACATGTTATGTTATGTTATGTTATGTTATGTTATATTAATTTATTATGCGCACAGATACTCCAGCCAAGGAGCGTCCCGGCGCAGAGACAAGGTAGAACATAACACAACAGAAAAAATGGAAAAACATAAAAGCAGCTAAAACAGGAAAGTTTTTATAGCCCTCCGGAAAGTCAAGAGGTCCTCCAGCAGGCGAATTTCAACAGGAAGAGAGTTCCATGCTGACGCAGCTTTTACACTAAACGAGCGGCCTCCCATGCGACTGAGCCTGAATCTGGGGACTACAGCAAGGGCCAAGCCCTGGGAATGGAGGGTACGGGTGGGAACGTAAAAGGAGAGACAGCTAGATAAGATTTCCGGGCCTATACCTCTCAGAATCTTAAAGGCAAGGCACAGAACCTTAAAGAGGATGCGCTTCCTTACAGGGAGCCAGTGTAGGGAACGAAGGACATTTGCCACCGAGCTGAATCTGGGCAAGCCAACAATCGCCCTAGCCGCAGCATTCTGAACCCGCTGCAAACGGGTTAACTCGGCCTGGTTGGCCCCAGCCAGAAGAGAGCTAGCATAATCCAGGCGAGAGATGATAGTTGCCTGGATCACTAGCTGCCTGGTCGGGGCGTCAAAGAACTTGAGAACAGGTCTCAAGCCCCTTAGCAGTCCAAAACAACAGGCCGCAGTTTTTTTAGTGTGCCCTACAAAGGAAAGGCCCGCATCCAGCCAGACCCCCAGGTTTTTCACCTCCGGTACAGGGGTCGGAGTGGGTCCCAGCTCTGAAGGCCACCATTGGTCACCCCACATCTCCACTCCCTTACCGACAACCATCACCTCCGTTTTTGTGGCATTTAGCTGGAGACAGTTGCCTGTCAACCAGCTGGCCACCGCCTTCAGTCCAGACTGAAACCTAGGGGCCTCAATCTCCGCGTCCCCGCTGAGAGTAACCGCCAGCTGTGTGTCGTCGGCATATGAGACCAAAGTTAGGCCCCACTGCCTAGCGACATCAGCCAGCGGTCTCACGTAAAGATTGAACAACATGGGACTCAGCGAGGACCCTTGCGGAACCCCCATGGCCAGCGGTTGGAAATTGGACTTGAAGGGAGGGATGGCAACACAGAAGGAGCGGTCATCTAGAAAGGAGCAGAACCATTGCAACGCCTGACCGCCAATGCCAGTCTCCTCAAGCCGATGCAGGAGGATGCTGTGGTCTACCGTGTCAAAGGCGGCGCTAAGGTCTAACAATATAAGCGCCGCCGTTTGACCAGCATCCAACCTTGCACGGAGATGTTCCACCATCACAAGTAACGCGGTCTCCGTGCTGTGACCAGCACGGAAGCCGTTTTGTGTGGGGTCGAGGGCATTGGTCCGTACAAGATGTTCAGACAGGGCCAGATTGACATGGGCCTCTGTGATCTTAGCTGGCCAGGGTAGCAACGAAATGGGGCGATAACTTTCAGGCTTGGACGGGTCCAGGGAGGGCTTTTTGATAATTGGGGACACCACAGCTTGCTTCCACTTAGCTGGAACTACTCCCGTTTCCAAGGAAAGGTTAACAAGGGAACATACAACTGAACGTCCCATAAAAGCCTGATCTCGAAAGAGAGCAGGCCTTACTGGATCAGATGGGGATCCAGATTTGACTTGCAACGCAAGTTTATCAAACCCGTCCAAGGTAAGGGGGGGGAAGACAAGCAGAGTAGTCTGATGGGGAGTCCCACTGGTGCTTTCCCGACCGGACCCTATGCTAGGGAATGTCCGATAAATAGCTTGGACTTTCCCCAGGAAATAAGAAGCAAGGGATTCACAGTGGGAAAGGGAACTTACGGTCGTAGAGGTAGTCCGCTTTGCCATGAGATCTTTTACGGCCTTAAAAATGGCTTTTGACGGATTAGTACTGTTCCGGAATTCTGCGGCATAAAAAGCCGCTCGAGCTCGACAGATAGCCCGATGGTAGAGCTTAACGGACCTGGCATATTCAGCTTTTAAATCAGCCCCATAGGTCTTCCTCCAGGCCCTCTCAGCCCGTCTACAGGCACCCTTCAGGGCACGAAGGGCGCCATCGTACCAGGGACTCGACTCTCTAGAGTTGATTTTAGTCGATACAATGGGTATCAGAGAGTCCAAGGCCCTAGTGATCCAGGAACAAAAGAGGTCATACCCCTTTTCTACATCCGTCAATGGACCCAGCGGCTCCTCTAGTAGAAGAAGATGAAAATCTTCTAACCTAAGTTTCTTCCAGGCCCTCTTCTGTACCCGCCTAGCCGAGGAGATGGAGGGGGTGGCTGAGACAGGGCAAAGAATGGACACCAAGAAGTGGTCTGTCCATTCCACCGGTAAGATAGAGGTGATTTTAGTCCCCGACAGATTGGTAAACAAGGGATCTAAAATATGCCCCCCCGAATGGGTAGGCTGGGAGACCTTCTGGGGAAGTTGGAAGGCCTCTAGGTCAGAGGAGATGGAGCGCACTGTCAGGCCTGAGAGGGTGTCGAAATGCAGATTCAAATCACCCATGATGGAGAAGTTGGCACAGTCTGCGACCAAAGGGCCAACAATGTCGGGGAAAGCATTTCTAAACACCACATCGCTGCCGGGCGGACGATAAACGACCATCCCGGAAAGCGTAAACTCAGGGCTGACAGAGACCTTGAACAAGGCACTTTCACACCCAGGGATATTTAGGGCACTCCAGACACAGGAATAAGTGGACCTTACTACTAAAGCTATACCCCCACCTCTGGACAATCTATTCAAGGTGTACATAGAATAGCCGGGTGGGCAGGCTAGATTTGAAATAGCAGTATCCGCATCCTGAAGCCAGGTTTCAGTCATGGCAAATATGTCCGGAGCTTCCTCCTCAATAAGGTCAAAGATGTTCTGATAATGTTTCAGCGCTGACCTGACATTCAGGTTCAGGATCCGCAAGGAGGAAGGGAAATCTGTAATGCGGCGGGTCGCCGGGGAGTTAATTCTAGGGAGAGGACTCGGAGAGTCAAAAGCCCACCCATTACAAGGGCAATGGTACGGGCCTCGCAATGGATGTACCGGTGGAAGGGTACAACCACGGCTTACCTGACCGATAGCAAACAGGCACTCCCGCGAATATGTCAGCATGGCGGCACTAAGATGGAATACTAGTCGTTAACCAGAATCCCGCGACGTCCAGCGCGTCCTTAGCGCGGACGGGCGCAGACAGGCAGGACTCTGGCACGACTCCGGCCACGCGAGGACACGCCCGCTGCGCGATCCCGCTGCGCTAGGGGAGGAGCTTTAAATAGGTGTTCCCAGGCGGCTCATGCGCACTAAAGCGCTGGTAGGTAGAGACGCCTCAATCCACTCACCCCACTCCAAGATGGCGGCCAAAATCGAACAGGGCACCCACCCCAGAACCAGACCCGCCCAAACATCCATCTTATGTAGGGCTTAGTGTGGCAATTCAGCAGTCAATCAATCAATCACTGCATTTCTAAAGTGCGCTACATACCGGTGACGGTCTCAAGGCGCTGGGAGGGGGGGGGGGGGTAGGGGGGGGGTAGCCGCTACTGATCGAAGAGCCAGGTCTTGAGAAGTCTTCTGAAAGCCAGCAGGTCCTCAGTCTGTCGTAGGTTGGTAGGGAGAGTGTTTCAGGTCTTGGCGGCGAGGTAGGAGAAGGATCTGCCGTCGCCGGTGGTTTTCCAGATACGGGGAACTGTGGCAAGGGCGAGGTTGGCTGAGCTGAGGTTTTGGGTGGGGGTGTGGAAGCTGAGTCGGTTGTTGAGGTATGTAGGTCCGGTGTTGTGTAATGCTTGGTGTGCGTGGATGAGGAGTTTGAAGGTGATCCTCTTGTCGACGGGGAGCCAGTGTAGGCCTCTCAGATGGGGTGTGATGTGGCTGCGTCGGGGGACGTTGAAGATCAGTCCTGCCGAGGCGTTCTGGATTCGTTGTAGTCGTCTCAGGGGCTTGGTTGTTGTTACTGATTAGAGTGCGTTCCCGTAGTCGAGTCTGCTGGTGATGAGGGCCTGGGTGACGGTTTTTCTTGTGTCGGGGGGATCCATTTGAAGATCCTGCGGAGCATTCGGAGGGTGTTGAAGCAGGACACAGAGATGGCGTTGATTTGCCTGGTCATGGAGAGGGAGGAGTCGAGGATGACCCCCAGGTTGCGTGCGTGGTCTGTGGGTTCTGGGGCTGTGCCTAGCGATGTGGGCCACCAAGAGTCGCCCCAGACTGATGGGGTGGGTCAGAGAATGAGGACCTCTGTCTTGTCTGAATTCAGCTTCAGTCTGCTGTCCTTCATCCAGTCAGCTACGGCCTTCATTCCTCTGTGGAGGTTTGCTTTGGTGGTTTGGGGGTCTTCGGTGAGGGATATGATCAGCTGGGTGTCGTTGGCGTAGGAGAGGATGTTGAGGTTATGTTGTTGTGCGACGTGGGTGAGCGGTGCCATGTAGATATTGAACAGCGTCGGGCTGAGGGAGGAGGTGTTTTTTGAGCGGAAGGGTGGGAGGCGGACGCTCTGGGTTCTGGCAGAGAGGAAGGATGTGGTCCAGGCCAGGGCCTTCTCTTGAATTCCGGCGTCATGGAGGCGTGCTGATAGGGTGCAGTGGCAGACTGTGTCAAAGGCTGCTGATAGGTCCAGGAAGATGAGGGTGGCTGTATCTCCTTTGTCCATCAGGATCCTGATGTCGTCAGTGGCGGTGATGAGGGCAGTCTCGGTGCTGTGGTTGCTGCGAAAACCGGATTGGGAAGGGTTCCAGGATGTTGTTGTCTTCGAGGTAGCGGGTTAGCTGTTTGTTGACAATCTTCTCTGGCACTTTTGCTGGGATCAGGAGCAGGGAGATGGGCCGGGAGTTCTTGAGGTCTTGAGAAGGGCGTTGATCTCGGCGTGCTTCCAGCTTTCCGGGAAAGTTGCTGTCTCGAAGGAACTGTTGATTGTTTTCCGGAGGTAGGGCACGATGGTTGTGCTGGCTTTGTTGAAGACGTGTTGAGGGCAGGGGTCAGATGGGGATCCGGAGTGGATGGAGTTCATTGTTTTGATGGTGTCTTCGTCGTTGACGTAGGACCAGGCGGTCAGGCAGCTAGTGTGGGTGGTGGTTGCAGGGGTGGTGGACTCGGTGGTGGGTGCGGGGGTGTAGGAGTTGAAGCTGTCATGGATGTCAGTGATCTTGCGGTGAAAGAAGGTGGCCAGGGAGTCGCACAGGTCTTGTGATGGTGGGATGTCGTTGGTGTTGGAGCTGAAGTTGGTTAGTTCTTTCACAATGCTGAAGAGCTCTTTGGTGTTGTGTGCATTGTTGTCTAAGCGGTCCTTGAAGGCAGTCCTCTTGGTGGTCCTGATGAGTTGGTGGTGTCTGCGGATGGCGCTCTTGTGGGCTGTGTGGCTGTCTGGTGTTCGGTCGTGGAGCCATTTCTTCTCCAGCTTCCGACAGGTGCGCTTGGAGATCCGGAGGTCTTGCGTGAACCAGGCGGCTTTCTTGTTGATGTGGTTGGTTGTGGAGGTCTTGAGCGGGGCGAGGGTGTTGGCGCAGTCGTTGATCCACAGTTTGAGGTTAGTCACGGCGGTGTCTGGATCGGTGGGGTCGGCGGGTGGTGTCAGGGTGAGGGTGGTAGTCAGTTGGTCCTTGGTGACCTTGCCCCAGCAGCGGCGTGGTAGCTGTTGGGTGCGGTGGTGTGCGGTGGGTTTCCTGAAGGTGAAGTGGACGCATCTGTGGTCGGTCCAGTGGGGTTCGGTGGTGTGGTTGAAGGAGACATGGGGGCTTGTGGAGAAGATGGGGTCCAGCGTGTGTCCAGCGGTGTGGGTGGGTGTTGTCACAAGCTGTTTGAGTCTGAGGTTGGCGAGGATGTTCGATCAGGGCGATGGAGTTGGCGTCGTTGTTGTTCTCGAGGTGTAAGTTCAGGTCCTCGAGGAGGATGTAGTCCATGGAGGCGAGGGCATAGGTGCTGACGAGGTCGGCGATGGTGTCGCTGAACTGTGGTCGTGGTCCGGGTGGTCTGTAGACGAGTGTTCCTTTGAGGGTGGTGTTGGGGTCGGTGTGGATCTGTAAGTGCATGTGCTCGGCGGTGGTTAGGGTGTCATCGGTGTTGGTCGAGACTCTGAGGGTGTCCTTGTGGATGATGGCGATTCCCTTTCCCACTCCGTTAGTGCGGTCTCTGCGGGAGATCTTGTAGCCCTGTGGGATGGCTATGGCGATGTCTGGTACTGAGGTGCCATTCAGCCAGGTCTCCATCATGAAGCCGACTTCGGGGGCGGTAGAGTCTAGGAGGTCTCAGAGTTCGATGGTGTGCTTGCGAGCAGAGCGGGTGTTAAGGAGGATGCAGCGGAGGTGGTTGGGTTCTCTGGTTGGTGGTTTGGTGGGCTGGATGCTGGTGAATCTGCAGTTCCGGCAGGCGAAGGGCCCTTGGGTGCGCTTCGGGGTAGCCCAGTAGCAGGGGTGGTCTCGTCCGGTGTTGAGTGCGTGGAGGGTGCTGGAGTCGTAGTGCAGTCTGGCGTTGCGGGGGACATGCGGTCATGGGATTCTGGTGCTGGGCGCAGTCCAGTCGCGGATGGGCGCAGACAGGCTTGCCTTTGGCGCACCAGTGGCGCGCGTCCGCTGCGCTTCCGCGCAGCTACCTCCATAAGAGGCCAAGTGGGAGGGAGGAGCAGCTGGGAGGCGGGTGCGGGGCGGCCAATGGGCGAGGGCATGGGAGACAGAAGGCAAAAGGGGGCGGGCCACAGGAGAGCAGGGCAGGAAGCGGGGTCGGGGGGGCACAGAGGGCAGTGGCGCAAAAGGGAGCGCCTAGCAGAGAGACAAAATGGTAGACAGAAAGCAAACTGCAAAATGCAAAAATGCAAACAATAAATTACAAGAGACAATTAGAGCAAAAGAGATTAGCAGTACAACCAACAGTCACCAGGGGCGGTGAACCCTCTGCAGCAGCGGGAGTGAGACACGGGCACCCAGGAGTAGCCGTGCGGCGTGGGGAGCGACCCGAGGTCAGGTCACACTCACTGCAGCGCGGCAACCTCCATAAGAGGCCAAGTGGGAGGGAGGAGCAGCTGGGAGGCGGGAGCGGGGCGGCCAATGGGCGAGGGCACGGGAGACAGAAGGTAAAAGGGGGCAGGGCCACAGGGGAGCAGCGGCGGGAAGCGGGGGTGGGGGGGCACAGAGGGCAATGGCGCAAAAGGGAGCGCCTAGCAGAGAGACAAAATGAGAGACAGAAAGCAAACTGCAAAATCCCAAAATACAAACAATAAGTTACAAGAGACAATTTGGGCGAAAAAAGATTAGCAGTACAACCAACAGTCACCAGGAGTGGCGAACCCTCGCCGGGAGGAGCCGTGCGGTTTGGGGAGCGACCCGAGGTCAGTTCATCACTATATCCTCACATAGCACCTTGTTTTTTTCCAAGGAGAGAACTAGATGCTACTGGGTGTTCAGGGTGAGCTGGCCTCCAAACCTTTCAGGCACACACAAAAAGAAGCTACTCTGAATGATTAGTCATTGAAAATGCGACTAAATCCTTACAAAGCACTGAGCACTAAGTCAGGAGCGTTCAAGTTCTGCGAGGAGTTTGTGAGTATTCAGAAATAAAGTGGCACACAACAGGTAGTGGTTGAGTCAAAAGAAATGTTAGTTGTGGTTGGTGCAACTGGGTCAGAGAGAACCCTAAACTCTGAAAACAAGGGTGGAGGAATTCCTGCCTTGTAGTTAATTGTAAGCAAGGTCCGATGCACACAACAAGTATGTGTGATATGATTAATCACAAACAAGTAGCAAGGATGGAGTCGCACAAATGTGTTCTTTTTGTGTCGGTTTATTGGAATGCATATAGTTGGAACATGAAACCACCCGACACGTGTTTCGTCAAGAAGGGTGATAACCCGTGACTCTTCAGGGCTGTTAACGGGTCGTGAAGGGAGGGGTCGGGGGACCCGTGATAATTCCAACCCGGTCCTGGTCGGGTTTGTCACAACAAGAGATCACACTCCAAGGTGCGTGTTGTGTGTCAAAAACAAGATTGTCGAAATAATCCAAAAGACTGCGCAAGCGGCGTGTAATGCCGTCTCTGGTCGCAGCAGTGTTTTTAGAACTTGGTTTGCAGGAGCTGAGGGCATCGTCGGTAGCGGTTTCCGCCGGGTACCTTGACCTTGGTCTTCTCCGTACCCGGCGAAAACCTTGCCTGAGAGGTCGGCGGTGTGCACCCACATCCTGTTGTCTATTTAAAGTACTCCTGTGAGTCATTGAGCTGACGAGCTCGTGGATGAGTCACCTGCGCACCAGTGAGAGGTACCGGACCTGAAATAATGTTCGGCAGCCTACTCAGCAAACCCCAAAATACAAGACTATATTCTCTACTGATGACGATTAATAAACCAGAAACACATGTCTAAAGATCAGCACTATCTGCGTCAACCTTGGCGAAATACTCGAAAATATCGGAGCAAGCTACAAGAGACTGCATTTCCCAGAATGCCAAGGGCAAACCTTGCCTGAAAGGTCAGCGGTGTGCTCCCACATCCTGTTGTCTATTTAGAGTCAACATTTTTATTCTGTGGAAAAGCACCTTGGTACACAGCCCAGCTGCCTACATCAACTTGCCAGCAGGGCGCAGCTACATAGGTTCAACACAGAGTCTGGGCCTACACCCCGGAGGGTGACCCCGCATCACATCCCACACTCACGAGCGAGCCCGCCTATGCAATGATCTCCACTTATATATTAACACGAACACAAGAAATCAATAGAAAGAAGAAAGCAAAACCCCACCTCCCAAACTCCTTCTTCCAACCGCTCTCCAACCCCCAACCCGCTCCGCATCAGCTCCCTCCACAATTCATCACCACCAAGTACCCCAAGGGTCATCAGGCAGCCCTCAATCCTCTGCAGTGCCCCCCTTTGGCTCCTAAGGAATAAGTTGCAAGATCTGAAGATATTTCGGGCATGTCAACACCCGGAGATCTTTAGCAAGGATCTTTAAGAACAGACCCCAAAGCTGCGCATACTCAGAACCCTTCCCATCCATGTCCAATGAGAGCCTTTCCATGGCTAAGATGTGCCAAAGCCTTTGAATCCAGTCCCTGGTGTCAGGCAGGACTGAGGAGCCCCACTGCGCTAAGAGGACCTGCCTTGCCACTAATAAGGCTAACGCTATCTACCCTTCAGCGAGCGCAGGGGAAAGAACTTCGGGTGTGGAAGCCCCAGCAGAACATGCTCAGACGCCCGTGGGAGTGTGATCTGAAATGCAACATCTAGCTCATCCAACACCAATTTCCAATAGCGCTCCAACTTCAGACAGCGCCATAGCAAGTGTACCAAAGTCCCGGACAGGCCGCAGCCCGTCCAGCAAAGGATAGATTTCACCCCATCCCACTCCTTTATGCGCGCCGGGGTATAGTACCAATAGGATGCAACTTTATATCTTTCTTACCTGCTGACATCTTGGTCGGCGCCTCGTTCCACCGCGGCAAGTGCCGTTTGTAGTGGAGGGCGTTCACGACCTGGGCACGCCCCCTGAGGGTGTCTACATTGCCAGAGACGGGGTTGATGCCTATTTAGGGAACTCTGCATTTTCCCGCGCAGCAGATGCGCTTGTTTACGAGGCGAAGAGGTGCTGCCGGTGAAGAGTGTGTGTGTTGCCTGGCAAAGACCTTTTTAAAATATTGTTTTTAAGACTATCACTGTAACATCTTGTATTTCACTCGGTTTCTTACCTGCTGACATCTTGGTCGGCGCCTCGTTCCACCGCGGCAAGTGCCGTTTGTAGTGGAGGGCGTTCACGACCTGGGCACGCCCCCTGAGGGTGTCTACATCGCCAGAGGCGGGGTTGATGCCTATTTAGGGAACTCTGCATTTTCCCGCGCAGCGGACGCGCGCGGCGGGCAGTCGGCGGGTCGCCGAAGGCGAGCCCGTCATCGCCCGTCCGCTCTGGTCCGTTGCCAGTGGCCAGGATTCCTGATTGTTTAGTCTGCTGCCATGGCCCCGTTTGCTCGTGAGGAGCTATTTGCTCTCCGATGTCAAACGGCCTGTGCGGTCCATTCTTGGCACCCTGGCTCACACCATTTGCGGTGTGACCATTGCAGCTTTGAGGCCACGGAGGCTGTCCCTAGTCCACCAGTCTCTGTTGTTGAGGAAAAAACTACTGCGAGCCTACAGATCCTAAGCCTCAATTGTAGGTCCCTTGTTAAACACCATGAGGATATCCATGAGCTTCTTATGGATTACTCTCCTGCTTTGCTGGTTTTAACAGAGACGTGGCTAACTAGTGACGCATTGGCTATCCCAGCTTTAGCCCTTTCCTCCAACTACCTCATTCAAACTCAGAATAGAGCTAAGGGTAGGGGAGGGGGATTGGCGGTGATTTTTAAAGCCATCTATTCCTGCACTCTTACCCCTGCAAAGATAGCCAACTGTGAAAGCGCTCTTTTTAAGTTAAAAGTCTCTGACACCTTTACTTTTACTGGGCTGGTGATTTACCGCCCTCCTGGATCAGCGAGTGCTTTCCAGGAGTCGCTGGTTTTAAACGTCTCTGCTCTTATTATGCAGTCAGCTAACTTTAGTATACTGGGGGATCTCAACTACCATTTGGAGTCATGTAGTTCCCCGGCCATACTTAAGTTTCTGGGGGATTTGGAAGCCTGCCAACTATGTCAACTGGTTGTAGGATCTTCCCACTTAGCAGGTCACTTATTGGACCGGGTGTTCTCAAACATCCAGGGAATTTCAGTCTCCACCCCAGTCCTCTTAGCTGGACGGACCATTTCCTGGTACAGATCTCTAATAAGATTCCAGCCAGCATTGGGGAAAAGCCTCCTCCCCCTCTTTGGAGACGAGCATGGCAAAAACTTGATGGGGCTCTGTTTGAGGCTAGACTAATAAACTCCCGGCCAGATTGGCCTGTTAACTTGGATGAGGCGGATCTAGTCTATAGAGAATGGATCAATGAGTCCTTGGATTATTTTATACCTAGGAAAATGTCTAGACCCAAACGCAAACAGTCCCACTTATGGTACAGTGAGGCACTCTCAATCAAAAAAAAGCAGTGCAAGGTACTTGAACGTATCTGGAGGCGATCGTATGACTCTGTTGCCAAATCCAATTTTAGAAGTGCCACTAAAGCCTATCATAGGCTTATAAAAAAGACCAATGCTAGCTATTACACTGATCTGATCAATGCCAGCACTAATCGCGCTAAAACTATCTTCGCGCTAGTAAAGGAGCTTACTAAACCACCTGTCGGGACTAATAACATCATAGTGTCTGACTTACAATGTGAAAATCTGGCTCACTTTTTTATCCACAGAGTTCAAGGGATCTATAATACATTCAATTCTGGAGGCCCGTCTATGACTTATAGATCTGTTACAGATCCACCAGATCTTCCTTATTCCCTCGTAACTTTCCCACACATCTCTCAGACAGATATGGAACTCCTAACTTTAAGAATCAAATCGGGGTCCCCGGAAGATCCTGTCAAACCAGAGATGTTTAGATTGTGTCAGAACTCCATCATGACGGAAGGGCGGGAACTGATTAACAAATCTCTGCAGTCAGCCACGATCCCGAAATCGTGGAAGCACGCCAAGGTGATCCCCTTGCTAAAAAAAACCACCCTGGACTCTTCCAAGCCAGAAAGCTTCCGGCCTATCTCCTTGCTTCCGTACTTGGCCAAAGTTACGGAGGCTCATGTAAATTCCATCTTGACGGGTTTCTTGGAGACTAACGGGATCTTGGAGGAGTCTCAGAATGGATTCCGTGCCAAACATAGCACGGAGTCTGCTTTACTAGCAGTTATGGAACATCTAAGGGTGGCACAGGACATGGGCAGCACCTCAGCTGTGGTGCTGCTGGATTTGAGCGCGGCGTTTGACACCGTTTCCCATGGGATCCTGCTTAGGAGACTGTGGGAGATAGGTGTCAGAGATGAAGCTCTGGACTGGTTCGTGTCATTTCTATCTGACCGTTCCTTCCAGGTTCACGCTCCCCCTTACTCATCCAGCAGTTATCCATTAGGCTGCGGTGTCCCACAGGGCTCTGCCCTCAGCCCCACGCTGTTTAATGTGTATGTCCGCCCCTTGGCCATAATGGCCAGGGAACGTAACATCAAATTAATATCCTATGCGGATGATACGCAACTGATTTTTACCTTTTCTAATAACACCGAGGGAGATCAAGCCAAATTTCAAGAGGACATTTTGGCCATTTCCAGCTGGCTAACAGAGAACTGCCTTCAGCTAAATTCATCTAAGACTGAAGTCCTCCTTATTGGCACTGATACTCAAAAGTGGGATGAGCGGTGGTGGCCCCCTACATTGGGCCCCCCTCCCACGCCCAAGAGAGAAGTTAAAAATCTGGGCGTGATTCTAGATGACGCACTCACCCTGGATTCCCACGCAAAAAGAGTCGCTGGTACTTGTTATGGTTGCCTGCGCTCTCTGAAACCTATCCCCGGCTTCTTTGAACCTTCCATCCGTCAGACAATTGTCCAAGCTATGGTCTTATCCCATCTAGACTATTGTAATGTTCTTATGCTTGGGTCCAATCTGACAGTCGTTAATAGACTACAAAGAGCCCAGAACGCTGCAGCACGTACTTTGTTCGGTCTGCCAAAACGCTGCCATACTTCTCAGGTCTTACGTAGACTCCATTGGCTGCCCGGTAAACAGCGCATTCAATTTAAAGCCTTGTGTATTATTCACAGAATGTTGCATTGTTTAGGTCCCCAAATCTTGCAAGGAATTTGTTCCTTTTATGTCCCGCCACGTGCCCTCCGCTCTGCAGATCTTTCCCTTGCCTGTACCATCAAGATCCGGAAGTGCAGAGCTGGAGGCCGATCTTTTAAGTTCCTGGCTCCAAAACTCTGGAACTCTATCCCTCTGGATGTGCGCTCCATCACTAATCACCTTCAGTTTCGAAAACATGCTAAAACTTGGCTGTTTTCTTCTATCTAGGGCTCCTTTTGAGCAGGTACTCTATCTTATCCCTCTGGATGTTATGTAATTGGGCTTGTCTGCAAGCGCTGGGACGCCTCGTTGCTGGGGTAGCCATGCGCTATATAAGCGTTTTATAACATAACATAACATAACATATCATATGCAGACTCAGTACCCGCAGTATTAGATGCTGTGTGGTGTACGCGATAGTAGATGTGCTCCTACTCCTTATTAGTCAAAGGACGCCCCAGCTCTGTTTCCCAGTGAACCTGCGCTTTTGTACGTTGCTTCTTAGGGTGGCGCATAATCGCTGCATACAACTCTGAGACAAGCTTACAACCATCTTTCTTGCAGACTAACCATTTCTCGAATCTCGTCAAGGGCCGAGACACAGAGGCCATGTTGCCTGGTTGGGTCACCCAGTGCGCCACCTGCGAATGATAGAAAGCATCCAACTCCAACAGCGGGAAGAACTCAGTATGCAAGCGTGCAAAGGGAACCAGACCATCACAGTCAAAAAGCAAGCCTACTCTTTTACAGCCCTCTTCCCGCCAGAGGTGGAAGACTGAGGAGGCACATCCCGGCGGAAAGTCCGGATTATCGACAATGGGGGTCATGAGGAAGGGAAAAGTAGTCCACCCCCTGCGCTGCACCAACTGATCCCAGGCTTTCAAGGTCGGGAAAGTCACCGGGGAAGAGTACAGCCCATAAGCCCTATGCTTGCGCTGTAACCACAACTCACGCCAGATGTTGCACCCCGCTACGGTCTGATCCATAAAGTTCCAATGCTTACTAGACAGGGGCCTATTCCATTCCGCAATATAGCAGAGACAGGACGCCTGGTAGTAAGCAGTTAAAAGGGGAAAACTCAACCCACCCTCCTTAGGAGTAATAACAAGGGACAACGCGGTCGCTGATTGTTCCATAAAAACCTATTTAGAAGCCCTTGCAGCCTCCGCAGGGTGCCCGGCGGGGGGCTCAAGGGTAGCATTTGGAAAAGATAAAGAACTCTAGGAAGGATTGTCATCTTTACTGCAGCCAACCATCCGTACCAGGCCAATGTAAGACGGGACCAATCCGAGAGGGCCTTGGCTGTGTGCTCAACGAGCAGACCATAATTTAGAGATGTTGTTTTAGCAATAGAGGGGGCCAGCCGGATGCCTAGATAGGAAATGTCGGAATGCACCCACTGAAAATCGAAATCTTGCTGCAGATCCTGCACGTCCGCACAAGTTCAAGTTCAATAATTTGTATAGCGCGCTACTCACCCAGAGGGTCTCAAGACGCTTGAGTGAGGGTGGGTGCATTAGTGCATCATTTAACGAATAGCCAGGTTTTTAGCTGCTTTCTGAAGGAGAGGTGGTTCTGTGTGAGGTGGAGGTGGGAGGGGAGGGAATTCCAGGTTTTGGCCGCTAAATAGGAGAAAGATCTTCCTCCCATGGTGGATCTATTGATGCGCGGGATTGTGGCGAGGGCTTGATTGGATGAACGTAGTTGGCGGGTGGGTGTGTAGAAGGATACTTGTTTGTTGAGTCATTCTGGTCCTAGGGCGTAGAGGGCCTTGTGTGCGTGGGTGAGGAGGCGAAACGTTATTCTTTTGTTGACGGGAAGCCAGTGGAGATCTTTCAGATGACCGGAAATGTGAGCTTGACGGGGGATTTCCAGTATGAGTTTGGCTGAGGCGTTTTGGATGCACTGGAGTTTTTTCTGTAGTTTGGCTGTGGTTCCGGCATAGAGGGTGTTTCCATAATCTAGTCGGCTGGTGACTAGTGCGTGGGTGACTGTCTTTCTTGTTTCGGTGGGGATCCAGCGGAAGATTTTTTTGAGCATGCGAAGGATGTTGAAACATGATGAAGAGACGGCGTTGACTTGTCTGCTCATCGATAGTGAGGAGTCTAGGATGAAGCCTAGGTTACGTGCGTAATCTGTAGGTGTGGGTGCTGTGCCCAGAGCCGGTGGCCACCATGAGTCGTCCCATGCAGAGGGGGATGATCCTATGATGAGGACTTCCGTTTTGTCCGAGTTTAGTTTTAAACGACTGTTCTTCATCCATTCGGCTACTTCTTTCATTCCTTCGTGTAGGTTGGTTTTGGCGGTGTTAGGATCTTTGGTGAGGGAGAGGATTAGCTGGGTGTCGTCAGCATAGGAGATGATGTTGAGGTTGTGTTGACGCGCGATAGATGCGAGAGGACTCATGTACACATTGAAGAGGGTGGGACTGAGTGATGATCCTTGTGGTACGCCGCAGATGACTTCGGTGGCCTCTGATCTGAAAGGGGGAAGGCGGACTCTCTGGGTTCTTCCGGTGAGGTACGAGATGATCCAGTCCAACGCTTTTCCTTGAATTCCGATGTTGTTGAGGCGTTCTATGAGGGTGTTATGACAGACTGTATCGAAGGTGGCGGAGAGGTCAAGTAGGATGAGGGCAACTGTTTCTCCGTAGTCCAGAAGCGTTCGGATGTCATTTGTAGCAGCGATGAGGGCGGTTTTGGTGCTGTGTTTGGCTCGGAAGCCGGACTGTGAGGGGTCAAGTGAATTGTTGGATTCAAGGAATGCGGCGAGCTGACTATTGACGGCTTTCTCGATGACTTTGGCCGGGAAGGGGAGGGGTGAGATGGGGCGGTAGTTCTTAAGTTCGGAGGGGTACGCTGTGGGTTTCTTCAGAAGGGCGCTGAGTTCGGCATGTTTCCAGCTTTCTGGGAAGGTATCGGAGTTAAAGTAGCAGTTGATGACATCGCGGAGATGGGGTGCGATGATGGAGTCTGCTTTGTTGAAAATGTGGTGGGGACATGGGTCGGTTGGCGATCCTGAGTGGATGGAGTTCATCAGGCGGATGGTGTCTTCAGTCGTGATTGGGTTCCAGGCGCAAAGGTTGTGAGAGTGTAGTTTTAGTTCCGCGGTGGGTGGAGTGGGTTGTTCTTCGGACAGGTTTCCAAAGCTGTTATGAATGTCGGCGATTTAGTTGTGGAAGAAGGAGGATAGGGAGTCGCAGAGGTCTTGGGAAGGAGTGATGTCGTTGGTGTTGGCGGTGGGGTTGGTAAAGTCTCTGACGATGTTGAATAATTCTTTGCTGTTGTGGGTGTTGTTGTCGAGTCGATCCTTGAATGCTGATTTCTTGGTGGATAGGATTAGTTTGTGGTGTTTGCGGGTGGCATCCTTGAAGGTGGTCAGGTTGTTAGTGGTTGGGTTTTTTCTCCAGGTTTTCTCGAGGGTACGACATAGCTTCTTGGATTTCTTAAGGTCATCGTTGAACCAAGGGGCATTTATGCTACCTTGTTTGACTTGGTGGTTTTTCAAGGAACGGAGACATTAAGGATTTGCGACTTGGAGAAGTTGACTTTGAAGCCCGCAGCTCTGTGAAAGGCGCAGAGTTCTGCCGACAAACCCCGCAGGGAAGAATGAGGCTGGGTCAAGGAAAAAATAACGTCATCCGCGTATAAGCTAATATTGTGGGTATCAGCGCCAAACTTGATTTCCGATATATCTACATTAGACCGTATACGTTGGGCAAAGGGCTCCATATAGAGCGCAAAAAGCAGGGGCGTAGGGGGCACCCCTGCCGCGTTCCCCCAGTGATGGGGAAGAGGACTTATTTACACCCATTCACCCGCACCGCTGCCTTAGGGGCTGCATAAAGACATTGAACCCACCGCAGGAACCTGTCCCCCACCCCGAAGGCCCTCAGCACGGTGAACAAGTAATCCCATTCTACACGGTCAAAGGCCTTCTCAGCGTCAATAGAGAGAATAAAGGCCCGAGTCCGCAAGCAGTGGACCAAATCCATAAGGTGCAGCAGTCGTTTGGTATTATCCCCTCCCTGACGTGTTGGGATAAATCCCGCCTGATCCGGCTCAATGACACCATCCAACAAAGGGCTAAGCCTCTCCTCCAGAATGCCCAAAAACAATCTGGCATCGATGTTGAGTAGCGAGATCGGCCTGTACGAACTGCAAGCTTTAGGGTCCTTCCCAGGCTTGAGAAAAACCGTAATCGCCACCTCTTCCATGGATGGAGTCACTGCGCCCACGTCAAGTAAGGAGTTGAAAAGTCGGGTTAAAAGAGGAGCCAGCTCCACACAGTAAGTTTTATAGAATGAGGCAGAGAAGCCGTCTGGCCCCGGGGACTTGGCGATTTTTAAGCACGCGATTGCAGATATAACCTCCTCAACGCGTATCGCGGCATCTAAAGCTTCCGCCGAAGCCCGAATTAGGGGCATGACACCACAAGACGCAAGGTAACCTGCCACTTCCTCTCTATCTGTGCTCTCCCACCTGTACAGAGCCTGGTAAAACTGCTGAAAGGTATCCACTATAGCCTCATCAGTTGTCTGTTCAACCGCCTCAGAGTCCCTGATAGATGAGATAGCTAACTGTTGAGTGCGCGCCCGTAATCTATGTGCAAGCATCTACCCACCCTTGTCCCCGCTAAGGTAGAACTTGTGCCGAAAGTGCAACAAGGCATGGGAAGCCCTATCAAGATCTAAATGCTTAAGCATACGCTGCTTCGTCTCCAGCTCCCTCCAGACCCTCGGGGCTCCAGTCCTTATGTGATTCGCCTCCAAGCCACTAACCTCCTTTTCCAACTCAGCACGCTTCTCCTTCCGTAGTCGAGAGTATATCGCCGCAAGCGCTATAAACTCACCCCTAACCACTAATTTCAAGGCCTCCCATACTGATGCCTGGGATGTTCCTTCTATATCATTCTCGGCTAAGTAGTGAGTAATAGTATCCCGGACCTTCTGACCACCTAGTCCGAATGAAGCATAGAGTCCGGAAGGCGCCAGCCCGACGGCGGCGGCCTGTCACCACGAGACGTGAGCATCACTGAGATGAGCGCATGATCCGTCAGGGAGCGCGGTGTGCGGTCGGCAGCCGAAAAATGAGGCAGCAGAGAAGATGTGGCCAGGAAGTGATCTAGGCGGGCGTACGTTTTATGAGCGGCAGAATAGTAAGTGTAATCTCACTCCTGGGGGTGCTGCACATGCCACACATTGTGCAATCTCCGTGAAGCAGCCACTGCCTCCCCCCCTGCGACATTGCCCCCGCCTGGTAAGACCTCTGCTCTGACCTATCCATTTCTGAGTCCATTACAATATTTAAATTGCCACCCACCAGAATCAGAGCGTCCAGTGATGCCAACACCTGTGAGAGGGCCGCCTGCAAGAAAGGTTCTTGTCTCTCATTTGGGGCATAGATGGACTCTAGGGTGAGCTGCATCTCCCCCCACAGAACGCGGACAGCTAGCAATCTACCTTTGATGTCTACCACCTGGGAGATAATTTTACAGTGCGCCTTCGCACTAAAGAGAATGGCCACCCCATGCTTCTTAACCGGACCTGAAGACCACAATTGCAGCAGGAAGCGCCTGTCCATCATGCGCTTGACATCCTTGGAGAGAAGATGCATCTCCTGTAGTAGGCATACCCCGCTATCTGCACTCTCTAATAGGGAGAGGATAGCAGGGCGCTTAACTGGGCTATTCAGACCCCAAACATTCAGGATCACAACTTTCAAACTCCTACCAATCATAGCCAGGGCAAGTAGGAAGAGCCACTGCCACGGCAAGCCCCAGTACTCCCAAGAAGTTGCACCAACCTGATGGAGCCCCTGATCCCCCCAAACCTCCCCCAGTAGCTGATGCAGAGCCCCCCAAACCTTCCCTCGCCCCTACCAACCCCCCATCCCGACCCCAACCCAAAGAAAACCCCTAGGGAAAAAAGAAGCAGGTTAGACAAAATACAACAACTGTCCGTCAAACAGGCCCCAAAGGCAAGGGAACATGGCACCTTCATCACCCATCTCCAGCTCCTGATACAGGACACTCCCACGGTCAGGAACATAGGAGCGCAACAACACAATAGTGGAAAAACTGTCCTCCTCCGACTCCCAAGTAGTCCCATCTAGTGCCAAGCTGCAAAGCGTCAAGAAACCTCAGGCGAGTCAGTTACCGATGCCACGGAGGCCACAGCGGCTCCCCTCTCTAGCAGCCTCACCGACAAGTCCGGTTTCGCTGATGAAGGCGACTTCCTGATGCGCTGCCACTCCCCCGAGTGCCACCGCTGCTGACCAGGCGATCCCCCTTCTCTGGACGCAGAAGCTGGTCTCTCCAGGCCCAGAATGATGAAAGCCAACTCCAGGGTGCGCACCTGGACCAACTTGCCATTAAGTTTAAAGATAAGCCGGAAAGGGTGGCCCCACGAGTAGGGAATGCCTTGGTCTCGCAGATGGTTGGTGATGGGCTTAAACTCCCTATGTTTAACAAGAGTGGAGGCCGCTAGATCTTGAAAGAGGACGGGTTGGTGGTCCCTGCCATGTATGGGATTAAGGTCATGAGCCTTCCTGAGGATCCTCTCCTTAAGTTGAAAATCGTGAACACCCACTAGAATGTCCGGGGGAGGGGCCTTAGCTCCACGCGGCAATCCCACTCGATGCACCCGATCCATTTGAATACAAAGGTCCCCCTCTTCCTCACCCAGGACCTGAAGGAAAAGGGCGCGGACATACCCTCGCTGATCATCTTCCCCTCCTTTCCAAGGGACTGCCCTAATCCTGATATTGTTCCACCTGGACCTATTCTCCAAGTCCTCAGCATGAGCTTGGAGGTCCATATTCTTATCCATAAGGTGGAGTACGTCTTGCTGGAGGCGATGGATATCCTCTGCTGTTCCTAGGTTGTGCTCCTCTAAGGTCGCCACTCGCTCTCGGACCGCGTCGACATCTCGCCTCATCTTGAGTAAGTCCGAGGTAAGCTGCGAGCGAAGCTCCTGGATGTCCTCCTTGATGGCGGAGAACAGGTCTAGCATGAAGGCTTTGGTCGCCGGTGCATCACTGTCCTCAGCTCCCAGGGATTTGTCCTTAGGCGGAGAAGTAGACTGCCCCCCCACCCTCTGCGGGAGCTCCTTGAGGGGTTTATCCTTACGGTTTCTGGAGGCGGCCATAACACCCCCAGCAGAACCGCGCCCCAAGGGCTCAACAGCGAGGTAGGAACATTACCAACTCCCGGAGGACAACGCTAGGGCCCGCGCCCAGCCTCAATAGCCTGTTGTCTATTTAAAGTACTCCCGTGAGCTTGTGGATGAAGCACCTGCGCACCATTGAGAGGTACCGGACCTGATATAATGTTTGGCAGCCTACTCAGTAAACCCCAAAATACAAGACTGTATTCTCTACTGATGACGGTGAATGATTACCCAGAAACACGTGTCTAGAGATCAGCACTATCTGCGCCAACCTTGGTGAAGTACTGGAAAATATCGGAGCGAGCTTCAAGAGACTGCATTTCCCAGAATGCCAGGGGCAAACCTTGCTTGAGAGGTCAGAGGTGTGCTCCTACATCTTGTTGTCTATTTAAAGTACTCCCATGAGTCATTGAGCTGACGAGCTCGTGGATGAAGCACCTGCGCACCAGTGAGAGATACCGGACCTGATAGAGTGTTTGGCAGCCTACTCAGCAAATCCCAAAATGCAAGACTGTATTCTCTACTGATAACGGTTAATAAACCAGACACATGTGTCTAGAGATCAGCACTATCTGCGCCAACCTTGGCGAAATACTCGAAAATATCGGAGCGAGCTATAAGCGACTGCATTTCCCAGAATGCCTGGGGAAAACTTTGCCTGAGAGGTCAGCGGTGTGTTCCCACATCTTGTTGTGTATTTAAAGAACTACTGTGAGTCATTGAGCTGACGAGCTTGTGGATGAAGCACCTGCGCACCAGTGAGAGGTACCAGACCTGATATAATGTGTGGCAGCCTACTCAGCAAACCCCAAAATACAAGACTGTATTCTCTACTGAGGACGGTTAATAAACCAGAAACACATGTCTAGAGATCAGCACTATCTGCGCCAACCTTGGCGAAGTACTTGAAAATATTGGAACGAGTTTCAAGAGACTGCATTTCCCAGAATGCCAGGGGCAAACCTTGCCTGAGAGGTCAGCGGGGTGCACCCACATCCTGTTGTCTATTTAAAGTACTCCCGTGAGCCATTGAGCTGACGAGCTCGTGGATGAAGCACCTGCGCACCAGTGAGAGGTACTGGACCTGAAATAATGCTTGGCAGCCTACTCAGCAAACCCCAAAATATAAGACTATATTCTCTACTGATGACGATTAATAAACCAGAAACACGTGTCTAAAGATCAGCACTATCTGCGCCAACCTTGGCAAAATACTCAAAAATATTGGAGCAAGCTACAAGAGACTGCATTTCCCAGAATGCCAAGGACAAACCTTGCATGAGAGGTCAGCGGTGTGCTCCTACATCCTGTTGTCTATTTAAAGTACTCCCTTGAGTCATTGAGCTGAGGAGCTCATCGATGAAGCACCTGCGCGCCAGTGAGAGGTACGGGACCTGATATAATGTTTGGCAGCCTACTCAGCAAACCCCAAAATACAAGACTGTATTCTCTACTGATGAAGGTTAATAAACCAGAAACAGGTGTTTAGAGATCAGCACTATCGGCGCCAACCTTGGCGAAATACTCGAAAATATCGGAGCGAGCTACAAGAGACTGCATTTGCCAGAATGCCAGGGGCAAACCTTGCCTGAGAGGTCAGCGGTGTGATCCCTCATCCTGTTGTCTACTCGTAAACAGAGATTCAATGTCCATTGTGATAATCCAATCCTCTGTAGGGTTAATTTCCTTGTCTCTGAGCAAACAAAAGACAGCCTTTGTGTCCTTTAGGTATGAAGTCAAGGTCTTCACAAAGGGTCTAAGGAACCAGTAGCAGAACTGCAAGAGAGGTTCTAACTCCAAGCTAATCCCCAACACTATTGGTCTCCCAATAATTACTCCAGATTAATGATGACCATGCTTGCTTTGTAAATCTGATGCATGATACAAGTGACTTACTATGTGATGTCATCAGCAGTGCATCGCTGGGGCCAGTGTTATAGTTAGCTCAGCTAACTATAACAGCTGAAGTTCTCTGGTTTTATGCAAGTGAAATATCTCCCTAACTATAACGTCCCTGTAACCTTTGTTTTTTCCTATGAATTTCTAGGGTTTTTAAAATGCAAATTCCTCACTATAATGTCCTTGAAACCTCTGTTGTTTTCATTGAATTTCTATGGTATTTTAAATGCTAATTACTAAATATAGCATCCCTCAAACCTCTGGTTTTTCAGTGAATTTCTAAGGCTTTTTATATACTAATTTCTAAGTAGAACGTCCCTGAAACGTGGTTTTTTTCAGTGAATTTCAAAGGTTTCTTAAATGCAAATTTCTAACTATAACGTCCCTGAAACCTGTGTTTTTTTCAAAGAATTTCTAAGTTTTTATAAATGCTAATTTCTAACTATGCCTACATAAGGAAAACTTGCAGAAAGAGGAAGAAAGGAGCAGAAAGAAGCAAGAGAAGTGCAGAAAGAAGCAAGAGAAGTGCAGAAAAAAGCAACAGAGGTGCAGAAAGAGGCCAACTTTGACTGGACCTTTACACAGACTCATAAAATGTAGCCTAATCATTAATCCTTCTCCAAATACATCCTAAACCTCACTTTTATCTTGAAGGTTCACTATTCATTGACTGTTCAGCATGGGAGGCCTACCAAATGTAAAATAGCAATCCTAACTATATCACTGTTGTAAGTCTCACCACATTTGTGAAGGTATGCATGCGTGTGTCTGTCTAAATTTATGTACAAGAAGGTGTACGTATTTTTTTCTGCTCATACTTGGGTCCCCGTCCCCCAGGGCCTGACCCAGTTAAAACATTTTTTTCTAAATAAAACGGGAAGGGGGCCACGCGGCTCCCCTCTCGAGACCGATTTTGGCCCTGGGGACACCATTCTCTGGGGTTAGGCCTATTTTTTCTTTTTTTCAAAGGGGAGGGTGTCCCTGCAGCCCCCCGCTCCAGGATGATTTCGAACCCTGGGGATCCCATCCCCCGGGGCATTGCCAATTTGTTGGGGACCACAAGGGAGCACCAATGCCCCAGCGGTCCCTACCGGCTCCCCGCCTCCTACGGGAGCCGGCATTACATTTGGACAAAGGGAGCTGCTGCTAACATGCAGCTCCATTTGCCCAAAAGCAATTCTGCTGCGCTTCATGGCAGCGAGAGCAGTTTTCCTGCTCTCGCTTCGATGAAGTGGAGTAGAAGTTTGCTATGGCATGGCTGGAGCAGTGCTCGCCAATGCCATAGTAAACTGCAATGTCCCGGGAATGGGCATCCAGGGACATTGCTGGAGCCGGCCCTGGGGTGGTGGCAGTCCCCAGGGCCATGGAGGGCTCCTGGAGGGGCGGCAGCATTCCCCCCTTCCCATATTATGAGTAGGCCTGGTGAGATGGTGGTCCCTGGGGCCAGGGACCCACAACATACCACCGTATTTTAATAATGTGTTCTCCGGGGAGGTAGTGGCTTGAGCCCCCCCCCCATACTTATATTTTTACAGATAGCCATGGGGAGAAGGGGGCCCCTTGGGTTACGGGGGCTGCTTGGCCCCCCACACTTTAAAACATAGCCCTGGGGAGGTGGCGGTCCCCAGAGCTGCGTGGGGGGGCAAGAGCCCCCATGCTATTTTTCTTTTTAAAGCCCCAGGTGGTGAGCCGCGTAGCCCCTTCATTTAATGATTAAAGCCCCAGGGAGGTGGTGATCCCCAGGGCTGCAAGCCCGCCCCATGCAACTTTATTTTAAAAAAAGCCCCAGGGAGGTGGCGGTCCCCAGGGCTATCTATTCACATAATTGCAGCCAGGACCTGGGCCACACAGGGACTTCAAGATACGAAGCGCGGGAGACCACGCTTTGTTTTTTACAAAGAAATTGTGCCGGATTTACGTACCCAGCGTGAATCCCAACAATTTTATTTAATGCTTTTTTGGATGCTGGGGGTCCCTGTAGGACCCCCTGAGCAGGCCACGCAGGTTAGGGAGTTTCTGCCCTGCCCCCTTTTCTAGTTTTTAATCCTTTCTTTACCTTTTTTCTTGTGACTCAGTTCAACCAAGTCACAAGATGGCTGCCAACACTTTCTGTTTTGAAGTTTAGGCAGCTAATAAGATTGCGGGCACAAGATCGGAAGGGTTTGGGGATCCTCCAAGTCCACAGTTGTAGATCTGTAAATATTAAATTTTCTCAAAAACTACTGAACTGATTTACACCATTTAACAAAAAGAGTGCACTGTGGACCATGAGCTACCTTTCTGCCAAATTTAGTGTAATCCAGTTCAGCAGTTCGGGCTGTAGCTGCGTCAACAGTTTCCTATGGAAATTAACATGGAGAAAACCTGTTTTGGGAGCCCCCTTTTTTCTCTGTACCGTCTTGATAAATAACCCCGGAACTTTCAAGACTGCAGCTGACCTGAGCGCCCCATTAGTTTAGAAAAGTTTGCAAAGATTCGTCAAGTTGTGCCAAAGATATTGGCAAAAGAAAAAAAGCGCTTTTTAAAAAGAAACAAGGTCCTAACTATAACTACCTACTGGTATATATATATATATTCACTTAAAAAACCATAGGGGTGTTATAGTTTGCTGGACATTTCACTCATACAAAACCATTGAAATTGCTCCTATATAGTTAGTTGGACTAACTATATTTCGCGCACCCGCAATGCACTGCTGATGATGTCACATATTAGATCATTCATGACATGGTCTGTGACATCACTTATGACATCTCAAATGACTGTCTGGGACCCCCTGAGAAGGGCTAGAGGGTTGGGGGGTCTCTACCCTGCCCCCTTTTTGTGTTTTCCGCTCTTGTTTTAGGCTCTCTTATGCCTCAGTTCTCCTGAGAAACAAGATGGTGGCCAACTCTTCCTGGTTTGGACAGTTTGGAATGTTGACAGTCGACTGCCAGCCAATCTGGATCGCGCTCGCGCACGTAAGGGTACGCACACGTACGCATACGGTGCACGTACGCTATGCGTACGGTGCGCGGACCCGTAAGCTCATATAGATATATATGTGTTTTTGAACCTAATTTTCATAAAAACCACTGGAGCAATTTTCACCAAACATAGCAAAGGCACATCTGCGTACCAGTCCCTACAATTTTGCCAAGTTTGGCGTAATTCTGTACAGCAGTTCGGGCTGTAGACTTGTCAGACCGTCCTATGGAAATTAACATGGGGAAAACACGTTTTGGGAGCCCCCTTTTTTCTCAGCCCTCACTTCACGAATTCCCCCGAAACTTTCAGGGAAGGAACGGAGCGCAGCGAGACCATTTTAAGGAAAATTACAGGCAGATCCCTCAATCGGCGCCAAAGTTATTCCCAATAGAATGTTTGGATTTTCCTATGGTAGCCAATCCTAACTAAATATACCTACTGGCTATCGCCAGTAGGTAATATATATATATACCTGCACAGCAATGTGTTTCAGCTTATAAGCTGAAACGCATTGCAGTGCAGCTTGAATAAATCTCTGCTGCAACAAAAAACATTTGTGTCTGTGATACTTCTAGGATTTAAAAGGTGTTGGAGCGAAATGTAACAGGGTTTACGGTACTTCCTTTGAGGCAACTCTATTGATGGATGTTAGCGGCAAGCCTGGGAGAGAAGCCCACCGCCGGAGAGCGGGCTCAGCAATGGCGCGTGTTGGTGTCATTGCGATATGGAGTGGCAGTATCCAAGGTGAAATCACTGTAAAGCGGGGCAGGATACAAAGTGCAACGTGCACCAACCCACTGGGGTGATGAAAAACCTTTAATCACAGCCTGTTGACAAGATGGGCTCACAGGAGCTTTACTTTTCCGGCACTACAGAAACCAGAAAGCCACACTGATGGTCCCGCCCACTGGGGCACGCTCTGGAAAGAAAGAGTGCGCGAAACCTCCTTCTTTTAACACAGCTGACATTAACCACTGACGAGGGGAACACCGATTCCTGAAACGCGTTTGGTAAATGAAAAAATTGAGGTATTTTCCGCGATGTTTCCTGCTGGCAAGTGGCAAACAATAAAAGAAGAATTACTTACCTGCCAGGGGCTTCTTTCCTTTGAGGCAACTCTATTGATGGATATGTATATGTATATATATATATATATATATATATATATATATTCACTGAAAAAACCATAGGTTATAGACCATATGTAGTTAGGAATTCGCATTTACAAAACCTTATTTTACTCACACAAAACCATTGAAATTCCATATATAGTTAGTTGCACTAACTATATATCGCGCACCCGCAATCCACTGCTGATGATGTCACATATTACATCATTCATGACATGGTCAGTGACATCACTGATGACATCACTGATGACATCTCAAATGACATCACTGATGACATCTCAAATGACATCACTGATGACATCACTGATGACATCTCATTTGACATTACTGATCACATCACTGATTATATCATTCATGTGATAATACGATGAACCTCTTCAGACTCTAATATAACCTTAGATACAATCAGTGTAAACAGACACTCACAGACTGTCACTCATCCATGGAGTTACTCACACACCTAGTCAGTCATGCAAAGAATCAATCACACCTCCATTTCCTCAACTATACAGTTATACAAACTTTACTTATTCAAACATATACTAACACATATTTACTCTCTTATACAATCCCTGATACAAGTTCACAATGATCCATACAGCCACTCACACATTCACTGGCTCTTATGCACAGTTATTTATATATGTCAACTCTCACATGTACTGTGTTTTACATATGTACTTACTTTGACATGTAGCACTGAGATATCCATTCACTCACCAATACACTCATGCACACAGTCAACCGCCCATACAGCTGTTTCCACATGCACTTTTGAAACCATACATCTAGTGAATCAACTGCTCACACATCTATGCACAGAGTCATACACCTCCCAGCCACCCACACACACACTCAGTCTCCCATACAAATACTTGGGCAACCAATCAATAACCCATATAGTTACTCATATAGCTACTTATCAACACATGCAACAGTTTACAGAACAACAGACATAATGATGCACAAATTAAGACAGTTTAGTCACTAACCCATGCACTCAGTGAGACACATTTAATCACTCACTCATACAGTCAGTCATGCACCTACTAAATCCTTCATCCAGACACTTATACATCCACTCATTCTTCAATATGTAAGACATATTTTAACTTTACAGAAACATACAGTCACTGGATGTTGTCATCAGTGATGTCATCAGTGATGTCATTTGAGATGTCATCAGTGATGTCATCAGTGATGTCACTGACCATGTCATGAATGATGTATTATGTGACATCATCAGCAGTGGATTGCGGGTGCGCGATATATAGTTAGTGCAACTAACTATATATGGAATTTCAATGGTTTTGTGTGAGTAAAATAAGGTTTTGTAAATGCGAATTCCTAACTACATATGGTCTATAACCTATGGTTTTTTCAGTGAATTTTCAAGGTTTTGTAAATGCTAATTCCTAACTATATATGGTCTATAACCTATAGTTTTTTCAGTGAATTTTCAAGGTTTTGTAAATGCTAATTCCTAACTATATATGGTCTATAGCCTATGGTTTTTTCAGTGAATATATATATATATACATACATATATAAACATATATCACCTGTATATCTATATAAATACAAACATAAATGCATGCATACATATACTTATATGCATACAGATGCATGTTATTTACATGAAAGTTGAAAAAACACTAATAAAAGCAAAGCTAAAAAGCCACCTCATTACAAACAGAATGGCTTTAACTTAAACGAGGGCGAGATCTATTGCATTTTCAATGCTTGTTTACTTTGGTTCCATCAAGAAGGCATTCAGATGTGTCACACATTTGCCATACATTCTGAATGTTAGCACTCTAGTTGCACATTAGATCACTGTAGTAAAGCTACTGCTCACCAGGGAGGTCTGCTGCTGGTATTCAAAGTGCATGTTTCAGTCTGCATGTCAGAATTTTTTTAATGAAATAGAAGAGGATTTGAGAAGTCACTCAAAATGATCCCTAATTTTTCTTTCTGAAGCACTAATCATACTTTCTATGGCAAAATTAACCCCCTCATGTTGTTCCTTTTTAAATTGAGTGTTTTCAGACTTACCACTTCATTCCAATCAAGATGGCTTCTGGTGTGCCATACTTTTGTCATAAGTAAGACTGTTAGCGCTCTAGTTGTTCTTTAGAACACTCTGGGACATTCTGTCATTGGGCTATACTTGGGGTACATCTGGGTGATATTTGGGCTACATTTAGGCTCTTTTGTCTCTGGTGGCCATCTTGGGAGACTGTATGTCAGAATTTTTTAATGAAATTGAAGAGGGTTTGAGAAGTCACTCAAAATGTGCCCTAATTTTTCTTTCTGCAGCACTAATCATAATTCATATGGCAAAATATACCCCCTCATTTTGTTCCTTTTTAAATTAAATGTTTTAAGAGTTACCACTTTATTCCAATCAAGATGGCTTCAGGTGTGCCATACCTTTGTAATAAGTAGGACTGTTAGCGCTCTAGTTGTTCTTTAGAACACTCTGGGACATTCTGTCATTGGGCTATACTTGGGCTACATCTGGGTGATATTTGGGCTACATTTGGGCTCTTTTGTCTCTGGTGGCCATTTTGGGAGACTGCATGTCAGAATTTTTTAATGAAATAGAAGAGGATTTGAAAAGTCACTCAAAATGTGCCCTAATTTTTCTTTCTGCAGCACTAATAATACCTTCTATTGCATAAAATACCCCCTCATTTTGTTCCTTTTTAAATTAAATGTTTTAAGAGTTACCACTTTATTCCCATCACGATGGCTCCAGGTGTGCTATACCTTTGTAATAAGTAGGACTGTTAGCGCTCTAGTTGTTCTTTAGAACACTCTGGGACATTCTGTCATTGGGCTATACTTGGGCTACATCTGGGTGATATTTGGGCTACATTTGGGCTCTTTTGTCTCTGGTGGCCATTTTGGGAGACTGCATGTCAGAATGTTTTAATGAAATAGAAAAGGATTTGAGAAGTCACTCAAAATGTGCCCTAATTTTTCATTCTGCAGCACTAATCATACTTTCTATGGCAAAATATACCCCCTCATGTTGTTTCTTTTTAAATTAAATGTTTTAAGAGTTACCACTTTATTCCAATCAAGATGGCTTCAGGTGTGCCATACCTTTGTAATAAGTAGGACTGTTAGCGCTCTAGTTGTTCTTTAGAACACTCTGGGACATTCTGTCATTGGGCTATACTTGGGCTACATCTGGGTGATATTTGGGCTACATTTGGGCTCTTTTGTCTCTGGTGGCCATTTTGGGAGACTGCATGTCAGAATGTTTTAATGAAATAGAAAAGGATTTGAGAAGTCACTCAAAATGTGCCCTAATTTTTCATTCTGCAGCACTAATCATACTTTCTATGGCAAAATATACCCCCTCATGTTGTTTCTTTTTAAATTAAATGTTTTAAGAGTTACCACTTTATTCCAATCAAGATGGCTTCAGGTGTGCCATACCTTTGTAATAAGTAGGACTGTTAGCGCTCTAGTTGTTCTTTAGAACACTCTAGGAGGCTGCAGTAGAACACAAAGGAATCAACTGACAGTCTCTGTCCTTGTTGGATGTACATGTTTTACTGAGAATGTCAGACTTCATTTTCACATGACTGAGAAAGATAATGTGAATTTACAGAAAATATGCTTTCAGTTTAGCTTATAGATCCCCTTCCAAACCACTGTGGGATAATCATGAGATATTAGTTTTCTTTCAAACAATATTCATGATATCACAGCAGAAGGTTTTTTTCACATGGTAAAATCACCTTAGAACCCACCACAATTCCTAAAACGAGTATGGTACCATCAACAAATGATTTATAATGTAACTAAAGTCCTAAAACCCTCTATTAACTACAATGCTTTTTAATGAGGTGCTATCATGTATATTGGTCCCAAGATGGCTGCCAACACTTCTTGGATGAAGTGCTGACAGCCAATCAGATCAGATGTGTGGTTAGGCTCCGCCCAGATATATATCTTTTTTTGAACCTAAATTACTCAAAATCCACTGGAGCACATATATTGAGACCTAGCAAAGGCACATCGGGCTAACAGTCCCTACAATTTTGCCAAGTTTCGTGCAAATCCATTCAGCCGTTCGAGCTAAAAGTGAGGCCAACCGCCCTATGGAAATTAACATGGGAAAAACGCGTTTTGGGACCCCCCTTTTTTCTCAGCCCCCCCTTGATGAAACCCCCCCAAATTGTCAGGGGCTGCTCAGAAACAAAATGTTCCATTTTCCTGAAAATTTCAGCCGATTCCGTCCACAAACGCCAAAGTTATTAGACATAGAATTTTTAAAAATCCCATAGAGAAAAAATCCTAACTATATATACCTACTGGCGACCGCCAGTAGGTAATATATATATATATATATTACCTACTGGCGGTCGCCAGTAGGTAGTTATAGTTAGGATTTTTTTCAATGTTAAATCTCAAAATTCTATTTGGAATAACTTTGGCGCCGGTTGACGAATCTGCCTGAAAATGTCCTCAAAATGGTCTCGCAGCGTTCCGGTCCTTCCCTGAAAGTTTGGGGGGGATTCGTCAAGCGGGGGCCGAGATAAAAGGGGGGTCTCAAAACGCGTTTTCCCCATGTTAATTTACATAGGGAGGTCGATTTCACTTTTAGCCCGAACGGCTGAATGGATTTCAACCAAATTTGGCAAAATTGTAGGGACTGGTAGCCCGATGTGCCTTTGCTATGTCTCAAGATATGTGCTCCAGTGGATTTTGAGTAATTTAGGTTAAAAAATATATATATATCTGTAGGCGCGCCCCGGTACGCGCTCCGGGGAGCGCCCCGGGCGCAACACGCGAGGTACGCACGGAAATCTGATTGACTCTTGGGTGTCTGTAAACATTCGAAACAGTCCGGAGCGGCCGCCATCTTGTGTCTCGGTAGTATCGAGACACAAGAGGTGGCCAAAACAAAGGGGGAAATGACCATAAGGGGGCAGGGTAGATCCCCCCTAACCCCCTAGGTCAGGGGGGGCGTGCCCGGTACGCGCACCGGGGAGCGGACCGGGGAGCCTACCATGAGGAAAAATGAATGATAGAGTTTTTAAAAAATGTTGCCTTTTTTTAGAAATTGGAGGTAGTTCTAAAAAGAACTGTTTTTTTTCTTCTTTTTGTTGTTTTATATTTTTTATATTGTTTTTTTGAACATTTTGTACTTTTTTTTGATTTTCTGAGCAGTTTTAGATTTTTTTTGTATTTTTCATGGGGAAAAACAAAAAAAAACAGGGAATTGAAAATGGCTCAACTGGAGCAAAAAACTAAAAGAAAAGAAAAAATTAGGGTTACATTGGGGCATTTATGGTTGTCCCCAGCAAGGACGATGAGCTTTACGCTCTGTTCTCCGTAGGAGATGGTCTTCCCACAATATTTACAGATAATTCTGAAATCTGCAAATCGGGGCTGAATGCTCAGTATCGTCTCACTTTCCTCTGGTGCAGACGCAGTGGGTTGTTTCCTTTTTGAGCTGGTTCTTGTTGATCGGGGAGGGTTACTGGCCAGTTCCCTCATTTCTGCAGCAGAATAGTTTATAGGATGTTTGCGCTGCATGTGGCGTATCATTGTGTAGTTCCCAAATGAATATTTTTTATTTGGGTTTCCCCTGGAAAAGTTCCATGCCACAAATTTTGCAACTGACCTTGGGTGCATTTACTTTTTTTCCCCTCTGGGAGAGTAAAAAACTCCCAAATAATGTGTGGTCTTGGCTGGTATGGGGTATTGTGTTCTTCCAGCCATCTTGAAGTCCCCTACTCCTCCTCCTCCTCTTCCTCTTCTTGAAGACCACCAATGATATCTTGAGGAGGTCCTTTTGGTGGTTGTGGTGGTGGTGGTGGTGCAGATGCACTAGCTTCTGCTACTACTGAAGCCATTATTTTGAGCAAAAAAGTAGAGAGAGCTACAAACAGGTCTTCCTAAGTCAAAGGACAAAGTCAGAATAAGGAAAAAAGGTGGGGTCTTTCATCCTTTTGAAAAAAAAACATGTATTGAACCAATGAAAAGTGTTATTTTCAGGTCACATGACCAGGGGCTTTATCATTATGAAACCAAAACTGTTATGAACCAATGAAAATTGTTATTTTCAGGTCACATGACCCAACGAGCTTACGCTATGCGCCCCGGGGCGCGCCCCGGGTCGCGTCGCGTAAGCGCGTCGGATGTTTACGTTGCGCAATCGTATTCGCTCGAGTGCTTCCGGGTGCGCTTACGCCGTGCGTATCACGCGGACGCGGCTACGCGATACGTCACGATCATGTTTTCGTTCGCGATATTGGCGCTTACGGGACGCTCCCCGGAGCGCGCCCTGGGGCGCTTTATAAAAGTAAGCTTTTCGGGGCGCTCCCCGGGGCGCGCACCGGGAGCGCTCCAAAGCAAAAAATAAAAAGAATTTTTAAAAAAATTGGGAAAAATTGTAGGGACTGGTAGCCCTATTCTCAAGTGGTTTTTACGAAAATTAACTTTGAAAAAATATATATTGTGCTACATTGGGCTATATATATGTTAGAGCCAAAATGTAGCCCAAATGTAGCCCAATGTAGCCCAATGTAGCCCAAAGATGGCCACCATAGACAAAAAAAAATGTAGCCCAAATATCAGCCAGATGTAGCCCAGCTGTAGCCCAATGACAGAATGTACCAGAGTGTTCTAAACAACTAGAGCGCTAACAGTCTTACTTATAAAGTGAGACTTATAGTTAGGAATTAGCATTAAAAAAAACTATGAAATTCACTGAAAAAACCATAGGTTTCAGACCAGTTATAGTTAGGAATTAGCATTTAAAAAACCTATGAAATTCACTAAAAAAAACATAGGTTTTACACCAGTTATCGTTAGGAATTAGCATTAAAAAAAACTATGAAATTCACTGAAAAAACCATAGGTTTCACACCAGTTATAGTTAGGAATTAGCATTTAAAAAACCTATTAAATTCACTAAAAAAACCATAGGTTTCACACCAGTTATAGTTAGCTGGAAATTTTACTGACATAAAACCATTGAAATTCCACGTTATAGTTAGTTGGACTCACTGTAACTTGCGCGTGTAATGCACTGCTGATGACGTCACATATTACATCACTCATGACATGGTCAGTGACATCACTCATACCATCACTGATGACATCATCCTTGTGACAGAGTGACAGACCTCCTTTCACTGTAATGTAACCCATGAAACACATATTGAAAAATATAAATTAAAATATTTTAAAAAATGGAGATACCCATACCAGTTACAACAACCAATTCAATAATTCCACCATCTATATACACATTCACTCATTCATCAACAGTTCTATATAGTCACTCATACATATACTCACTCATCATATGTAGTGATACACCTATACATCCTGTTACACACCGACAGTCATCCAAAAGTTACTCACACACATACTCACACATGCAAATAAACTATTGAACATCCATTTATTTGCATATACAGCTATACACACACTACCACCTTACTTCTAAGGAAACTTACACATACTTACTCTCTTAAGCAATCACTTATAGAAACACATACTTATTTAAACAAGAACTCTTTCAATCTCTCACTCTCACATATACTCACTGATATACATCAATACTCACATATACTAGATTAAAACATATGTAGTTACTGATAAAGACACTAGTGAGGCAGTCATTCACTCACTAACACACACATATATACACTCATCCACCCATACAGTCCTGCACATATGCTGTCTTCAAAAAACATATAAACAGTGAGTCAGTCATTGATCCATCTATATGCTAAGTAACACCCCCACCAAACCATACAGACACTCATACTGATACTAAAAAAACATCTAATAACCCATATACACACACATGTAGCTACTCACCAACTCATGCAGCCATTTATACACAAAGTGAAACCCTGATACAAACATTTAAATATTTAAACATTACTCATTAATATATGTATTCACTAAGATACACTCAATAAGCCAGTTAACCAATCATTTAAAAAAAAACATCCATTTAGACACTTATTTAAACATTTATTCTTCCATCGACCTTTACATATACATATATAAAACATATTTATTTTTCAGAAAGGCACACATTCACTGGATGGTGTCATGAGTGATGTCACTGACCATGTCATGAGTGATGTAATATGTGACGTCATCAGCAGTGCATTAAACGCGCAAGTTATAGTGAGTCCAACTAACTATAACGTGGAATTTCGATGGTTTTATGTCAGTAAAATTTCCAGCTAACTATAACTGGTGTGAAACCTATGGTTTTTTTAGTGAATTTAATAGGTTTTTTAAATGCTAATTCCTAACTATAACTGGTGTGAAACCTATGGTTTTTTCAGTGAATTTCATAGTTTTTTTTAATGCTAATTCCTAACTATAACTGGTGTGAAACCTATGGTTTTTTCAGTGAATATATATATGTATATATATACATAACTATATATATATATATGTATATATATATTCACTGAAAAAAAACCATAGGTTTCACACCAGTTATAGTTACTTGGAAATTTTACTGACATAAAACCATTGAAATTACACGTTATAGTTAGTTGGACTCACTATAAATTGCGCGTGCAATGCACTGCTGATGACGTCACATATTACATCACTCATGACATGGTCAGTGACATCACTCATGACATCACTGATGAGACCATCCTTGTGACAGAGTGACAGACCTCATTTCACTGTAATGTAACCCTGGAAACACATATTCCAAAATAGAAACATTTTTTGAAAAAATGGAGATACCCATACCAGTTACAACAACCAATTCAATAATTCCACCATCTATATACACATCCACTCATTGACCAACAGTTCTATATAGTCACTCATACATATACTCACTCATCATATGTAGTGAAACACCTATACATCCTGTTACACACCGACAGTCATCCAAAAGATACTCTCACACATACTCACAAATGCAAATAAACTATTGAACATCCATTTATTTGCATATACAGCTATACACAAACTACCACCTAACTTCTAAGGAAATATACACATACTTACTCTCTTAAACAATCATTTATAGAAAAACATACTTATTTAAACAGGAACTCTTACAATCCCTCACTCTCACATATACTCACTTATATACATCAATATTCACATATAGTAGATTAAGTCATATGTAGTTACCGATTAAGACTCTAGTGAGACAGTCATTCACTCACTAACACACACATATACACACTCATCCACCCATACAGTCCTGCACATATGCTGTCTTCAAAACACATACAAGCAGAGAGTCAGTCACTCATGCATCTATGTGCTAAGGAATACCTCCACCAAACCATATAGACACTCATAATGATATTAAAACAAACATCTAATAACCCATATACACACACATGTAGCTAATCACCAACCCATGCAGCCACTTATACACAAAGTGAAACACAAATACATATATTTAAATATTTAAACATTACTTGTTAATAGATGTATTCACTAAGATACACTTAATAAGCCAGTTAACCAATCAATTTTTTTTTAAAAAAAACATCCATGTAAACTCTTATTAAAACATTTATTCTTCAAGCAACTTTTACATATACATATATAACACATATTTATTTTTTAAAAATACACACATTCACTGGATGGTCTCATCACTGATGTCATGAGTGATGTCACTGACCATGTCATGAGTGATGTAATATGTGACGTCATCAGCAGTGCATTGCACGCGCAAGTTATAGTGAGCCCAACTAACTATAACGTGTAATTTCAATGGTTTTATGTCAGTAAAATGTCCAGGTAACTATAACTGGTGTGAAACCTATGGTTTTTTCAGTGAATTTAATAGGTTTTTTTAATGCTAATTCCTAACTATAACTGGTGTGAAACCTAAGGTTTTTTCAGTGAATTTCAATGGTTTTTTAATAGCAAATATTTATAGGTATAAAAAGTGTAACATTTTTAAACGAATTTTATATTGTATAAATATGTTATTTTTTTATTTTTTATTTTTAAAATTTTTGACCCTGAGTCGCTCCTGGGGCGCGTACCGGTGAACGCACCGGTAAGCGCAATGTTACGGCGCACACCGTGGCGCATACCGGTGAGCGTCCCGATAGCGCTATTGCCGTGAACGAAAACCACATCGTGACATATCGCGTAGCCGCCACGCCACGCCTTGCGTCATAAGACACGTATCGCGTAGCCGCGAGATACATCTTATGACGCACCGCGTAAGCGCCCGAGCGTATACGATCGCGCAACATAAGCGCGCCGCGCTTACGCTACGCGCCCTGGGACGCACCCAAGGGCACGTAGTGTAAGCGCGTCAAGCCATGTGACTTTAACATAACACTTCATTGGTTCAGAAGTTTTTTTTTCAAAATTTTGAGAAACCCACCCATTTCTCTCACTATTGATTTGCACTTTGAGAGAGCAAGAGGTGTTCTGTGTATTTTCTCATAATTTTCCTGATCTACAACAATGGCTGCAAGGGAGTCATCCAGCAGTGATTCAGATGCTTTTTTGCCTGAGGACCCTCCTCTCCAGAAAAAAAAGAACCACTTCATCTGGAAATTTTATGACATCCCTGAAGGACAAAAAAAAGTTAATGCTGGTAAAGTAACCTGCAAAATATGTGGCAGTATTTTATCCAGAGGCAATCCTCTAAAAAAATATAGCTTTGGAAATACCAATTTAATTAGGCATGTCAAAAGATGACACCCAAATAATTATTCCAGGGAGAGTGTCAGGGAACTGGCACGGAATTTACCAAGAGATGGCGGCAGCACCTCCACTGGTGGAGCAACACCTTCAGGAACAACACGTGAAGGAATGGTCCCTAACGTACAGCCAGTCTTTGCAGGCATTAAATTTCTATGCGTGGACTGTGACAAACTGCTCTGTTATGGGGAGCAGAGCGTTGAACTCATTGCTATAAAGAGACAGGAACACCGCTGCTCTCCCAGACCCTAAATTTTCACATTTTTTTTGCTCCTTTTGAGCAGTTTTTGAATCCCTGTTTTTGTTATTCCCCTGAAAAAAATCCCAAAAAAATATAAAATCGTTTTAAAAAGTATAAGAAAATATAAAACAACAAAAACAAAAAAAAGTTCTTTTCAGAACTACCTCCAATTTATAAAAAAATGCTATTTTTTTTTTTAAAAAGTGTCATTCCTTTTTCTCCATGGTACGCGACCCGGTACGCGTACCGGGCTCTCCCCCCGCGAAAATCAAAAAATGTTATTTGTCCTACGGGACCCTTTTTTTGCCCCCACATCAAACCTAGGGGGTCAGGGGGGGTGTACCCTGCCCCCTTTTGCTCATTTCCCCCTTTGATTTTTGCCACCTCTTGTGTCTCAATCCTACCGAGACAGAAGATGGCGGCCGCTCCGGACTGTTTCGAATGTTTACAGACACCAGTGAGCCAATCAGCTTTCCGTACGCAAGTCGCGTGGCGCGCCCGGTGCGCTCCCCGGTGCGCGTACCGGTGCGCGCCTATAGATATATATATTTTTTTTACCTAAATTACTCAAAATCCACTGGAGCACATATCTTGAGACATAGCAAAGGCACATCGGGCTACCAGTCCCTAAAATTTTGCAAAATTTGATGGAAATCCATTCAGCCGTTCGGGCTAAAAGTGAGGTCGACCGCCCTATGGAAAATGCGTTTTGGGATCCCCCTTTTTTCTCAACCCCCGCTTGACGCATCCCCCCCAAACTTTCAGGGAAGGACAGGAGCTCGACGAGGCCATTTTGAGGAAATTTTCAGGCAGATTCCTCAACCGGCGCCAAAGTTATTCCAAATAGAATTTTGAGATTTAACATTGAAAAAAATCCTAACTATAACTACCTGCTGGCGACCGCCAGTAGGTAATATATTTCTATATATATATTCACACAATCTCCATACTCCCATTCTCAGATAAGAACAAGGCTTCCATTCATTTATTAGTGCAGCGCAACACTGTTTGCCTCCCCAACGTGTTTCGGTCAAATCACCTTGATCACGGGTACTGTCAGCAAAAAAAAAAAATCAGGTGAGTATTTATAACATGATTATCCTTAAATTAGTTCATTATAAGCAGAGCATTCTGGTATACTTAGTTCACTTAATCTTCGATAGATCACAAAGTTCCCATAATGATATTCGCCTGTTCATCCATAATTCCATCCTTTCCAAAAGCTGAAAGGGCTCCAATAAGTGCGTAAATCTGCTAGAGTGACCGCCGCCCACAATCTTCACAGGCGGTTAGGAGGCTCGTTTCATAGAGTGGTGCAATTCCTGTTTGGCTGTGACCAAGCCTCCAATATTGTTCACAATCTCCATACTCCCAAACTCGGAGAAAGAACGCACTCCAAAAAAGAAGGCCATCAATTTATTAGTGCAAGTGCATGGAACACTGTGTGCCTCCCCAATGCATTTCGGTATAATCACCTTGATCGCGGGTACTGTCAGCAAAAATAAAACCAGCAGGTGAACATTTATAACACATGATTATTCTCGAATTAGTTCATTATGAGCAAAGCATTCTGATATAGTTAGTTCATTAAATCTTCCATAGATCGCAATGTTCCCACAATACAATTTGCATGTTAGCCCATAACACCAGCCTTCCCAAAAACTGAAAGGGCTCCCATCTCTACTGAGAAGTAGAAAGGAGCATACTATAAACTATTTTGAGGTGCGCAGGATATATTAGTAGTGTTGAGTTGTCTTTTTTGGTGGCCTTATGACTCACGCTGCACTGCACAGTTGCTCAACTGGGTCTGACCTTGATTTTAATTTTGAGCAGATGAAGTCATTGGCTTGTGAGAGAAAAAATAATTTTAAATAACTTTAGATTGTTCTTGGATTGATTGGTGGTTGGGCCTTATTACACACAACATTGGTGTTTTTTTATAAATTCTTGATTTCCGTTCCCTCTTTCTCTTTTTCTTTCTCATGGTGGAGGTTAGGCTTAACCTCATATTGAGAAATGTTAAAGAATGGAAACTAGTTATGTATATCCATCTATTTACAGCCCTGGTGAAGTCCTTTGGAAAAATGTTTCATTGACGAAACACGCATGTTGGCTGTTTTTGACTGTGGTATCAGATGTACTAAGTGAACTTGGACCAGTGCTATAAACAAGTCTTCGTTGGGAAATTGAAGAATACGAAAATAAAAACTACGGACTGAAATTTAATTTTATTAAACATTTCTCTTTTTTGAATAAGTGATTGAAAACTTTATTAAGATATAATAACATCCATACTGTTAATGCTCAGGAAAACCGATAAAAAACTTTGGCTCCCACAAGTGCGTAAATGTGCTAGAGCGACCACCGCCCACAGTCTTCACAGGCGGTTAGGCGGCACGACTCATGGAGTGGTGCAATTCCTGTTCGGCTTTGGGCAAGCTACCAATATTGTTCACTATCTCCATACTCCCACTCTCGAAGAAAGAACGCACTCCAAACAAGAATGTCAAAAATGTATTTGTGCAAGAGCACGGAACACTGCGTACCTCCCCAATGCATTCCCATGGAATCACCTTGATCACGGGTACTGTCAGTAAAAAAAAAAAGCAGTTATAACACGTGATTATCCTCAAATGAGTTCATTATAAACAAAGTATTCTTAGTATACTTAGTTCACTTGATCTTTCAAAGATCACAATGTTCACATAATGAATTTCGCCTATTCGCCCATAATTCCAGCCTTCCCAAAAGCTGGAAGGGCCCCCATAAGTGCGTAAATCTGCTAGAGTGACTGCCGCCCACAATCTTCACAGGCGGTTAGGTGGCTTGTTTCATGGAGTGATGCAGTTCCTGTTCGGCTTTGGATAAACCACCAATATTGTTCACAATCTCCATACTCTCACACTCAGAGAAAGCATGGACTCTAAACAAGGATTCCATCAATTTATTAGTGCAAGTGCACGGAACACTGTGTGCCTCCCCTACCCGTTTCGGTGGAATCACCTTGATCACGGGTTCTGTCTGCAAAATTAAACCAGCATGTGAGTATTTATAACGCATGATTATCCTCAAATGAGTTAAATATAAGCAAAGCTTTCTGGTATAGTTAGTTCATTAAATCTTGGGATCTTAATTGACAAGAAATTACCATTTGCCCAGCAAACAAATGCAATGGTTTCCACCACTTTTTACCTGCTCAACAGCCGCGGTCTGTGCAGGTAACAGCGGTAACAACTTTTACAAGTCATACCTTTAAATACCATGCATCCTGCCTTTATGTGCAATAAGGCCTACTTAGTGGTGACTTAATAATATTTGAGAGGAAAGTTTGGGCCTGTCAAAAGGAGCTATTTTGACAGGTCGAATTTGTAGGTTAAAACTGCTACAGGCATGTTACCAGGCTGTGCACAACGGTAGTCTCTCACATGCAGCCCATACACATGTGCACGTGTATGTAAACATAATCACGTGTAATCAGCCCAGTGCCCCTTACCCTAACTCTGCTGCAACATCCTTATCTTGAAAGATGGACACTTGCAGTAAACAGGCTCAGTGCAATTACCAGTAAAGGTCCAAAAACTGTGTGATCAAAAGCAGAAAAATCAGGTAAAAGGAGTCAAAATGGATAATTCCAGAAGATCTGTGATACTGTGGCTAACCAGATGGTAGGGACCCAATACTACTTTTTAAGATTAACTGAAGATCAGGCATCCAGGAGATTTTTGACATCCAAGAGACTTGCGCCTTCAGCCCAAATGTTGCTGTCATCCAGGGGCAAGATGTTTGATACTTGAAGAGTTAAAGGATCAGTTAAATATACCGGAGAGGCCCTTGGGCTAAACCAGAAGCCGGTGGAGACAAAAAGTAAGGTAGCATTTAAATGTGCGCCTCAGAGAAAGGGTCATATTAACAAGGAGATTTGCCATGCAAAAAATAGGAAGATGGACGTCAGTGACGTTGTCATCCATCTTGGATTTACCAGGATTTACCGGTAAGCCCTTCCACATCTTTAACAGTGTGCTCTATCTGAGTGAATATATAGTTTTGAGGTACCCACACATGATAATATGGACAGAAAGAGTCACCAACTGAGTCACTTTGGCAAAGAAGGTCCACATTGTTTTAGCTGATTATTAGTTCAATGTACAACCATGCAAAATTATGAATCAGAAATTGCAGAAAATAAATTATCTCAATTTGTGAAGAACAAAATGATATGTTCTAAACTACCATATTATCAGATAGCTATTAGGAATCACATTTGCAAACAGATGATTTCCAAATTGTGCATAGGTAACAGTGGCAAAATCCCTATTTGCAAAATGTGACTGTCGCATTAAAATGACTGATAACATCGCAACTAGTACATACTGCCCAGGAAAGATAAAAATGGCAACAGGAATTTGAAAAAGAGGATGTGATAGAAAGCTTAACTAAAGTTTTTTTCATGTGAGCTGGAGATCCTGGAATGTGTGCCGCACAATGTCCACTTTTTTGGGAAGCAACTCCTATCTGTGTCAGAGTCGACTAAAAAGAAAATATAGCAAGGGATTCAAGAAAAAAGGCTGTTGGAATAACTAACTAGACCTTAAAGAAGAGTAGGATGTGATGGTGTGCCCTGAGGTGGTGGTGAAGTTAGTGACAATGCTCAGAGAAGCAGCTGACAGAGGAGGAGTCTGTCTTGTAGGGCATATGAGGGCAGTCGCGTCAAAGTCTTTGCCCAACTGGTCCTCAAGGGGAGCAAGGGAGCCAGCAGCACTGGCCTTTGGAGAGACCCACTATTCCTGGGGTCAGTCCATTAAGGGCATTAGGGGGATTGTCCTTTCGCCTGTCCATGTTGTTGCATCTGTTGGAGTCTAGGTCCAAAGTCTTGCTCTCTTTCATGTTCTGAGGTGCCACTTTTATGCCCAGTTTGTGGGTGGGGGGTTCCCCTTTGTCTAGCCTTCCCCCTTTCCTGGGTTTGGTTTCAGCCTGGCTGGGTGACACATAAGGTTGGTGTTAGGTCTCTTTGTGTGTGCTGAGCAAAGACTCTTTGAAGTGCAATCAGGTCAGGATCCAACTCCTCCTGCAGGTATCTTGTCAGGAAGACCTACTCCCTCTGCACTGTGGCTCTTTTGCCCACTGTCTGGCTACAATACACACTTTACAGAAGGATTGCCATCACGAACCCAGGCAGCTGTAAGCTACCACAAACTTAAGGCACAAAACTGCCATGTTTCTAAACGTGGAATTTCTAAAATACCAATTTAATATTCAACTTCACAATTAAAGAGGATTTTACATTACAATTCATAAGAGAGTTAGTAAGTATTGTTGTAGTTCCTACCAATCTGAATTTAGCATTTAGTAAATATACCAATGTTGCCCAGTGATTCCCGATGGCAGCAGCCAGCCTTGCTGTAGTGAAAACCGTTTTTGGGAATGTTTCACTGTAAGAACATATTCATTTTTACACGCTCTACTTTTAAATATCTGCACCCTGCCTTTACATGCAATAAGGCCTACATATGGGTGAGTTCATATTTAAAAGAAAGGTTTAAACCTGTCAAAAGGGTATTTTGACAGATAAATGTGCAGTTTAGAATGGCCACAGGCAGATTACCTGTGTGCAGCTCCCAGGTATCTTACCACTGTAGTCTTTTACTTGCAGCCTTCACCTATGTGCTCGCATGTGTGCATATGTGTTCATGAGTAACCAGCCCAGTGCCCCTTACCATAGTAGCAGCATTGAATTAAAAGGCAGACACTGACAGTAAAGACGCACAGTCTAATTCACAATAAATGTACTAGGAGAGAGACTCAAGCAGTGAACTCATCCACAATAACGGTCCAAAACCGGATGATTAAAAAGCAATAGATCTGGGCATACTAAATGGGTGGAACCCACTTGCAACAGATTCTGTTCCCACCGCAAGGCCACAAATAGTATAAAGACTTGCCTTACTCATCCTGCCCACACACCACACTGTTATACCATAATCAGGTCCAGCATTAGAAGAAATAGGTGAAGTGCATTATGGAAGATGTAGCATGATTTCACATATGTAAGATGAATTGGACTAGTGGGTCTAGTAGGTATTATTGTGTTTGTGTAGGAATCGCGTATGTCAAGAAAAATACATCAACCACACATTCCCACCATTGTACCTGCCTTTCCCACAGAAGAAATGACAAAGCCAGAGGATTGAGGATGCATTGATTAACTAGGACAATGTAGCTGAGACGGGAGAGACCAGCATTGCCCCGCTGCGTACACAACACTTCTGAAGGTCCCATTCAACCTTCACAAAAAGAGTGGCATGCAAGCTACATGAAATGTTGGACCACTCTGTACCTCTAATATTGACTCATTTCCAAGTCTTAGTAGGTTCCATGGCAGCGGTCCAGCACGGACAGATGAAGTCACTACGGGTCATGGGGAAAAGAGAACTAGGCTAAAGGAATATCATAAAGGAGGGTTTCAAAACAGTGACTGACGGGCAGAAAGCCATGCGGGAGCTGACAGAGGCACTTGCCTCTCTAAATGTGGAATCTCTGACACATGCAGAGACATTTCCTAGAGCCCTGTGGGAGGTCTGTTGACTGACTGGTAAGTGCAGTTGAAGTTTTGTTCCAATTGACTGTTCCTCTAGGTGGAAATGGGCCAATTCGAAATTGATGTGGCATGGAGGTTGGAACTGGTCACACGTGCACTTGAGGTCCTACATACGGCTCAGGTTAGAATAATGGAGCATGCAGAGCCAACAGAGAGTGAGAAGACCTCCAGCCTAAGTAGCATGTCAGTGGCAGAAACATCTTCCATCCAGCTCACACAAATCTGCTCAACAGAAGGAGAAGGGTCTGGTGGAGTTAATGCCTCTGAGAGTGCCACAGTAGGCAGAAGAAGACATAATATTGCATACTACTAACTTCAAAACCCTTCAAAATTGTTTGATTTGATAATGTATTGTATCAGGAAAATAAGTGAGTGCAATCCAAGCCCAGCAGACATTATTATGTTTTTAACAACTTGTGAAAAAACAAAAAATATGTTAGTACTTGATACTGTGTAGATATCTTCTGTGTGCATGATGCTAGAAATGGTTGGTTTTACAGGAGTCCTATGCTCCTCTCCTTCAGCAGGGCTTTCAGCAACCTGACCTGTGGGAGCTTGTTGAGGGCCTGGGGATCTTCATCAAATGAGTCTTCATTGTCTGGGTCTATGGAGAGTCCTCTCCATGTCGCTAGGTTGCTATGTTGTATATGATAGTGCAACAGTGCTCAGGCACATGCTGAAGGCTCACCCTTTTGTGTAGGCACTAAATCTGTCATTCAGGACCCTAAACATATGCTCCAGCCTGGAGCTTGTTTCCTTGTGTTTTACATTGTACCCCCTTTCCCTTGCGGTTCAGGGATGCAGGTATGGTATCATGATCTGCTGTCTGATGGAGTAGGCACGATCACCCACAAAACTTGTCAAGCGGTCAGACATATGAGGGATGGAGATACATTATGTTCATAGATACTACTTAAATCATACCTAAGAGGCACCCATTTTCCAACTCTCCTCTCACCAACCTATTATGCGACTCACAGTGGCGTAATATAAAAGAATCATAGATAGTAACAGAATACTGTACAACGAGATTTGTAATCAGGCTTTCTGATTTTCACACCACCCCTATGTACAGCGATTCTGGCTTTTTTCATTGAACAAGAGCGGCTAGGTGGCTGATGGTAAAGATATTAGTAGGTGTGTTCCATTTAGACTTACAATGACTTTTGGAAATAATGCAATATGATATAAACACACCATTGGAGACCATGGGGCATAGTGGGCTCTAGAGCACCACACTGAAATTATGCTCCATTGCATTCTTAGCGCCACAGGCTACTGTTGAAAGTAGAGGAGCTGTTTTCAATCAGTGGGTGAAAGCTTGCTGTGGTGGCAGTGCCCTTGCTGTGGTCCATGCATGCCCTGAATCCTGCCAGTGACCGTATTTTTACAGAGAGGGAAGACAAATTCAGTGAACAGACTCCAGAAACCACTCTTTCCTCCAGCAACGATAGTCAGCCAACCATCACTGCCTGGACCCCAGTCACCACCGTAGATATCGACACAACCATGAAGAACACTCACTGAGGAGCCCCCAAGGACCCATGCCCCCAGCACATCTTCCAAAGAGCTGCCGCCATAGCGCCCGAGCTATGACACACCATCAATGCCACCTTTGAATCCGGCACTTTACCCAATGATTGGAAATGTGCAGAAGTCATGCCCCTCCTCAAGAAACCCTCTGCAGACCCGACGGACCTGAAAAACTATCGACCCATCTCTCTCCTTCCCTTCGCAGCCCAGGTCACAGAGAAGATTGTCAACACCCAGCTGACACACTTCATCAAAGAAAATGCCATCCTTGACTCCTCCCAATCGGGATTCCGCAGTAACCACAGCACCAAGATCACCCTCCTCGGCGCCACAGACGACATCCGCAAGCTCCTCGACCAGGGCCACACCGCAGCCTTCAAACAACTAGACCTCTCCGCAGCCTTCGACACCGTCTCCCACCACTCCCTCACAGCCAGACCCCACGACGCATGCAGGGAATTGCCTTCAACTAGTTCTACTACTTCCTCGCCGGCAGAACCCAAAGGATCAGACTCCCGCCTTTCCTCTCCGAACCCACAGAGATCAACTGCAGAGTTCCCCAGGGATCGTCGCTCAGTCCCACGCTCTTTAACATCTACATGGACCCCCTCTCTGCCATAGTCAGACAGCATAGACTCAGCAGAGTGTCAGGCGCTGGCGACACACAGCTCATCCTCTCCCTCATGAAGGACCCCAAAGCCACCAGACTCAGCTTTCAGGAAGGAATGAAAGACGTCGCAGCCTGGATGAGCAGCAGCTGTCTGAAGCTCAATTCGGAGAAGACAGAAGTCCTCGTTCTTGGACCCACCCCCTCAGCTTGGGACAACACCTGGTAGCCCATCGCCCTCGGCAACCCCCCCCCCCACTCCCACAGATGATGGCTGGAACATCAGCATCATACTTGACTCCTCCCTCACCATGATCCGCCAGATCAACGTTGTTGCCTCCACCTGCTTCCACACCCTACACATCCTTCACAAGACTTTCAAGTGGATCCCTTCCGCAGCCAGAACGACTGTCACCCATGCACTCATAACAAGCAGACTGGACTATGGAAACGCCTCCTATGTTGGAATCAACAGATCCCTACTACGCAAACTCCAGACCATCCAGAACTCCGTGGTCAGACTTGTCCTCGGCATCTCACGACATGAGCACATCACCCTACACCTGCAAGACCTCCACTGGCTACTCGTTGAGAGTAGAGTAACCTTCAAGCTACTCACCCACACCCACAAAGCTCTCCACAGCAACGGACCCAAATACCTCAATGAAAGAGGCTCCTTCCACGTTCCCAAAAGAAACCTCCGCATCACCGACCTTGTCCTAGCAGAAACCTTGTGCGACCGCAGAACTAGAGCGGGTGGAAGAGCCTTTTCCTACATCGCAGCCAAGGCCTGGAACGAGCTCCCGGTCAACATCAGACGCTTCCCTACTCTGCACATCCTAGGGAAGAGCCTCAAGACCTGGCTTTTTGGCTAGCTCAGAGCTGCACCCCCGCCCCCAGCGCCTTGAGAACCTCACAGGTGAGTAGTGCGTTTCACAATTCCCTGAATGATTGACAAGATGGTGGTTCTGGCTAGGGGCGCCCAGAGATCAGGGTTAGCGGCACAGAAGTAGCTGACTGGACAAGTCATGAATTGGAGAGACACCTTGGCACATTCTGGGGGTACCCGAGCCTTGTGGGTACTCTTTAGGGGTGACAATGGTGTAACCAGAAGGTGAATGGACAAAGACAGCTTGAAAGAAGTCGAGGATTAGGGAACTACTGAGCAGATGAAGCAGGTCTCCTCTTGTAGACAATGCAGATCTGGGAATTGATTGGCATAGCTAGGGAGCGATATGTACAAAGCTCAAAGGACCAGAGTTGTCATTTTTTAACCTGAAAGTTTGGCCTATGAGGGCCATACATAAAGGGGAGCCGCGACTGTTGGGTGAGACAGGAAAGCTTCACACAGTGAGGCATTGATCAAGAGTGCTATAAAAGATCTGTAACATTTCTTGCAACCTATTCAAAATAGGATGCCTCTCTGTTGAATATTTCACGGGCCATATATCAGCTACTGTAAGAGACATGGGGGCCCAGCGTGGGACAGTGACTGAGGCCACTTTACAGGAACACAGTGACTTACTCCAGCAATACTGCCAATTGGAGGATTGCGTCAACTGCCAACCTCAAGTTTAGAGCAGCACTTTAGGAGAACACAGCTCTAGCATTAAAGAATGGATTCGGGTGCTGAAAACAGAGGTGCACCACTTCCTGAGGTCTATGGTCCTGGAGACACTACAGGGGCACCGTTGTCAGTGAAAAAGGCTTCACACTTGATAAGCAAGGACTTTGGGAACAAGAATCCAAGCATAGGAACGTGCTGGTGACAAGGCCACGTCCAAAAAGAAAAATGCGTGGGGAATAAAGCCAAGGTCCATATTTTCCATGTGCTCAGCCAATCAGCATTGAGGCCCAGACAAGATCTGCTGCTAATGAAGAAAAAGATGATCTGCCTTGGCAAGTAAGGCTTCTTTGTGGTTCCTGGCAAGACTCTGTGTTTGCAATGAAGACAAAACACATATTTCTGCTAATCCTGAAGCCGCTAGGCAAGTTCTTGTATAAGGAGGGAAGACACACTCACGCTTGAATGGAATAGTGGGAGGGTTTTTGACCACTCTGTTCCTTAACAATTTGTAAGTATTTCTGTGTGTGCGTTTCTTTTTAATCGTACAACGAGGGACACAGACTACTGTTGTTAATCTGAAGGGGGCAACAGAGAGTGATCTTTCCAGAGTATGTAGGTGAAGGAGTTATGTACATATGCAAACACACACACACACACACACATACACACACAGGACGCATGTTTATCCATTAAATGTTGATTTGTTTCCCCTCTTCTGTACCTTTTCCCTCCGATCACGCTATTTTTCCATAGTTGATATTGGCAAACATACTTGCTTGGTTTCGTTAATTGAAATGTTGTCTCTTTATTTGTGGTAGGTTATTGTCAATCATGATGAGGCGGAAATGTGTTGTTATTATGGTGAATGTAATTTACAAGATTGTCTCTATTGCTTTGGTATGCCCAATGAAACATTTCAATGTAAAAACACACTATTTTGTGTTGAAAATCCTTGCAATTCCTGTTGGGGTTTTGTGTGTTCCTAGCTAAGGCAGGGTTTATGTCATCTTTTATTTCTAACATTACCAGCCTGCTCGGCTTATATTTACCACAGATTACCTCCTCAGTTTGCTCAGCAGTGTACATGCTGCCTGTATACTCTCTTCACCCTCGTCATTCTCCATTTTTTATACTAAAAAAAAACAGATTCTCTACACTATTGCATAGAAAGCTGCCGACTTGATAGGTGCAATGCATTCTGGGTCTCCTTTCATGCTTCGCACCTGCTATACTTGGTTGTATTTGGTTGTACACTGCATGTGCAAATCGCCCATTCTGCAGTTAGTTGCTATTTGGAGATTCTCCGTACTTACATTTGCGCTTCGATATTTGGGAATTTGGGGGCATATTATCAAGGGGGTTTATCTCCGCTTTTTTGGCTTTAAAGGCCAAGAAAGCGGAGATAAAATTATCTCCCTATTACCTAGCTATCACTAACAGCAGTTAGTGACAGCTAGTAGGAGATAGCGACCATCTTGGGCCCCGCTTTGCATGTCAGTGATATTTATCACTAATGACATGCAAAGTGGGCGTGCCAAGATGTTAGCGACTGGAAACAATCGCTAACATCGCTATCTCCTATTACCAACTTTTGGAGATATTCGCGCTAAGCGCGAATATCTCCAAAAGCCAACACCTGCCCCTGAGCAGTTCTTAGCCATGTTATCCAATGGTAGGTGGATAACATGGCTAAGAGCATTAGCTCGGTAATGCATGAATATCGCTGACTTTTCAGCGATATTCATGCATTTCGGCCGATTTTTATCGCTTAGGAGATAAACCTTGATAATAGCAAGGTTCCTAAGCGATAAAAATCGCCACAGCTCGGCGATAAAAATATCGCCGCTAAACCAACATAGCGATAATTATCGCTAGTTGTTGGTAATATGCCCCTACATTTTGGGAACTGGTAATACAGGGCTCTAGTGAAAAGACAGTAAGTGTGGCATGTGTGAAGGGGGATACAAGGTGAGGCAGAAAGGGAGAGCTTACTTTTCCATGATGCAAATCCTTCAGTTGGAACAACTGGTCTCTGGTGAAGGTGCAAAGATCATGAAAGAACATGGGGTCATGGAACAACAGCCAGGCTTGCGTTTGGCGCATTCCAACAGTAGTTTAATGCCCCCGGTTTACAGTGTGTGCCATCAAGAGAGTGCATTCTTTGGATTGTCAGTCACACCCACTGGACAAAGATGTTGAGCAGACAAGTACTTTACTCTGGGAGCGGCTCCTGTATATGACCTACTCCTGCCCTTACACTTTATGCCTTCCTTAAAAAAAACATTAAAAGATTAAAATACCTAACAACAATATTTGTTTAAAATCACAATTTATACAAAAAAATGCGTACAATATAAATACACTTTAAAAAAATAAATAGAAATACAAAATAATGTTAATGAAAATTACATTTACTTCCCTCCCTACAACCCAAAAAACCCACAATCTTCAAAAGATATATTAAGAGATTCTTACATGAGAATCTTACTTAAATAATACCAATACAAATAAAAACACTTAATATATCTACGAGCAAATGATGGCAGTGTTTTTTAACTGTAGCCAGCACCTCAGTTGTGTTCGCACATAGGTTAACTAATTGCAATCTTTATCAAAGCGTGCTCTATGTCTTAGCACTGTGCCACCTACAGTGTCAATACCTATATACAGAAGCCTCCATATACATGAACAATATAAAGCAAAGACAGAGCACAGCACAAACAAGTATACAACTGATTATCTCCAGTCAGAAAAGATTATTTAATACATAGAACATAGGAGCACTGTATCAGCAAATGATCTTCACCCTGTTGTCAGATTTTTTACAGCAATGGTACAGCCGACACATGTTTCGTCGCCATTCGCGACTTTTTCAAGGCTTCTATGTAAAATGGTACTTGATTAAGGGCCACGATCGTTCACCATGTGGGATGTGGATAACAATTGTCCAGATCCCTATTGTGATATCCTATGATAGACCAGCATCAGTGGTTGTACTTGTGTAATCCCCCAAGTGGGAATTAGTAGGCTTCGCAGCTAGCGCAGCGCCCACTTGACGTCGTCTTTCATTTGTTATAGTCCAGTGGCTACGCCCGGCGGGTATTGGTATTAAGCAACATTTTTCAAAGAAAAGTAGAAGCAGATAGGCTCGACCAAAGTTGCCCCGCCAATTGTCAACGGTACGAAGGAGTACGGTAGCTCCTATAGACGGTCTCCAACGATCAGTCAGTGAGATTGATTATTGGAGACTGTCTGGAGGAGCTAGCGTACTCCTTCGTAATGTTGACATTTGCTGGATATAGTGCTCCTATGATCTATGCATTAAATATTCTTTTCTGACTGGAGATAATCAGTTGTATACTTGTTTGTGCTGTGCTCTGTCTTTGCTTTACAATTAAAAACACGTTCCTTTTACAAATATTCATATTAAAAACATTTATCAATAAAATAATAAATCAATCAAATAAACAAAAAAATTTTAGCTAATGAACAATTATATATGTACATCCTTATCAATGCAAATTAATTAAGATTAGCAACTGAAAGAAAATATAATTTCAATATTCAATAACTAGTCACCATGTTCCGCCACAAATGAAACAAAACAGTACTACTACAATATAAGTTACTAACAAAAGTGTACAAAAATATACATTCTGATTTATATATCAAAGTTAAATTAATAGAATAACAATTAAATAACTAAACAATTTAACAAATTGTTACTCAAAAATTCAATAAAACTAAAAAGATAATTAAATGAATTAATTTTCCTTCTTGCCCCTACAAACTCAACAACCTGCTACGAAAATGTAAATAAGCAACATATATTTAAAAATAAAAATTTTAAAAAATAAAGTTCTGTAAACAAAATTAAAATTAAACACAATTGACTTACATAATTATTAATTAATCAAACTACAAATACACAGCATTAAAATTAAATTAGTTATAATTTAATTAACTTCCCACCCAATTACCTACAAACCCAATAAGCTACTACTGCTTTATAAATTACGATTTGTTTTTAAAATACACAGGCATATTATTATTATTCATTGCATTGTTAGAGTGCAACCGCTACCCACAAAGGGTTTCCCGGCGCATACATAAGATGATTCTGCGATGCTACAGTCAAGAACAGTTTAGATGTTAAAAAGCCAGGTCTTTAAGGCTTTTCTAAAGCTCATGTAGTTGGCCTCATTACGTGCTGTGATTGGCATAGAATTCCACATCGTGGGTTACGAGAAAGAGAAGGATTTGCCGCCCATACGCGACAGCTTGATTTTGGGGATCACAAAATTCTTCGCTGTGGCAGAACGAAGAGCACGGGAAGGGCAGTATGGACGTACCAAAGATTGGAGATATTTTGGGGCTTTTTTCGTAGCGATTTTATGCATAAATCAGAGTGATTTGAACTTGATTCGGTTTTCGATTTTTAGCCAGTGAAGATCTCGAATGTATTTGGAGGTGGGGGTAGAGCTAGGAATTTTACATAACAATCTGGCTGCAGCATTTTGAACTGTCTACAGCCTTTGAATCGTGGCTTTCTTCGCCCCTAGATACAGCACGTTTCCATAATTGAGCCTCGAAGTGATCCGGCTTACAATGATTACTGTTTTCTTGGTCGATTCTGGCAGCATCCAGCAGATCTTCTTTAGCCATTTTAAAATGGCAAAACATGTAGCAGAAGTTTTTACTCCTTGCTGATGCATGTTAAGAGAGGCATCAATAATGATGCCCAAGTTGCGTGCTTGCATCACCGGGACCGGGAGCAGGCCCATTTCCTGCGGCCGATGTTGGGGGCCCCATAACTCCTTGTTTTTACCTAGAACCATCAACTCAGTTTTCTCTCCATTTAATTTGAGAACATTTTCCTGCATCCATTCTGCAATTTTCACAAGCCCACGCTTAAGCATAGAGGAGTTATCACTATTTCCTGAGGAGAGTGAAAAAAACAGCTGAGAGTCATCAGCATAAGAGTACATTTGTAAGCCGGTTTCTTCCACCACCTTTGCTAGTGGGCTCATATACAGATTAAATAATAACGGACTAAGTATAGAGCCCTGTGGTACTCCATGCTCAAAAACCTGAGTATCTGAACAGGCTGAACGAGTAAAGACTTGAAAAGTTTGTTCCTTTAACAGAGACTTAAGCCAATTTAAGGCAGGGCCTCTGATGCCTAATAAATATAATGTCCGCATTAATTCGGTGTGTGATACCATATCGAATGCGGCACTTAGGTCCAAAAGTACAACTGCAACCGTTTCGCCTTCATGCAGCATATGACGAATATTTTCAGTGACTCCCAACAGGGTCGTCTCCGTAGAGAAACCCGATCTAAAACCTGATTGATAAGGTGGTAGCAGATCTTGGGCAATGGCGAATTTAGTTAAAGAGTGATGCACATGTTTTTCCAAAATCTTTGAGAATATCGGTAATAAGAAAATGGGTCTGAAATTTGAAGGCAAATTAGGGTCGACTCCAGCCTTCTTTAACAACGGATGGATCATGGCATGTTTCCATTCTTTAGGTACGGTCTCCTCTTGTAGAGATGCTTTTAAAAGGTCTGTGATAATATCCATTGACTCCTTTTCAAGTTTTTTATGTACTGAACAAGGTATAGGGTCATTAAGAGGGCCAGATTTAATAGTATTCAGTAATTCAATTAAAGTATCAGTACTGAGTTTTGGCCAATTCTCTAATGTGCTACTGGGGACAAGGGGGAGCAACGGATCACTGTTATTTGGAGGGTTAGCGGTCAGAGCGCTTTTTGGGGGAATGTCTATTAGACAGCTGTTATTCTGAGCATTTTCTATCACTTGATAGATTTTTTCCACTTTGCTAACAAAGGAAGTGGCCAACAGGCCACATTCCTTCTTAATTAAATCTAGTGGAGTTTGTAGTGTTTTTGAACCTGACAGTTCTTTCACCATTTTAAAAAGCGCTTTTGACCGATTTAGGGCCTCCACTATAGTGGAGGCCACAAAATCAGCTTGAGCCTTACTGCAAAGCACATGATCTTTTTTAAGTTTACTCTTATACACCCTTTTTGCTTCAGAAGAATACGTTTTCCTCCAAGTGCGTTCAAAAGTTTTGCACTTGGATTTTTCTAATTTCAATGATTCCTTGAACCATGGGGCAGGGGGTCGATGGTCTTTGCATTTTAATTTAGTTTTTGGTAGGCAGGTATTTATTGCTGTCATAAGCCATTTCTGTACTGCTGCAGATAATGCATGTACAGATGGTTTAGAGCATGGAGTATGTGTGCTTAAGAAAGCGTTCAGGGCGTCAATATCCAGTTTCTTCCAGTTCCTAATGAACTGAGGTTGCTCAGGTGTGTCCCCCGCCCTTGTGATGGTGACTTGAAGCGAGAATCGAACCAAATAATGGTCCGACCAACAGATCGGTAGAGCAGGAGAAATGGTGATTTCCTTAATATTCGAAAAAACCGGATCGAGTAAATGTCCTTCACTATGCGTAGATCCTGAATTAAGAAGATTTAGATTGAGGGACGCTAAATCAGCAATAAATGCTACGGCTTTTGAACAATTTGCATTTTCTAGGTGCAAATTCATATCACCAATAAGGGAGAAGTTAGATGCCTTCATAACTAGTGGACCAATGAGTTCTGGAAGGGTCGCCGCCCAGTTAGTCGTCATCCCTGGCAGACGATAAATGAGTGTGCCTGTAATCGTATAGTTAGGGGAGAGGGCAAGTTTAAATATAGCAGCTTTGCAATTAGGACATGGTAACTTAGTGAACTCACAATTAATTCCTTTTTAAAAAGGATAGCAATCCCTCCCCCTAATTTATTTGTCCGATCTAACCCTACTATTGCATAATGATCAGGTAGAGCTTCTGCAATTTCTGGACCCGAACTTTCTTGGAGCCATGTTTCCGTTAGAAACAAGGCGTCAGGCCTTTCATCCATCAGTAGGTCAAAAATGTCAGATTTATGTTTGAGTAGGGATCGACAATTCAAACTAAAAAAAGAGAACGTTTTCACTTTGGCTTGATTGATGAGCATCTTATCCTTGCCTCTAACTCCAGTAACCTTCTTGCCTTCAGATACTGAGAAATTACACTCTTGACGGGGTACAATATCGCCACTTAAGTGTAGTATATTACATTGCATTACCTGTGGAGTTCTTAAAGCCAGTAGCTGTTCTGAATTGTATTTGAGTGAAGGGCGCGCATTTTTATGAATTAGTGTGGTTGAGGTTATAACATCTGCTTGTATCTCACTGTCTTTAGAATTGCCAGGGGATAGTATTGGGGCCAAGGCCCTGAGCCCGGTCCCGGCGCGGACGGGCGCAGACGGGCTTACCTTTGGCGCGCCTTCAGAGCGCCATTGGCGTGCCCGCTGCGCGCGTCCTCTGCGCGCCCCATCGAGGGAAGCCATTTATGCTGAGCTCTGCCCAGCAACTAGCCCGCTGCATGCTCCAAAATACCCCTAAGATGGCGGCGGTATTCGGCGGCAGTCTCCGCGTAAATTCCTGGCGTTTCTGACCTGTCCAAATTGACAGATACAGGTAGGGAGAAGAGACTTGTGCAAATAAGCAAGATCTTCAGAATGTGCAAATATGTGGCGCCATGTGCAAAATTGTATCACAACACACAAATTAAAACACTTAAAATTCTAAAATCATGAGCCCCCGGCTTTCCGCCTCAGGGGTGGTTAACTAGCAGCATAAATTTTCAAAAATAAATATCAATTATACTAAAAATGCCAGCACCTAAAATTAATATACTACCATATATATAAAATTAAAAAAGGCTATTTATCACAACTATATTAAAGTAAATTAGATTAAATACAAATATCTTCCTACAAATTATAATCTATACCAAAAAAACTAATATTCTTCTCTTCAATATTCTGTATGATGATATTTTGGTAGTCACAATATTTTTTACATGATTCATGTCATAAAATATTTTTAATCCAATAATAATAATTATAATAATATTCATACGATTTATTGAGCGCATAGCTATTTCTTAAGAAGTGTTCCAGTGCTGGCATAGTGACTCAGGAAAGAAAAAATGTGCCCAGCCCACCGGAAGAAACTCAGTCCGAGCAAAAAAGCCAGGTTTTTTGTTTTTTCCTGAATAGGGTTTCAGATGGGGCTTGCCGAATTTCCACAGACAGAGAGTTCCAAGTTTTTGGTGCAAAAAGGCCGAAGTAGCAGCCTTCTATTCTGTCCCTTTTGAAGTTTGGAATGATGGCCCATTTTGCAGCTGATCTTAGATTCCTCGATGGTACATAAGGTTTCACCATCAACCGAAGATACTGAGGGCATTGGGAGGAGAGAGACTTATAGCAATAGCAGAGCGCTTTGAAGGTGACTCTTTGCCTCACCGACAGCCAATGCAGCTTTCTCAAAGCGTGACTAATAGAGACCGCTGCCGCTTGAGCACATTTTGGACCCATTGAAGCCTGTTCAGATGGGACTGGGACACACCAAGATAGAGAACATAAGGTAATCCAGCCTGAATATCACCAGGGCCTGGACTACTGCTTTTTGAGAGGCTTCGGATAGGAGATGGAGACATTTCCTCAAGGATCTCAGCATCCCAGAGCATTTCCCTGTGAGAACAGTAATCTGGGCATCAAAGGAAAGCTTATTGCTGAACCAGATGCCCAGATTCTTAACCATAGCCTTGGACAGGGGCAGGGGACCAAGGCAATCTGGCCACCAGGCATTGGAACAGATGTTGAGGTGATTGCCAAAAACCAATGCGACAATTTGAGTCCATCAATGCCGCGACTTCAGACAGGCATAGACAGAGGGAGGAGGCCATTGAGTTGCTGTTCTGAGACAGAGTGATGACAACGTGAGTGTCATCAGCATTCAAAATAATGATAAAGCCATATTGTTCGATGACCTTCAACCACAGCATGGTCATATACAATAAAAAGGGTTTGACGCTTGTGAAAACATGGGGGCAGCTAAAGCGAGTCGCAGGAGAGCTCGGAGTGTGCAATGGTGGTTTTGCAGCGTTAAAGACTGAATAGTGCATCATGTCAGGAAAGGCTGGTGAGCAACCACAGCAGCCAATCAGCCGTGGGTGAGGGCGGCACTGGAGCTCCGTAGAGGGCGACGCGTGGCCATGAGGATTCCCTTCTGGGGCAGGGGAGGCGGTAGCAGTGGGGACACTGTCTGGTGCGGGGAGAAGCTTGAGTTGGATAAGTAGGAAGGAACAACTCATAAACCTCTCATCTCAGGGCCAGTTCTGCTTAAAGAGGTGTGTGAAGCCACAGTTCCCCTAAGCAGCAGGTCCGGTAAGAGCAAATAGAAAACAGGAGGTGGAAGTGTGTTTCTAGAGGGGAATAGAGGGAGCTCAAGATACACCCTAAGGAGTGGAAGGAGAGGACTTGTAACCCCGGGCTTAGGAGAGTCACTATTTAAAGTGGAGGGGGAAGAGGGAAAAGGTAGAGAACCTGCGTTTGGAAAATCCCCCACCAAATAAAAAACATTGCCTCGTGTTGGTGCAATTAAAAATAAAAAAGTACTAAAAACAAAACACATCTCAGAGCAGAGGATCAAGGTTACTCCTTCGCTCAGGACTTTTTTTTAAGGTTTTACCTAAAACACTGATTCCGAGTGGAAGTAGCATGGCGAACAATAAAGGGCGGAAGGAGCTGGTGAATATGGGCAAGAGACACGAGAAGAACCCTCAAATGCAAGCTGTTTAGTGGACTGGACTAAGGATATGAGTACAAATCAGTTCCAGGTCCTCGCCTCAGATTTCCCTGCTGCTTTAGAAAAGGGGTGTCTTAATTTAGAGGAGCCAGAATCTGAATTTTCAAAACCCCCTAGTGTTAGCTTAAATCAGACTGGTTCTGAAAGGCGGGAGGAGGGCGAGGAAGTCGCCAATGGTTCTAAAAATATAGCCGAGGAGGATCCCTCAATTGGTGCTCTCCTAACTGCTCTTACATCTGAGAAAAAACTAGATTTGAAGTTTCAGAAACCAATCAGAGGGAGATTAGGTATGCTTGTGTGAAACCCTGGAAAAGAAGATTGATGATTTTAGCAAAAGAACGGCTACCTTGGAAGGGGCAGTAAAAGAGATCAGAGAGGTAGTACAGATTAACAGGGTTGAGATAGAGGGATTACAACTGAGAGAGAGAGCTCAACAAGAAAGGGTGGAAAGACTCGAAAACTTCCATCGACGGAATAATTTAAAAATCTTAAGAGTCCCAGAAGGCAAAGAAGGAGATGATATTAAGACCTATTTAGTTCAAGTGATCAAAAGAGAACTAAAATTGGAGGAGTCAGAGCAGGAGATTGCGAAGGACATTCAGAGGATTCAGAGAGACCCCTTCATATTAAATACAAACATGACTTAGCCTAGGAGAATATTAGTGAACTTCCTCATGTACACACTAAAAGAGAAGATATTGTCGAAAGCCTTGAGCAAGCCTTCAAAGTGGACGGGGTCAAATATGAATTCAGAGCTGATGTGTCAAGCATTACCTCCAAAAGGCAATGGGAACTAGGGAAGAGGATCGAACCACTACGGAGGTTGGGTGTCTCTGTGCAGTTGAAGTTCCCTGCGTTCTTGAAAGCAATGTTGAATAATAAGATGTACACCTTCTGTTCAGTCAAGGAGGTAGTTTATTGAAAGTCGTCAGCCAGTTGGTTAGCAACCACGGCGCAAAAGTTTGAACAGCTCGATATAATTATACCTGTCTCTTTTTTTGTTTTTGTTTCTCTATTTCCTTTAGGCTGCTTCATACTTTTAATCACTCTTAGAATACAAACGCACACCTTGGGGGCACCCATAGGGCGTAAGCCATTAAGAGACAGGGATGGGTTTTCCTGGGGGAGTAGGCCCAGGGGGCACTGGGTGGGGAGCATGTGGGAAAAAAGAAAAAAATCCTCAGAAGCCTCTTTTACAAGGAACTTGTACTCAGACATAAGGGGGATGAGTGAGAGACGAGAAAAGGCTGTAAAAATGTTATCTTTGAAAGTGAACGGGCTACGGGTGCGGGGCAGACGCGCGAGACTACTGCAGTGCCTAAAAGACTGTCCCACTCAGATCATCATCGTACAGGAAACCCACCTGACGGGGGAAGAGGGACAGGAGATTTTTAAAGCTAAGAGATGGATTCAACATGTATTATGCCCAGGGCACTTAGCTGTGACAAAGGGAGTGGCTGTTTTGGTGAAACATGATGCAAGAATTTCTATTGAGGCTCTATAGATTTAGCCACAGCATATGAGCTCCCACTTGCGGTTGTGGCTATTGATGCTTCTAAGACATTCGATAGAGTGAACTGGGTCTTCTTACAAGCTGTTGTAAAGTCTCTCAGCAAGGTGGATTCAGTGCTGCAAGCGGGCGTAAAACAGATTGAGTCTCACGCAGAAGGTTTTTTTGCTCCAGATAATTTGAGAGCTGACTATTCACATGCTTTTCTGCCATTTTAGAAAACGGGGGTAGCAGTGATATAGGTCGATAATGTTCTGGCTCAGAGGTGTTGAGTGGGGATTTTATGAGGAGGTGTACCACATCGTGTGTAATGATGAAGCAGAGGGAAGTCAATTCCACAATTAGAATAGAGCAGCATTTCTGGAGCTTAACATTTTCACCTGAGGGGTCAAACCATGCCTCCATCTGTGAGTAGTTTTTGGCATCCTCTAAAAAAAAGGCAGGGCATTACAACTCTCTTCAGGCGGAATGGAGGAGGGTAAGACAGAAGACAGAGAGGTGACAGATTTTGCAATCTGAAAGACTTTGAGGGAAGACTTGTAGATGTTGATCCAGATCTCATGAACTAAATAATTTCTAAAGACGGGACCCAATTTCCATTACCCAACAAGCTCCTTCACGCTGGGTTAGTTGTCAATCTAAAAACTAAACTAAACGTACCGTTTCCCTAAATAGGTCTGTCTAATTTACCAATTATGGTAATATGATCTTTTAAGTCGGTTAGGGTAGACAAATTAATAATATTAAGTAAAATACTCCAATAAAGACAGACTAATTTGTAAGTTTATCATATTTGTCTAAATAATAATAATGTGAATGAAATCTCAGTAAATACAAGTAATGCAGAACCAAACATAGATCGTCACTGAGCAAACAACATCTGAAGAGAAAGTGACAAATTCATAATCAATGACAGTACATTGAGGAGTGGATAGATGAAGAGACAAACGTTTCATAGAGAAATGTAATTTGCAAGTAATTATGCAAACGTATATATTTGGCTAATACTAACCCAATAGGAAACACAACTTCTGGCCAGGAAGTTGGTATGGACCCCTCAAGTAGATTTGAAGAGGCAAAAACTAAGTTCAGGAACACAAGGACAGCAAAACCGACGACTTGCGACAATCTCACCCCAACAGTGAACGGAAAATGTCTGCCACTCCAAAACCTAAACCCCTCCCTCCAGGCACCCCAATTATACCCTATAACCCATAAGACCATTCCACAGAAGTATCTAACTCTGGGTTTTCTCTACGTTTGAGTGGCTAGGAAAGGGGGTGTATGGTCAGTCCACTGTCTACACGTACAAAATTCTCAAAGGGCTACTGTTTAAGAATAGTATTTACTCAGGAAATATTCTTCATTTCACTTTCCCCATTTCCTCCGTTTTAACAACACGTTAAAACATTGTATAACAATCTTCTGCTGAGCGCCTCTCTGCAGAGGAAGTTTCTCTCCGTTCGTAGCAAGTCAAGTCAAGTCAAATAATGCTTTATTCGAGGTTTCACTCATAAAAGCATCAAGAATATAAAATCAGATTAACGATCATTTCTGTTACAAGATAAAACTTGCAGTTAAAAAAAAGGACTTGATTACTATGAAACAGATTAAAACTTGGATACTGATGCAGAGTAAAATTTTATAATAAAAATTATTTTTTTAAAGCAAAAATAGCAAGTATAAAATGCAGACAGACTAACAATAAAAGACAATCATGTGACTATCAATCTCTGTCTAATAGACAACGCCCATCCAAGGTACATAGCTGTGGCTATTGCTATGGGCATTAAAGTGCTGGTGCATACAATACATAGAGCTACGGTGCTACTAGTGGAACCCAAGTTCTTGCACGTTGGAGTTAGCCAAATGCGTCTTGGATCAGCATAGGCTGTGCAAGAAAATAGGAAATGTCCAATTGTTTCTTTGGCGGCACCGCAGGCGGGGCAGCTATCGGTAGTTCCGCTTACCCACCTTCCTGTAAGAGATCTAAGGGGAAGTGCACCCGCTCTTAATTGGAAAACGAGCTTTCTGTCGCCCGGTCTAGTCATAGCGTCCCAGTAGGGTTCGAGGCAGGGATACAACTTGGCTTCTAAAAATCCTCCAGCCATGGTCGCTGCACTAGAGCTACTCCAGTTCCGAGCAGCCACCTTCTCCCAATAGATTTCTTTTATGGTTTTTTTAGTAGGAAAGATGGTTCCTGCCGGATCTTCCCAAAGCGACCGGAGACCAAGTTCGCTCAGAATTGTTCTTAGTGTTTTAAGCCATCCGATTTTGTGAAACACATCCGCTTTGATGATATCCAGGAACCCCTCGGCATGATGGGAAAGCTCAAGCGTAGTCCAAAGCCTTCGCCAGTATAGAATTGGGCGAAGCTTGACCAAATCTGCAACTGCTTTTCTGCCCAAGTCGTACCTAAGAGGCAGCAGTGGGGTGCTCTTAGGGACACCGGTAATAGCCCGAAAGAACTTGTTTTCCGAAGTTTGGAGTGCCACTACCTTCTCGAATCCCCACAGCTCAGCGCCATAAAGCACAGAGCCGAGAGCCTTCGCTTCGTATACCTTCAGGGCTGGCTTTATTGGTTTCGTCAAAGATTTCTGTGTTCCGAACCAAGATCTCCAGCCAATTGCCTATGCCTCAATGTGGCAATATCTATGTGCTGGGAATATTTAATATCTTTAGATACATGGATTCCCAAATATGTAAAGGCATTCACTACTTCTAAATAACGACTGTTCATAGTTAACTTAGATTTGAAGCTGCGGTGGGGATTAAAGACCATAAGTTTTGTTTTAGCCACGTTCACTTCTAGGCCATGCTCCCCGCAAAATTGGTCGAAAATAGACAGAGCACACTGTAGTCCACTCGGGGTCTTAGATAAGCGTGTCGTCTGCGAACATTAAAATAGGTATTTTAGTGCCAGCTAATGAGGGAGCATCCACATTCGAAGACAACATACGAGCCACAACCCCGTTGATATATAATGTAAAAAGTGTGGGCGCCATCGAGCACCCTTGTTGGATGCCCCGCTCCACCGGGAAGTCTGCAGTCACCACTCCCTGGCCCCCCCACTGGATCTTAGCGAAGGTAGCTTCGTGGAGCCTCATGATCATTATCAGCAACTCTCCTGGTAGACCCTGGTTCCTCAGCAACTGCCACAGCTTGGACCTAGGTACTAGGTCGAAGGCGGCCCGCTAGTCGACAAAAGCCACGTACAGGCTGCCCTCGCCCAGCAACACGGTCCTCCACTGCAGTAAGGTGAAACGGAACACCTGACCCACCGAACTAGTAGACCTACGAAATCCCGCTTGGAATGGGGACAGAGCGTTGTTCTCCTCGGCCCAGTCAAGGAGCCCGTTTACAACCAATCGACCAACTACCTTTTGAATGGTGTTGATAAAGCTTATGGGCCTATAGTTGCCTGGGTGGGATCGGTCACCTTTCTTGTATACAGGTATTATTACTGCACCCTGCCAGGATGTCGGAATGGATGCACCCTGAGCTATTGCATTGGTAAGGAGATATATACTTACACCAACGCTCTTTGTCATTTATGAAGACGTCTGCTGGCACGCCATCTAAACCTGGGGCTCTACCACTGGGCACTGTACTGAGGGCCATCATCACCTCACTGGTACTAAAAGAGTTATCTTTATAGTAAACAGGACTTAAGTCTACCGCCACGGTGGCAGGCTGTGTCTCGGCATACTGAGGTTTAAAATAATTGACCCAATCCTCTTCGGGTACGTTATTATTTGGAGGGTCGGGTACTCCCTCTTGGCCCCACTTTACGATGTTCCAAAAGAACCTGGAGTCTTTCCTATCGCTAGCTGCTTTTAACTCTAACCAATGGAGCTCGTCCCACAGTTTCTTTGCCTTTGTTATACTATCTTTATATTCTTTCCTGGCAGAACGAATAGCCATAGGTTGTCTACCTTTGATAGCAATTCCTAGGGCTAAACGTGCCTCCCTACATTGGGCGTTGTACCATTTTGCCTGCTTGCGGGTTCCCCCTCTGTTGGTTTTAGCAGGTTTCAAAAAACAATTCCTGATGGCACCAAACAGGGTATCATGGATTACAGTGACACAGCTTGTTTCTGGATTGGACAGATTAATTTGTTTGATGGCCAGTATTCCTTTGTCAGCTTCAGTATTAATAGTAGCAATGGCCTGTTGATTGGTTTCAATATGTGCCCATCTTAACCTGCGCATGTCGTTTGTAGGGACAATCGAAGGTGGGACAACCCCCTCAGTGTTTTTGATCATATTAACAGGTGTCCACCATTTGTGCTCTACGCACAATGGGTTGTGGTCACTTTCGATCCTCCATTTAACCTCCATGTCACAAACCAGGGTCCAATTCTACTACTGTGCCGCCCATTATCGAATGTACTGGTCCCAGTCTTATCACTCAGAGTCCTCCCGTTTAATGCTCTTAGACCCCTTTCATAGCATATGGTATTCAGACAAATGATATCCTCAGACCAGCGAGAAACTGGTTTCAGGTCTAATTTGGGGACGCCCCATTGTCTGTCCTCTTCGTCCACAAGGAAATCATCGTCAATTGCCAGGGGTTCAAAGGTTCGATTTAGATCACCAGCAATCACAATATTATTGTCTTGGGAGTGGGTTTCAAGGCGGAGACCCAGAGCCGCTAAAACGTCTGACCTCCCACCCCTACTACCCCTTGCGTAGATATTGTAGACATCGAACTGACCCAGAATACCTGAGTTTAATCTAATAAATTGGATGTCTCTGTTTCTGGTGTCTATCACCTTAATATTTAACGGAAGGCTCTGGCGGACCCAAATCGTTAGGCCACCCATAGGTCTTCCCTTTGTACCCTTGGATGCTGGCACAGAGTAGTTTAAGTATCCCTGGACAAAAGATGGTTCACATAGCCATGTCTCCTGAAAAATACACATATCAAAACTGTTAACAAAGTTTAGCCAATCCTGGGAATCTTGTTTTGAACGCAACCCAGCAATGTTCCATGAAACTAACCTCCCCACACCATCCTTGATACCATCAGACGGCTTTGACGTAGTAATTACAGGGGTATCTGTAGTTTGCCCTTGATCTAATTCACATGGCATCCCTTGGTACTGGTTGATTTTAAAACCAGCCGTACATCTAGTGTTAACCGCTAGATTGGGGCTCAATGGAAGGGCGGCATCCCATAGTGCAATCCCCGCTATCCCTGTTGTTTCTGGTACTTCCAAGCATACCCCACCATTCAGGTCCACCAAGTTTCCACTTCCTGCTGTCGGAGAGACAGATGTTTGTCAATCATTGTTGTCTAACCCAGAGCAGCTCCTTGCACTTACTCTATCTGTGGCGTTAGAAGTGGGCACCAGAATATGGGGTCATGTTTTCCTTAGTTGGATCTGTGATTGGGATGGGGCACTGGATCTAAACTCCAGTGTAAAGAGATTGTCAGCAAGGAATGCAGATTTCAGACTTAACTCTATAGAGTCACATGTTGAATTTGGGGAACTCAACCTTTTTTCAACTAAGATATCCTCCCTAATCACCGAGCGGCATCCTCTAACATGGCGCAGCCAATGAATGGCTTTGTTAGTTAGAGAATCTGGGTGCTCGCTATTACCAGATTTCACATTCCTTAGTTTAGGAACATTAGTCATATATATTTTGTTCCTTTGGGGGAGAGTTTTATTGGAAACGATATTCCCCGTCAAACCCGTAGCCACCCCAGTTGCTTTTTTCTGTTGTCCTGCTAGACCAGTGGTTTTTTGTCTTGACTCTTGCCCACTTCCCTCTCCACTAGATTGTTCGGTACGCAGCCCTTCCTTCCTGGCTTTCAGAGGTGGGAGGCCAGGACTAAGAACAGCAGCTTTCACCGTCAAATGATCACTATGCTTGTTCAAGGCTTTGACTAGATGTACTTTGCTTACTTCATGAATTTTTGTAGGGAGGAAATTACGTGCTGCAGGTGTCACATTAGACGGGGACCTTATTAAGCCCTCGCATTTGTCGTTGACCGTGGAAGTTAGATTAATGATCAATGCCCTCAGTGACTCTATTTCGTCCCGTAATAAAATAACAAGATTAGTCAAAGCACCAACTTCCCCTGTCATTGCCTTGTCCATGCTATTGTTGGTAATTAAGGGGGCGGGGAGCTCATTATGGATTTCAGCCAGGACCGTGAACCTGTTACCAAGAAGTACATGGAGGCCAGGTGGTGATGACAGGTTCACACTCTCGGGATCAAGGTGGATAATCGGACCTTCATTGTTAGGAGACTCGTTAGATGTAGTTAGGCAGTCCCCAATGGAGTTAACCGTACCATCCTTACGTTTCCTTTTTGCTTTAAACATATCTGGGATTGTTGGAGGTTCGACATAATCTTTTGCTGGCTTTAAGGGAACCCCACCCTTATCACTCGTGGCAACCTCGCTGATATGACCTTGATCAGTCACAAGGATCTCCCTGCACTCGTCCACAAGAGTATCAATACGATCCAATACACTGTTACCAACTGACTGGGTTAAACTTTTTGATGCTTTCTTCCTTTTGCGGAGCTTCGAGGGGTTAACAGTTCCGTTCTCCCCCTCCATTAATTTGCGTTTCACCATGGATCCTGGATATAAACAGTTATTGCTAATACAAACAAGGTGACAGTTAAACCCCAACCGTTAACAGTCACAAAGAAAATAACAAGATCCTCTTACAGTTTTTAGCGATGGAAGTCTTTTTAGGCAGATGTTAGGGATGGGGCCCTGCCCGGCCTCGTCTGGCCCCCAACGGCCACAGACAGCCCTCCTTTGCCCGGGCTTAGCCCGGCGCTGCCCGCGCGCTACAGCGACACGGGGGCTGTCCTCTCTTTTTCAAGTGCCTCTGGGCGCGGAAACGTCAGAAGCGGCGTCCGCCGCAATGGCTCTGGGGGTTGTAGTCCCCCCTCCGCACAGCGGTCGCAGGATGGAATACCGCATTGGCGGGAGGGAGGCCCAGCAAAGCAGCAGCAGCCGTGGGAAGCAAGTAGGTGCCCCCTCAGGTGTAATGACAGCGTCCGTTCATAGCAATATCCTTTTGTTAAGAATTTTGGCACGTTCATGAGTCTCTGAAGGACACATTCAGGCTCTTTTTCTTCTCCTGCTCACACTTCATAGTTTAAAATAATTTTCTTCTGTTTCTTCACTGTTTAACCCTTAGCTCAACATACAGAACAAAACCCCATGCTCTGTTGTCTTTATAGGATGAAACACAAACATGTATTATTCCATGACAATGTTTTCTCTATGCACCAACCCAATGCTGCATCCATCCCTGCAAAAACCATGTTAAATGAATGATTTTATATTCAGCCAATATTATTAACATGCATCTAAAGCTCCATTAGTCCTTTTACTTACATTACCTGTAAAGCAAGTTTTGTGGCCTACTTGTCACTTTAAATTCGCGCATGCGTAAAAGCATTTCACTCTTGTTAGGCCCTTTTAATTAGTTTTCCACTGCACACGTTTAGTAAATATTAATGAGGGTTTAATCTGAGCAGGTTTAGATTTACTCACAAACCCTGCTCCATCAATACCCCTTTTGTTTGCATTTTAAGCCATCAACAAAATACCCACAAATACAGATTGTTATTCTTAACAAGCAGATGTTCTTTCACGTTTAATCATTATCCCATCTAAATCCTTCATGATTTCATAATAATACCCTTTCATATCTTCTAATTCTGTTTCTTCTCTCTTTCTTTTTCTTGTTTTACATTTATTATTCATCTTATTTCTTTTGCACTTACAACATTTATAGATCAGATGAATCATTAGTATCGCTGTAGTCACTGCAACAATAAGTGTTAATATTCTCCCTAGAACACTATTCCCAAAAGTAGAACACCAATTTCCCATTGAGGAAAAACTCTTTCCAAGTTTCTCCCAAGCTCCGTCAACCTTCAATTTAGACAAATCTTTATGAAGATCTGTAATATTTTTAGTGTACCCCTCAACACTTTTACTTTTGTCAGGGATTTAAGTACAACACTGTTGTATTTTCAACATACTGCATACCCCACCCTCTGGATGTTAAGATTTTCTTGAATAGGAATCTAGGTGTGACCAGTTGATATGCAGATGATACCATTTCAGAGCTATCTTGTAATCATCTCTGCAGCCTGGATCTTAGGCTCTGCGCCAGTGACTTGGTTTACAATAGGTGCAATCTGGTCAAGTGCTCCTCTGAGCCAGCCATCTAGTTGACCAATGGATTTGTCGACACAGCAATCAAGGCTCAGACAGTTATCATTGAAAGTTTGGCCTCTCAGGGGTCACCTTAGACCATAATCGCCCCCACAAAAGGACAGGAACATGGTTCACTGGTGTCTTACCATAGGATATGCTTACAGGAATGATCAGATGATCTGACCACAACTTAGGCAGTGGTGTGTGCATGTAAGTTTAAACATTTATTCAGCTTGAATCTCAGTTACTTGGAAGGCAAGGCTTTCACGGAGTGGGATGAGAGTGTCGAGCCAGAATTGTACTGGAAGAAAGCACTGAAGTGGAGAGCTATAGGAACACTGTTTTAATTGAATTTAGATGGAGATGAAGAAAGGACATTCAAGACTGAACATCCACTCTTTGTAGGTGAGAAAATGTCTTCTGAAGAGCAGATTTTCAGATACAGTTGAATGTCTTCAGTCTAAAGGTGGTAAAGAATACTGGAGTTTTTCAGGGGGGATAGAAGTAACTGAACATTTTCATTTATTAGGAACAATTTCATAGGTAGGAGGAATACCACCTCAGTACCATTCCGTTTATCACCATTCTCTCTTTCAAGATTCTTAGAAGAAAGGTATGATTTAAGAAGGGGCGTAGCCAGCCGTCAAGTATGGTGGACGTGCCTTAGCTGTGCTCCGGGCCAGGCCCTATAATCCTGACAATTACACCTAAATTTGGTGCCACTGAACCAATGCGGACTACCACCAAGAGACTTGTAGAGCTGCTCTACTGAATGCGAGAAAGTAAAACGGTTTGGCTTCGACCATAAGCTGGGAACTCGGGAGGTTCACCCAGCACTGTCTCCTGCATCGGCGGAGAAATACAGGCGGCACCACGCAGCTCGGCACTGAATTACACGATAAACTGGTGTGCATCGGACCGTGATTTATGCCTAGCGGTGCCCCACAAATACAATCAGGACCGCCCGGAACACTGCATTAGTTCTTGAGACTCAACAAACAAAGGTATGAGATATATTCCTTGCCGGAGGCCGCATTGAGCAACCCTGAACATGAGGCGGGTGATGGAATTACCAGGGAGCTGAGAGCTGCAGTGAACCCGGGGGGCACCTTGATCTGAGTTTGGGGATAGAATATCTTAATCCTCACTGCACGGTCTAGCAGGGGCCTGAAACTGCTCAAAGAATTAAACTGGGAACGCAAAGGGAAACCTGAGATCCCGGACCGGCTGTAAAACCCACAATCAATTTCACAGAAGGTTGCGAAGAGGACGCCGCACTGCTCATATCACAGCAGCAGGCAGCTGAGGCAATGACTGGCAAAAAGAGACTCGTACCGGCCGAGTGAGATACCCAGATCTGCCCCTGGGAACACATAGGCTTCATATGCTTAGTGAAGAATGGTGAGATGCCTGAAGCTGCTACAATACTAACCCAGGATTCTGAGGGATGCCCAAATGGTCCCAGATGCCTGTACACCTACTCTGGGAATGGCCTCTGACTGACTCAGCGGCACCACTGTGATACCTCACGACGGTCACGCTTTGAGACTGAAGTCACGGTCCTGAGTAGAAATTCGATTCGACGTGGCACTAGATATGCATAGAGAGCACCAGCCCTGCACCAACCGAAAGCCCATATCGACCACAGATCCAAGGCAATGCTTAAATATAGCGCCTCTGTACCTCAGCAAACCTACTAATCTGTTCCTTTCTGTGTGACCCAGGGACTAGATTTAAATACTGGGATGGTCACATGGACCTTGTAACGCAAAAGATAGTCATGTCTATAGATTGCAGCTGGGAACACCCTACTGCTACCGTTCACTGAGCGCTGCTGAACCTGGAACCACGGACAGTACTTTTTAACTGATAGTATCAAATAGTGTCCTGTGCACAAAAAGTATTCCCACGTACATAACGGTTCTCACTAGGGGGACACAGACAGACTTACCTGCACAGGGAAAACACGATCAACTGGAACAGGACAAGAACAATAGTGCCTCTGACCAAAACTGTATACCCCGACCAATGCAGAGAAGCAGGTCGACAAACTGGACTTAATCCTTCAAGAAGTACAAGAATCTAGACAAGCGATTGAGAGACAAGTGAGCACTCTTGTGACTGGGCTCACCCTTTTGAAGGCTGATCACGATAAACTTGCATATACGGTACGTAATAACAAATGGCAACTTGAGGAGATCATACCCAAGCATAAAAATCACTCTAAACATCTTGTACACTTACGACGAGAACTGTCCAGTCTTCGCAATAAAGTGGACGATGCAGAGGGAAGGGCCTGTTGTAACAATGTACGAATAGTGGCGCTAGCAGAACGCTGTGAGGGCTCCGATCCAACTAAGAATATAGAACAATGGTTTAAAGAAGTAATCGCCCCAGAGGGTCTTACGGAGTTCTTCAGTGTGGAAAGGGCCCACAGGATACCGGCTCTAGCTACCCCTCCAGGTGCCCCACCTAGACCACTCATTGCTAGTATCCTGAATTTTAAACACTGTGATACCCTACTGCGGATTGCCCGTGAAAAATCCCCAGTATAATTTGAGGATAAAAGGGTATCTCTCTATCCTGATTTCACTGTAACGGTACAAAAAAGGAGGGCATCTTTTCAGGGAATAAAAACACAGCTCAGAGGCCACAATCTAAAGTATGCTCTTCTGTTTCCGGCCAGACTGAAAGTAATCTACGATCAGAAATCAATTTTTTCAATAGCCCGAATGAGGCAGAAGAATGGATGGAAGTAACACTTTCACCAAACCCCACCCAAAAAAACTCTACAGTCTCTACGGCCCACACCACACATAACTCCCAAGTCTGCCGATGACAAGAATGCCCATAAGAAAATGCCAGGAGCGGAGGTCTCGGAGAGCCCCTCTTAGCAACAAATAGTCAAAGGACAACAATCTGCGTTAGAAGCGGTTACGGCGCTGGACGTCCAAGATACACAATCAATAGTGGATGCGCCCAAATCCTTTGAGGACTCCACTGTACACTCTGATCCTGAAAGTAGGTTGGCACTGTTTCCGTCTATCACTCCCCAACTGGTAAACGACTACCTGGGTTAAAATTACTGGTTTGTAAGTACATGGATAGTACTGTGAAAATAATGTTTTTTTTTGAGGTTTTTTTTTAATTGCCTACTGCTGGCCCGATGTTTGTAGCACCGTTACTCTAAGCAAAATTATGGTCCCGGTGCTGGCCGGCTGCATGACTGCTCTAGTACAATGCACCCTTCTGGAACACTTAATTACTATGGTTGCTACCCCTCTGTTGCAACTGCTAATTTGTTTGATCTGTTGGGTCATATAGGGGATTGTTATTATTAGTGACTACCAGCCTCATTCAATGTTGAGTACTTTATTGTCGCCTGGACTACTCTGGGTTAAAAATGCAATACCAACACAGACTTTATTATGTCCACTGCCAAAAATGTAGAATCTTGGCCTGGAATGTATGGGGAATGGGGTCGGTGCATAAACGACATAGAATATATGCACAACTGAACAGACGTAAAGCTCACATAGTATTTATACAGGAATCACACCTTCAATTTGTTTTTTTTAATTCCTCATTTCACCATTGGCATCTGCAAATGAACACTTACAACCCGATTCCATCCTGGGCGCCAAGGGCTGATGTTCTTGCTTTCACCTGGAGCCGGCCCCGCCTGCCCCTTTGTCCGAGGCATGGTGTAATCATAGGACCTTTCGGGGCCTTAGACCTGCCTCATTTCTCAACCCATATTATCAGTGGTCCCCAAATCTTGCTATTTACATTATGTGCAATACCAGATTCTAAACGTGCAATACCCAATGCTGCTCGCAGCCAGTTTTCGTAGAGAGGCGGGCTAGCATGAAGTTAAAAGTGCTTGATAGAGCGCACTGTGACCAAGCGGCTTCCTGGCGCTAAAGTTTTGACTGAGAAGCACAGAGGGCTGCCAAGATGGAGATCAGCAGGAGTACGCTTTGGGGAACAGGAAAGTCTTGAGCGCCTTGCGGAATTGTGAATAAACTGGAATGGACCTGATGGACAGCGGGAGACTGTTCCAAAAGCGAGGAGCTAGTATAGAGAATCTAGTGCCTCCAGTTCTGGTCCTGCGGAAACGAGGGACATTAAGAAGAACCTGATTGGAGGAGCGGAGGGTACGGCTGGGGGTGTAGGGACTAATGAGGGAATTAATGAAAAACGGGGCAGTGCGGGCACGGGCCATGAAGACCAGGCATCCCATCTTAAAAAGGGATCTCTGGCAAATGGGGAGCCAGTGAAGGGATTTCAAAAAAGGAGTGATATGGTGAAACTTGGGAAGATGGTGAATGAGGCGGGCGGCCTGATTCTGGATAGCCTGTAGGCAGCGAAGTTCGTAGGCTGGGATGCCCACGCAGAGGCTATTCCCGTAATCAAGATGGGAAAGAATCATGGCCAAAATAATAAGTTTAAGAGCGTCAGGAGAAAAAATACGGGAAACTTTCCGAATGATCCGGAGGGATAGGAAGCAGGAGGAGACAACTGAACTAATCTGGGCATGCATGGTGAGGTCCTGACTGACTTTAATGCCAAAGGTCCTTACTGAGGCTCCCGGTACTTGGGGGTGGGGGGGGCGAAGATGGAAGGCCAAAAGGCGGCGGACCAAGGGCTGATGGTAGCGTCTGTCAGGACCAGCTCCATCTTGTCCGGATGTAGTTTAAGGTGGTTGTGGTTCATCCACTCGGAAATGAAAACAAGGGTAGAATGACATTTCGGCAAGGAATCAGACGAAGAGGAAAGATCAAATACAAGCTGGAGGTCATCCGCATAATTATATACGGAGACCCCCATGTCTAGAAGGGAAAGAATAAGGGGGTGGTTCTAAAGATTAAAAAGAAGGGGGGACAGGGAAGAACCTTGGGGGACCCCACAAGGGACCAGGCGGGTAGAGGCAGAAAAACCGGAGAGATGGACCACCTGAGTCCGCCCTTTGAGAAAGGAGGCGAGCCAAGAGAGGGCAGTGCCCAGAACGCCCGCTGCGCTGACATGGTCGAGAAGGATGGAATGATCGACCGTGTCAAACGCAGCGGACAAGTCAAGGAGCACCAAGGCTTGAGGTAAGTTGGAATCAGCCTTGCTCTTTAGCTCGTCTAGGACGGACAGGACCACTGACTCAGTCGAGTGGACCGGGCGGAATCCCGCTTGGTGAGAGGCCAGAAGATGATTGTCCTCAATAAAAGTGGAGAGGCTGGTGGTAATGTGACTCTCCAAGATCTTCCCTAGATAGGGAAGGAGGGAAATGGGTCTGAAATTAGACGGAAGGGAAGGGTCTAAACCAGGCTTTTTTTAAATGGGAAGAACTATGGCCGATTTAAAGGATATAGGAACTAGACCTTGAGAAATAGAGGCATTAAGAAGGGAGAGGGGGGGGGGTCAGGACAATTGATGAAAAGCTCTCTCAAGATGCGAGCCGGAGCATAATCAGCTGGGGAGCCTGACTTCACTTTCTGCAGTAAAACAAGAAAGGAGTCCATAGAGATAGAAGGAAAGTGGTCAAGAAGAGAGGAGGGCAGAGAAAGAGCAGGGGAAAGGAGTGGCGAAGATGCTAATGGAATATTAGATTTAATCTTCGCAATCTTCTCTATGAAAAAATCATAAAGGGAAGAACAGAGAGCTTGGGAGGGGACAAGACTGGGGTTGACCCTATCAGAAGCAACTAAGTGGAGAACTATAGAGAAAATCTCTTTGGACTTGTTGGCTGATAATGTGATTTTCACCGAAAAGTATGTGGTTTTGGCTGAGAGGACAGCTTTTTTATAGTTAGTTGAAAGAGACTTGTATATGGCCCGCAGAACGGGACAATAATTGCGCCTCCAATGATGTTCAAAGCGCCTGAGGTCCAATTTAAGGGTTTTCAACTCACCAGTGAACCACTTATGGGCATCATGAGGGCGGCAGACCTTGAATTTCCTGAGAGGGGCAACCAGATCACAGGATGAAGACAGCCAAGAATCCACGGCATCTGCTTGGAGGTTAAGGGGAAGCTCAGAAAGATCAGGAGGAGAAGAAGTGAGGGAATCACAGAGAGAGTTAAAATCCACCCGATTCCAATTTCGAGCAGAAATATTCTTGGGTAGAAGGGGTTTCTCTGATGCACCAAGGTCAATGGAAAAGAAGATCAAAGAGTGATCGGACCAGGTGCATGGGAGAATACTAGGAGAGAGAATAGTGCGACTGGCTGACCATATTTGATCTAAGATATGGCCATGGACATGGGTATTGGCGTGAACGTGAGGGAGGAAGTTGAGACAATGGAGAGTGGCCGAAAAATCTTTAGAAGACTGGTCTTCCCTGGGGTCGCCTGGCCAAAAATTAAAGTCTCCCAAAAGGAGAACGGATGAGTTATTGACCACGAGCGTAGCCAGGAGTTCCTGCAGGGTGGACACAAAAGAGGGCATATTTTGGGGAGGACGATACATAAGAACTATGGTGAGGGGGCCAGAAGATTAACTGAACAGGCAACTAGGAAATCAACACTAGGTATGGGAGGGTGTGGAAGAAGCTGGAACTGGAGGTTGGAGCGAATAATCATAGCCACACCCCCACCGACTTTACCATCAGGGCGGCCCGCCCGAAGGACATAGTAAGAGTAGGGGAGAGTGGACAGTACGTCAGGCAGTAAATCGGCCGAGAACCAAGTCTCTGTGAGAAACAGAAAATCAGGAGCATCGGTATCCAGTAGGTTGAAGAGCTCCAGCTGGTGCCTGCAGGCCGACCGAGTGTTAAGAAGGAAGGCAGTGGCCGTAGTAAGTAAAGAGAGAGGGAGAGTGGCGGGAGAGGGGAGAGGAGCATCCTTCCATAACTTGCAGGTCACTCTGTGGGCGATAAGAATTAAACTAAAAAATAAAGCCACTTGTCTCACCCTTAACCTACTTATAAGATCAGTATCCAAACCAAACAAAACTCTAACTATATTCAGACTTAGTTTAGCTTTAAAAATACTCTCCATAGCCTTCTCTACATTATCCCAAAAAGGGCCCAAGATAGGACAATCATAGAAGATGTGGATGTCATCCGCCTCAACTAGTCCACATCTAGGGCACAAAGGGGAGGGGCTCAAGAACTTCGCAATTTTTTTGGGCGTATAGTAGAGCCTATTAATAACATAGAAGTGATTTTTCTTAAGAGAGGCAGACCTAAGAAATGTATACAAAATTTGGAGAAATGTATCGTTAAGAGTACCTGAGGCATCCTCCAGCCTAGAGGAATTCCAGACTTGATGTAATGGGGGGGGCCTGTAGTTCCTCCGCCTATAGCATATTTCTATACCAGAATCCTGCTTCTCTCTTCCTAGAGCCAGGGGATTGGAGAGCAAACTCCATGTCCCAATTACCGCTGATGTTCTCCTTCTCAGCTGAAAACCAGGAACAGAGTTGAATATATTTGAATCTGGAGAAAGAGTCCCCAATCTTTGATCTCAGCTCCTCCCAGGGGAGGACCCCCTCTGATGTCACTAGGTCCGACCATACTGTTATCCCTGTTCTCCAAATGGGAAGAGAAAGACTATCCCTAAGGCATATCGGTAGGCCCGGAGACTCCCAAATTGGGGCGAAGTCGGAGTAGTATTTTATACCCCATCTTCCTTTGACTCTATTCCATACTAAGGGAGCGAGTTTTAATACCTTGAGACGTACCTTTTTGTAGAATTTTGGCGCCCCAAACTTATACAGAAAGCCGGTACCGCCCCCCTCTTGGTCAACCATTATATTCAAAATCTGCCCCCAGTTGGAATCGTCGAGGCTGGTGAGGAGGCATCGGATATTTTTCAGCTGAAAGGAAAATGCATACCAAAGGACATCCGGAAACGCAAGTCCCCCCTTTAACAATTTTCTTTTTAGCTTTTTCCAGGATAGCCTGGAGTTTTTATTTGCCCAGATGAAACTGCCTATTTTACCCTGGATTTTTCCCAAGATTTTATCAGGAAAAAGCATAGATATTGTACTAAACAAGTATGTGAACTTAGGCAAAATTACCATCTTGACCAAGTTGACACAGCCATATATTGTCAGAGGGAGGTTCTGCCATCTCAAAAAAAGATGAGCAATGTCCTTAACTACCTTCTTTATGTTAGTCTGCGCTATACTATTAAAATCTTGTGTTATTATTATCCCCAGATATCTAAACTGACTGCTTCGAACTCCCACCCAGTTATCAACCCCCCAGCACATTACTTCGGTTTTGGAATTGTTGATCAGCTAGCCAGAATACAAGCCAAAATCAGTCATTACCTCCTTCACTCTAGGGAACACCTCAGCCGGTTTACTGGTGTAAACCTGCAAACCATCAGCATATAAGGCCAACTTACAGCTGTAGTCCTTAACTCTAAAGGGTGTGATCAGATCGTCGATCCTTAGCGCCTGTGCCAAAGGCTCGATATAAAGATCTAACAGGAGGGGCAAAATAGGGCACCCCTGCCTAGTTCCCCTTTTTATGTTAAAACGCGGTGTCAGGGAACCATTTAATAGTATCGCGGCAGAAGCGCCCTCATAACACCCTCTCAAAGTTTGGATAAAAGTTGTGCCAAAACCCATAGTTCTCAATACTTCCCATAGAAAGCCCCAGTTGACACAGTCGAAGGCCTTTGCAGCGTCATACTGTGCCACCGCTAAATCTATGCTATCAATCAATTGCAGAGTCAACTCTTGAATATATCTTCCAGATACAAAGCCTTTCTGGTCCGAATTATTGAGTTGTGGGGCCAGCTTAGCCAATCTCCCTGCCAAAACGCTGGTAAAGATCTTATAATCCGCGTTTAGCAGGGAGATAGGCCTAAAGGAATCTGCCTTAAGAGGGTCCTTCCCTGGTTTTAATATGCACAAGGCGGAGCCCTACCCTCTGGGCTGTAAACATAATTAAAGAGTTCACAAAGCCTTGGGGCCAACACATCCTGAAACACTTTATATACCTCACCAGGAAGAGCATCTGGCCCGGCCGCTTTGTTGTTCTTAATTTTTTTAATATAAGACCTCATTTCTTCCTCCATAAAGAGGCTATTCAGTATATCTCGGCCTTCATCTGTTAAACTAGGTAAAACCTTGCTCTCCAACCATTTTAAGGTATTAACAGAGCTTGGAGACGGCTCCTCCTCATATAGTTTAGAGAACAGGCAAAGCAAATGTTTTTCCATATCCTCCTGGTCACAGGATATGGTTCCCTGATCATCTATGATTAAACTATTTATATTGTTCCTCACCCGGTCTGCTCTGATCTTACGAGCCAGAATTGCCCCGGCTTTTTCGTCATATTCATAGTTCTCCATGCCATGTACAGCCCATTGCGCCTTGATTTTTGGATCTAACACCCCTCTATATTCTGAGCGGAGGCGTTCCAGATCAGCTAGCACCTGTGGCAAGTTATCTAAATGAGTGCTCAGTCTTGTGGTCTCTAGAGAAGAGATTTTATCTTCCAGTTTTTTAAATTTCAGTGCCTCTTCTCTATTATTTGAGCTTGTCATGCTATGGAGCTGTCCTCGAGCATGGGCCTTATATGCATCCCAAACAATCTCAGGTGGAGCTGAACCGATGTTATCATAAAAGTAGTTATCAATAGATGTACTGACCGAAGTGACTATGTCCTGATTATATAATATTGCCCTTTTCAGAGTCCATCTAGATGTTGAAATACCCCGAGCCCTGCCAATCAAAAGTGTAAACGTAATAGGGGCGTGATCTGATAATATGCTTGGCAGTATTTTAATATTAACCAGAGTCTCTAAACATATCCTATCCACTAGGATATAGTACAATCGTGACGCATGCCCATGTTTTTTACTAAAATAGGTGAAGCCCGGGACCGCCCCCCTCTTGGCCTTCCAAGCATCTATTAGGCCTAGCTCATGAATCATATTGACCATGGCGCGACTAGATCACGGAGCAGTAATATGCTGACTATAATTAGATCGATCCTGTCCGGGGTCAAGAAGGACATTGAAGTCACCCCCTATAACCACAGGAGAAGTGACCTCCACCATTTGGACTGGACTCTAAGCAGACAAGCAGGATCATCTGTATTGGGCCCGTAATAAGATACAATTGCCTGTTCACTTCCTTTAAAGTCAACCTGCGCCAAGACCCATCTTCCTGACTGATCTGTCGATATTGACTTTATGGATCCTCCAGTCCCAATCTTAATCAGAATTGCAACCCCCTTAGTAGCCACTGTCTGCTCAGAACAGCAAAATGATCCTATCCATCTGAGTTTCCCAAAAATCCCCTTACTCTCACTAAATCTTAAGTGGGTCTCTTGAAGAAGAATAACTTTGGCCAGAGATTGTTCCAGATATTTCAATATCAACCTACGTCTCTGGGGACAACGAAGCCCATTAACATTCCAGGAAATGAATAATATCTTATTACAAGTCATTAAGTGACCTCCGTCCCCCTCTCCTTAACTAAACGCCCATACGCCCATCTGTTCAATAGGAAATTCATATGGATTGAAGAGGAATGAGGACTCAATGTTTTCTTTTCTCTCCTTGCCACCCCACCTGTGCCCCCCTTCCCAACCCCTCTCCCCCTGTTACCCCAGAAAACCCCTTCCTCCCTGGGGAACCCTCCCTTCCTTTCTGAGCATATGCTCTTGGACGGATACCCCCCCTCTGTGTATGATCAAGTGTAGTGCATGGGTAATACAACACTAGTTTGCCTTTGCCTGTGATGGCTACTGCATAGTGGATAGTCATGTAGTATAGACTACATAATATATATAACAAGCTGCTAACTCTGTCTGGAGAAGTATGGCTCAATGATTAGAGCAGCAGACCCTGATGCAGAGGTCTAGCCCGGGACCAGGGTTCAATTCCCCGTCTCTGCGGGTCTTGGGCTAAAAAATTCTACGGACCTGATAATTCTCGCCTCGGTGCCTATTCCAATCATGGAGTCCCACTCTGCAACTCTGGGCAATAGCTTGCCACAACGGCCCCCACAATGCTAAAGATGCCTGGCCTCTACCTTGGGGGTGCCCAGGAGTGGACGCCTCACAGGGAAAGCCAGTATAGGTTCCACAGCGGTATTCGTACAAACGCCTTGAGACCCTTGAGGGGGAGTAGTGCGCTATACAAGTATCAATTTACAATTTTTCTTTAAACAAGTACCTCACCTATCCTTACCGCCCGGCTACTTGCATCCCCTCTCCACTTCCCCCTTTCTGCCTAATCTGATCTTTTCAATCAGGCTATCTGCATCCTGAATCTGGCGTATATTATGCATGTGATTGTTCCACATTACACAAAGTGATGCAGGAAATTTCAGCTGAGCACGGGCCCCCAAGGAATTAAATATTGCTAATCTCTTGCCCATCTCCCATTGTCTTGTAGCATTTATATGGGAAACATCTGAGCGAATTGTAAAGGCAAAGGGACTGGAGAAGGAAGTTGACTTTATAGATCCTGTTTTTAAGGCCAGGGACAAAATCCTTTCTTTGGTATCATACGTAAGGAAGTTCACCAAAATCTTCCTAGGGCACTCCTTCCCTGGGTTCCTCCTATATGCGTCACGATGGACCCTCTGGATATCCCCTAATAGGTCCAGATCCACATCAGGAGAGTCCTTCAGGATGGTCATTTTAAGGAGCGCAACCATGAATGCCTTAATGTCTCTCCCTTCAAGATCTTTAGGGACGTTCAAAAATTTTAAGTTATTCTTCCTTGAGTGGTTTTCAAGCCTCTCAATGTCATCCTTCATCTCCCGATTCTGCTGTACCAGCTTATCCATAGCGACCACGGAGGCACTTAATGCTACATTGATCTTAGGTAGCTCTACTTCCAGTGCATCCGTCCTTAGTGAAACCTCCTCAACTTTTCGGGCCAATGCCTCATATGATGCCTGGATGGCAACCTGATTTGTCTCCGATATTGTAAATCGCTTCCCAATATCCTCCTTTAACCCCAGCAAAATACCAGCCAAAGTCCCCGGGACTGACACTGTCGGTAGAATATTGTCTGTAGGTGTAACGTTGTTGGTTAAGTGGGCACTTGCTTCTCTAGAGCAACTTGCATCATCCTTCAAATCCCTCAATTTAGCCTGCTCAGTGTCTTGGATTTCTAAAGCAGAAAAACTGTTTGAAAGTTCTACTGATGGATGCACCGTATCTAGCTCAGGGGGCGAAAAAGGCTGAAGAAGCGGACAGGGCTGGGAGGGGAGAAAGGTACTGAGCGCTGAAGCCAAAGAAAGAGCCTTGACCAGAGGAATATCTTCAACAACCGTACTATTTGTGGTACTATTTGTGGCCATCCTTTTAGCTCTGTGTCAAGTGGCTAAGGAGAGAACCTTATAAAAAGACTTCAGTGTGGAGTAACTCTTGGTGCGACAGATACACCACCCTTTGCTTTTTTCCTACCTTTCCCTTTCCCCGGGGGGTATCTGCGCCACTATGGTTCCCCTTCACTTTCCGAGAGGGAGCTTTAATTTGTGTAACTGGTGGGGAAATAGATGGTTTAGGAGGCGCTGGTGCTATCCTGGCAACCCGGTGTCGCAATGTATAACAACTAAACCCCACCTCAGAGGAAGATATTATCGAAGGACAACCCGGATTACTTGGGTGGACACTAGGATGTAGGCTACCAGCGTTGTGACCACTTTTCTCCATACAATCCTCCCACTCCTCACTACCAAAATCCTGCGCAGCATCAATCAGGGCTAATTCTGAAACAGCTTCTGTCTCCTCTGTAGCCCCAAAATTTACAAGCTCCCCCCAGTCCTGTTCCCCGGAAAGGCTTACGCCTACGTGATGGGCCCCAGATTATTGTATTACTTCACCAATTTACTAATTATAATCACATCACATCACATAATCACATCAGATATATTCCAAATACTGAATACAATGCTAACTTACCTGATCTGGCTAAAGGTAGAAGACGAGTGGGACTTCCTAAATTACAACTCAGTACTTATCAAGGGGGATTAGGAGTTCCTGATTTCTGTGCGTATTGCTATGCTAGTCAACTCCAATGGCTCTCCTACTGGACGGCTGGACGCCACCTATATGAGATTGGTATGGCACAGTCTGCATGGAACAAGGGTGCAAAACACACTGCTGTTGCCAAATAGTAAAGCCCCACAGTCGATACCATCACTACTCAAGGTAGCACTATTCTACTGGAAAAAAACGATCCATTATACTAAAGGGAAGCACCCATGTGCTCCTAATATACTGCTCCTAGGGATTCCTACGCCAACGGGATATGTTTACTAATAGATGTCTGACTAAATGGATGGATGAAGGAGTAAACGGGGTGGGAACAGGGAGTCCCTAGTACCCTATATATACTGCATGCAAGTATTAGTAGTATAAGGCCAGGAGCCACCAACCCACGCTCTTATTCATATGGTGTGTCTTATGGGTAATGGAGGACACCTTGTATAATGGTTGTATTGTAGTATAGCCATTTTAGGTCTGAAGATATCGGACGAGACATATCAGATAAGGACTGGGAAAAAAACCTGAAATATCCGAAGAAAATGTCAAGGAACCCTAAATTCAAACTAATTCAATACATGATATTTCATAGAGCATATCTGACACCACACAGGTTGAGCAAAATGTTTCTTGACACAGCAGATGACTGCCCTAGATGTCATAAATAATTGGCCAGACTGGCATAATTCTGGGCATCAGTATTCAAAATCATCCATGAGTTGATACCAGGGGTCGAACAGGACACAGTGGAATATTGTATACTGGGCAGAACTAAAATTAGAAAATTGCAAGGAACCCAGGCTAGGTTTGCCAATGTATTATTAATACTGGGCAAAGAGAGCAATTACAATGCGCTGAAAGTCTGTACAGCCCCCGACAACATTATTATGGCACGGAGAAGTGGTGAGATGGGGGAAAAAAGAGAATAAAATATAGGGCTTAGAAAGCATCTTGGGCCCGATGTAGGTAAGTTCATTTTACCACTTCTTAAATACCGAATCATACCGATTCGGTATTTAAGAAGTGGTAAAATGGAGGGTGGGGGATGTAGGTATTTCAGATTCGGTAAATACCGAATCGTTAAGATTCGGTATTTACCGATTCTGTAAATACCGAATCAGTAAAGCCCATTGATTCCTATGGGCATTGAAGCCCATAGGAATCAATGGTCATTACCGAATCGGTATTTACCGATTCTGTAATTACCGATTTTTGCAAGGGTGCAGGGGGTGTCACTTTGACACCCTCTAGCACCCCAATTCCGGACTTGTGTGCCATGTGGCACACAGACATGCTCTAAGGGCATGTCTGTGTGTCACATTGCACAGGTGTGCATGCACAGATGTGCATGCACACCTGTATTCGGTATTTTACCACCCAATTGGATTGGGTGGTAAAATACCGAATCTTAAAGCCCTGTGGCACTCTGACATGTGCCAGCTACATCTGCATTTACAGAATCGGTATTTTACCGAGTCTGTATTTACCGATTCGGTAATTTTACTGAATCGGTAAATACAGAATCAGTAAAATACCGATTCTGTAAATGCATGCCCTACATCTAAAAACCCTAATACCAGTCGGAAACGGCCGAATTCGGCCGTTTCCGACCGGTATTAAGGCACCTACATCGGGCCCTTGATCTCTATGGAATGGAACACATTACTGGAACAATTTATCTCCGCCGAACAATCTTTGCACTAAATAATAATTAGGTCTGACTAGTTGTCGCAAACCGGACCCCAATGAAGAATACCCCTAGAGAAAATGCTAGAAGGTCTTGCTTATACACACCGCAAACTAAAATGTAACCTATATTTGCATAACAATATGGCTAGGAGGATAATATCACTAATGTATACTGTAAGTTTGAGGCTGGTGGAGGAGGGAGGGAACTTGGATAGTAGCTACTATCTGGGACGAGGGTGGGCTTATATGTTTGGAAGTTCATTAATAGATACATTCTTTGCATATTGAAACTGTACATTAATGATGTTTATAACCACAAACTCAATAAAATAAAGAAAGTTATGATTTACTATGCTAAATACACTGACATGTCAAGGAAACGGGTCGCTGACTTTAGTCGGGTATATGTAGTGCTTGTTTAGTGCATTTGCAGGAGAGGGCTGCAACCAGTCCTAAATTCTGATTGAAAGGTGCTGAACTAGGCCTGGGCGGTGAACTCCGCTCCATTTGCAAAGTTTGCAGAGTTTTCTGCACTCCGCGCTCTGCGGAGCTCGCGTAGTACAGAAAACTCTGCTTCGCGTAGTGAAGCAGAGTTTTTTTCTTGCTGGCAATCGCGAACGGTAAGTTAGCGAGCGCGAGCTGCGCTTGGGTAGAATTTTTACCCAAGCAGCAGGAAGACCAGCGCAAACGGCAATTCGCACTGCACTCTGCCACTTGCGAAACGCAGCTGACTTTTTTTGTAACTTCGCGGAGTTCCACGTAACAAAACTCTGAGAACTACACCCAGGCCTTAATTTTCAGCAATTAATTGTTTTACCTAAGATTCAACACAGCTTCTGAAGGTTTTGGCTTGGAAGAGTAAGCTTGAGACAAGGTATAAATTATTTAGATCTTCAGGGTCTGCTGTTTGTATAGAAAAACCATGACCTGATCAATTTATTGTCAGATTTTACCCTTGTAATACACAGGTGTTGATAAATTTACAAACAATTTTTGTGATATTGATATAAAACGAATAATGTTTATCCCTCCTGTTTTAGACACATTTTCATATGTCACTTTACTTATTTGTTTCGGCAATCACTCATGGTACATTTGCAGAATGTTGAACGTTTGAGAAGAGCGTATGAACAGGACATCTTTTGTAACACAGGTTTGGAAGTACATGTACGTATAAGTTCTGTGGGTAAAGGCTTTAGACATTGTGTAGGTTTTAGTACCCATCAATATCTTCCCAATCAAATTCACAGAGATCTTTCTCTACATTTGCATGATCTAAACCATCACACATTCTGATCAAGTAGAATGCTCATTTAATGTGTTCATGCTCAGACTATGATGTTGTGTGAACCCCAAGGAGTTAGGTCCTTTAGGACGTGGTGTAGGCTGGACCCTTTTTAAAGTATAAAACAAGAAATTGCCTTAACCACACTTACTGAAAGTAAAGACGACTTTTGAGGTCAGAGGACAATTTATTATGACAAGACCCTGGCATCATTATTTCATGCCACTTTTTGATCATTTTTCTTTTGAATTTCTACTACACTTTAAATAGCAAAAATACAAAACACACTGTACACTCTGATATTTACACTATGGAGAAGTATACTGAAGTATGTAAACAAAACGTACGTTTTCTTTACATCTTACAGACACAAAAGAATAGGCCCTGATGAGAGTCCAGGAACTTGATGCTTGGCCTCGAAACGCGTCGGCACATCTGGAGGAATAGAGTGTTGGCTTGAAAGAGACACTAGGATCAGTTATCCTACATAATTTTTTCAAACATTTGTCATTTGTTGGCTTATATTCCTCGTTCTATTGAATTTGTTCATCCACTGATTTTTTTGTATGTAATGTTGTGTTGTTGTAACAATTCTGTGTATGATGATTTATGTTAGTTTGTAATTTTACATGTTATGTAGTATGAAAAATAGTGTAAATATCAGAGTGTACAGTGTGTTTTGTCTTTTTGCTATTGAATGTGTAGTAGAAATTCAAAAGAAAAATTATTAAAAAGTGGCATGAAATAATTATGCCAGGGTCTGGTCATAATAAATAGTCCTCTGACCCCAAAAGTCATCTTTACTTTCAGTAAGTGTGGTTTAGGCAATTTCTTGTTGTGTACAGACTATGATGTTGGCAGAAGGTCACTTAGTGGGACTTATCTCTTGAATTCACTGTTGAGGAGATAATCAAATGTGTGACAGTCAGAACTCATTTTCCACACACGAAGAAAGTATTTTTTACGTGTTTAAAGTCACATTCTCTTCTATCTCAGCAAATCCTTTTAGGAACTTCACAGGTTCAGCAGTTAAAGCTCCGAGCTCTGTTCCAATTTTGCTCAAAGTGTCATCACCTGTAAGAATATGTGACTTGATAGGAACACTGGGCATCTCTGGGTCAAGTTTCTTGTACAGAATAGGAAGTGGGATTAAGTGTCTTTTCTCGCCTGTTCCATAACGTATCCAGAACTCTGACAACACTCCTGCACTCCAATAACCTGAAAACAGGAAACCAGCAAGACACAAGTGGGTCATTACAAAGAGAAGTAGATAAGTCTCAGGAAGCTACACAATCATTGCTAGTTACCAAATTGGATTCAGTCTTGGCAGCAGAACAAAAGATAGGAGCAGCGCTAGATCAAACTCGCACATCACTTGAATCCAAAATAGACAAGGTCACAACTGATTTAACGCTCCTGAGGGCTGACCTTCATAAATTGGGAGATAGAGTCCATGCTAACAAACTAGCATTAACAGACCTGCAACCAAAAACCCACACTCACACTGTAACGTTACAGGACCTGCTCAATCGGGTGAATGCCCTAGAAGATTAACTCGAAGAAGCAGAAGGGCATTCCCATTGCAATAATGTACGGGTGGTGGGTCTACCAGAGGAGTAAGAAGGTCAAGACTCAGTGAGCTTCATTGAGCGTTGGTTGAAAGATCTACTTCCAGAAGGAACATTATCACCTCAATCTGTTGTAGAACGTGCCCACAGGGTACCGGACCATACGCCCCCAACCGGATCTGCCCAACGCCCCTTACTATACAAACTGTTGAATTATAGGGACAGAGACTCCATCTTAGGGGTAGGCCGTAAACTGGCACATATTAAGATTCAGAACTCCTGCGTCATGTTGTTTCCTGACTACATAACCAAAGTGAAAAAAGACAGAGTTCCTTTGTAGTGGTGAAACGCCAACTTCAAGAATTAAATATACGCTACTCATTACTGTTCCCCGCCCGGTTGAGAGTAAGAGTGATTGACACAGCACGAATCTTCGATACCCCTATAGATGTGTGGGACTGGTTAGAGAGGGCCGGCCTAGCAACCGGGCCTGCATTAACTAAAGAACGTCTGGCACCCGGAAGAAACAGGAGAACTTGATGTTGGGGCAGAGGTGAGGGGCACAGACCACCGTGTACCACCATCAGCAGTCCCTGCATAACAGTTGCCAAGGTTAGGCACAAGTGTTTGGGCCACTCGCACCACAAGTTCGCCCATATGATGTTACACAAGTTGCATTTTTACTCCCCGACTCTTTCGTTATACCTGCATGGAGCAACCCTTAAGCACCCGGTTTCCCATAACGCATATATATCTCGACATGATCATGCACACGCCCATTTTGAGTCATAATGCGTGCTAAAATTATAACATGGAAAGTAAGAGGTATCCACTCCCCTGCTCACAGATATTCCATATTCTCCTATTTGCAGCTCAGATCTACCAGTATCGCACTCCTCCAAGAGACTCACTTAACTCAAAAGGAGGCAGACCGTCTCTTTGGCGCGTACATGTGTATAGCGTAAATTACTCTTCACAGGCTAGAGGAGTGTTGGTTTGTATGGGGGCAGGGGTTCCCTGTGTGGTGAACGAAGTGGAAACCCACACAGAGGGCAGATACAAGTAACTAGGGGCAGGGCCAACGGCCAAAGTCTACACGTTGGTTCTATGTACGCCCGCAATGTGGAGCTTTCTGCTTTTCTACAAAAACTAACTTCGGTCTTGCGGTTGGAGCAGAATCCCCTGGTTACTTGGAGGCGCTTTTAATTCAGTACTGGAAGCATACTAGATCAATCATATCCTCCCGGAACGTACTCTGGCCATATCCAATGCTCAAACACTGACAACATGGTTAAATCACTGGTCTCTGACAGACATATGGCGCGGCAATAACCCCGACACTCGAGTATACTCTTTCTATTCACCAGTCCACGGTTTACATGTATGCTTGGACCGCATAGTGGGATCTCCCTCCCACCTCCCAATACTAGACGAGATCGAATACCTTGGGTGTACACACTCAGACCATAACCCTCAACTACTGAAGCTCAAATGGGGAGTCGGCCATCCCCTATTCCTACCAGGCATCTCCAGCCAGCGGCACTTGAAGTTCAGGCCTTCCGGATGTCTTGTGGGCTGCTGCAGGGGAATACTTCGAGATAAACAGCAATTCCACTGGGGACGCTCTCCTAGAGTGGGAAATGCAAAAACCACAGGTGATGGACAGAATGCAGAACAATGTCATACATTCACCCCAGTACAGAGATCTGGGCCTAAATCCATCGCTTTTTTGCACTCCACACCACCCCAGTTCAGACATGGCCATATGCAAATCAGTCTGACCCTGTGCCTCATGGAAACAGTCCAGCCCGAACTGCCAAGCCATGCCTTCCCTGGACCGGAAACAAGCTTCCGAGAACCGGTTTCTGGCATTCCAGCCGTCTTCAGCCGGCTTGCTTGAATCCAGTGGTGTGGAGTGCATGGGACTCACGTCTGAGCATACCCATCCCACTCGGGGTGACAAATGCAAAAACCACAGGTGATGGACAGAATGCAGAACAATGTCATACATTCACCCCAGTACAGAGATCTGGGCCTAAATCCATCGTTTTTTTGCACTCCACACCACCCCAGTTCAGACATGGCCATATGCAAATCAGTCTGACCCTGTGCCTCATGGAAACAGTCCAGCCCGAACTGCCAAGCCATGCCTTCCCTGGACCGGAAACAAGCTTCCGAGGACCGGTTTCTGGCATTCCAGCCGTCTTCAGCCCGGCTTGCTTGAATCCAGTGGTGTGGAGTGCATGGGACTCACGTCTGAGCATACCCATCCCACTCGGGGTGACAAATGCAAAAACCACAGGTGATGGACAGAATGCAGAACAATGTCATACATTCACCCCAGTACAGAGATCTGGGCCTAAGTCCATCGTTTTTTTGCACTCCACACCACCCCAGTTCAGACATGGCCATATGCAAATCAGTCTGACCCTGTGCCTCATGGAAACAGTCCAGCCCGAACTGCCAAGCCATGCCTTCCCTGGACCGGAAACAAGCTTCCGAGGACCGGTTTCTGGCATTCCAGCCATCTTCAGCCCGGCTTGCTTGAATCCAGTGGTGTGGAGGGAATGGGACTCACGTCTGAGCATACCCATCCCACTCGGGGTGACAAATGCAAAAACCACAGGTGATGAACAGAATGCAGAACAATGTCATACATTCACCCCAGTACAGAGATCTGGGCCTAAATCCATCGTTTTCTTGCACTCCACACCACCCCAGTTCAGACATGGCCATATGCAAATTAGTCTGACCCTGTGCCTCATGGAAACAGTCCAGCCCGAACTGCCAAGCCATGCCTTCCCTGGACCGGAAACAAGCTTCCGAGGACCGGTTTCTGGCATTCCAGCCGTCTTCAGCCCAGCTTGCTTGAATCCAGTGGTGTGGAGTGCATGGGACTCACGTCTGAGCATACCCATCCCACTCAGGGTGACAAATGCTAAAAAACCACAGGTGATGGACAGAATGCAGAACAATGTCATACATTCACCCCAGTACAGAGATCTGGGCCTAAATCCATCGTTTTCTTGCACTCCACACCACCCCAGTTCAGACATGGCCATATGTAAATCAGTCTGACCCTGTGCCTCATGGAAACAGTCCAGCCCGAACTGCCAAGCCATGCCTTCCCTGGACCGGAAACAAGCTTCCGAGGACTGGTGTCTGGCATTCCAGCCGTCTTCAGCCCGGCTTGCTTGAATCCAGTGGTGTGGAGTGCATGGGACTCACGTCTGAGCATACCCATCCCACTCGGGGTGACAAATGTAAAAACCACAGGTGATGGACAGAATGCAGAACAATGTCATACATTCACCCCAGTACAGAGATCTGGGCCTAAATCCATCGTTTTTTTGCACTCCACACCACCCCAGTTCAGACATGGCCATATGCAAATCAGTCTGACCCTGTGCCTTCTGGAAACAGTCCAGCCTGAACTGCCAAGCCATGCCTTCCCTGGACCGGCAACAAGCTTCCGAGGACCGGTTTCTAGCATTCCAGCCGTCTTCAGCCCGGCTTGCTTGAATCAAGTGGTGTGGAATGCATAGGACTCACGTCGGAGCATACCCATCCCACTCGGGGTGACAAATGCAAAAACCACAGGTGATGGACAGAATGCAGAACAATGTTATACATTCACCCCAGTACAGCGATCTGGGCCTAAATCCATCGTTTTTTTGCACTCCACACCACCCCAGTTCAGACATGGCCATATGCAAATCAGTCTGACCCTGTGCCTCATGGAAACAGTCCAGCTCGAACTGCCAAGCCATGCCTTCCCTGGACCGGAAACAAGCTTCCGAGGACCGGTTTCTGGCATTCCAGCCGTCTTCAGCCCGGCTTGTTTGAATCCAGTGGTGTGGAGTGCATGGGTCTCACGTCTGAGCATACCCATCCCACTCGGGGTGACAAATGCAAAAACCACAGGTGATGGACAGAATGCAGAACAATGTCATACATTCACCCCAGTACAGAGATCTGGGCCTAAATCCATCGTTTTTTTGCACTCCACACCACCCCAGTTTAGACATGGCCATATGCAAATCAGTCTGACCCTTTGCCTCATGGAAACAGTCCAGCCCGAACTGCCAAGCCATGCCTTTCCTGGACCGGAAACAAGCTTCCGAGGACCGGTTTCTGGCTATCAGCCTTCTTCAGCCTGGATAGCTTGACTCCAGTGATGTGGAGAGCCTGGGACTCACGTCTGTGTTTTTTGCAATTTTCGCTTCTAGAATGAGAATCCTTCAAAGTAATGATTCAGGGACATAGCATGAGGCTCACTTGGAATATATGGAAACAGCTGAGCAATTCCATTAGTAAAGTAGAGCTCAATCTCCTTCGCCATGAAACAATTGCAACACTACATGCAGAAGACAAACAGAAGCAAGACATGCTTCATCGCCAACACACTGAGCTACTGGAGAGACTTATGTGTCACAATTATGTGGTGCACTCTGGGCGCACACACGCTTCTGCAGATAGAGCAGGCAGGATGCTGGCATGGCTGTTGCAGCAGGAGCAGACATGTCAACCCATACACACTCTCTGTTACATAACAGGCTGCACACTATACCTACAGCACGAAATACATGCTACAATGCCAGAACATTATACAGCACTATATAAATCATTGGGCCACTGTGACTACACCCGCCTGAATGATTTCCTGACTGTCATAACATTACCCACGTTTACCCCTGAACAACGCATGACTTTGGACAATCAAATTTCCCCTGAAGAGATTCATGCTGCCATTGCTGCACTGGCAAGAGACAAACCCCCGGATCGGACAGACTCCCTGCGGAGTGCTATAAAACATATGCTGAGAGATTAGCTCCACACCTACATACCCTTTACAATACGACACTAGAACACTCTAAACTGCCTCCATCTATGAGTGAGGCGAGCCTGGTCTTTTTATTGAAGCCAGACTGGGACCCCACTGACTTAAGCTCCTATCGAACCTTGGCCATCCTAAACATTGATTACAGGATAATGGCCAAGGTCCTAGTGGATCGATTAGCCCCTATAATACCCTCATTTATCCATGCTGATCAGAATGGCTTTGTACCCTTGCGAAGCACCTCCCTAAACTTAAGACATTTTATTAGAGTAGCTACTTATGCACCACACCACTGACCTTATGCATGCTTCTTAGTGCTGGATTTAGAGAAAGCATTTGATTCCCTGGAATGGGAATTCTTGTTTGCAGCGCCAACCAGGTATGGCCTTAGTGAACAATTCATCAACATGATTAAGTTGTTGTATAAGCCCCTATGTGTCTAAGTCTGTTGCTATAGGGTGAACAGGGAACACACCAAGAAGTTCTGAGTGCTACCCGCCATCGCGGACTCCACACAGTTTGCCGCTGATAGACTCACCAGCAGGCACAAACGTTTATTAAAGAAAATAAAGCCCTACTTACCTGTAGCCAGTCTACGTCCTGTTCCTTCCACACCCCCACAGTGGCTCAGATTCTATCTGTCGCAGAAAGTTAGGCAAGGCATTCCAAAGCTTAGTAGCCACAGCATGAAGGATCTCTCTCCAATCTGTGCTTTCTTGAACCTCGGGACGCAAAGTAGGTTAAAGGAATTCGATCTCAGGAGCCTATTCTGTTTATAGCTACACTAGAAGCCCATCCCGACGTTGTCCGGGTATGAATTGCTGCCGGCCAATAGTATATTGTTTTGTAGGATTTCGTTTTGATAGCATTTTTTATCTGTGACAGGCCTGTGAAACGTTCCGATTCACAGTGCACTGCTGATGCACTTAAGAGTGCGCGTTCAGTAGTGTGTGAACTCGAGTTTCCCTACTTTATTTTTCCTTGCAATATTATATAGCGCGAACTCGACAACATGGCATGAGCAAAATTTACATTACAGAAGAACACATTCATTTGTGGTAGGCATGGGGAGACAAAGCGATTTGCCTGGAATCACAGGATGTTGAGCTGATGCCGAGATTCGAACGTAGCTCCCCAGCTCTAAATTTCGCAATTCTAGAACTGATGCCGAGATTCGAAAGTAGCCATTATAACGCATGGCATTACATTTTAAATGCTTTTACCCGCATACATTTACAACAATATTCGGGTTCAGGGGTAGGTTTGGGTTTTGGGGTACAGGGGTATTTTAAGGTTTCAGGGCTAGGTTTGGGTTTTGGGGTGCAGGGGTATTTTAGGGTTCAGGGATAGGTTTGGGTTTTGGGGTACAGTGGTATTTTTAGGGTTAAGATGGGTTAGGGTTTAAGGTTGTTGGAGTATTTTAAGGAGTAAGGGTGGGTTATGATTATGGGGTGCAGGGGTATTTAAAGGGAGCAGGGTGGGATTAGCACACAATATGAGACATGGCATGAAGGGCGGAACGTACCACACGCCCCCAGTGTTTGTCACGCCCCAGCACACGCCCACAGTACAACGCAGACACGCTCACAAGGGACTACTTTGCTGGCACGGTTCTTTTACCTTTTAAATGTATATGGTGGGCGTCTGCATAGCCTATGTCCTTCTGCTGCAACTGCCCTTTCCAACTCTGTATTGGGTGTTGTGATTGGTGCTGGGGTTCCTGAGATTACCCGCCTCAAAGGTTTGCTGTCTCTCGTTATTATATTAGTATGGATAAGCACCGCTACAGATAGCTCGAACATTTACCATGTAAGGAGCGGAAAGCAAGTGTTAGGGCCTTAAATGCAATTCTTCTTGCCACGGGCAACCAGTGGAGCTTCTTAATATGCGAAGAGGTGGATTGGCGGTAAGGTACTCACCTAATCATTCTTGCCACCGCATTTTAGACCATTTGCAGTCTTTTAATTACAGAAACATTTCAGTACTAGGCATACTACAGAAACAGTTTCTTTTAGAGGGTACACATCTTACAGGCTCACACCTCCACCAAAATTGTTATCTCTCAGGTTATGAAGATCTTTAAGGTTCAGACTTCAGACAGCAAGACCATTCTTCAACTGGTGTGCTCCTGAGAGCAAAGCTATGACTCCGGTTCCATCAGTCTGACAGACTAGTGCCTATAACAGCAGAACTATCATTCATGCTAAAGTGATTTTACAGGTTTAGGAATCTAATAGGAAAGTTAATCCTCGGGTTACATATATTTTACAGGCTCCATCCTAAGAAGCAGAGATATCCCAAATAACACACGGATCTTGAAGGGTGTACAACGTTTACAACGCGCGCGGTACAACGAAGTACCATTACCACGCAGTTATAACAATAAAGTTGTTACAACGAATTGCGCTGGGTGGCGCTCAAGGATAATAAATCCTTTAATTTACTATCCCAACACCTTCCCTACTATCCACGGGGACTGGTGTTGGAATAGTAAATTATATTTTTTAAATTTGCGCCCCCCCAACGCAAGTCGTTGTAACGACTTGCGTTGTTACAACCGCGTTGTAATGGTACTTTGTTGTACCGCGCGTGTGGTAGTGACATACATCCATCTTGAAGGCTCATGCAAAGGATGCCAGATTTATCCTTCAATTTAATAATCTGGGAGATTGTTCAGCCTTCTTGAGACATACATGATCAATTGTAAGACATTGTCTCAAGACCTGGTTGTGGCAACCTCTTAAAGATAACATGTAACACTGCCATTAAACCACTCCCAAAATGAACAAAACATTATACCAACTTGAACCAAACTGGTATTCAGTGCATTTCAAGTTGGGTTTTTGAAGAGGTACATGTATGTGGAATTTTGAAGATTTATGACTAGGGCCAATTTGAACATTGTTCTTTCACAAGACGAATGTGAACCGTTTTTCATCAATAGTTACATCTGCACAAGACACACTGCATATAGGTCAAGATGCAGCAGTGCAAGTTCTCTCACAACACACAAACCCTACAGAGCACATGGACCAGCTTTACAAACACAATGCAACAAAGACACACAGACGGAAGCCCTCAGACAGGAGCAAAAGTCAGGGCTGTCTAAACAGGAAGTCTTGAAATCTGAGAGACTGGGCCAACGCCCATATGCCCATTTCTTTAGACAGCCCTCATGGTAAACGGTCTTCACCGCAGCCCAGGAGTAAATAATCTCCAATGTCTTACAAAACTGAAAAAGAGAACATTTAAAACAGAACCTTAACAATAGGCATTTGATATTTAATCCTGGGATGTTTTCATTAACACAGTGAATCTGTTATCAATGGCAATCATCAGACCATAATTAATTTTCATGGACACATTTGTACTTTACTTTGTGGGAGATGAGTTGCAGCATGAATGTCAGCCTGACCCATAACAAGTTCTATGAGACATTTCTGGATGCCATGGTCCATACTTCTTAACCTCCACATATTGAACTAGTTAAGAGTGGTCACGAACTGCTAAAATTAGTTTATACTGTGTTACTCTAAGTCAGCATGGTGACATAACTAGTCTACCTCTAGCAGGGACTGTACTAGAGGAAAAGGTACAACAATATAGCAGCAATCATTTTGCAGAGGCCTGGTGCACCAACTCAGCAGAGTTCTAATATCCCACCATCAGTAAAATGGAAATAATGAGAAAACACTGTTTTATCATCAGCAAAAGCAATATCGGGCCAACCACTAACCAAAAGCCCCAAATCTCACTGACCGCCTAGCCAGACCACCATGCCACCAAAAACTGCTGAGCATGATGAAGCACAAAAAGCCCACGAGGCCAGTAATTGAGAATGTCCTTAGTACTACTGCTTAAAAAGGAGAAAAGGAGTGAAAGACAAACTTCTATTGGTGCTGAACACTGCGGATATAATTTAGATGTGAGCAATTGAGGGTCTGTAATGTTGCTTTCCTCAATGTTGGAGCATTTCGCCAGGTTATTCTCCATCTGACATGGCATTGGAAGGGGCACGCTATTTAGGTAGAACCTTCTTATGCCATATTTGTATGGGATAGGAACAATGCTGAAATGTTCCCATTTCTGTTGGAGAAAACTCCCAGCATCTCAAGGGCTTTAGGATTTTCCGAATAAAGATCTCCGCTTGGGGCCTCAATGGCCCAGATTCTCAAAGGGGTTAGCATTGGGTTAGCGTTACTTTTTAATCACAAACCTAATGCTAAACCTGTTTTGAGATTTACAAATCAATGCTAATTGATATTAGCGTTAGTTTGTATATAAAAGTAATGTAAAGCAGCTTGCAGTGCAGATTTGCATTACTTTGCGTCAAGGGGGTGTTACATGGGTGGTACATGGGCATTCCCATGCAACCACCCAAGCTTTTTGACGCTAAACCTTATTCACTACCATTGGTAGAAAGGGTTTAGCGCCAAAAATTTATGTTGCTGAAAAGCAGACTTTAAACTGAGAAATGCTTGCATTTCTTCGTTCTTTTCTGACTTTGTATGAGTGCTGCACTGTACAGCACATATACAATATAGGAACAGCTTTTAAAATGATCTAGGTATAGTATAGTTTCCCTTCCCGTACAAAACCTATGCTAGATTAATACACACCCCTATCACTATGGGGCTAAGGTGTGCACCTTGTGCACTGCAGCTGAAATCAGCGCTGATGCAAGGGAGAGGAGGGGAGAGTGTTGCATCTCTGTGAATATGGCGGTCTCCTGCTCTCTCCCTGTCATGCAACGCAGCCCAACATCTTTGGTTGCTGCTCTGCATTGCCTGACACCTTTCATATTCTGAGCCTTAGTTTGAAAAATAAAAATGTCGGGTTTGGTATGCAGCCACAGCATGGTGGACCAGACGCCAGCATCCTGCAATGCACTACATGAGCACCTCATTCGAAAATCCAGCATAAATCCAGGGAATATCCGACCACTGTCCGGTGAGCCTAGTCCCCATGGGGGGGCCAACGGTCAGGACGGCTTTCCCCAGGATTGATCCTGGGTGCCTCAGAGATGACTCCGTAGCCGACAAACTATGAGAGGGCTCCCAGTTGTACTTCGATGATTACCGGGTCCCACCTAACCTTATGGGAAGCTTACAAAACTGTCCTGCGAGGTCAGGCCCAAGCGTTAATTGGAGCGCAAAAAAAGGAAGAATCACTACAGATTCGGCAGTTGGGAAGGGAAGTTGAGACGCTGGAGCGGCAGACAAGCGGATCTCCTTCGCCGGAGCATTGCCATCAGCTTGCCCTTAAGGAAAAGGAGCTTCGGTTGATGGCAGGGGGCGAGGCCCGAGCCTACTGTCTGGCCACACAGCACCAAATATTCGATGCGGGTGACAAGAGCATGAAATTGCTAGCGTGGCTCGAGCGCCGGGATAGGGAAAGATCCTGGGTGGCGGGGGTGAGGGATGTGTCGGGGTCCCTGGTGTGTCAGTTAGTCAGTCAATCAGCTTTATTTCGATAAAATGGTGTCTATGGGCATTGGCATAGCTGAGGCTTTTGCAACATACTACGAGACAGTCTGCACGCGGTATGCACCAGGACGGAGCAGGACTGCGAGGAGTTCCTTCGGGACTTTGCGCTGCCCACACTGTCTCAGGATGAGGTGTGGGTGGTGCACAGCATACGCTGGGTGAGTGGTATTATCCTTTAACAAAGGTCTGGGTGCGCAATCAGGGTGGTGTCATCCGTCCTAACACCGTTGTTAGACACATGAGTAGTGTATTGCAGAGATCTGCAAATACATCCCCTGGGTAGGCACTCCAATAGGTGATCAAAGTAATTGATTCATCCACAAGGTAGAACGTTAAATGCTTTTATTCAGCAATTTTATTCAGTTCGATATTATTGGCATATCAAATGACGGTTTGTAATCCATATAGGTACATCCATGAACTTTTGCTCTCCTATTCATTTCGGGCTGGGAAGCCCTTGGTCACGGAGCGCTGTTGAGGAAGGGAGGGGAGGTGGTATCAGTGAAAAGTTCGGTGGATCTAAACTAGTGTTTATGTACATGTGCACTATGTGACAGAGTGCCAAAAATTACAAAAGCGGGTGTACTAATAAGCTTTCCAGTGGCTACGTGAGGGTAAGGGTAGTGCAATGGAAGTTACCGCGTGTGTTATCTTCAATACGCGCGGCGCGCGATAATCTGCTGAGACAGGTCGCGCTGTAAGCGAGGGAGACTTACTTCATAGGAACTGGTGGCGGGGCATGCCGTCCATCTCGTATTCGGAAGGTCTGTAGGTGACTCGGGCGGTTGGACGCTAGTTAAAATAACTCGGTGGTGTGACGGGAACGGATTAAACATAAACGAGGGACTGGTGTTGTGTACAGTGGCGGCCATCTTGGAGTGGGGGAGTAAGGTGTGCTGATTGTTCAAAACAGGGTAGGGGTGCAGGGAGTCAATGTCAGGAAACAGATGTAATGTTGCATAAATAAGCAGAAAATCATACACAATACATAATATCAACATTACAGGTAACAACTGTACTCAATGCGATCATTGAGGCCATGTGGCTTCAGGGTTTGTAACAGGTAAATCCATTCAAGTTCTCTTTTTAGCAATAGTTTATGGTTATCTATTCCTTCTCGTTTAGTCAGGGTCTCAAGCACTATGAACTTCAATTGGGCGATGGAATGTCTGGCTTCAAGAAAGTGCATGGCGATGTTGGATTTCTCTACTTTCAACCTGATATTAGATTTGTGCTCGTTGAGGCGAGTTTTGATCTTGCGCTCAGTTTTGCCGATATACAGCTTTCCACAAGGACATTTCAGAGCGTAAATAAGATTCATCGAATCGCAGGTGGCATCAACTTGGAGTTTCATGTTATGACCTTTCATTGGGTGTTGAATGCTGCTGCCTTTGATAACGCTGTTGCAGTGGTTGCAATTGTGGCAGGGTATGGTGCCACGGTGTTGGATGTGGGTTTCGGTGGGTTTTGATAGAATCTCTTTAATGTTCCTGCTTCTGGTGTGTGCAAACAGTGGTGGTTTTTCAAAAATGCCCTTGAAATCGGGTTCACTTTGTAAGATGGGCCAGTGTTTCCGTATGATCTTCTTGTATGTAGGGCTGACTGTTGAGTATTTAGAGACTAACAGCATTCGTTGATCTTGCTCCTTCTTAGACTTTAAAAGGCTGTCTTCTCTGGAAATAGGATCAACTCTGGATTGAGCTTCATTTAAGGTGTGTTCAGGGTATCCTCTGGCACGAAACCGTTCACGCATTTCATTAATGCGCATGATGTATGTCTGTTCATCAGAGACAATGCGTTTAACGCGCAGCATTTGTGAAAATGGCAGGTGTTGCTTCAAGGAACCTTGGTGGAAACTAGAAAAATGTAAGGTGTTATTCCGGTCTGTACTTTTCCTGTGTAGATCGGTGATGAATCCCTCTGGTGTGATCTTAATGTTGACGTCGAGAAAAGAGATCTCTGTGTCGCTTATGTGCCATGTCAGTTTTATTCTTGGATCCTTGACATTGATTTCTGTTAACAAATCGTTAAGGGACTCTTTGGTGTTAGACCACATGAAAAACAAGTCGTCTATGTATCTGACGTACATTTTGGCATAGTCTTTAAACTTGGAGTTGGTATATATGTACTGCTTTTCAAAATTCTCCATATATACATTCGCATAGGTGGGGGCAGCGCAGTTTCCCATCGCCATTCCGGATAGCTGTAGGAACCATTGATTGTCTAGCTTGAAATAACTGTGATAGAGGATGAATATCATCAGTTCCGTGAGGAAGGCCTGCATGGATGTCTTTATCTCACTGTTGAGCAAAATTTGTTCTATGGCTTCAATGCCCCCAAGGTGGGGTATCGATGTGTAGAGAGAACTCACATCTGCGGTGCAGAGGATCAGTGGTTGTAAGTTGTTAACTTGGACAGATGAAAGTTTCACTAGAAATTCGGTAGTGTCTTTAATGTAACTGGCAGTGTTGACAATAAGAGGTTGTAGGTACTTATCGAGTAGTTTGCCTGTGGTCTCATGTATAGATCCTTTCGTTGACACAATTGGTCTGCAAGGTGGGTCTGCTAGATTCTTGTGTATTTTGGGGCACATATGAATCGTGGGACTTTTTGGATGTTCTGTTATAAGATAACTTTTGGTTCGATCTTCTATTGTGCCTGCCTCATGGGCTCGATTGACGATTTCTTTAAGCAGATTCTGAAATTCAGTAGTGGGGTTATTGTCAAGTACCTGATAGGTCTCTGTGTCTTGTATATGTTCCCATAGTTTTTGTGTATACATACTTGAGTTCATGATTACTAAAGCACCTCCCTTGTCGGCCTTGGTGCATCTGATTTTTGGATTATTGGCCAATGCTTTGAGTGTGTCCCGATCCTTATTGGTGAGGTTGAACGCTCTCCTGGGTGCTTTGTAGTTAATCGTCTGCAGATCGTTGCGTACCAGTGTCTCAAATAGGTCGATACATTTGTGACTACATGGAGCTTGATAAGTGCTAGGGGGTCTTAAACCTTTGAGTTCATCCTCTTTTTTACTAGTTGTGGTAGTAGTGATTGGTAGTACATTATCGAAGAAATGTCTTAGTTTTAATTTTCTTATGAACTTAAAGGTACTGACCTCTAGTTCAAGCAAATTAGTCACAGTGGTTGGAATGAACGATGTGCCTCGTTCAAGTAGGTTCATTTCATGGTTGGAGATCTCGGTGTCAGAGATGTTAATCACTAGACTGTCTTTTTTAGTTTCGGATCCTTTTTGGCTAGCATGCTCCGGGTGTTGGGTGGGCTCTTTTCTTTTTCTTTTTCTTTTGGCCTGGCTCCGCCTGAGTCTTCGAGTTCGGTGGGGTCCACCTCTAAAAAATGGCTCGCTGATGTTTGTTCTGAAGTGGTGGTTGAGGTACTGGCTCTTTCAGAGCTGGGTGCTGGTCTTGGGCCAGTGGTGGGTCTTCTGGAAGTGCGACTCGTGGTGTCTGAGTCAGAGGACGATGTATCGGTCTGGGTGTTAAAAGGTTTATTGCGACGCCTTTGGGCGTACACGTCGGCCCAGGAATAAACCTCATCAAGCTTGTAATAAAGCGTGTCCCGTCGGAACTTTCTAATTTTTCGTTCATTGATGTCTTTTTGATGTTTGTCGAGAACGTTTTTAATATCTTCTAAGGTTGATGTTAATTCCTCGGGTGTGAGTAGCTTATTCATTTCGTTGTCAATTTCTTTAATCTCAGTTTCCAACTCTTTGAGAATGCCAGCTAATTCCTCCACTATCAGGAGTATCAAGTCCAGGCTGCATTTGTTTAATATTCCATTCCATTTCTCTAAGAAAGGTTTCGAATTTTTGCAAAGAGAAGGTTTCAATGCTATGCGCAATCCACGTGGGATTCTGAGTGCCCGGTGGTATCGGAGTAATGTGCTCGCGTGGAGCTTTTGGTTGATGTGACGCTTAGATAGGTATAACAACTTTTTGATGCATTGCTCTTTGTTTCGGGTGGTGGAGGTGGGGGTAATGTCTTCCTCAATCAGCGAATATATTCGTTGTGTGTCTGTTTCATCATACACCAATGTATGAGCTCTTGCCTCCGTACTCTTACTTATTTCCTCAAATTGCATTGTATTTCAAGTGCGTGCAGACCACCTCGGGGCGGAAGGATGTGTAAATTCAAAATGAGGTGTGGGTGGTGCACAGCATACGCTGGGTGAGTGGTATTATCCTTTAACAAAGGTCTGGGTGCGCAATCAGGGTGGTGTCATCCGTCCTAACACCGTTGTTAGACACATGAGTAGTGTATTGCAGAGATCTGCAAATACATCCCCTGGGTAGGCACTCCAATAGGTGATCAAAGTAATTGATTCATCCACAAGGTAGAACGTTAAATGCTTTTATTCAGCAATTTTATTCAGTTCGATATTATTGGCATATCAAATGACGGTTTGTAATCTATATAGGTACATCCATGAACTTTTGCTCTCCTATGCATTTCGGGCTGGGAAGCCCTTGGTCACGGAGCGCTGTTGAGGAAGGGAGGGGAGGTGGTATCAGTGAAAAGTTCGGTGGATCTAAACTAGTGTTTATGTACATGTGCACTATGTGACAGAGTGCCAAAAATTACAAAAGCGGGTGTACTAATAAGCTTTCGAGTGGCTACGTGAGGGTAAGGGTAGTGCAATGGAAGTTACCGCGTGTGTTATCTTCAATACGCGCAGCGCGCGATAATCTGCTGAGACAGGTCGCGCTGTAAGCGAGGGAGACTTACTTCATAGGAACTGGTGGCGGGGCATGCCGTCCATCTCGTATTCGGAAGGTCTGTAGGTGACTCGGGCGGTTGGACGCTAGTTAAAATAACTCGGTGGTGTGACGGGAACGGATTAAACATAAACGAGGGACTGGTGTTGTGTACAGTGGCGGCCATCTTGGAGTGGGGGAGTAAGGTGTGCTGATTGTTCAAAACAGGGTAGGGGTGCAGGGAGTCAATGTCAGGAAACAGATGTAATGTTGCATAAATAAGCAGAAAATCATACACAATACATAATATCAACATTACAGGTAACAACTGTACTCAATGCGATCATTGAGGCCATGTGGCTTCAGGGTTTGTAACAGGTAAATCCATTCAAGTTCTCTTTTTAGCAATAGTTTATGGTTATCTATTCCTTCTCGTTTAGTCAGGGTCTCAAGCACTATGAACTTCAATTGGGCGATGGAATGTCTGGCTTCAACAAAGTGCATGGCGATGTTGGATTTCTCTACTTTCGAAACCTTTCTTAGAGAAATGGAATGGAATATTAAACAAATGCAGCCTGGACTTGATACTCCTGATAGTGGAGGAATTAGCTGGCATTCTCAAAGAGTTGGAAACTGAGATTAAAGAAATTGACAACGAAATGAATAAGCTACTCACACCCGAGGAATTAACATCAACCTTAGAAGATATTAAAAACGTTCTCGACAAACATCAAAAAGACATCAATGAACGAAAAATTAGAAAGTTCCGACGGGACACGCTTGATTACAAGCTTGATGAGGTTTATTCCTGGGCCGACGTGTACGCCCAAAGGCGTCGCAATAAACCTTTTAACTCCCAGACCGATACATCGTCCTCTGACTCAGACACCACGAGTCGCACTTCCAGAAGACCCACCACTGGCCCAAGACCAGCACCCAGCTCTGAAAGAGCCAGTACCTCAACCACCACTTCAGAACAAACATCAGCGAGCCATTTTTTAGAGGTGGACCCCACCGAACTCGAAGACTCAGGCGGAGCCAGGCCAAAAGAAAAAGAAAAAGAAAAGAGCCCACCCAACACCCGGAGCATGCTAGCCAAAAAGGATCCGAAACTAAAAAAGACAGTCTAGTGATTAACATCTCTGACACCGAGATCTCCAACCATGAAATGAACCTACTTGAACGAGGCACATCGTTCATTCCAACCACTGTGACTAATTTGCTTGAACTAGAGGTCAGTACCTTTAAGTTCATAAGAAAATTAAAACTAAGACATTTCTTCGATAATGTACTACCAATCACTACTACCACAACTAGTAAAAAAAGAGGATGAACTCAAAGGTTTAAGACCCCCTAGCACTTATCAAGCTCCATGTAGTCACAAATGTATCGACCTATTTGAGACACTGGTACGCAACGATCTGCAGACGATTAACTACAAAGCACCCAGGAGAGCGTTCAACCTCACCAATAAGGATCGGGACACACTCAAAGCATTGGCCAATAATCCAAAAATCAGATGCACCAAGGCCGACAAGGGAGGTGCTTTAGTAATCATGAACTCAATTATGTATACACAAAAACTATGGGAACATATACAAGACACAGAGACCTATCAGGTACTTGACAATAACCCCACTACTGAATTTCAGAATCTGCTTAAAGAAATCGTCAATCGAGCCCATGTGGCAGGCACAATAGAAGATCGAACCAAAAGTTCAAAAACATGATTTTGACGTTTTGTTCCTTACGGAAACTTGGTTAGAGGAATCTTCAGCCCCCGATATACTTGAGATAGTGCCTTTTAACTACAGTTTGCTGAGAATCGATAGACCTAAGCAGCGGGGTGGAGGTCTGGCTATGATTTTCAAACAAGAACTGGAATGCACCCTTACCAATAAAACCATCACTAATAGTGAAAGTGGGACATTCTCTATAAAAGTGAACCCGTCAATGACCATTACTGGTCTTCTCATTTATCGGCCCCCGGGCAATTCTACCCCTTTCTGTAACCAGCTCATAGAAACAGCCACGCAACTAGCCATAAAACATAACAACTTTATGATGCTTGGTGACCTAAATCTTCACTTTGAAGATATGAATGCTAGAGAAGCCCAATTACTTAAAACAGCTCTCCACGCATTGGGAATTACATTGCTCTCTACCCTGCCCACACATCAACATGGCCACCTCCTTGACCCTGTTTTTGCCACCTGGGAAGGTATCGAAATACACTCCCCTGTCCCAATAATTTGGTCGGATCATTACATGATTACCTTCAACATACCCATTAACAAAACTACGAACAGTGTGAACAGACCTCTGTACACTAAGCGTCGTAACTGGAAAAATTATACCCCTGAACGTCTCATCACTGAATTAAAAACTAACCTTCCCCCACCAGGACAATCTCTTTAAGACACCTGGAACAACTACGAACTTTGGCTGAACAGGGCACTAAATACAATTGCGCCTTGGACTTCTAAGCCCCCAGTCAGGAAATCAAAATCTGAACCCTGGTTCTCAGAAAAATTAAAAACAGCTAAAGCCCGCTGCAAAACGATTGAAAGGAAATGGAGAAAAAATTATTCTACTGAACTCAAGGAAACCTATAAATTGGAATTAAAATCCTATCACAAATTAATAAGAGAGGAAAAAAGTCTCTTTTATCAGAGCAGAATTGAAGAAGCCACCAACCCAACCAAGGAACTGTTCCAGATCTATAAGGAACTAACAGACACTTCTAGACTAGATACTCAGGACACTTACTCAAACGAGTTATGCGAGCAAATAGCGGATTTCTTTGTCAATAAAGTAGAGAAAATCCACGCTACCTTCCCCACCCCCTCTACTTCGGGAAAGGCAGCGTCTCCCTCTCAAAAAACCCTCCTCACCCAATTTAATACTCCTGACAAAGCACACCTGTCTCGCATAATTAACAGTATCCACTCTGGCTCCCCTAATGATGTGTGTCCTCTAGAAAAAAGTAAGGACATCATGGACCATATACTTATGGATCAAATAAGTCAGATGATAACTCTCTCTTTTAAAGAATGCTATGTTCCAGAAGCCTGGAAAACTGCTCAAATTATTCCTCTAAAAAAAAAACCCAATATTCCGGTTACTCAATTTCAAAATCTTAGGCCAATTTCTCTATTGCCACAATGTGCCAAGATAATTGAAAAAGTAGTAAATAAACAATTGATGGCTTTTTTAGAATTAGAAAATGTACTCCACCCTACCCAATCTGGCTTTAGAGCCAAATATTCCACGGAATCAGCTGTTCTGTATTCCACGGAATATATCCGCATGATGGTAGACGAGGGGGAGACAGCAGCGTTGGTCATGTTAGACTTAAGCGCAGCTTTTGATACTGTGCTTCATGCCACGCTGCTGTCCCGACTATCAGACATCGGAGTAAAAGACCATGCTTTGGCGTGGATTAAATCTTTTCTTACGAAAAGATCTTTTCAGATACACTGCCCACCCTTTAAATCATCTTCTCGTGACGTGAGCCATGGGGTTCCACAGGGCTCTAGTTTGAGCCCCACCCTGTTCAATATCTATATGGAGCCCCTGGCTCGGGTCGTAGAGAACTTCGGGGTGGGCATTGTTAGCTACGCCGACGACACCCAGCTCATGTTTAAGCTTACTCCTGACACCGAGAAATATGCCTCCAATTTCTCGAATTGCATGGCTGCTGTCGCCATGTGGATGGATAACAACTGCCTCCGGCTGAATGGAGATAAAACAGAGGTGTTGGTGGTAGGAAATAAAGCCTCTTTATGGTCGCAGGCGTGGTGGCCCACTACATTGGGCGACTGCCCTCACCCTGTTGAAAAAGTGAAAAACCTTGGAATTATGATCGACGCTGATTTGTCAGGAAAATCCCAAGTCCATAAAATAATAGGCAAATGCATCGGCACGTTAAAAATCTTAAGAAAAATCATTGAGCTCATTCCCACTGAAGCCAGAAAAACCATCGTACATGCGCTAATCACACCTCATTTGGACTACGGGAACGTTCTCCTATTAGGATTGAACCAAAAACACCTCCATCAGCTTCAATGCTTACAAAATGCGACCGCGCGCATGGTACTGGGTTTACCCAGAAGAACACCCGCCAAGGCAGCTTTGTCCAAATTGCACTGGCTCCCTGTTAGGGAAAGAATCAAATTCAAGGGCCTCTGCTATGCCCATAAGATAGCCCACAACAAAGGTCCCACCTATCTAAGAGATCTTTTGACTATCCACCGCCCTACCAGAAACCTTAGGTCCTCAGGAATGTCACAATTCAAAATCCCCCGTGTCCATAAAGCGAAAATAGGTGGCCGCTCTTTTCGCTACCTTGGAGTAAAACATTGGAATGCTCTGCCTACCCATCTAAGAATGGAACCCTCAGAGACTCTTTTTAAAGCTAAACTCAAAACTCACCTGTTTCCCTAATATTTGTTTTCTCTGACCGTCCCTTATCATTTCTCGGTGAGTTTCGTAGGCAATTAGCGCGGGGATACACAGTTGTGCAGCCAGGCGCTTTATAAATCTCTTATTATTATTATTATTATTATTAAGTTATCTTATAACAGAACATCCAAAAAGTCCCACGATTCATATGTGCCCCAAAATACACAAGAATCTAGCAGACCCACCTTGCAGACCAATTGTGTCAACGAAAGGATCTATACATGAGACCACAGGCAAACTACTCGATAAGTACCTACAACCTCTTATTGTCAACAATGCTAGTTACATTAAAGACACTACCGAATTTATAGTGAAACTTTCATCTGTCCAAGTTAACAACTTGCAACCACTGATCCTCTGCACCGCAGATGTGAGTTCTCTCTACACATCGATACCCCACCTTGGGGGCATTGAAGCCATAGAACAAATTTTGCTCAACAGTGAGATAAAGACATCCATGCAGGCCTTCCTCATGGAACTGATGATATTCATCCTCTATCACAGTTATTTCAAGCTAGACAATCAATGGTTCCTACAGCTATCCGGAATGGCGATGGGAAACTGCGCTGCCCCCACGTATGCGAACGTATATATGGAGAATTTTGAAAAGCAGTACATATATACCAACTCCAAGTTTAAAGACTATGCCAAAATGTACGTCAGATACATAGACGACTTGTTTTTCATGTGGTCTAACACCAAAGAGTCCCTTAACGATTTGTTAACAGAAATCAATGTCAAGGATCCAAGAATAAAACTGACATGGCACATAAGCGACACAGAGATCTCTTTTCTCGACGTCAACATTAAGATCACACCAGAGGGATTCATCACCGATCTACACAGGAAAAGTACAGACCGGAATAACACCTTACATTTTTCTAGTTTCCACCAAGGTTCCTTGAAGCAACACCTGCCATTTTCACAAATGCTGCGCGTTAAACGCATTGTCTCTGATGAACAGACATACATCATGCGCATTAATGAAATGCGTGAACGGTTTCGTGCCAGAGGATACCCTGAACACACCTTAAATGAAGCTCAATCCAGAGTTGATCCTATTTTCAGAGAAGACAGCCTTTTAAAGTCTAAGAAGGAGCAAGATCAACGAATGGTGTTAGTCTCTAAATACTCAACAGTCAGCCCTACATACAAGAAGATCATACGGAAACACTGGCCCATCTTACAAAGTGAACCCGATTTCAAGGGCATTTTTGAAAAACCACCACTGTTTGCACACACCAGAAGCAGGAACATTAAAGAGATTCTATCAAAACCCACCGAAACCCACATCCAACACCGTGGCACCATACCCTTCCACAATTGCAACCACTGCAACAGCGTTATCAAAGGCAGCAGCATTCAACACCCAATGAAAGGTCATAACATTAAACTCCAAGTTGATGCCACCTGCGATTCGATGAATCTTATTTACGCTCTGAAATGTCCTTGTGGAAAGCTGTATATCGGCAAAACTGAGGGCAAGATCAAAACTCGCCTCAACGAGCACAAATCTAATATCAGGTTGAAAGTAGAGAAATCCAACATCGCCATGCACTTTCTTGAAGCCAGACATTCCATCGCCCAATTGAAGTTCATAGTGCTTGAGACCCTGACTAAACGAGAAGGAATAGATAACCATAAACTATTGCTAAAAAGAGAACTTGAATGGATTTACCTGTTACAAACCCTGAAGCCACAGGGCCTCAATGATCGCATTGAGTACAGTTGTTACCTGTAATGTTGATATTATGTATTGTGTATGATTTTCTGCTTATTTATGCAACATTACATCTGTTTCCTGACATTGACTCCCTGCACCCCTACCCTCTTTTGAACAATCAGCACACCTTACTCCCACACTCCAAGATGGCCGCCACTGTACACAACACCAGTCCCTCGTTTATGTTTAATCCGTTCCCGTCACACCACCGAGTTATTTTAACTAGCGTCCAACCGCCCGAGTCACCTACAGACCTTCCGAATACGAGATGGACGGCATGCCCCGCCACCAGTTCCTATGAAGTAAGTCTCCCTCGCTTACAGCGCGACCTGTCTCAGCAGATTATCGCGCGCCGCGCGTATTGAAGATAACACACGCGGTAACTTCCATTGCACTACCCTTACCCTCACGTAGCCACTCGAAAGCTTATTAGTACACCCGCTTTTGTAATTTTTGGCACTCTGTCACATAGTGCACATGTACATAAACACTAGTTTAGATCCACCGAACTTTTCACTGATACCACCTCCCCTCCCTTCCTCAACAGCGCTCCGTGACCAAGGGCTTCCCAGCCCGAAATGCATAGGAGAGCAAAAGTTCATGGATGTACCTATATGGATTACAAACCGTCATTTGATATGCCAATAATATCGAACTGAATAAAATTGCTGAATAAAAGCATTTAACGTTCTACCTTGTGGATGAATCAATTACTTTGATCACACTGTCTCAGGAACAGTCTGACCTCATAGGGGAGGAACTGGGTGAGGCCCTTAACTCCCGTCAGGCTGGGAAAGCGCAGGGTCCCAACGGGCTCCCAGTGGAAATATATAAGAGGCAGGCCAGCGTGATCATCTACCCCCTGTGGGGGATGTTCCTTGAGGCTCAGGAAGTGGGGAGGCTCCCGCTGGACCAGCGAGAAGCAACTATCATTGTCATTCACAAGGCTGGGAAGCCGGCTGGCCAGTGTTCGTCTTATCGACCTATCTCTCTGCTCAACGCTCAACGCGGAGGCCAAAGTATTAGCTAAGGCCTTGGTGACGAGGTTGATTGCGGTTCTCCCTGACCTGATCCATGTAGACCAGTCGGATTTCATGCCCCGAAGGAACACCCGGCACAACTTGAGACGGCTGTATGGGGTCCTATACATGACCGAGGATGTGGGTAGCACTCAAACGGCATTGATGGCGCTAAGCGCTTCAATGGCCTTTGATAGTATTGAGTGGCCGTACTTATTCCAGGTCCTTTAGAGGCTGTGTTTCGGCCTGGTCTTCTGTAGCTGGGTGCGCCTGTTGTATGAACAGCCGGTAGCAAGGGTGAGAGTGAATGGGGTGATGTCTCGTGCAATTTCCCTATGTAGAGGCACCAGGCAGGGATGCCCCCTATCCCCTCTCCTATTTGCCCTGGCCCTTGAGCCGTTGGCACATTGGATTCGGAGGGACAGGTCCTTTTGGGGACTGGCACTTAACGATGAGTGGGAGGAGCGTATACCATTATACGCTGACGACATTGTCCTTTACATGGCCAGACCCTACCACTCAATAGCGCAGGCGCTCCACCTATTCAAATTATTCGGCAACTACTCTGGTTACAAGATAAACTGGGCCTAATCCCTCATCTATCCCCTCTCGGGTCCTCCTCCAAGGATCCCGAGGTGCTGCTTGGCCTCGATAGTGCTGGACAGTTTTAAATACCTGGGGGTGTATGTCACCAGGGACAGGGGAGACTTCTTCACCAAAAACCTCGAGCCCCATCTGGCGCGGCTGGCGTCGGACGTGACCCACTGGCGGTCCCTACCTCTCACCCTGATAGGACGGGCCACGCTATTTAAGATGTTAGCATTGCTGTGACAGCCTGCAAAATACACAGTACCTGGTTCCAGGCGGGGTGTTTGGGCGTATATCCCAGCAGTGCGGAAGCTCACAAGAGGGGTATACGATGGGGGGCTGGCCCTCCCAGACGTCAAGTTGTATTACTGGGCCTTTCAGCTACAAATGATCAACGATTAGGTCTACGCGTCGAGCTCAGAGCCAGCGTATCGCATTGACAGATTTGTAATGCCGGGTGGTAATTATGAGCCGCTTCTTTACTCGCGACGGCCGAGTGGGGGGTTGCCCTCGCACACGGGGGTTCTGCTCCAGTGCTGGCGGGAGGCCAATAAATTCCTGGGGTGGACAGGCACCTTGATTGGCAGACTCTATTCTCGGAGACCAGCTAGCGGAGGTCAGGAGGGTCATGGGATTTAAGGGATGGAAGTTAATTGGGTTTGAATACTTGGATGACGTATGGAAGGGGAGTGCCCCTAGATCATTTGACTACCTCCAACGAGAATTCCAGTTACATGACTCCCAACACTACCACTACCTGCGCCTCATACATTCCCTGTGCTTGCATATCCACTCAGACACCTTGGTCCCAGACTACTCTCCCATGGAGGATAGGCTCCGCCTTGATCCCATTCCCGAAAAGCCCACATCCACCATCTACTGAAAGTTCATCAATAACATGCCCGACCCGTTGGTGTCTCTGCAGGAGAGATGGGTGAGGGATATTGGAGAATTAGAGGAAGAGGTTTGGCAGGAGGCCCTCAAGAGTCCTCGTGAAGTAGCGATTAGGATCATGTTCTGCCTTGTCCAACTAAAGATCTTACACCGGGTGTATTACCCACGTACGCACCTGTTCGCATGGGGCAGGAACCTGTCTTCGCTGTGTGTGAGAGGCTGTCAGGAAGAGGGGACGTTCTACCACATTCTCTGGGATTGCCCGCACATAGTACCCTACTGGACTAAAGTGGCGCGCACAATGGCAGCAGTGGTAGGGTTGCCGGTCCCAGTGGAGCACAGATGGTTCTTGCTCATGATCAAAGGACCCACGGACTGGTCCAGGTATAATGAGATCTGGTTGGCCATGGCAGCTGGGGTGGCGAAAAGCAACGTCGCCAGTTGCTGGGGGGGGGGGGGCAGGCACCCCCGCAATGGGACCAATGGCTGCGAGATCTGGACTGGTGTCAAAGGGCTGAGGAAACGATATATAAGTCCAGGGGGTGTATAAAGAAGTGGAAGAGGGTATGGGGGCCGTGGTGGAGGTACCGTGCTGAGCAGGGTGGGGAGGGGGAAGGGGATTAAGTGTATTCCAGCCCTTGCATTATTGAGCTTGCCTGAGTTTGTACCACGTAATGTTGATATCCTGTCTGTTTTTTCAACATACATGTATGATAACTGTGAACATGAGCTTTGTTAATAAAAAGAGGTTAAAAAAAAGAAAATCCAGCATAAATGGAAAGTTCCCTGGGGTGGATGCTAGTGTATACAAGACGTCTAGCCTGCTAAGCGACCAATCCGTATGGACAAAACATCTACCAAAATCAAAGTGGAACATACTATAAAACAATGAAAGGATAAAAGCACAGAGTAGTACAACACCCCTAATGGTGGATGATTTCTCCTGGCAAACAGAAGTCCAATTGATATAAACTTCTGTAGCAAAGGGATTCTTCAGAAAATAAAAAAGATGATACCCACACATATGTTCCACTGGAGATCAAAACTGACAATATTGCCACACTTCCACAAAAGGAAAGTTCAGGGTAAATTGCAGGCCCTCACTACTCACCATCACAAGATGTCAAGCTGACCACAAACCGAAGTAGAAGGAGCATGACATTTCATGCTCCACCAGGACAAATCAGAAATAGTTCCTCCTCCACTGTGCCCCAATCAAAGACCTGTCACTCCCTTTGCTTCCTTCACCTCCTTGTAACCCTGAGCTCAGGAAGCTGACTCCCTACGCTCCTCCACCTTTTCTTCTACTGCAGCTATTGTAAAAGTCAAATTCTGTTGCACATTCACACTACGAAAAGAATTTCAACATAAGACTGGACAAATGACAGGTGTAGAATGGGATTTCTTGGTTCCTGAGTAAATACAGCAATATTCCAGATTGTACCAGTGACTATGTTTAAGGTGATGCCTTGTGAGGATCTTTCCTGGTATTTTCTATAATTTCAGGACTATTGAGCTGAAATTAAGATAACACAGATAAACTCAGCAAGCAGAGTGGAGACAGAATATCAGAAATTCAACCTGATGACCTCTGAATAGCAGGGATACACTCAAACAAAGCCCTTCGCTCAGACATCCGGCAAGTCTTTCTTCAACATCAGCCAATGTCTGCCTTGCTGCAGCAGTCTACTGATGTTCCAGGGGGTTCTGTCTTCAATGTATAGAAGTCTTGTTAACCAATGACCATGTGCACACCTACGCCTCTACATCACATTGAATACAACCAATAAATAACCCTGATTTGCATAAACTGTGATTACGCCACTTGCCCAACATATTACAGGACCGACAAAAGACCCAGTGCCAGAATATTATGGGTAAACATATTTGTAAGTCACTGACTTTTCCGTGCTTTTTAATTGCTTTTTAGGCGTGTTGAGCTTTCCTTTCTTGCGGGATGAGCGTGTTGATTCTTATTGTGAGTTTCCAGTTTGCAGGAGGATGAAATCTGAAGTTGTTGGTCTCTAATTCCATGTTTTAAATTATGCTTCCTCTCCTGTCCACAGTCATTTGCGAATATTTTATGTGTTATATAGATTTTAACTCTACTTTAATGTATATTTTTGCTAAATGCTCCCAAACTGTGGTCAAGGTTTATCGAGCTCAAGAATAAACTGAAACGAGTAAAGTCAATATGCCCACCACCTGTAGATATTTCGGGTTGTCACCAAATTACTTCGAATATCACAATTCCTAGCTCCCGAAAAGCAGGTCTGAGCATTTATTACCATACCAAAATAGCCACAATCATGGAAAAAGGCTGCTATTATCTAACCACTACTCCTTGCAAAGGGCTCCCTTTCCTCTTAAAAATGTATTTAATATATCTGCATTTTTCTTTTTCATGTGTAAATTAAATCTGCTGCAGGCTGTAAAAGATTCAGACACATTTAGGTACTCTCAAAACTTGTATAACGTGATTAACACTTTAAAAAAAATACACATATTAGATGTAATCTGTCACACTGTCATGTTTTTATTTTGAACAACTATGTCAGAGAGTCCAAACATCTTCCAGAAACCATTGCAAGTAAAACTCTACTAGAGCCAAATTATTGAAATTGTCCCTGCCAGAGATCGGTATATCAAGCCTGTCATGTGATAGGAACACAAGCTGTCAAATAACAGAAGTGGCCTGATATGATGCATAATACGTCAAAACGTCATGAAACTTATCTCTCTCAGGCAGAAGAAGCGTCCTATTTGGGCTGGCTCCTATGCAGAAACTAGTTCAAGTCAAGTTCTGGTATTTATAGAGCACACTACTCACCCAGAGGGTCTCAAGGCGTTAGGGGAAGGGGTTAATTATTTGTCGAAAAGCCAGGTTTTAAGTTCTTTTCTGAAGGAGATGTGATTCTGAGTAAGGCGGAGGTGGGTGGGGAGCGAGTTCCAGGTCTTGGCAGCCAGGAAGGAGAAGGATCTGCCACCCATGGTGGATTTTCGGATGCGCGGGACTGCGGCGAGGGCAAGATTGGACGATCTAAGTTGGCGGGTGGGTTTGTAGAAGGACAGTCGAGTGTTGAGGCATTCGGGTCCTAGATTGTAGAGGGCTTTGTGTGCGTGGGTGAGAAGGCGGAAAGTCATTCTTTTGTTAACGGGAAGCCATTGGCGGTCTTTTAGATGTCCGGTGATGTGATCTTGGCGCGGGATGTCTAATATGAGTCTTGCTGACGCGTTTTGGATGCGCTGGAGTTTTTTCAGTAATTTTTCTGTGATTCCAGCGTAAAGTGTGTTACCATAATCCAGTCGACTCGTGACCAGTGCGTGGGTGGCAGTCTTTCTTGTCTCGAGGGGGATCCAGCGGAAGATCTTTTTGAGAATGCGAAGTACGTTGAAGCAGGAGGACGAGACGGCGTTGACTTGTCTGGACATCGAGAGGGAGGAGTCTAGGATGAAGTCAAGGTTACGTGCATGGTCTGTGGGTGTGGGTGCTGCGCCCAGCGCTGAAGGCCACCAGGAGTCGTCCCAAGCTGAGGGGGAAGATCCTAGGATGAGTACTTCCGTTTTGTCTGAGTTGAGTTTTAGGCGGCTATGTTTCATCCATTCAGCTACTTCTTTCATGCCTTCGTGAAGATTGGTTTTGGCGGTATTGGGGTCTTTGGTGAGGGAGAGGATCAGCTGGGTGTCGTCGGCATAAGAGATGATGTTGAGGTTGTGATGGCGCGCGATGGAGGCGAGGGGACTCATGTAGACGTTGAAGAGGGTGGGACTGAGTGAGGATCCTTGAGGTACGCCGCAGATGACTTCGGTGATAGCGCTGCTGATTGTCACTTCGCATTGCTTTCAGTGTTGTATAATATTTTAAATCGACCTGTGTGCATAGCGCTGCTGATTGTCACTTCGCATTGCTTTCAGTGTTGTATAATATTTCAAATCGACCTGTGTGCATAGCGCTGCTGATTGTTACTTCGCATTGTTTTCAGTGGTTAGATTACTTTAACTGACCTGTGTGCATAGCGCTGCCTCTCCCCCACTGCCATAAACTTAATTGAAACTGACTCGGATGCCGGTCTGTGGCATAGTGCTCTGCATTACTTTGCTCAGTGATTTTATCAATATTGTGTGCTCCACCGCTAGATCGCACTAGTCACATTGGCTCCTAAGCACAATTGCTGCCTGATTGTTTGCGCCCATAGCATCCTGTTGTCCTTGTTTTTGTTGCTTCCACCATTTTGTTGTGCCTGCAGCCCGTCCCTCCCCCTACGCTACCGCCTCCCAGCTCCCCCTCCCACGCTCCGCCCCCCTCCACTTCTCCACTTATGTCAGAAGGACCTACGCGCAGCGGTCACGCGGCGCGGTCGTGCCCCAGCCGCGCCGAAGGTGCGCCAAAGGTAAGCCCGTCTACGCTCGTCCGTGCCTGGACCACGCCCAGCGCCAAACGCCCTGCCCCCCGCCGCTCCCAACCCACAAAAATCACATATGACGCCGCTACTCTCCTCGCCCTCAACCCCGGACGCTCTCCACAATGCTGCAAAGCCACCCCAGGACGTACTCACGGCCCATTCGCCTGCCTCTCCTGCAAGTTCAACTGCTTCAGGACCCTCACCAACTCCATGTCCTCCAAACACAACTCCGACTCAAACCGCCTAAATTGCTTCCTGCTCAACACCTGCTCGATCCACAGACACGCAACAGAACTCTGGGACCTAATCGACTCTACGTCACCTGACGTCGCCTTCCTTACTGAAACTTGGATGAACACATCATCAGCTCCCGACATCGCCATTGCCATACCGGACACTTACAAGATTATCCGCAAAGACCGCACCAATCAAACAGGAGGAGGCATCGCCATCATCCACAAGAACAACATCAAAATCACAACCAGCTCCGACGATAACCTTGCAACCGCCGAACACCTCCACTTCCAGATCCACACCGACCCCAGGACCACACTGAGAGGCACCCTCATCTACAGACCTCCAGGTACCCGCACCCAATTCAGCAATGACATCACGGACTTCGTCAGCCCACACGCCCTAGCCTCCGAGAACTACATTCTTCTAGGAGACCTCAACTACCACCTTGAAAAGAAAACATGACAGCAACACCAACACCCTTCTGGACAACCTGGACAATCTCGGACTCAAACAACTTGTGGACACTCCCACCCATGTAGCCGGACACACGCTCGACCCTATCTTCACATCCAGCAAGCACATCTCCTTCGATCGCACCACAGCTCTCCACTGGACGGACCACAGCTGCGTTCACTTCAGCTACAAAACCTCCCTAACCCACAATCGCCCTCAACCTATTCCTAGGAGAAACTGGAACAAAATCACCTCCGACCAACTCTTCACTTCACTCAACCTAAACCCCCCCACCCTCTCACTGGACCCAAACCAGGCGGCCACCAAACTCAAGCTATGGATCACCCACAGCGCTGACGAATTAGCACCCCTGAAAAAGCACCAGATCAATTCAACCAGCAAAAAGGCCCCCTGGTTAATGACGACCTTAAAAAATCCAAGAAGCTATGCCGCAATCTGGAGAAGATATGGAGAAAAAACCCAACCCCAGACAACATGGCCTCCCTCAAGTCAGCCACCCGCAAACACCACCAACTGATCCGATCTGCTAAGAAATCAGCATTCAAGGACCGTCTCGACAATAACAATCATAACAACAAGGAACTCTTCAACATCATCAAAGAATTCACCAACCCCACCGCAGCATCCAACGACATCACTCCCTCCCAAGACCTCTGCGACGCGTTATCCTCCTTCTTCTACAACAAAATTGCCGACGTCCACAACAGCTTCGAAAATTCCCCCAGCGATCAACCCTCCCCACCCCCCTCAGTTCCTACTCCGACAACTAACATCCTCAACGCCTGGAACCCAATTACCACTGAAGAAACCATTCGCCTCATGAACTCAATCCACTCTGGCTCGCCCACCGACCCTTGCCCCCACCACATCTTCAACAAAGCTGACTCCATCATCGCACCCCACCTCCGGGATGTCATCAACTGCTCGTTCAACTCTGCCACCTTTCCTGAAAGCTGGAAACACGCAGAACTCAGCGCCCTTCTGAAGAAACCCACAGCAGACCCCTCTGAACTTAAAAACTACTGTCCCATATCCTTCCTCCCATTCCCGGCTAAAGTCATCGAGAAAGCCGTCAACAGCCAGCTCGCCGCCTTCCTCGAATCCAACAACTCCCTTGATCCATCTCAATCCGGGTTTCGAGCCAAACACAGCACCGAAACCGCCCTCATTGCAGCGACCGACGACATCCGATCACTCCTGGACAACGGAGAAACAGTGGCCCTCATCGTACTCGACCTCTCCGCCGCTTTTGACACAGTCTGCCACAGCACCCTTATACATCGCCTCAGCAACATCCGCATACAAGGAAAAGCCTTGGACTGGATCATCTCATTCCTCGCTGGAAGAACGCAAAGAGGGATTGGTTGGTATTGTATATATATGTTTCAGTGAGGAAAAATGCCTAAGCTCTGACATTTCCTTTTCCACAATGCGTGCTCTGATTTGGAAAGCCATTTGCTCATCTTAACTGAATTCTACTACTTTAGGAGTGTAATATACATTGTCAACCATCTTTTCTCTCTTACTTCCCTTTGTATAGAGATACTCGTCAGGGCTGTCCTCCTTCACCTCTGCTATTAGTTTTGTGTTTAGAACCCTTTCTTGAGCGTATACATGTCAATTCTCTAATTTCAGGTTTTACACATAATTCCACTGAAACTAAATTGTCAGCATATGCTGCTGAAATTTTGATTTATATGTCTAATCCTATTTCTTCCCTACCGCCCTTTTTATATGAAGTTCAACTGTATTGTAGCATTTCCGGATATACGTTGAACTTTTCTAAAACAGAGGTAATGCCCTTAAATTCTCTTTGTTACCAATATATGTTCACTAATGCTAACTTTACCTGGTGTCCCATTAAAATTAAATATCTTGGTATTTGGTTTTCCTCTACTCCTAACACAATCAGTTCCTCGTTTAATGTATTAATTGCCAAAATACAAAAACTACTTCTCTCTTGGTCCCAGCTCCATCTATCATGGTGGGGTAACTGGATACTATTAAAATGATGATTGTAGCTCATGTTCTCTACCCACTATCCATGTTACCTTTTCGGATTCTCGCTTCATATTTGTCTCAAATTAATTCTATTTGTATCAATTTTTATGGAATAATAAACATCCCGTAGTGGCCTTGTAAAACTTAAACGTCCCAAAACTTAAGGTGTTGTCCGATTCCCTGAATTTAAATGATATCACTCTGCATTTTTAATTAGACAGTACTTTGCCTTAATCCATGATTTTGTTAATGACCCTATACCCCGTTGGATCACATTTGAACGATCTCTATTAAAGGACTTTTCCTTCATAAACATAATTTGTATGTCTATTTGCACTTTCATTTCCAATAATCCTATTTTGAAATACTCCCAGCACTTATTATATAATACTTTGACTGATGGTTTTGACCCATACCAATGTTTTTTATCCTCTACTATCTAGTATAATAAATTTATTAAATTCAGACTCAAATCATGCTATTACAAACATTGGAAGGAAAGGGAATTCTATTTATCTATCAGTTGGTGGCTCATAACTCAGTTATTCCCTTCTCCCAATTACAGACTCAGTATAGTCTACCCAAATCCTTTTTTCATATAATACCTCTTGATTAAATCTGCTATACAGTCCTATTTAACTACTAATAGCTTCCCTTTAACTTCACCTTCACTTATTTCCACCACTCCTATATATAGTATCCCTCAGGATCTCAGACCCAAGGCTGCGTCTATTTATAAGATGTTGTTGTCTCCTCTCTCTATACGACCTAAATCACACACTGAATTACTTCGGGAGGCAGATTTGTCCCTATCTTTTCCTATTACTTCTTGGGATAAACTATGGCTTAAGTTATTTAAAACCTCTGGTGCTGCGCGAATTACTCGATCTTTATACTTTATCTACAATAGAGCTCTCATTACTCAGTTATGTATTTGCAAGTTTTCATCTTCCTCCTCCTCCCTTTGTTGGTCTTGTTCTATGTCCACTGGGACTTTAATTCACCAATTATATGAATGTTCTAATGTATTGTAGTTTTGGCAATCTATTTGGTTTTTATGCATGGAAATATTTCAATGTAATATTCCATTAACAATTCATAATGTTTTTGGGGGTACTGCCTCACCGGCTTTTGATGTTCCTTCTCCTTCTTCTTTATTGCTTGACCTTTTTATTGCTCTTGCATTTAAAGTTATTTTGTCCTGCTGGAAGGATAACTCTAAATTATCTTTATCAACATGGTCGAACTATATTTGTGATGAACACGGGATTGCAAATGTTTCTTCTCTTTCTGTACCTCAGAAGATTTAATCTGATTTATTATGGTTACCTTTCACCTCTTATCTCTCTACATATCCACCTGCATCTTAATATCTAGCTTTGTCTTTATTTTGTTTTCAATTTATATACATTCATTTTGTATTTTATTCCCTCTTTTTATTTTTTTATTCTCTCTCTGTCTTTCTCTTTTTCTTTTCTTTTCTCTGTTCTCCTAACTAACTGCACATGTTTATTCCTAGTTATTAATTGTTATATTACATTTGCCATGTGCTCTTGTGTAATGATGTTCTTAATTTATTTTAAAATCCAATAAAAATCATTTTTTTAAAAAGGAGTGTAATATACAAACAAAAAATTACACCAAATGTGGTATGATTTCACTTGTGAGCAGTGTCGGCCGTACTAGCATAGGAGTCGGACCACTCCACTAAAGTTGCACTTGCATCCAACACCTGCACATACAAAGGCTCCTGTGTACAGGAGTCTCCTACATCAAAGTCAATTTAGGAGACAGAGAATCCCCATTAGGGCAAGGAACAAATGTGGTAGAGGTGTGTGTACCCTGCCAAGGCTTTTCGTTAACAAGAATCTTCGATTCGGGTGGTCCAACGACAACAAATTCAGGCCATGCACCTACTGGAGACGAGGATAGTGGGTCTAAATAAAGCATTCAAGGCAGGTTTTAAAGCCAATATTGATGATCAGAAACCCTGGTAACACAAGCAGGCGTGATGTCAGAGGCCATGACAAACCTTTGTGAATGTGTCCATGATGGGTCAGATTGTTGGTCTTTCCCGAGGGGGGACAAGATGGCGGATTGAAGACGCCACTACGGTGCAGCAGAGCCTGAGGCTCCCTCAATCCATCGCTCTGATACTGCCGATTTTTCGGCTGTGCAGGACTTGGTGTCCCCGATGCTAACTAGTTACTGAAAAGGATTATTACCCGTAGACAATCAGTTTGTTGAAAGTTTTGCTGTCTCCCAGCCTCCTGTCAACTCACTCTTCCTACTATCGTGAACTGCAGTACTGGATCTGAGCCTGCGAGAGCCACAAGAGGGGAGCGGAATGGTGCATGGGGCAGAGTGGCAACGGAGTGAAGGAGACCTGCTGTGAGCTGGGACTGAGCTGACTGAGCCGCGGTACTGGGACAAACCTCGGCGAGTACACCGGCGGTGCTGAAATCTGCAGTAGCCGTTTTTGCCCACTATTGCTAATACCGTAATTGGACTGTTACCGGTTTGCTGGCCCCTTGGAGGAAGCAGGCTCCGTAGCAGGCAGTCCGTTTGCTCTCGGCTGATTCCCAGATGGCAGACCCGTGGGAGCGCAGCGCTGCTACGGCGGGGACCCCGGGGGCAGGAAGAGGAGTTTTGGCGAGTTTTGGAGAGACGGACGGAGCCTCCCCATTGCAGCAAGAACACTTTCAGCTTGCCAGAATCATAGAGTAACAACGGAAACAAGGACAGCAGCTGCTCGACGGAGGAGAACGCTCGGCTGAGCAGGTACAGGACGGGGCAGCTTGTTTTAGTATGACGCTGGGCAATTCCTCTCCGTGTAATATTGTGTATGCTGCTGGGGTTGTGAGGTTTGCAACTCTCCTCACCAACCTAGGACACGACTGAGGCTAAGTTTTGTTTTGCCCAGCAACGTCATTGTGATAGTTTAAACTGAGACCGGTGGATGTTACAGTTTCTACTGCTTCGCGGCTGGACCGGGCGGGGCGCTCTGTGTCCCGGGCCGCTGTGCTGGGTTCGGCGTATGCTCCTCCCCTGGCTCAGACACTCTGGACTTCACTTTTAAACAAGGCAGTCGGCTATTGTGGCGGGGGAGACATCACTGAGTTTATGCTCAGGATATACGTTTCAAGTTAAAAATATGGCCCCAAAGAATCTTCCGAGATGGACCCATACTACAAGGGGGGCACCGGCAACGGAGGATAATTCTGAGCAGGGGACTGCCACGGCAACGGCTCAGATGGAAAACGCGAACGTGAATCTGCTGGTATCAACTATTGGGACTTGGCAACAATTACCAGCTATGGCGGGGACTACGGGGAAACGCGATAAGGTAAACCCGCCGACCGGTAAGCCGCAAATTATTCACCCTTCTCTGTTTCCTGCTGCTGATAAAATACCTGTTGTTAAGTCAAAAGCTGCATTGGTCACTATAGCTGCTACCCGCGCGAAGGGCAACAATGCTGCAACTACCTCAAAAACTCAGCTAAATGAGGATACATCAGTCGGTGTGCTGGTTAATGGGGGAGCTAACCGGAATAAAGACACCATTCTTGTGACTGCTGACCCCTCGAACAGCCACAAATTAGTGCATCTGAGTGAAGCGCCGGGGGGGCACATGAATTGTGGGTCACACAGCTGGGGAGCAGGAGCAGGCGAGCATTGACCAGGAACTAAACTGCCCTGAAAAAGACGCTGTGCCAGATGATGAAACTCCCCAAGCACTGGTTATTATCAATCTGGAGCAGAGTGGAGTAATACAGGAAATATATAAAGATAATAATGCTTGCGTAAATAATACTACTAAGCTTGCTTCTGGGAGCGTTGAGGGGGTTTCTAACGATATATGAGGAAATTGATGAACAGGAAGATGAGGAGACTAGGGGATCTCCTACGGACACGGCTAAGCAGCTATAGAGGAAAAAAGGGAGGGCAAAGGCTAAAGGCAAAGTAAATAACAAAAAAAATATTAACCCCTCTACTCTCTCAAGGGTTATATCGTTCTCAAAGACGAGACGTAAACCTATCTTGGACGAGAGCCCACTACGAAAGTGGATTAAGGCAAAAGGAGGGGTCAAAACCATGGCACTTTGACTATCAGGTGCTAGCCCAACTGAGACAGTTCATCCACTCCAAGAAATAAATGGCAAAGGTACTTCTTCTGATGTCTCACTTGTGGCTGGAACCCTGGACACAATTTCTGCAGGAGGGGGTTATTCGTTAGCTGAGGCAAATGTGGCAAATGTGGCAATATCCAGAGGGAGAGGGGGCTAGTAGCATCTGTTTATTCAAACTACCATCATTACCCCTTCTACTGATGCTCCAAGAGCTGAGGCAAGCGGAAAACACCTAAAGGATGCGCATACTGTCACTAGTCACTAATGTTCTCTCTGATACTTCATCTAGCATCAACAATCCGGCAGGCTCCGCTCAATTGGAGAGCTCTTCTTTGGCTTTAATACTTCATACTTTGACCGAACAGTGGCATGAAGCTCAGCAATATTTTTTACAATTAAAAGAAGACAATAATAAAATGCAAAACTGTCTATTAGAAGTGACTAGTAAGATGATTAGTATTACACAAGAAGTTGGAGAACTACAGCAGCGGGTCGTGCTGGTGGAAGAGCAATTGCAGGTACAAAACTACGGTCATCCCGCCATGATGTAGAAATTAACGCTCTGCAAAATAAACTCGAAGAACTGGAGAATAGACAGCGGAGGCAGAACCTCAGACTATTCGGAATTCCTGAGGGCTCAGAGGGCTCGGATCCTCGAGCCTACATGGTCAAACTATTTCAACGCGCTTTCCCTGACCTGGCCGATTGGGATTGGGACTCACAATTACAAAGAGTTCACAGACTGCCTTTAGTAAATAGAAATAAAGGAAGTAAGTTTCCCCGTCCTTTCCTGATCTTTTTCGGGAATTTTCTACTTAGACAGGCAGTCTCTTTGAAAGCAAGTCCGAATTCCCCAGTGGTGACAGAGGATGTAACTTTTTTCGTAAGGTCCGATTTATGTAAGAATACAATGGAGAAACGCTGGAAGCTGCGTCAGTTAATAGATCCCTTCAAGGCAGCTGGGGCTCAGGTTTTCCTCCAGGAACCGGCTTGTCTCAAAGTTATTAAAGCTGGCCATACATATTATCTTAATGAGGTTAAAGAAGCAGAGAATGTACTTTCAAAAATTAGTACTTAATGGCACTTATAATAGGAAATGCTTAAATGCTTAAATGAAATTCTGGTCGGGGATCCGTTAATTATCTGATTATTTATATCTGGGTGATCCAAGTTGTATTATATTTTTTTATGGAGAGGGCTCTTCAGACTGCTGCACCCTTAATTGGCTGCCCTTCCAGCAGCAGCAGGAGTTAGATGGGGGTCCCCTTTGGTACTTAGGGGAGGCAGGATAGGGGTTGGTGGTGGGTTTGGGGGTTGGGGGAGGGGAAAAATGTAGAAAAGGACAAGACAAGCTTCAGGGGGATTTTTGCTGTGGATTAGAGACAGGTTATGAGGTTGGAATTAAAGAATTGTGCAGAACGTTCAGATCTACCAATTAGTTATTATGCTGCAAATTAGATGTTTAGCCTGGAACGTTTCCAGCCTGAACAATAAAAATAAAAGGCGTTTGGTCTCCGAGGAGCTGAAAATGTATGATCCACACCTGGTTATGTTAACGGAAACACATATCTGTTATAAGGATAAGAAGTTATTGTGCCAACGATTTGGTGGTATGCACTTTGTTAAATGCTCCTATACGGGGTGTTGCGATTTTTAAGAAGAGGCAACTACGGGGGAAGTGATTAAAACAGCATCAGATAATGGAGGCCGATGGGCCATCGCTCAAATGGAGGTGGAAAATTGTAAATGCATTTTCTGTGCTATCTACGGGCCTAATATTGATGAACCACGTATTTTTGATTGGCTGAACATTGAATTACTTGCTTGGGAGGGGGAACTGATTCTGATGGGGGATTTTAATTGCGTGCTGAATTATGACCAGGATGTAACCAAGAGAGGTTTATTCCGGCGTATGCGCAAAACTAGGGCTACGTTTTTGGAATTAGTGCGGATTCACTACGTTAAAGACGTGTGGAGGAATCTACACCCTGGTATAGCTGGCTATACGTACTACTCCCCACCCCACAAACTGTGTTCACGAATCGATCTGGCGTGGGCATCAGATAAAGTTATGGAGACAGGGCATATGGAGACTTTCCCTAGAGTATCGTCTGACCACAACCCCATACTTTTTTCATTTAGTATAGCCCAAAGGGCACCGGAAATTCGACCTTTCATGTTCCCTAGATATTTATTAGCAGATATAGCATTTATAGCTAAACTTAAGGAGTATATTAAAGAATTTATTGATATTAATATTAACACTGCATCACTCTTATCGGTATGGGACGCTTATAAGGCCTCTATTCTAACAAAATGCAGAGCGTAAGAGGGAGATTAAAGTGGCCACAGCGAATATTCTGTTATGTGAAAAACAACTTGCTGATACACTTAGAACTGACGGGCCGAGTGTGCAACATATTGGTCAATTAGAATCTAAGCTGGTTACTTTACGCTCGGCTCTAAAAAGTTCGCTCAGGAAGAGAAATAGCCTTAAAATTCATAAGTACAAACTATCTCAATATGAATGCGGGGATAAAGTTGGGAAGGTCCTGGCGTACAAAGTCGCAGACGATCGTGCATCAATATTGTAAAATCTATTAAGGGCCCCAACGATACCTCGATTACTCAACCAGCACAAATATTGGGACAGTTTGTTTCATATTATGAAAAGCTATATACTCCTGAGAGCTCCTGCAATGAGGCCAATATACAAACATGCAGTAATAAAAATGTGCCCGCAAAAGCATATTTAGATCAGGAATGTATTGCCTTACTGGAGGAAGAGGTTACAATATCGGAGCTGCGTCTGGCTATCACTTCTCTCCCCTCTAACAAGGCTGCAGGTGAGGATACACTCCCTATAGAACTTTATACAATTTGTGCGGAGGAACTTTTACCACTTTTTTGTCTTGTTATTAATTTAATCGGTTCTACAGGGAAAGCTCCGGATTCCTGGAAGACAGCCAAAATTATGTTTTAAAAAAAAAAAAAAAACTATCTACGGAGTGTGGGTCTTACAGACCCATATCCCTAATCAATGCCGACGCAAAAGCTTACTCTAAACTTCTTGCAATACGATTGGATCCACTTATGCCACGGCTTGTTAATGATCAACAACATGGTTTTGTTGTAGGGAGGGACACTACCACTCATGTCAACATGGCTATCACCGCCTTTGATGTAGCTGCAACTAATCTCACCCCGCTCGGTATTATTCTTTTAGATGCAGAGAAGGCATTTGACCGAGTGGGGTGGGATTATTTGCGGGTGGTTATGAAGCAGTTTGGCCTAAAGGATAGCTTCTTGAAAAGTATACAGGCATTATATAGGGACCCTAACGCCAAAATAAGCTATGCTAGGACATTGTCATTTAATTTTGAAATTTTAAGGGGAACCAGGCAGGGGTGCCCGTTGTCACCCCTGCTCTTCGCTCTTTCCATGGAGCCATTTATTAATGCCCTTCAAGCTCAAACTAAGATTGTACCTGTCCAGCATAACGACAAAACTCTTAAAATCACAGCATATGCTGACGACTTAGCTATTTATACGTCAAACGTGCACTGGTAGGGATTACTGAGGAAGCCAATAACTTTGGGATTATTTCTATAAAAAAAACTCAAGTTATAATGAATTACCAGTCTAACTCACTGGTGCTGTGGCTCTGCCAGGCTGCGGTATATCTAGGGGTAAAGATATCTGCTAAGATTAGTTAAATAAATTCTCTGAACTATGATTCTTTGCTAAAAGAAGTGTCCATTCTTTTGAAAAAATGGCATACGATTCCACTCAATCTCCTCGGGCGAATTAATCTTCTTAAGATGTACATCTTGCCGAAATTTTTATATCTTCTCAGGTCTACTCCTTTTCGTGTCAACAATTGTTTTTTAAAAAACTAGATGGCATTCTCAGCAGCTTTATTTGGGACTATAAAAAGTCCCAAAGATCAATGTCGATATTAAAACTTCCACTGGATAAGGGAGGTCTTAACTTCCCTGACTTTAAAGCTTATTTTTTTGCTTCCTTTTTGGGTCGGCTTCGTAGCCTGTATGTTGTTAACCATCAATATTTTTTTCATCAATTTTTGCTTGGTATAGACTCGAAACAATTCTTGGCTAGAGTGCAAGAGAAATGCGTTACTTACCTGTAACAGCAGTTATCCAGTATTGGTGTCTTTCATAGATTCACATGCCTGAATCATTCCCCGTCGTCGAGACGGGAGCCTCCGGTAAAATAAAAAAGTAATGTCCATAGACATACATGGATAGAAAGGGTCCAAGGGTCTCCCCTTAGTAGCCTTTCCTTGTCCTTATGTAAAAAGGACCAAACTGACATAGTCAGCCAATCAGCTCCGACCTCCCTCTAGAACCTTCCTGGGAGGAGCCTCAGTCCCTCAGATTTTCGTACGCACCCAGCTAGGTTTGGCGTAGTATAGTTCCGAGAGGGAAGTGAGTCCTTCCAGGGGAGGCGGGAGGGTTGCATGTGAATCTATGAAAGACACCAATACTGGATAACTGCTGTTACAGGTAAGTAACGCATTTCTTATCCAGTATTAGGGGTGTCTTTCATAGATTCACATGCCTGAATCAGAGTAGCTAGCAATCACAGTAGCACATTTGTAAAACAGCGTTGCTCTGCCGTCATAGTAGATAATGCATATAATATCATACAACAAAGAGACAGCTTAGACATAATCTCATCAGAGCAATAATGTGCATACCTGGAAGGCGGGATGTAGGAAGGCTCACCTTACTGAAAGAGATGGCGAAGCACCGCCTGGCCCACTGCCGCATCCTTCTGGAGTTCGATATCCAGGCAGTAGTGTCTGGAGAAAGTGTGCGGTGACTTCCAAGTCGCCGCTCTACAGATGTCCAGGATCGGTACCCCGGCAAACAATGCTGCCGATGTAGACATCGCGCTGGTGGAGTGAGCCAGAACACGGTCATTCAAAGGCCGGCCGGCCTTTTCGTGGCAGAAGGAAATCGCCGAGGAGATCCATCTGGATATGCTTTGCTTCGTGAGGGGTAGGCCCATTCTTGGCCTGCTGTATGCCACGAACAGCTGTGAGGATTTCCTTAGATCCTTAGTCTTCTCCAGGTAGAACTTCAGGCACCTCATAAGGTCCAAAGAATGCAGCGACCTTTCCGCTGCTGTGGAAGGGTTGGCGAAGAAAGACCTAAGGACCAAAGGTTCGTTGAGATGGAAGTCCGACGGTACCTTTGGAATGAACTTAGGGTTTGGTCGCAGTATCACCCTATCATGTCTGAATTGTAGATAAGGTTCTTGAATGGACAAGGCTTGCAGCTCGCTAACCCTTCTGGCCGAAGTTAGAGCGAGCAAGAGCGCAGTTTTCCATGAAAGGTGTTGAAGCGATGCCCTGTGAATGGGTTCAAACGGGTGACTCATGAGCTGGTTGAGTACCAGGTTAAGCTGCCAGGTGGGGGGTACCTTCCGAGGCCTCGGGAAGGATCTGTATAGTCCTTTGAGGAATTGTTTGACTAGCCGACTAGACCACAGAGAAGGTCCTGTGACCGTTCTGGTGAACCTCGAGATTGCTGCCAGGTGGACTTTGATGGACGCGTGCGCCAGTCCCGACTGGGCCAAATGCAGGAGGTATGGTAATATTTGTTCTGGTGTGATGGTGAGTGGCCGTAAGCCCTGTTCTGAGCACCATATGCAGAACCTCTTCCATTTGAGACAGTAGGTCTTGTTCGTACTGTCCGCTCTTGCTTTGGCTAGCACATCCTTGCAGTCTTGTGGGATATTCAGGCCACCGAATTCTCTGTGCTCAGGAGCCAGGCTGATAATTTGAGCGATTGGAGGTTCGGGTGTTGCACTTGCCCGTTGGACATCGTCAGTAGGGCTGGGTGTTGGTTCAGGCGGATCGGTGATTTGATGGATAGTCGAAGCAGATCCGAGAACCAGTGTTGCCTCGGCCAGGACGGGGCGATCAGGATCAGGGTGCATGGCTCCGCTTTCATTTTCCTCAGGAGCCGTGGAATCATCGGGAATGGAGGAAAGGCGTATGCAAAGACGCTGTACCATCCGATGGAGAACGCATTTCCTAGTGATCCTGGTTGGGGATGCCAACTTGCGTAGCACGGGCATTTGGCGTTCCTCCTGGTGGCAAAGAGGTCGATGTTTGGGACTCCCCAAAGAGAGAAGATGTGAGTGAGGGCGCTGTCCGATAGTTCCCACTCGTGGGAGAGGGATTTTTGCCTGCTCAGGGCGTCCGCGATGGTATTGTCCCTTCCCGGAACATATTCCGCTTTGAGTTGGATGTCGTGTAGTACCAGCCAGTTCCAGATCGTCTGTGATTCGCGTGAGAGCGAGAGTGAACGCGTTCCCCCTTGTTTGTTCAAATAGTGCATCGTCGTGGTGTTGTCCGTCCTGACGAGCACTGGGGATTTCTGGATGCGGGGTAGGAAGGCTTGTAGAGCCAGAAACACTGCTCTCAGCTCCAAGAGGTTGATATGGAGCAATTGCACTTGAGAGTCCCATTTGCCGCTGATCTGTAGGTCCTGGAGCACCGCGCCCCATCCCTCTAGGGAGGCGTCTGTTGTTACCACCAGCGGTGATGCTGGGAGGAGAAACGGTAAGCCCACCATCAGATTGTGACGACGTGTCCACCATTGTAGAGCTTTTGAAATCTTCGGTGTGATCCGAAGGATGTCTTCGAATGAGCCAGTGCTTTGGGTCCATTGGCTCGCGAGTGCCTCCTGCAAGGGCCGCATTCTGAGCCTGCAGTGCGGTATGAGGAGTATGCAGGAAGACATCATCCCCAGGAGGGAGGTGTAAGTCCGAACTTTCAGGTGCTTCTTCTTTGCCACAGCCGTGGCCAGAGATAAGATCCTGTCTGCTCTTTCTTTTGAGGGGAAGGCCTTCGTGCAGCCTGTGTCCAACATGGCCCCTAGGAAGGTAATTTTTGTTGCGGGCACCATGCATGATTTCTTGATATTGAGCGTCAATCCCAGATTTTGAAAGAGATTGGTGCAGGCGTTGGAGGACGTGACCGCGTCCCCAGGTGAGGGTGCTTTCACCAGCCAGTCGTCTAGGTAGGGGAAGATCTGGTGGCCCAGTTGGCGCAGGAATGCTGCCACAGGCGCAAGGCATTTCGTGAATATGCGCGGTGCGGACTTGAGGCCGAACGGCAGGACTTTGAACTGATAGTGACGGTCCGCCACCTCGAATCTTAGGAACTTCCGGTGAGTTTTGAGGATAGGGATGTGGTAGTATGCATCCTGGAGATCCAGTGACACCATGAAATCTCCTTTCTCTAGAATGCCCAGGATTTCCTGAATCGTCACCATCCTGAACGATTGGCTTCGTAGGAAGGTGTTGAGCCCCCGGAGATCCAGGATGGGTCTCCACTTGTTTTCTTTTTGTTGTACAAGAAAGAAGTGGGAGTAAAATCCTTTCCCCTTCGAGGATGCCGGAACCTTTTCGATTGCTCCTTTTTGTAGCATTGTTGAAAGTTCCTTTAGAAGCAGGCGTGGATGTTTGTGTGTCCGTCTGCGTGGAGGGGTATTGGGAGGGATGGAGGTGAACTCGAGAGAGTGGCCAAATCGAATAATTTGAAGAACCCACCGGTCCGTGGTGATGTACTGCCAATTGTGAAGGAAATGGGTCAGCTTTCCTCCAATTTGAAAGGACGGAGATGGTGTTCGGACTGGCTGGAGTAGGTGGTCACTGGCGGCCGCCAGCGCCCCTCTTGGTATTTTTACCTCTGTAGGACGATCTTCCGAATGAAGATTGTCTGCCCTGCTGTTGCTTGTTTTGGTACTGGCCTTTTTGATTGTACGAGAATGAGGACGAGGACCTGTTTTGATATGAGCCTCGATAGGAGGATTGACCCCTGGGCTTGTTGCCCCGAAAGGACTGGTTTCTGAACTGTAGAGAGCCCAGGGCCCTTGCCGTGTCTGTGTCCTTTTTAATGGCCTGTAGGGCCTCGTCGACCTGTACTCCAAACAGGTGCTGGCCGTCGAAGGGCATGTCTAGAACCTTTGCCTGAACTTCTTGGCGGAATGAAGTGGCTTTGAGCCATCCCTGGCGTCTCAGTACGGCCGCTCCCGCAAGTTGACGGAAGCCTGTCATGGCTGCGTCGATAGCACAGTCTATGAGTTCCGCTGCAGAAGATTGACCCTCCACGAGGAGCGCTTTCACCTCACCCTGGACGTCATCAGGTAGTTCCTTTATGTAAGGGGCAATGTCCTCCCATAATTGTCGATTGTAACGCCCCAGCAAGGCAATGGAGTTGGCCACCTTGATGGACATGGCCGATGTGGAAGTGAAGCGCTTGCCTATCGTGTCCAGTTTCCTGCCCTCTTTGTCCGGGGGAGCTGACAGTGGTGATGAAGGGTTGCGGGAGTTTTTCTGGGCCGCCTGCGTCACTACCGAGTCCGGTTTGGGGTGACCATTTAGGCAAGCCGCTGCAGTGAGTGGTGCCCTGTATTTTTTATCAAGGCGTGGGACCACCGCTGGCACAGAAGCAGGAGTGAGCATTAGCTTCTTTCCCTGTTCCCACAAAAAGTCTATGATTGGAACAGCTTTTGCAGATTTTTGAGGCTGTTCCTTGAAGTCGTGGCGGAAACAGTCCGTTTCCGTGGATTCCACCACCATGTGGAATCTCTTCGCCGCTCTCTCCACCAGCCTGTGGAAGCCCGCAATGTCCACCGGTGGGGAGTCCGCTTGGCGTGGTTGTGGAGAAGCTGGGGATGATGTAATATATTCGTCCTCATCAGCCTGGTCCGAGTGGTCTGAGTGAACCTCCTGGACCTCTCCTTCCTCCAGTTCTTCCTCTTCCTCCTCTTCGTCCGAAGAGACCACCACTTGAGGATGAACTTCTTGGTGGGATTGATGGTGAGGATGAGGGCGTTCCGGTGCGGACACCTGAACATGCACTGGAGGTGTCTGATCTCCCTCGTCCCCTGGTGCGGGACTCTCAGGTGCTTGACCGCCTCTGCTAGGCTCCGGAAAGCGCCGCTTGTAGTCTTGCACAAGAAGTTTCAAGTCATCCACCAGGGTCGCCGGCAGGCATATCATGGGGGTGACTTCGGTGTGGACACTGGCTTGGACAGAGTGTTCCTGGTATGTGAATTCTTCCTGTTCCTCATCAGTGCTTTGGCATTTTATGTGAAGGTCTGTGAGTGAAGTAGCGGGATTCAGATGGTCATCCTCTTCGGATTCCTCGCTTTGGAAAATGTCTTGAGGTGGTTGTTTTTCCACCTTGCTAGGAGACGTTGTTTCCGGGGTAATTATTGACTTGCCCTGTTTGGTAGACTGAATGGTAGAGCTTGTAGTCGTTGAGGGGACCGTCGACGGCGGTAGCATCATGTACGGCGTCTCCACCAGCTTTGATTTTTTCCATGTTTCGTTCGTCGTCGAATCGCCCGTCGACGGTGTCGTCGTCGAGTCCGTCGTCGACGGTGTCGTCGTCGACGGTGTCTTCGTCGACGGTGTCTTCGTCGACGGTGTCTTCGTCGACGGTGCCTTTGTCGACGGGCTCGTCGTCGACGAGGTCTTCGTCGACGGAGGGGTGGACGAAGGGATCTTGGTCGTCGACGACTGCGCAGTCGTCGTCGTCATCGACGGTGCCTTCGTAGACGATGGTCTCGTCGACGAGTCCCTCGTCGACACTCTCGTCATCGACGGTTTTGACGACGATGGGCTCGTCGCTGTTGTCGGCGTCGTCGACGGTGCAGTCTTCGTTGTCGACATGGTCTTCGTCGACGACGATGATGTCAGGAGAATAATTGAAGAAACAGGCCTACCTGTAGATGAAGAGGAAGTAGTCATCGTCGTCGAAGCTGAGGGCGACGATGCTGATGTGGTAGACACTGTGGTTTTGACTGAAGTAGTCCTCTGGCTTTGTCTGGAGGACGGAGCAGGCATTTTGAAGGTTTTATCTTCCTTCGCAGACACTGAGGATGACGCCGATTTCGCCTCAGAAGACTTTTTGTGAGTCTTCGCAGGAGGAGTGTCTGAGGGGCCCGGGGAAGCGTCCCTTGGCCTCTTGCTCGAGACAGCAGAAGTTCTGGAAACGCTGCTCACAGAGGACTCCAAATTGTCCCTGTTTTTAATCCTGTCCAACCAGATCAGAAGGCGACCTTCTCTGTCTCTCACAGTCTTTTTGGGAAAAGACCGACAGATTGCGCATTTTTCCGAATTATGATCCGGGTAAAGGCAATACAGGCACAGGTCGTGTTTATCATCCACGTGAATCCTTTTCTTGCTGCAGGAAGAGCAGGCCCTGAACAGGGCTTTCTTCCCCGAGTCAGACATGAAAAAGGCAGTATAAACACACACTTACTTCAGGGGTAGTGTGTTGAAGAAGTCCTTGAAGAGTTTTTAGGTTCAGAGAAAACTTCCAAGAGAGTTTGTTGAATTTTAGAATAATCCTGAGGAGAGCTCAGGCTGGAGACTCCCTAGCACAACGTGCGGTAGAAAATCTGAGGGACTGAGGCTCCTCCCAGGAAGGTTCTAGAGGGAGGTCGGAGCTGATTGGCTGACTATGTCAGTTTGGTCCTTTTTACATAAGGACAAGGAAAGGCTACTAAGGGGAGACCCTTGGACCCTTTCTATCCATGTATGTCTATGGACATTACTTTTTTATTTTACCGGAGGCTCCCGTCTCGACGACGGGGAATGATTCAGGCATGTGAATCTATGAAAGACACCCCTAATACTGGATAATCCAAATTATTTTAAACGTGTCAAATTTAGGACTGCGAGGGATGCAGTACGTATCTGGAACCTGATACTGACTAATTGCGTTACTTCTTTTTTTTTTAGCCTGATGATGATAATCATGATGAAGGTTTGAGATTTGTAAAGCGCACTAATACTGTCAAGGGTATCCTGGCGCTATGGGAAAATTGATTACTACATCAGCTGAGTTAAATAGAAACAAGACAAATAAAGTCTTTCAAAGCCTTTCTGAACTGGAGCTGATTGTGTAGTATTTGTTATGATATTTTTCAGGAAAGTAGGAAATGGAATATCCACCAGCACAAACTGTGCAAAAACACAGACTTGTCAGCAGACAAAAAGAAGACTATCATACGGGCACTATTGGCGTTTCCCTTTCTTGTCCCTTACTTGCTTTACCGGGAATTTCCTGACTTGGAGGCTGCACCTTTCCTCTGCTCCGGTCTCGCTGCCCTGGGCCACTGTTGTTGCTCTCCCCCCGCCGCCGCAATCAGTAGCATCCTCCTGCGGCCGCTGTGTGTGGGGGGCCCAGTGAGTGGGTGCAAAAAACTACCACTCCCAGCCTGCAACGCGGCCGGAAGCCGCCACCTGGTTAATCGCGCCAGGAGGTGCTTAAAAAACTGCGCCATTCACGGTGGAGTGGGGACTTTTACCGGCACTATTGGCATTTCCCTTTGCTGCCCCTTACTTGCTTTACCGGGGATTTCCTGACTTGGAGTCTGCACCTTTCCTCGCTGCCCTGGGCCACTGTTGTTGCTCTCCCCCCGCCGCCTCAATCAGTAGCCTCCTCCTGCAGCTGCTGTGTGGGGAGGGGGGGGGGGGGGAAGGCGGTGAGTGGGTGCAAGGAACTACCACTCCCAGCCTGCAACGCGGCCGGAAGCCGCCACCCAGTTATTCGCGACAGGAGGCGCTTAAAAAAACGCACCATTCACCGCATCGCTGGAGCGCCACGCGAGAAGCCCGGGACATGGGCGGGACCATTTATGAGCATTCGTGACTGTTCGAGGCTGGGCTGGGCCACATTATTAACATCTCCATGGGCGTGTGTATATTTTATCAAATATCTAATACAATAGTCTATTCCTGTAACCATTAGTACACGCAAGGACATATTGAGGAGGGGTGGGGTTGGTGGAAGTATCACGGGAAGACTAGACAACTTCATAATTAGAGCCGCCAGTGTCCTGGAAAAAGAAATTGCCCTAACTGAGAGACGTATGTCACTGGATCCACTGTACAATAGGCGTTCTTCCATGGGAAACATTGCAAACTCCAGCACACCACACCAAGTGAGACCACTAGAATGTGGGAATAATCTGATAACTAATAATGATGGCTCACTTACTTCTGCCCCAAACTTAGAATTAACACAAAGGAACTGCTCCACTGAAGAACTGATCGAGTCTAGCGACTCAGATAGCGTAGTTAGCAATAATACCACACCCCCAAGGACAAGGTCCAAAACCAACAACAACAACAAGCAAGGGGGGTGGGAATTAATACATGCCAGAACGACGTTATTAACAAATCTAAAGGTAACAGGAAGCAGAGGGTGGCCATGACAAAATTTACATCCGGTAAAGCTCCAAGGGGTGTTAGTAGTGCGGCGCAAACTAAAACTAAAATAACTATAGATCACACTCCAGCAATAGCTACTCAGGAAATCACAGGCCCAGCGATAATTACGCATGAAATCATAGGCCCTGACATTAATATAACAGAACAGATAAGCCAGGTACTGGGAAACAAAAATTGCATAGAGGGGCTTATGTCGAAGATGAAACATTTGTGAAATCACTTATGTTACCTATGTACGAAAGGGTAAAGGGGATAGCTGAGAAACTGGCCAAAATAGAGGAAATCTCGCGGCAGAATAACGCGATGTTGCTGGAACATACAAACTTAATACGGACACATATACATACTCCAACCTTCACAAAGCCAGCAAATCGTACCAAAGATAAGAACATCTCCGTAGTAGCATCATGCACACATAAGCCTGCCAAAGGCACGCAAACATGTGTAATAGCTGATAACGGTCCCAAGGATGTAACAAAAAAAAAAAACAGAAATTTTAGGTGCAGAGAGAACAGAGATACCTATTGTTGCCCAGACCACGGAGACAAGAACTGCTGCAATCAACGAGAAGATTGCGAACAGAAGGGCAGTTGAGGGCTTGGGCAAGAATCACTTGAGCCAACCTGACTAACAGGACAGGGTAAGACTAGCGAATAAACACACACACATTGATTTGCCCCCGGAGTCATTCCCATTCACTGTGGTCTTAATAGGGGTCCCAGTTTTAGGCGAGGGGAAGCAAGAAAACTACTTTGAGTTGAAAAACAATGTCAGCCATTGGATAAATAGGTACAGGCCGATCCCCCCATTTTTACATGGCGAAATACTCCATGTCCGTAGATTGAGTTGGGTGGGGCAAAGGAGGAAAGACCAGGAAGGTGACTGTATTATAATAAAGACAGGCGGGTGGTAAATCACATCAATGGATGGAGGGCGGGTGAACTTGAGAGCAGGATACAAACAGTTGACTTGAGCTACTTTTATCCACCACCTCACGTAGCCCAACGCAATATGCAATATGCATTCCCATAGCATACAAGGAAGGTGGTATACTGATCCCTATGACAACCAGTATAAAGTTCCCATCCAACACCGCTTTGCTGTCTTACATGCACAAGAAGGTCTTGAGGGAGTTGACTGACGGTGTGAGGAAACTCTGATCCCTGTAACTCACAACCCTTTTGATACAAGTAGCGGGGAAGTAATTAAAGGAAACGGTGAAGATGACTTAATTCTAACAACTGCCCCACATAATAGACTGGACTCATTATCACCAAACACCCCAGGGGAAAGGTATGAGGTAAGGAAGTACCCTGGGCAGCTGGTGGTAGATGTTGGCCCACCAAACCAAAAGGGGGTAGTTAAAGATTCAAACACACAAATCTGTGTGCCTATAAGAGTCACACCAATTGAGCGGAATTCCGACCATGTATTGAAAATACCTAGTTGGAACGTTGCAGACCTTGAACCCAGATTAATGGATAATGATTGGATTCATCTTATTTCCATGTATGACATTATAATGTTCTGACCTGCATATTGACGGGTTCCACTGTTTTAATATAGTGGCCCATAAGTCACATTTTGGTCGGCCAGTCGGGGGCCTGTTTGTTGGGTTTAGTATATTGGCTGGGGGGAGCCATAGGACTATAAATACTAACAACCCCAACATACAAGTGATAGAATATAAGCGGAAAGTCCCCTTTCTCGTAATTCATTTTTATAATAATTATTTTATTTCTGTTCCAAACAGGAATTTCATAGCACTTTTTAAAACTATTTCAAAATTAGAGGATAGTTGGGGTAAGAGTGAAAGCTTGGAGATCGTTCTGGGCGGGGACATTAATGCCAAACTCCCTAAGAACACACGGGATGTGGGAATAAGATATGAGGATTCAGCCAAGTGGAGGGGTCATGAATTGAGAGCCCTGCTAAATGAACATATTATGAGTGATGTCACGGACTATGGTCAGCAGTCTGCACTGCAGCGGGCTCCCACACACAGAGGGAGAGTAAGCACCTCAACTATTGATTTCATCTTTGTTTCCCCTGGCTTGGCGGATCGTATATTAACAGCGAATATTGTTGCAACAGCTTTTGGGGATCATAACCCAGTGACCTTAATTTTAAGATTAGCTCCACGACCTGTTTATAGTATCATACAGGGGGAGAAGGACATAAGCGTAAGCACGGACAGATTGAGGTTGAAATGGAAAGGCATAGACAAAGTAGAAATCACTAAGTCCCTGTTAAGGGAAGAGCAAATGCTCATTGATCTATGTGTGGACATATCAGCAAGTGGCTATGAAGTTATTACACATTTTACAAAAATTTGCTCCACGGTCAGAACTCTATTGTCAGTGCCAGCATCCAGGGGCCCAAAAGATCCGAAGTGGTTCGACCATAACTGTTCAGTGGCAAATAGGAACTTAGGTAAGGCTCTCACAGAGATCCCCCGAGATAGGGCGAACGTTAGCAAGGCAAGGAAAACCTACAGACTAGCATTAAACAATCGGAGAAGTATGCTTTTGGGTGAACGATGGGACATCCTCGTCGAAAACGCAGGAGGTAAATGCAGCAATTTATTTTGGCCCGCGGTAAAAGAACTCCGGAATATGGGCCAACAACTGACACCTATGAGCTGCACTATTGCTAGTAGTACCTGGGAATTACATTTTGCAAAAATGTACGCCCCACCATCAAATAATACTATTCATGTTACACCAGAACGGACCAATAATTTAGGGATAAGTTTAGGGGAAGTGGAAGAGGCAATCGCTCAGAGCCTGGGCAACAAGGCACCTGGACCTGATGGGTTGCCCATAGACCTTATCAAGTGGAAACCCGATCTCTTGGCCCCAATCCTTGTGAATGTTTTTAACAGTTTACCCCAAGCGACGATGCCTGAAACTTGGGGTACTAGCATAATAGTCCCCATATATAAGAAGGGAGATAGGTCTGACCCGGTAAATTACAGACCTATCTCGCTGTTAGATAACACTTTAAAGATTTTGGGTCGTGTTATCTACAATAGGATAACTATGTGGACAGAAGAAAGCGGAATTTTATCCCCCTGCCAACTGGGTTTTAGAAGTAGGGTAGATACAGTCGAACAATGTCTAAATCTTAAATTAATTATTGACAAATATAACATTGCTCGTTCTGCCCCGATTTATTTAGCCTTTATGGACCTGTTATCCGCTTTTGACTTAGTCAACAGGTCCAAGCTTTGTTCAATTTTATTGGGTTATGGATTGGTTCACTTTTTAGCTTTTCTACACACACATTTAAAGTCTAGAGTGAGAATAGGAATGGGCAGGGAATTATCTGGGCCAATTAAAATAGGAAGGGGAGTTAGGCAGGGGTGCGTTTTATCATTTACATCAATGGCCTTAGTAACCATTTGATAAACTCTACCGCAGACGTACCTATAATAAATGGTAAACCTTTATCCGCCCTTCTCTACGCAGACGATGCAGTATTAATGGGACGTACACCTAATTTGCTGCGTATTTTAGTACAAAATTTTACAAAATTTATGGATGATTGTGGCGCGGTGGAGAAGCAGACCAGGACCAGAGAAGATTGGTTTAAGGAGTGTGTTTTTATTCTGACGTAACACAAGGAATTCTGAACACTGTAGGCTTTAACATAAGAAATTCTGGGATCTGTAGGCGTAACACAGGGACTTCTGGGAACTGTAGGACTGGTATTATTTCTTCTCTTGAGTTATTGAATGCAGTCTGCGTCCTGAAGTGTTCCTGTTCAGCTCCCCAAGGGTCAGGCCGGTGGCTCGGGACATGAAAGAAAAGAAAACGGGTCTTAGGAAGGGCTCTGGACTGTAGGGATTGACGCGGGAAGCCAGGGGGTGTCAAAGTGAGGGAGGAATTAACAAGCACACCACAACTGTCACCAGTGGTATGTGAGGGCTATGCCGAAGTGACTCTCAGGCTCGGTTCTAGGCTAAGGCTTTGCTCTCCCTTCACCCCCTCTTTAGTCTCCCCAGTTACGCTAACCCAGCGAAGACCAAAGCGGCCTCGTACCTTGTTTAGCCACGTCCCTCCTGGGCTGTGGCTGGCTTCTGCGCAGTACCTGTTTGGGCCTGGCTGCCCGTTTCTTCTTTCTTCCGGTTCTTCTCGCTGGGCGAGCTCTTCGGTTCTCGGTTCACCGTCGTTCCGGGCTGGCACAAGGAAGGTCTTGACTCGCTTCTCCTCCTCCCAGCTTGTCTGCACGATGGGTCCTGGCAAACGGCTTCCTTCTTCGGCGTCTCCGCTTTTGAACCATTCCTGGTCATGTGACTCCGTCACATGCTGCGGTACATCTAGGTCCTTAAAGGCACAGTACTCGGGGACGCTCTGTAGGCAGAGAAGGGAAGAAGGAGAAAGGTAAGGTGGAAACTGTTCCGACTGGGGGTCTGTCACTTGCGCGTCGTCACAATGACTTAGACTTACGGGTCAATTTTAAGAAATCCTTTATAATGTCATGTGGCCCAGGGAAAAGACAGCTGAACTCTGTACAGGTTGGGGAAGAAAGAGATACTGCAACTCATATTTTTCCGTATTTGGGAGTGGCCTTTGCTGCGAATGGCTTGTGGACTGGGCATTTGGCCAAAGGCCATTAACTCAATCTTAAGTATCCCCAGACCAAAGAGATCAGGTGTCACCAAAGCAATTGTTAAAATCTTTAAATTGTAATGTGTGGCAGTAGCAACTTACGGGGCAGAAGTATGGGGCGTTGGAAATAGTAGCCATATACAGCAGGAGGAAAATCGGTTCTGCAGGAAATTATTAAGCACGCCAATTTCTACCTCTAATTTATTTTCAGGATCCCGAGCCATGTTAGATTTAAAGCTATGTGCCTTCTTTAGACGAGGCTCGGCTCCAAAATATTTACAGAGCCTAGTCCAACCCTACAAGCCAAGTCGCACCTTAAGATCCTCAGAGAATGGTGATTTCATTATTCCGCGATAAAGACTAGTAAAGATGGGCGGTCGGTCCTTCTCCCACTTAGGTCCCAAATCATGGAATGCTCTACCTATGGCCCTAAAGACGGAGACAAACTTGTTTCGATTCCGTAAGGGACTCAAAACCTGGCTTTTTCAGTAGGTTGTGAGGGCTCATATAAGCTAGTTTAGTGTACCTGTCCTTTTTCTTCTTGAGTCTGTCCCTGGCTACCCACTCCGGGTAGCTGTAGCGCGTTATAAGTTTAAATAAATAAATAAATAAATAAAAATTACATAGTGCATACCGAACTAAATTTACATTTTGTGTCGGTTTTATTAGTGCCCGACCGGTGCTATTTTGGCACTTGGTATAGAGTAATAATTTGGCCACTCTGACACAAGATATATTAACTCATTGCCTAAGTTGTGATAGGGGGATGGAGATCCCATGGCTTTCTCATGTTCACAACAGTTTGTGTAAAATAGGGAAAGATACTATATTCACCAATCCTAGTAATGTTAACTTGGTGAAGAAAACTGAACTGAAAGAAGCACTATACGCACTTTACTCAATGAATAGACTTAGGACAGAATCTGGAAAAACTACTGTTGCTAGGTATCTGAATATGGAATTACCTAGATATCCCGTATCCCTGTATTTAATCCTATCAATGACTCAATGGGAAAGAAGCCTCCTGTTTTGACTAAGGGTTGGCTCCGTTAGATATCTGTTAAACTTTCCACTGGGTCATCATTCAAGCTCAGATAAAATAAGTTACCCCTGCAATGGACTAAGTACTCAAAATGACTTGCATTTTCTCTTTTCCTGTAATTTTTATTTGAAATACACCAAATGGCTTTTAATTCAATTTTTTTTAAAACACAGACCAATTACCCTGGATCAATCCTACCAGTTGTTACTTGCACTAGACAATGAGGAGATCATTTGTCGCACTTGCACTTTTTTAAAAACTGCAGTTCGAGCCCGAAAAATGATGGAAAATGTTTAAACCTGAATCATCGTTGCTGATTGTAAATATTATCAATTGTTATTTATTTCCTATGGATTGTATAACTATATATTTGCTTTTATGAATTCCTGTAATTCGAATAAAGATTTTTTGAATGTTTTGAATTGAATTTGACTATTATAAACTTCTAGTAGGAATGTATACATGAAATTTGGCCTGGAGATATTTGGATCTCAACTTAAAAACAGCAAAGTGTACTATACATGGTCCATTATATCATCTGGCTTAAAAACCAATAAGCGTGATATGAGGTGAAGCACAAAATGAGGATTCTATCAGAATGAGAGGGCTCTCCTATGTTATCTCGACACCACTAGATTTAGGCGGTTACGGGCAGGGCCCTGGAATCTCTTAGATTATATAAAAGGATATGCAAGGCTTTGACGACACAAATAGGTATTCAGAAGGGTGAGAATCCTAATTTGCACACCACAGCAACAGGTATCAAGAGAGGGCCCATGTACAGTTTGCTACCTTATACTACTCATACAGGCGACAGAAGAAATTCTAATTAGAACCCTTGTCTTATCTGTATAAAGTTAAACTGCATTAAATTGTCACCAATCCATATTACCACGGTGATGATACAGTTTTGGATATCTATCTTAGCAGTTCATGAAGGATCATCTAACTTGACAACTGTCTGGGTGTCATCCATGTTTGTAAAAAGCATCGGGCGGACGTGGCCAAGTTGGTGACCGGGACGGTCGCTTGTCCGTGAGGCTCCCGTCACCGGCCCCAGTTCTGACCCATAAACTGCCCTAGGAGACCCCCCTGCACAGCCCACGTGGGGTCCCGAGTCAGCGGCCGCTGTATCCTGACCACCCGGACCACCGGCCTGCAGCGGGTGCTAACGGAGTAGGCGCCAGACGCGCCCGCACCTTTGGAGCAGACGGACACGGAGGGCGCGAAACCGTTCCTAGCAGCGGGCCGGGGCTGGACTCGGCGGGACAGTGTGAACCCAAGGTGCCTGAATCGGTGGCGCCAACAGAGCGGCTGCACCGGAGCCAGAGGTGAGCGGAGGGGTGAGCGCTCCCAGCCGGGATCGGGGCAGACCCCCGGCGCGCAAAATCGAGACCCAGGCTTCGGGGCCTACCCCTGGAGGCGGTTACAGCAGTCCCCGCAGTCAGCGCCCAGTGAGCCCAGGAGAGACACGGGCAGGGCCCCCCGTCGGGCTTTCCAGAACTACCTTTGGGGCTCTGTGAACAGTTAGCTTCGCTAGCGGGGCCCAGGGGAAAGCAAGCCGAAGACAGCATCAGAAGACAGTGGCTGGCTGAGACCAGGGATCCCGGCAACACTCGAGGCTCAGGCTCACAGGCCTACTTCCGACGGACTGCAGCTGGTGCTCGCCTGTGGGGCGTGCCTCTGCAGTCGGTGCTCAGACGCTGCCCGGGGTCCTGCCTCTGCTTCACGGGGGTGCCTCCCCACATCTGCGGCGACCGCCGGCAACGGCGCGGACACACGGCAACAGTGGGCGCGTGGCGGCTAGGAGACACCCGCTCGGACGCTGAGAATTGGAGGCCTCCCGGGGAGACGGTTGGCTCGCGTCGCGACGGACTCCGGTGTGGACATGCTGACCAAAGGGGCCACTAAAGGTGAGAAAAGCCCATCCAGGTAGGCTTTGGGGCCTACCTCTGGAGGCGGTTACAGCGGTCCCCGCAGCCAGCGCCCAGGGAGCCCAGGAGAGACATGGTCACGGCCCCCGCCAGGCTTTCAGTGGCTGGCTGAGACCCGGGATCCCGGCAACACTCGAGGCCCAGGCTCACAGACCTACTTCCGATGGACTGCCGCTGGTGCTCGCCTCGAGGTGGATCTCGGCGGGCACCGCGACCCTCGCCTGTGGGGCGTGCCTCTGCAGTCGGTGCTCAGACGCTGCCCCACTGCCTGGGGTCCTGCCTCTGCTTCACGGGGGTGCCTCCCCACATCTGCAGCGACCGCTGGCAACGGCGCAGACACACGACAACAGTGGGCTCATGGCGGCTAGGAGACACCCGCTCGGACGCTGAGAATTGGAGGCCTCCCGGGGAGACGGTTGGCTCGCGTCGCGATGGACTACGGTGTACAAGGGTGAACGTAGTGCGGTGTCCCCTCAGAAGCCGCCCATAGCAAAACACTTTGTGGCAAGGACCCCGAATAGCCATGTCGACGATGCCGCGCAAAGGGGGCCGCACAATCACGGACATGCTGACCAAAGTTGCCACTAAAGGTGAGAAAAGCCCATCCAGCAATGCAGCAGCCAAAGACGCCACGAGGCCAGATGACGAGCAGGCCCCCATAATTAAAGCATTTCTGGAGTCCTTATTTAACTTCCTACGTGAGACCTTCCAAGCCCTGAAACAGGACATGGCGAGCGAACACCGAGTGCACCGCCGGGAGGTGGACGAACTGGGAGAGCAGTAAGCCGCCGTTGAAGAATCCGGCCTAACACGGAGCGAAGAGGTGACACACCTGCAGCAGGAAGTCCTACGCTTACAGGATCAACATATGGATCTACAGGCCCACGCGGAGGACCTTGAAAATCGCTCCTGGAGAAACAACATCAGGGTCCGTGGTATACCATCTAGAGAGGAAGGGAACGACATCACCTCCTACCTCCAGGGCCTGTTCAGGGACATCCTGGGAGAGGGCAAGAATTTCATAATTCGCATTGACAGAGCGCACAGAGTAGGAATGGCGCGCAGAGCGCCCGCTCCCCCACCGGACATTCTGGTGTTCCTACCTGACTTTCCATTGAAGGAGCGCATAATGAAAGAGGCCTATCAGAAACAACCCCTCCGATACCAGGGAAACCCGGTGGCTCTCTATCAGGACCTTTCCGCCATCACCCAGCAGAAGAGGAAGGCCTTCGGGATCGCGACCGCGTTTCTCCGCGACAAAGGTATCCCATACTCATGGGGGTACCCCTTTAGACTGGTGTTTAAGTGGAACGGGGTCTTACAGCAGCTTCGGTCCTTGAGAGACACCTGTGCTTGCTGGGGATTAACAAGACCGAAGACGCATCGAGAGCGACGATGCCGGAGGGCCTTCGCGGGGGAGGTCCCCACGCTCCACCGAGACTGGCTGGCAACGAGTGCGACGTAGACGGTCTACTAGGGGGCGCTAAAGCCGGACCTGACCACGATGGCGCAGGAACAGGCGGCAGCCATTCAAGAGGTGTCCAAAGATACGGCTGCAACTGAATAATACACTTCCTTCCTTGAATGTTGGTGGGGGTTTCTCCTTTCTTACGCTTAACTACATTGGTAGTCTGCTTGGGGCCAGGGGAGCCATCTGGGTTGCCAGAGCCACGCTTCCCTCTATTGACTTACCTCATGGGCCTGAACTAGGTTGTTACTGGCCCGGGACTATATGGAACGATTGGGACTTCTCAGTTGGGGTTGAGGGGGCATGGGGGGGTTCCAGTTGGGGATTGGTGGGTTGGGGTTCGGGGGGGGTCAGGGGGAGGGGAGGGGTAGAAGGGTCTGTCTGCAGGGGTTGTTGGGGTTGGGGTGGGGAGGGAGGGGGTGGGAGCGGGTAGGGGGATCCTCCTTGTCCACTGTTTCTTAGTTTTCCCTTTGCTTTCCCACGCCTTGCGCAGAGACAAGCAGACTCTACTACTCACCTATGGCGCCTCTTGGATTGAACATCCTCTCTCTTAATGTGAGGGGACTGATTAATCCCATCAAACGCCGGGCGATACTTTCCCTCTTAGAGCACTCCACAGCGGACATCTGCCTCCTACAGGAGACGCACTTGCTGCCAAAGGATCACCACTGACTTAAATCCCGGGCAATCCCCTTGCAGTTTTTTTCGTCTGCACCTAAGAAGGTAGCAGGGGTGGCGATTCTGGTGTCCAAGTCCTTTAGGGGTCAAGTTCTGCAGAGGGAGGCAGAGATAAAGGGCAGGTTGCTGATAAATCGCTTTCTGATCGCTGGGCGGACACTTTTAGTGGGCACCATTTACGCACCTAATGAGGGTCAGGAAAAATTCCTACATACGGCCTTAGAGACGGCCACAGCAAACACTCAACCACACCTGCAACTAGGGGGCGACCTCAATTTAGTATTCCATAAAACAGCGGATCGTTCATGCCAACGCTCGGGGCAGTTGGGATCTCTCTCCACAGAGGACCATGCTCATCTCTCGGACCTTGGCCTGGTCGACCTGTGGAGGCACCTCCACCCACACTCCACGGCATACACCTACTACTCGGCGGCCCATAAATCATATGCTAGGCTTGACTATTTCCTCTGCTCCTCACAATTGGTGCCCGAGTGCAAGATGTTGATATACTCCCGACCTCCCTGTCGGATCACTCCCCGGTGATGGCCACTTTCCTCCTCCCAGATGTGCCTGCCCCGCCCCGACATTGGCGCCTGCGGGATGCCTTGCTCCAAAGCCCTACAGTGGTGGACAGGATTAAGGACGCCATCACCCAATTCTTAACTCACAATGCCAACACTGATACCACTAAGGCCACGCAATGGGCTGCGCTTAAAGCAGTACTACGGGGAGAGTTCATCTCTATCGCCACAGCCAACAACAGGGAACGCGCCCAGAAAAGAGCCGAAATTTCCCAATGGGTAGCGGAGTTGGAGCAGATGCACCAACGAACGGGGCCAGCCTGTGCATGGCGCCAGCTCTGTGCAGAGAGGAAGATGCTGGCGGCGCTGGACCAAGATGTGGCAGAATATGCAGCTCTCCGCCTCCGACATGCATACTATAGTGGGGGCGACCGCTGTGGGAAGCTCTTGGCGAGCAAACTGAGAGAGCAACGCCAAAGGCAGGGCGTTAAAGCCTTACAGACCAATCAGGGAGACGTTGCTGTCGACGGTGCTGACATAGCCGCAGCCTTTGGGGACTTTTATGAAACCCTATACGCAGCTGACTCGCTCGACCTCCAGACTGGTCGTGCATACCTGGGAGGCACAACCCTCCCGTCTTTGAACGAGGCACAAGCGGAGTTCCTAGATCGGCCCATTGGCCCTGAGGAAGTGATTTCGGCGATATCCCGCCTCAAACTGGGGAAATCACCTGGCCCAGATGGCTACTCAGCGGCCTTTTATAAAACGTTCTGCCACCAGGTTGCCCCGCTACTGCGGGATTTCTTTAAACCCTTCAGTCAACCCGGTGCTATCCCGGAGGACCTTCTGGAGGCGGCGATAACGTTTATACCCAAGCCTGGCCGTGATCCCACACGCTGTAGTTCCTATAGGCCGATATCCCTTTTAAATCTGGACCTCAAGCTCTACATGGGCATCCTCGCGGGTAGGTTGGCACCATATATGCAGCAGCTGGTGGAACCAGACCAGGCTGGTTTCATCCCCCAAAAGCAGACCAGCGATAATACCAAACGAGTCCTCCACCTCTTTGAGGCGTGGTCGCGGACGAGACCAGACTGTATGCTGCTTACCATCGATGCCGAAAAGGCCTTTGATAGGGTGCACTAGCCCTATCTAGAACAGGTGCTCCAACACTTGGGGATGGGTGAGGCTCTCCGCAATCGCATATTGAACTGTTATCGCCGGCCCAGCGCTACGGTACGTGTCAATGGACACACCTCCTGCGCTTCCCAATCGGCAGGGGCACCAGGCAAGGGTGCCCTCACTCCCCTATCATTTGTGCCTTGTATATGGAGCCACTAGTGCAACGGGTCAGGCAACATTCCCTCATCAAAGGCATTCCCTTTGGCGGCGATGTGCATAAGATCAGCCTGTACGCGGACGATATCCTTCTTTCCCTTACAGAACCGATGCAGTCACTCCGAGCACTTTTCATCGAACTCCACGCCTTTGCAATGGCCTCTGGGTTTAAGATCAATGTGGGAAAATCGGAAGCCTTGAACATCTCCCTGTCGCCAGAGACTCTCATCAAAGTCCAAGGTGAGTTCGATATGCAATGGTCAAAGACTACCATCCCCTATCTGGGTGTTCTTCTAGCCCCAACTGTCCAGGCCACCGCGGAGGCGAACTACGCTAGGCTCCGTTCGCGCCTTAGCAACGAACTCCGGAGATGGAAACATAATTCGCTCTCCTGACTGTGGCGAATAGCAGCCACTAAGATGACTCTGCTGCCACAAATCCTTTATGTGTTCCAGACTCTCCCTCTGCATGCCCTGCTGGCTGGCTCCAATGGATACTGTCTGACCTGTTGCGCTTTATCTGGAACGGTCGTCGTCCACGCTTCAAACATGCGATTGCGATTCTTCCGCCTGCCCACGGTGGGGTTGGTGTGCCTGACCTCTCTCTATATTATCAAGCGACACAATTCCGCACTTTGGTGGAGTGGTTCCAGCTGGAATCGGGCAAGCATTGGCTCCTTCAAGACCAAGTTGTGGCGGGCAGGCCCCTACAGGGGGTTCCATTCCTCCCTAGATGCCATGCCCCCCCCCCCCCAATTTATATGCATCGCAGATTACAAGCACTGTCCTGGATCTATTGGATCGGGTGGCGGTCCGGCATGAACTCACCTTGTTTTCCTCCCCAATGACCCCGCTCTTCGATAATCCCGATTTTTCCCCGGGACTGGACCTCAGGGCATTTGTAGCCTGGAGACGTTCGCACTGCAAAGACTTGGGACATATGTTCGACTTAAACGGTATCCTCTCCTTTCAACGGGTGAAGGAGGACTATGGTATACCGGAGGCAGATCGCCTACCCTATCTGCAGGTCCGACATTGGACTCTGCAGCTGGACGTCAGGCCCGGCGCGCAACGTTTCCTCACCCCGTATGAAAAGTGGCTGCTTACCCGCACCTCTGATAAGAAGCTGATCTCCGACTTGTACCAGCAGCTCTTCCTCACAAACATATATACACATAACGCAGGAAGAAACAGGTGGGAGCCGGACCTGAGTGGTCTACTCATGCACAAAGAATGGGACGGCATATACCATAGGGCCAGACACTCGGCTTACCACGCGGGTCTTACCGAAACCCTGACCAAAGTGGCCACTTATTGGTACCAAACACCTGAACGCCTACATCAATGGGTCCCCTGCATTAGTGACTGCTGCTGGAGGGAGGGCGGGGGGCTTGGCACATTGGAGCACTTAATTTGTAGTTGTGACCGGATGCAACCGTACTGGAGTTTGATTCTAGATGATATAGACTCACATTTAGATACTCAGCTCCCTAGATTCCCCGCTTACATTCTGTTAGGACTCCCCAATGCTCTGATGTACCCCTTGAAGTCTAGGAGGGGGAGGCTTATAGAGATCGCTCTAGGGGCAGCTGTGCAAAACATCCTGGCACATTGGAGGACCACACAACCCCCGCATACTGGTAGGCTGCATCGACTTTGGATGGTTTTGGGGATGGAGAAGCTGTTCTTAGCGAAGGCGAGAAGGGGAGAGGAGTTTGCGGATCTGTGGCGACCATTCCTCACTTTGCTCACAGGGGAGTTTAGGGAATTAAGCTGCCCTCGCTACCTGCGATTACTGCACCTAGCAGACACTCCGATCAAGGAGCCGAAAGCCCCAACGCGCAGGCGCAAGACGCAGGATTCCTGACCAGCTTACTGCCTTCCATTGGTGGCATGGTGATCCCCATTTTCCCTTTCTTTTGCTTTGTGGACACGGAGGGGGGGGGGGGGGTGGGACGGGGTTGGGTCGGACGATATTTTCCCCTTTGCAATGACCCCACATGTCTGGCGTTGCCAGTATTCTCTTTGCCGCACACCCTTGATTGGGTCGTACAGGAAGAGCCTGACATTATTTCATCTGATGGGGAAGTGTGGCTTGTATGTTTTTCCCGTTTTTAAAATCCAATAAAAGATTTAAACCATAAAAAGCATCGGGCCTATTATGGATCCATGACTAACTCCCGGTGCCACTGCAGACATTTTGCTCGGTAAGGAGGTAGTGGATATATTGGACAAGCATGAGGTGATCCAGGCTACAGCATGTTCCTGGATCTCAGACTGATATAGTCAATTAAGAAATATATCATTGGAAACTGCACTGAATGCAGATGAGCCCACCTAAAGAACAAGTGTTGAACCTCGAAAATGTTTCTTCTAAAAAAGTATTTCTTTCACCCATCACTCGTTTTTATTTTCTTTCAGATTGCTTTGATCTGGCGCATCTGTTCATTTCTGAATGTGTCCAATTGTTGCTTTTATGTAACTTCACTGCTCTGTTTTAAGCTGTGAGCTTATGGGCTACAGACTTTGGGTGTGAATGTGAATAGCACTGGCCTGCGCCCAATGCCAACATCTCACACAGAGATTGCAACCTGCCTCCCAAGTCTTGGCTCACAGTCCTACTAAGGGCTTTCGCAAAATGTAAAAGGACAGATTTGAATACAGAGTATTACTGAGCAGTCAACATGTTCCACCCAGCAGGAATACGGTTCTCATTTCATGCCATTCTCTCTCTGGCATATGGCCTCTTTATAATATGTTCAATAATGCTGGCATACGAGGACTAGTTCAATAATAACTAATATAGATCCCCAAAACAAGACATTGTTTAAGTCAAACACTTGCAAAGTTATGAGTGGATGTGGAGAGGTTATTCCAGGCAACACAACAAGTGAAATGTGCACCATGTAGAGACTGCTCATAGCACACTGAGGCATCCCTTAGAACCTCTTGCTAGTCTCCACAACTTGGAGCCGTGGAAACAACTCGAAAGTAACAGTTTTTTTTTGTTTTTATGTAGACCTTCAGCCACTGTGTTAGTGGCATGCGTCATCATCGCGTCTCATCCTGGTCCCTATAAACCAAGATAGGCTCAACCATATCCCAGGGAGCACTTATGATATTTATCCGATGAGGGCCTAAGAATTAAAATACCTCAACGACACCCCAGTTCCCTTTATGATGGGTGCCTTAAATATAGTTAAAATTGATAAATGTAGGTGCCAGTGGGAATTAGTGTCGAAACTCTCTTTTGAAAGACAACATTTTTAGCCTCCTCTTTGTGGCCTCTGTGCATCCAAGGCTTTTGTCAGGACTGATCCTATATCTCAGGCGAGGAAGTAGTTAACATTTACTGACCTCTATCTATCAGTCTGATTGTATTTGAAAGACAAACATAGAACATGCATGCAGGCTTAGGTGCTCTATATTAGAAGTGTCTATTCATGCCCTGAACACGTTTCTAGTAGTATTTCATAGGAAATGGGGGGACATGCTAACATCAACGGTGCAACTATTCGTGCCTTAATCATTTTATGGGCCATGAATAAGTTCAAAAACTACATGGACATTAAGAGTAGGACTAGTGCGACGGTATCCCGCATCCCAAAAAACTCTCTCTATTTTTCACAGACAAATTCCAGATTTATCACGGATAATAGGTGGTTAGTCAATTTAGAGCCTGGTCATCCGAAAATGAAGTCCATATGCTTTTATTCTATTGTCTAATGTATAGAGTGCATCTTTACTAAACAAATCCAGAAGGGTAACACTGCACAAAAGAGTGACAATAGGGAGAAACCTAGTTCCTTTGAGCAGAACAAATTTGACTAGTGACAGTCTGGAGAGGTAGTTGGAGGTCGTGACATACCTTTGCGATGAGGAAACTGAAAGCATCACCTACCAAATCACATACTGCAGCACACAAATTTTACACATGGTAGGAAGAAGGCGTTTGTGGGTATAGATCTGCAGTGGTCACACAAAGCCTTCAGCTAAGATGTTGGGACCCTTTCCCATATGAGACCACATGCTCTAGACGAAGGCATTAAAATATGGCTATTTGATTACCACCCAGTGCAGACTTCTGCATTCATTTGGGACAAGGACTCATTTCAAAATTAATTATTTTAATTTAATTTAATTTTATTTGTAGGGCTTCCATTGCAGAATTAATTTTCTCTATACATTGGGATCCATAAATAGTGTAAAATATAGTTTATAAATGCAGCAAAAGAAGAACTCTCAAGGTAGAATGCTGTAAAGAAGCTGGAATATAAGTATTTACTGAAAAGGAAGCTTTTAGATCATTCATACAGCTAGAAGAGCATTCTTATCCATGAACCTGAAGGAGGAATTTGGTGCCAGATCAGCAAGACAGAAAATCTGTGGTCCCCCTTCTATCTCAATCAATCAAAAAGGATTTATGAAGCATGGCTAATCACCTGATAGGGTATCCAAGCGCGAGCAGATCTTGTAGGCTTATTTCAACAGCCATTGGAAGAGCCATACGGAATTCCGGAAGTGAAGTCATGATCCGGAGGTACGTGGGGAGGCTGTTCCAGGTCTATGCTGCATCTGGGTAAAGAAGCGTCCTCCACATCTGCTTCAGTAGATGCTGGGAGTATGGGCAAGTGAAAGGGAGGCGGAGTGTAGTCTTCTTGATGGTTGGTGGGAGTTCAGGCGATGGTTAATGTATGCAGGTCCTCGGTTGTGTAGAGCCTTGTGTACATGGGTCCGCAGCTTGAATTGGCATCTCTTCTGTACGGAGAACCAGTGAATTTGCCTCATGTGGGGTGTGATGTGGATTCATCGAGGAAGGCCAAGGATGAGTCTGGCTGCGGCGTTCTGTATGGTCTGAGGTCTCTGTATGAAGTGTGCAGCAATTCCTATGTACAGAGTGTTGCCGTAGATCAGTCGGCTGGTGATGAGGGACTGTGTTACTATACGTCTCGTGTTTAGGGGGAGCCACTTGAAGATCATATATAGCATGCGCAGAGTGAGGAAGCAGGCGGAGGAGACGGCGATGATCTGTGATTTTATGGTGAACTTGTTGTCAATGATGATTCAGAGGGTTCTGGTGTGGTCGGAGGGAGTGGGTGCGAGTCCCAGATCGGATGGCCACCAGGAGTTGTTCAATGTGTTGCTGCTGTTGCCAAAGATAAGTACTTCCCACTTGTCTGAGTTCAGCTGCAGGTACCTACCTTAGTTTAGTTCTTGAAATGTGAAGAAGATGTAAGCTGTCTGACTGTAAATTGTAAGAAGTAAGATGTTGAGTGGGTTTTTTCTCCTGCATACAAGCTTTGCTAATCCCTTGATGCACTTATAAACGAGCTATGACATATTCAAGATGGTGTGCTTTTTGACAGGTAGCCAAGATAGTGTAGTCAGACCTGATGAAATGATAATATTTCCCCTTTTTTGAGAACAAGTGTTGTCACGTTATTTTGCAAATGTTGCAGCCTAGCTGTTTAATTTTTGAAACTCCAGATAGTAAAGCTCTGGCGTACTCTACGTTTGTATTAATCCTCAAAGTTCAATTCTTCATACCAATTGGCTCCCAGCGTTGTTAGCTTTATTAGCGAATGAGGTTGGAAACCAGAACACCTCTTGCGGGGTTGTCAATATTTAAAACTTTGTTCTTTCGCTCCCTGAGGAGCACTTCCGTTTTTGCTTCTCTATTTAAGTTGAGGTTACTACTATTCATCCTGATGGCAACTTCATGTAGATGTTAAAAGTTCAGAAATCATGCTCTGCCCCCCCACAAGCAAACAGATGTGCATATGGTCAGCATATGAATTCTATTTCAGGCCTCTTGCCCTATTGGTAGGAAATAGCAGCTTGGTAACACATTAAACAATAGAGGTGACAATGATGAACCTTAAAGAACTCCACACTCAACATTCAACTCTGATGAGTGAGAGAATCGAAGACTTAACCCCTCGGTGTGTCCTGTCAGAAATTACGAAACCATGCCAGAGCTGTATTGGCCATCACTTTAAACCATCAGGCAGTAGGTCTTAGTCCCATCATATGTGGGAAATAGATCTAAAAGCATCAGCAATGATAGTTTACCATCTTCAGCAGTGCCCAGCATGTCCTCCAAAATCAATACCAGAACTGTCTCTGCGCAATTTAATCATAGCATACAGCAGAAATCCTACAATCAGGATGTTCAATTAATCTAGTCTAGAGAATACACAGGTTAACACCACATTAGAACGTTGATCTTTGGGATGGCAGGGAAGTGCCTTCTTCAGAAGCATCAACACTTGAAAGCACGACCAACTTCTGAGTTGCTCAACACATTTGGTGTGAGTTCCTGGTCAAACTAGCCCTGATTGAAGCAACACTAAACTGCAGTAGGATGTGGAAATACCTGAACATGCCTACAGCTGAATGATGTCTGGAGATTTTTGCAGAACACCTGGTATAGTGTGAACACTTTGTGCTGTTGCCCATTGCTCAACCCTCTGATTCAAGATGCCCTGTGTCATTTCCCATAGATAGATTGTACTACAACCCTTGCAAATTATGGTACCTCGAGGAGGCAGCTTTTGGTCATGGTTAAGGGGGACAACGAGCCAGACGGCACTGGGAATTTGACATGGCGCATCATTGCACTCAGACTCCTGGGTGGGGGGGTCTGGGCAATGTGTGGAGCCCTACATGAGGTTGGGAGGCAACGCTCAGCACAGTCAAACATATAACAAAACTCATGTGAAGGCTAAGCAAGAAGAATCAAGGAACAATGCACAGACAGCTTTAAAGGAGGCTTTCTACTGGGGAAGGTCTCGCTGGATCATTCTATGTCATATTAATGGAGGTAGCACACTTAGACCACAATTCGTTCTTAATGCCATTGGCTAGGCTCTCATAAAATGTGAACTGAGTGCTATGCTTCTTCTGCTACACATAAAGAACAAGGGACGGCTCTCTATAGTGGGCACTCAAATTGCTGATGTTACCAGGATCAAAGAAGCACTCAATGGGGACCACAAATGATTCCTACAGATATGAGCATCACATACTATCATCACCCACCTTCCAATCATCTGATATTAGAAATATTACCAAAGACTGAAATAACCATGGAATGAACTGAACGGATGAAATGAATGAATGAATGTTAAAACTGTCCTCTTTTCCTAAATTATGGCATAAAACGCATTGTTGGTTCATCAAAGTTCTTCATAAATTGTTCCTTATCTCTACATAGTAAAATCAGTAGATAAAACAGCAACCCTATGCACACACATTAAAGAGTACAAGTAAATATCATATCATAGGATTAAAGCAGAGTAACACAAGGTAAGGTGGCAGAAAGACGCCGAAGTCTTGTGTATGCTGAAATCTTCAGTTCTTTATTTCCATCACAAAGAAACAGCAGCCAGCCGACACGTGTTTCATCGCTCACGCGAATCTTCAGGGCTGGGAATAACAGCAAATTCCTCTTATAAAAACATCACTACCAATATAGAGTGTCTGTATTATTTGCACAACATTCGTGTGGATGACGACAAAGAGCACTCAATTGGCGACAAGTTCGTTCCTTTGGTGAAACTCCATGTGAAGAAGGTGAATAACCGTGATTCATCATAGTACCACAGGTCGCCTTGCTTACTCCTATACCAATATAAGCCAACCGTGTCGTGTTCGTGGAACAAGACTGAAGGGTAAAAGTGAATTGTTGTGAGCAAGCATCTATCGAAGGTGACACACGTGAAATAAAAACGTGAATTAAAAGTTTACAGAATAGCACAGACTATAAAAATAGTGTGTGGAAACGAAAATTCTTGTGGAGTAGAACAGGGAGGAAGATTTGGGGGGACCCTGGTACCGAGAAGAAGTGCCACCTCAAACCTGTGGTATAGTTTAAGACATACCTCGGACGCTACTGAATATACAGAGGAGGTCTGAGGATACAGAAACCGAAAGTTGGGGATAGGAAGAAGGACAAGGGAAACGAAAAAGGGGAACAAAATTCGAAGGAAAATAGATATAAGAAACATGTTTGATTGTATAACGTAATTTCATGAAAATAATTGGTATAGATTTGATGACAAAATGCTCACCGCTCTGCCGGTGATACTTCCGACCCGGTGGGGCCCTTGACCAATATAAGAGATGTCGAAAATGTGAGGAAGGTCACTGGAAGTTCAATGGAAGGAGAAGGAGGAAATAAATGGAGGGTCGTATCAAACCTTCATCAAACCAGATAATATAGCCAATATAAATAAGAAGAGTATGGCATGAACTACGAGAGACATAGAATTAAGCTGATAGGTATACTATAGAATCAAGACTGTGGATTACAGACACTCACTGGAAGTTAAGTTCATCAGGAGTCATATTTCTGCAGAAAACTTTTCTGTCGAGACAAATGCATCGCTGCGGAATGAGTATACACCAGTCCTTATTCAGGTTATGGTGGTAATGCCTGTTAAAGACTAAATACCACGTAAAATGATATGTAAAGAATCCCTAGGATTAATTGTACAAAAATTCATATAGAATGCACCTATTTCCCCTACAACAATTTTCGGGTCAAGCAGTAGTCCCGAAAAAATTGATTAAACATGTTGCACACATACTTAAATACAGTCCCTAAGATTCATTCTGTTACTGTATATGTAAATTGTGGATTCTTACCCTCCGCTTAGGTTGCATCGGAAAGGAATGTTGAGAGGTAGTTACGTGCTGAGGACCGGGATGTCGTTTGCATACAAAGTAAACCCACTGTCTGCAAGGGAATATTACCGAGTTACCAAAAATAGTGTGGTCATCGAATATTGGCTATACATATCACTAGCACTATGATTCAGAACTACAGTTTTTTCTGGGAGACTAACCATGTTGATTGTGATATCCTCTTCATGATATATAATGATTACTAACATGAGCCACGGTTATTGAGAATAATCACAATCCTTTTGTGATGATCTACACATTTAAGATTTATGAATATATTTGCATAATGACTTAAGTCTGCTGTTGTTATATTGTAGAATATCTCCAAGCCAACAGACTTCCAATTATGGTTTCTGACTATCTTTTACTCTTTCCCTATTGCCCAGAATCTGTATCAACAAGAAGTAGTTTTTACTCTCTCCTTGATCATATTTAATGACACGCAATCTATCGCTTATGTTTCCAAAGAATTTTGTATGCTTATCGCATTGTTACTAGCTTCTTACTAACAATTGAAAAACTAAGTGCGCAGAGATGTGTTTTAGACAATCATTATTTTGGAGCAAGCATTATGTACATGTTATACGAAATGTACAATCAAAAGACAACTACCGAATCAGATACTTGTCAAATTATTTTCCATTGTATTGTGAATTAGACACTATAAGATTTTGGGTAATTGTTGATCTAGATAACAATATATACGAAGTTGCTGAAGGTCACTATCACTAGAAACAGAACACCTTCTTACTGGCACTTGCATGAACGTTACAGGATCTGAGTGGCGTAATAAACTGGATATACTATTTAAGCCACGAAACTTCCGGGTCACGTGTCCGAGACCAGGAACACTGACCTGGGATGTTCTGATGTTACCGCGCACTTCGCGGCTAAATTGTAAGTTGTAAGTTCGAACATAAGTCTTACTAAGGAATCCTCTTATGATATGGGTTGTTTTTAACCTAAAACTGCACATGACTAGTGTGCTTGATATTAATAGATCGTAGGAGAGGCGTTCTGTATTCTAAATACGCTCTCCCGTTTTTTCTTTCCAGTCGTCTCGCTTTACATGTTACTACTGGAGACTTTAAATCATTTTCAAGCACGAGATTGAGTGAACATAACTCACGACATTGGGTGAGTTCACAACCTACTCTTTATGCAGAATGCAAGTGATATGTATAACCAAAATTCGATGGTCACACTATTTTTGGTAACTCTGTAATAGAATGAATCTTAGGGACTGTATTTAAGTATGTGTGCAACATGTTTAATAAAAATTTTTCGGGACTACTGCTTGACCCGAAAACTGTTGTAGGGGAAATAGGTGCATTCTATATGAATTTTTGTACAATTAATACTAGGGATTCTTTACATATCATTTTACGTGGTATTAAGGGGCCGATGTAGGTAATTCCGATTTACAGACTCTTAAATACCGAATCATACCGATTCGGTATTTAAGAGTCGGTAAATCGGAAGTAGGCAGATGTAGGTAATTCTCATTTACGAATTACCGAATCGGTAGGATTCGGTATTTACCGATTCGGTATTGCCTATTGATTCCTATGGGCCATGAAGCCCATAGGAATCAATGGGCAATACCAATTCGGTATTTCCTGAATCGGTAAATACCGAATCCTGCAAGGGTGCAGGGGGTGTCACTTTGACACCCTCTAGCACCCCAAGTACAGGCTTGTGTGCCATGTGGCACACATACATGCCCTAAGGGCATGTGTGTGTGTCACATGGCACAGGTGTACATGCACAGAGTGCATGTACACCTGCATTCGGTATTTTACCACCCAATTGTATTGGGTGGTAAAATACCGAATTCTGAAGGCCTGTAGCACTGTAAACAGTGCTACCTACATCTGGGATTTACCGAATGGGTAAAATTAAAGATTCAGTATTTTACAAAATCGGTAAATTTACCTATTCGGTAAATTTACCGATTCTGTAAAATAATGCCCCCTACCTCTCAATCACCAAATACCGGTCGGTAAGGGCCGAATTCGGCCGTTACCGACCGGTATTTGGTGACCTACATCAGGCCCTAAGGGCCAGATGTAGGTAATTCATATTTACCGACTCTTAAATACCGAATTTTACCGATTCGGTATTTAAGAGTCGGCAAATATGAAGGGGGGAGATGTAGGTAATTCCAAATTGAGAATTACCGAATCGGTAGGATTCAGTATTTACCGATTCGGTAAATACCGAATTGGTATTGCCCATTGATTCCTATGGGCCATGAAGCCCATAGGAATCAATGGGCAATACCGATTCGGTATTTACCGAATCGGTAAATACCGAATCATGCAAGGGCGCAGGGGGTGTCACTTTGACACCCTCTAGCACCCCAATTCCGGACTTGTGTGTCACATTGCACAGATGTGCATGCACAGATGTGCATGCACACCTGAATTCGGTATTTTACCACCCAATTGGATTGGGTGGTAAAATACCGATTCTTAAGGGCCTGTGACACTCTTAGGAGTGTCACCTACATGTGGATTTACCGAATTGGTAAAATTACCGATTCGGTATTTTACAGAATCGGTAAATTTACCGATTCTGTAAAATGATGGCCCCTACATGCCAAATCCTAAATACCGGTCAGTAACGGCCGAAATCGGCCGTTACCGGCCGGTAAATGGCCACCTACATCCGGCCCTAAGTCTTTAACGGGGATTACCACCATAACCCGCATAAGGACTGGTGTATACGCATTCCGCAGCGATGCATTTGTCTCGACAGAAAAGTTTTCTGCAGAAATATGACTCCTGATGAACTTAACTTCCACTGAGTGTCTGTAATCCAGAGTCTTGATTCTATAGTATACCTATCAGCCTAATTCTATGTCTCTCGTAGTTCATGCCATACACTTATTTATATTAGCTATATAATCTGGTTTGATGAAGGTTTGATACGCCCCTCCATTTATTTCCTCCTTCTCCTTCCATTGAACTTCCAATGACCTTCCTCACATTTTCGACATCTCTTATATTGGTCAAGGGCCCCACCGGGTCGGAAGTATCACCTGCAGAGCGGTGAGCATTTTGTCATCCAATCTATACCAAATATTTTCATGAACTTACGTTATACAATCAAACATGTTTCTTATATCTATTTTCCTTCGAATTGTTTTCCCCTTTTCCGTTTCCCTTGTCCTTCTACCTATCCCCAACTTTCTGTTTCTGTATCCTCAGACCTCCTCTGTATATTCAGTAGCGTCCGAGGTATGTCTTAAACTATGCCACAGGTTTGAGTTGGCACTTCTTCTCGGTACCAGAGTCCCCCCAAATCTTCCTCCCTGTTCTACTCCACAAGACTTTTCGTTTGATGACGCAGGTAGCAGTACTGAAATCCGAATTAAACACTAGACTGAGCCAGAAAGCTGCCCAAACATATCAAACACATAGGAAGCAAATTTATGAAAGTGGGGAGAAAGTGGGCAGACATTTGGCTCTTTGTACACGTCAGAAAAATACTAGGAATAATATTTCTTCAATAGTAGAAAATGGACAGACGTTCACCCATGTGACAGATATTAACTACCAATTTCAAAGATATTATCAGAATCTTTATTCAGAGGAAACTCCAGCTACGGAAAAGGACATAATAGACTATCTGGATAATTTTCTTACTAATTCGGAGGCTACGAAGTTACTAGATGATGTCACCAAGGAAGAACTCGAAAAAGAAATTACATTAGTAGAGGTGGGGGCTGCTTTATCATTATTATCATCTGGCAAGGCAGCAGGCCCTGACAAAATTCCGATTGATTTATATAAGATTCTTAGTCAACAACTATGTCCTATTTTACATGATTTATTCCTTGGTATTCAATGTAATGGTGTTCCACCAACATCTTGGGATGAGGCTAAAATAATCGTTTTTCCGAAAAAGGGAAAATCCCCCGAACAATTAACTTCATATCGCCCCATATCCCTGATCAATTCGGACTCCAAATTGTATGCAAAGGTTTTGGCGCTCAGACTCAGTGGGGTTGTTGAACATCTTGTCTCCCCGTGGCAACATGGCTTTATCGCTGGTAAAGGAACTACAGAACACACTCGTCGAGCAATCACCCTATTCAATGCCATGGTTGCCACGGGGGGACAAATGTCGATGATCCTACTCGACGCTGAGAAAGCCTTCGACCGCGTCTCATGGGACTTCCTTTGGAAAGTTATGAAACGTAACAATTTTGGCCCTAAATTTATTAAATCTATTAAGTCAATGTACCTTCACCCTAAAGCAAAAATTCTAGTAGCAGGACTATTATCTGAAAATATTAATATTGCAAGGGGCACCAGGCAGGGATGCCCTAGTTCACCCCTGCTTTTTGCTTTATATATTAACCCCCTTATCTTGAAACTTTTAGAAAACAATATCATTAAGCCGGTCATTAGTCGCCAATTCGAAACTAAAGTATTGGCCTATGCCGATGACATCGCGGTTACTACATCTGACCTGATTGAGGCTATACGCGAAATAGAGAAAGTGACTACTGAATTTGGACGTTGCTCGGGCTACTCTCTTAACAAAGGAAAAATGATTATTTTATGTACAGATAATATCATCTGTCTGGATCAACGAAGAGCTGAAAAGGCTACGTATTTGGGAGTTGTTATATGTGCAGATACTAAGTTATTATCAAAAGCTAACTTTGATCCATTATTGGCCAAGATTAAGAATTATTTTGAAAGAGTTAATAGCCTCCATCTCTCTATCATAGGAAGAGCCAATTATGTAAAAATGAATACGTTGCCTAGATGCCTTTACCTTTTCCGGGCAATTCCTTTAGCTATTGATCAGGAAACGCTAGAGTTGATTAAGTCACTTATCTCTAAATTTTTGTGGCAAAATGGCAAGATTCGGAGATCTCTGGTATTATTATCACTACCCTTTGATAGAGGTGGTCTTGCTATTCCTAATATAACTTTATATTACTGGGCAGCATTTTTAAAACAACTCACACCTATGATTAATGGCTATAGTGTAGAGAGCCCAGAAGGAGTTGAAAAAATTCCCTCAATCTAAGAGCTTCTTATAGGTCAGGAGGCTAAGGGTTTACTCCTACGGAAAACTGAGGCAAGAAATTATAAGGCTTTTAAGGGAGAAGTTATAACTAGTGCATGGAGAATTTGGAAGAAAGTGACAAAATATATGCATATTAGTAAGATTAACCGATATACGTCACTTTGGCGTTCAAATGCCATTGAAGGCAAGGATTTTAACTCTGTTGTAAAGAAATGGGAAAAGTTAGGAATAAGAACAATTGGTGAGTTTTTAATAAATAATTTTGACTCCACCTTTTTCGATCTAAAAGTTAAATATAAGTTAACAAATGGAGACTTTTTAAATTTCGCACAGATATTTGCTAAATTAAAGGCCAAAGAGTCTTTAATCTGTCTTTCTAAAATTTAAATTTTGGATGCAATTCCTAGAATAAACACTAGGATTGGAACCCTTTATAACATCCTTTTGACTCAAAAATATGATGACCTTGATAAAATTGAAAATAAATGGAACACAAAATTAAACAATCCTAATGTTGATATTGATAGAGTGATAGAGATGAGTCAGAAGTTACTTATGGGAAGCAATCTTAAAGCGCAACTGTATAAAACCATATTTGATCTTTATTTTACCCCTGGAAAATTGTTCTCATGGGGTAAACATGAGGATGATTTATGTCCTAGATGTAACCAAGGACCGCAACCCTTACCCACATGTTTTATAATTGTCCTGAATTGATGTTGATCAAAAATATGATATTAGCCTTTTGGGAAGAGGTATTTAATCATAAAATACCAGAATCAGAAACCGTATTCTTATTAGGTCATGACTATTCCTTAAATTTTACTAAATCTGAAGAAAGATTAATCTTTATAGGTACAGCAGTATTAAGACTAATTTTATCAGCTCGCTGGAAAGAAATAGATCCGCCAAGTTTTCAGATGTGGCTAGCGCGATTCCTAGCGGTTTATAGATACGAAATAGCTATATTTGAAACAAGAGGAGTCAAATCTAGGGCCCGCGGGGAAGCACTCTGGCGCCCAATAACTAGATGGAAAGCCGACATCATATCTAGCGGCATTGGCTGATCCTAAAACTAATGTTCTTATCTCATTTGTCTTAAGTATTTATTGCTGTACCTATGTTGATTTTGTTTAAGGTAATGTTTCTTCTTGTGTTTGATTAACGGTCCAATTTGTACTACCTGCTGTATAGTCGACACTCTATTTATCTATGTTATGCTTTGTTTTTATTTTTCTTTCTGTAAAGTGACTCCTGCTTTTCCTGGTTAGAAAATAAAAAATAAAAAATAAAAGACTTTTCGTTTCCACACACTATTTTTATAGTCTGCGCTATTCTGTAAACTTTTAATTCACGTTTTTATTTCATGTGTGTCACCTTCGATAGATGCTTGCTCACAACAATTGACTTTTACCCTTCAGTCTTGTTCCACGAACACGACACAGTGGGCTTATATTGGTATAGGAGCTAGCAAGGCGACCTGTGGTACTATAATAAATCAGGGTTATTCACCTTCTTCACATGGAGTTTCACCTAACGAACGAACTTGTCACCAATTGAGTGCTTTTTGTCGTCATCCACACGAATGTTGTGCAAATAATACAGACACTCTATATTGGTAGTGATGTTTTTATAAGAGGAATTTGTTGTTATTCCCAGCCCTGAAGATTGGCGTGAGCGATGAAACACGTGTCGGCTGGCTGCTGTTTCTTTGTGATGGAAATAAAGAACTGAAGATTTCAGCATACACAAGACTTCTTCGTCTTTCTGCCATCTTACCTTCTGTTACTCTGCTCTAATCCCATGATATGATATTTACTTGTACTCTTTAATGTGTGTGTATAGGGTTGCTGTTTTACTAATTGGGTAGACTACTGCATGGTTTCACAGGTTTTCCATTCACCCAGTTGCACCACCTAATCACATTTGCTACTTGTAAACTCATGCGCTTTGATCCCTAGCAGTGCGCCCATTCCACTGACACCCAAACCTTTCCTTGCTTCTGTAAAATCACTAGATGTCTGTCAAAGGCCCCCCACGCAGCCATCGTCAGAAGCCAGGTACTCAACATTGTCTCCTACGCCGACAAAACCCAGCTGATCCTCTCATTCACCAATTAACTCACACCTGCCAGAACCAAAGTCCACCGTGGAATGGAGGGCGTCACTACATGGATGAAAAACAGCGGCCTCAAGCTACACTTGGACAAGACTGAAGTACTCATCCTGGGACCCCCCCTCAGCCTGGAAAGCACCTGGTGGCCAGATACTCTGGGATCTCCCTCCACCCTGACGGACAAGTACCCAACCTTAGATTCATAATGGATTCCTCACTCACAATGAACTGCCAAATCAACATGGTTGCTTCAGCCTGCTTCCACACGCTCCGCCTGCTCAGAAAGACTTTCCGAAGGATCCCCCCAGAATCCAGAAGGACGGTCACCCATGCACTCATCACCAGCAGATTCGACTACAGCAATACACTCTAGGACGGTGTCACCCGGAAACAGATCAAGAAACTACAGAATATCCATAACACTTCCACCCGACTGGTTCTCAACATCTCCTGCCTCAACCACATCACGCAACACCTCGGACAACTCCACTGGCTTCCAGTCATTAAGAGAATCACTTTCAAGCTCCTCACTCACGCCTACAAAGTTCTACACAACGAAGGTCCAGCGTACCTGAACCACCGCCTCACATTCCAAATTCCCGCCAAACAACTCAGATCCTCCCAACTCACCCTCGCCTCCATCCCCAGGTTCCTCAAGACCTGAACCGGAGGAATGTCGTTCTCCTACCTTTCTGCCAAGACCTGGAACACTCTGCCCCTACACCTCAGTCAATCAGCGTCGCTGACCCAATTCAGGAAGGACCCAAGACCTGGCTCTTTCAATAATCCTCCACCTAGTCTGAGCAGCAACCCCCCTCCCCCAGAGCCTTGAGACCCTCACGGGTGAGCAGCCGTGCTTTACAAGCCCTTTATTGATTGACTGAAGGCACAGATGACATTTACACCTTAATGAATTTTTATAGGTAATCTTTCCTAATTAAACTTTAACTGTATTTTGTTTTCCTAAACTAGGTGTTGCAGAAGAATGTGGCAACATAATCTGTGGATGTGTACAGTAGGGAGAAGAAGATTTGTAGTGAGCCATATCTGGGGAGAGATAATCAGACAGAGGTGGAAGCGACAGGGCTGACAGTGGGAGGGGCTCAGGTGGTAACCTTTCAGTATTGGCCCAGTATCCAGGAGATCACTCTCTCGCACGTTTTTCCTTGAAGAAATACCCTTTCGGCTGAAGTGGGGGGGAAAATGTAGTCTGGCTCATCTGGAGTGCTCCAGAGGTGTTCATCATGAGCCGTCTACATTTCGAGGCTTGTGCTTGAACAGATCTGCAGCTGACTAGAGCAACCTGGAAAGGCCCCCAGGTTAATACAGACATCAAATGTACATAGTATGACATTTCAGGCTATTTTTTTAGAGTGCCTTAGAGCTGATAATGGAAGCACACTAGGCCCTAGTGGGTATAAAATAAGCCAACCCTTTCTTCGGTCCAGTATTGGGAGAAATCGGCTTATGAGCTCATCAGCTATAGAGGAAAGAACCTAATGGTCCAAGTTGGGAATATAACATTTCAATCAATTGCTTAGTTACCTCCAACAAGCAAACCCATTAAAGATGTCCTGGATGCCATTTGCAAACACTGGCTTTGGCCCTGTTAACTGGAAGTCCCCGATGTGAAGTGGTGTGCCTTAGGCCCACAGTCTAAGTAAAATAATTAAATGGATACTGAGTGGTGGGTGCCTGATTGGCCCAGAACACGTGGGACCGGCCCCTTTTATTAGCAGAGTCACCTGACTGGTGACACCTGCGTTGGATGGGTGAGGGGTGGACGTTAACAAGGCCCCTTGGGAGGGCTGCTGCATGACCCGCCCTGCAGAACACTACACACAAGTAAGAGATTGCATTGCCTGCTAAACCAGAGGACATTGCACCATTTGTCAAACATGGGACGACAGCAAACAATGGAAGCAGATGTTGTTGTTCTTTAGAAGACAATAAACAAGAATAACTTGTGTTGTTTTTGCTCGTAAACAGCGTGAACGCGATGTATAGAATACAAAAGTATAAACGTAAGTCCACCTACAAGGCAGAAACAATAACTCTGTGAAGCAGCACAGTTTGAAGGCTTGGAAGTCCTGAACTGTTGTACCTTGGAAGACATACGAATTATTGGTGTCCAGAAAATGACTACATATTTTTCTTGGCATCATAAAACATAGGTTGTGGCATAAATAAGCAGTTTGTTGGTAAGAAGGCTGCATATCAAAGCACCAAATAAATCAACAGAACGGCCCACTCTTCCTGCCAAGCCCCGCTGGTAATAAGTTGTGTGTTTTGCACTTCCGTAATGTCAATAATGTAATAATCGCTGCAAACGATTTCACTATATTTCACGTTGAAATGTTTATCCAAAGAAAGCACAACATATCCAACGAAAAGCTAAATTATATATGTATATTTTAAAAATATTGATGTAACACCTTGAAGCATATAACTATTCCACAAAAATGTGTGCTTTGGCAAATGCGCGCATCCTTTCCGTGCCACATCCTCAGGGCTCCGTGTTTTTCTTTTCTACTTCACAGAAGTCTGCATGTGCACGCTCCAGGCGCGTGAAGCTACGCAGTATCAAAAGCAGGCGAACGTGTTCACATTCTGCTGCAACGCACGGATGCCATCACGGCCTCGCGGTTTTGGGGTTTCCCTGGAGGGGAGACAGGTGCTTCAACAAAGCTCCAGGTTATGGGTCGTGGGAGGTCAGTAGTTTTTGTCTTTAATGTTCGGAAAAGCAGCTGGAGTTTATTTGTAGGGTCACAAAAGTGGTAATTAAGTACTTCCGGTCGGTAAAATTTTGCTAAGCTGATCTAACCTGTTGAATTTTCTTATTTCTGAAAAAAGAAGCCCGCGTAGTTCCAGATATCCCAGAATGCTAACCATAACTAACCACAGTGTATTGCCCCTGTGTAAAACATGACAAGCAGAAAACATATCTCAAAAGATGGGGTTCTAAATAATGGTTTCATCATTATACAAATAGTGATGCATTACTTAAATGAGAAGAATGTAAAATGCACAAAATCTGAGAGGACGGGGTGCTGACTGCTCTATTGGCATTATCTAGCAGGCTCTCAGCGCTCCCAAATTATTATGTATACTGATTAGGCCTAGCATGCATAAAGTGACTGAAGGGCTGAATTGTAGCCCATACCACTTAAGCTACTGTGTTTCTACGTTTACAGCTTTGCACCAAAAACCAGCATGGGCCATGTACAAAGCCTATTCAACATCTCGCAAAATAGTGTTTTGCGAATCGCTATTAGGAAGGGGCGTTCCCTTCCTAATAGTGAGCGCAACCCCATGTATGAATGTTTTGCGCCCGCCATTTTGGACGCAAAACACTCGCAAATTACCACGCTCTTCAAGAGGGTGGTAATGCACTCGAAAAAGGGAAGGGAAAGGCAGAGGAAACCACCTGCCCTTAAAAAATGAAACCAAAACGTTAACATTTTTTTTTTTTGGAAAGGCATCCCATTTCCCTTTAAGGAAAACGGGCTGCATTAAAAAAAAATGTTTTATTTAAAAGCAGTCCGAGACATGGTTGTCTGCTGAGCCCAGCAGGCCACCATACATGGGAGGGCCTGCCACTCCCAATGGGGTCGCAAATTGAGAGAGGCTCATTAATTTTCATGAGTCTTTCAATTTGAAGAGCCCAGTAGGAATCGCAAACAGTGTGAAATACACTGTTGTACATAGGAAATAGCGCCTCGCAAATTGCGAGTCGCAAAAAACCTGCAATTTGCAAGGCACTGTTTTCTTGGTCGTACATCTAGTCCTTGGTGTCTTGAGGAAAATTGGTCCTGCTGTTGAAGGGGGTGGCTGAGAATCTACAAGCGGCACTGTTTCTGACTGTACTACTTTAGATTCATGCCGCTGCAGGTGAACAGCCAAACAAAATGAACGTTTAGGCTTGTGAGTGCTGATGGCTCTATCTGCATTTATTTCAAGGCCAGGCCTCGTAGCAACCATCCAGGCTTGTCAGAAGTTTGTGGAAGGCCTGGGGCAAAAACTTCACGTTGGCCCTCTTGACGCTACTTCCAGTTTTTCCAGGTGTAATAGGCACCAGTTTCTAAGTATTCTAATAAATGTAGTCGAGGGAGAGATAAAATATAGCTTCTGAATTATCTTTTGATGCCTCATTGTTAATGAAGAAAGCAGGGTTCCTCCCATTTACAATAATCTGTAAGGACATATTGCTGAAGGAGTGTGGGGCCCTGGAAAGGCACAGGACCCGAGGCACCATGACCTTTACCCCCTCTCCATCTGCTTCCCATCTTGTGACCTCCTTGTTTCCATATAAACACCCCATGTTCAGTGCTCACTGCCCTGATCTTACTAATATTACTAGGTCACCAAGTCATTGTCTCCGAGGGTTACAAAAATCTGGTAATTGCTTTCTGTCTTGGATTCATTACTTTTCTTTATCTTCCCTAGTTAGCCTGTACAAAGTTGTGCCATTTAGGTGCTCCCCTAGAGCAATGATTCTTAAGCACGACCAAGCTACGATTGAGAATTAAAGCATCCTTTATCCACTGGAGGCAAACACGGAACCATGCTTGAACTTATTACGGATTTTTCTTGTCTAGTAGCACGCTGTAAAAAAGCAAGAATAATTCAAAGCATATTGTGTTTCTAACAGATTTTCTATTATTTATATATTTGACCTTACTTCTTTGACATGGTACTGAAAAACAGCTGACATGTTTCACTCTGGCTAGATACAGCCAAGATCTTTTTTCGTGCAAAAAGAAGAGAGTGATCGGTAGGGGTCTGCTGTATATAAAAGCAGAGAACCGAATCAAGATGTACAGGAGACAAAATAAAAATAACACACATTTATTCACAACACTTAAAATACCCAAAACTGATGTTCACCAGATGCTGGACGTATGCACCACTGTCTCGACATATATAGCGCTCAGTAATACATGTGTGGGACATGTGAATTAGTGGTTGCTGATCACGTATTAGGGAAGGTTAAATCTTGTAAGGTGAGTGCACAGATAACATTCCTATGTATGCAAGCTGTGAAGGGTGACCTTTACTCATTCTAGATAGGAGTTTTGAAAAACAAACCTAGTCGGTATCAGTGCAAAGTGCAGCAATAAGTGCTGAGGTCGGAGGTTATGGGGAGGTGCTACGGTAGACCTACTGATCAGTAAGCCCCTTGCTTGTAGCAAATGCTCCTCAGCAAGTTATCATGCCTTTGTAATCCTGTGTTTTCATGCTGCATCAGCACAAGCATGTGTTAAGTTTGGCTTAGAGGTGGTTGGCGTCCCTTATTTCTGATCATCGCTAGATTGAATCGCCGTCTGTTTCGTTACCTTATTATTTAGCACGTTTACTTGAGAGGTAGATATTGGTCTGCTCCATTCCCCTAGCTTCTCATCTGCTCTATGCTGTGGGTGACAAAACAATGTATTGAGACCGGGTTGGATTGGTGATCTAACAAACACGAATGTCCCTATGGATCCAAACAATGTTGTAAACGTTTTTTCGATTACACTCAAAACAACACGATTTTACACTACCATCACACGAACCATGTTGATAAGCCCTTATTCAAGAAACGCATCTTTCCCCAGTGGAGTCTCTTAAACTCAATGAGTTTGGGTGGGCATAGAGATGAGCAGTAGTAGAATGGTTGGGGCTAGTGGTTAGGCAGGTTAGGCGCTCCCTTCACGTACCTCTTCCTAGAAATGTGGAGTGGTTATCATTATTGGGGAAAGACTTCCCTGGACAGACAAAGATGGTAGATAGGGTTTATCCAAACTGCACATCATGAATAGGGCAGTATCCTTTGCATTTGTCTCTGGTTACAAATTAAATAAGGATAAGTGTGACATTTTACCCCTCCCCAAATATACTTTCAGTGCTGTTAAATTGAAGATATCATTTCAATGTAGTAGGTTCAAGTATGTTTAATGCATAAGCGAGCAGGTACACAGCATGACAGGTAAGCAGTAATGGTCAACTGAACATATTAGAATCATTGGAAAGAACACTGTACATAATGTTTCAAAGAATGTAGAACACATATAATTAAAGATATAATACACAATATAACACATCCCCATCGGAACAGAAATAAAAAAAATAAAAAAAATTACAACCAGCAACATCTCCTCTCTAAAACAAAAAAAAAACAAAAAACAAAAAATAAATAAAAATGTGAATGAAAGAAACCAATAGAAAGGTTTCTATAAAGCCCAATGAATGATTTCTATAAGGGAAAACTTTCAGAAATATAATCAGCCAACCAAACAGGAGGCCTTTTTTCACGTCTAGAGTTCCTGACAACATTCGACTCTCCTTGAATGGCAATTCCTGAAACACTGGGGACAGCCATACACGACAACCCGTCTTGATTGACCAAACCAGAAATGCTGTGAATAACAAGACTGGGGCTATCTAGATTAATGACATTAGATGACTCTGATGAACTTGAGGTCAACAAATCCTCCAAATCAAATAAATCAGAATATTTACAAAGGGAATCTAGATGAGGAGAACACTTAGCTATCCTTTTAAAGTTCCACACAGGTCCATCAGTGAGGCGCACTGAATTGTTCAAAATTTCCACCACTTGCATGGGCTCATAAAAACGACTTTATTCCTTAGGAGATTTTCCAGGTTTTTTAACTCTTACCCATTGCCCAACCTCAATATCAACATCTTTCGTACTATTCTTGGAATCATACCAAAACTTACTTTTGAGATGAGAAGACTGACTTTTTTCCTTAACAACATTTTCAGACCAATTAACCACATTAGATTTGAATAACCATCCAGGTGTAAATTTTGTCCGTGGATTTCTACCACGCATGAGAACAAAAGGGGGATAACCCATAGCTTCACATATAGAAGTTCTGTAAGACCAAACCATTTTTAAAACCTGAGTTTCCCAATCCTTCTTACTAGCAGACATTTGTATAGTGTTTTTGATAACCCGGTTGAATCCCTCCACCATACCATTGCTGTTAGGGTTGTACAGAGCAGTGGTTTTATGTTTGATGCCCAGTCTATTAAAATATTCTTTGGCCTTACTCGACATAAACTGGACACCATTATCACTTAATAAAACAGAGGGAATACCTTCCAGAGTGAAAGAATTGTCTAAAAATTGTAAAACTGTATCAGTATCTGCTCTATTTACAATTTCAACAAAAGGCCACCTTGAAAACAAATCCATTAACACCAAAATGTACTTCTGATCATTTCCAATAGGACCCATAATGTCAATAGCAGTGTGCTCCCAAGGTGAATTGGGTCCAACCCATAGGAGGTTTAAGCGTTACTAAAGATTCATCGCCCGCTTGACACGATTTACAATTCCTCACAAATTTATCTATATCCGCATCCATTCTGGGCCACCAAAATGAAGTTTTAACTGTGCGTTTGGAGCGGACTATGCCAAAATGTCCTTCATGGCATAAAGCCATGATAGACAAACGCAACGTTTTAGGAGGTACAACCCTTTCACCAAACCAGATATTACCTTCCCTGACACTTAAATCAAATCTGACCTCCCAAAAAGACTTCAAAGGATGTTTACAATCCACTTTCCTCGGCCAGGACCCAGCTAGATGTGATTTCACAGATGTTAACTCATTATCATTAAGATACTCTTCGTCCCACTTCTCTTTCATAATACCAGTACCTTCTAAATCTTGCACAAACGCAACGTGAAAAGAATTCCACAAATCATCTTCACATTCTACCAGCTGTTTGGGCATTCTAGACAAAAAATCAGCTATGCAATTCTCTTTCCCTGGTAAACATTCTATTTTATAACAAAAATCTTGCAACTTAATAGCAAGTCTGGCCACTCTTGCAGAAGTATTTATGGTTCCTTCAGTGGTAAGAACTCTGAGTAACGGCTTGTGATCACAGCATAAAATAAACTTTGTACCCCACACAAAAGCTCTGAAATGATTCACCGCCCACACACATGCTAGAGTTTCTTTTTCGATGGTCGAGTACTTTTCCTCAGTAGGCGATAACGACCTTGACATATAAGCCACTATTTGTTCTTTTCCATTCACACCAACTTGGGACAAAACAGAACCTAATCCCTTAATGCTAGCATCTGTAGTGATAATGGTTTGAGCCTCTGGATTAAAACTCTTCAACAAAGCAATATTAGTGATGCAGCTTTTTATGTCCTCAAAATCTTGTTCACACTCCACCGACCATACAAACTTAGTTTTGTTTTTTAAAAGTTGTCTAATATTATACGTTCTGGTTGCAAAATTAGGAATGTATTTTGAACAAAATTCAGCTAAACCAAGGAAAGATCTAACATCATCCTTCCCTTTAGGAGAGGGAGCACTCTTGATAGCATCAATGAGGTTAGACTTAGGTATGATCCCATCACAGTCAATAACATGACCTAAGTAGGTAACATGATCACTAGCAAAAGTGCACTTTGAAAATTCAATTGTCAGACCCTTTTCCTGCAAAATACTCAACACTTTTTTTAGAGTTTTATCATGCTCCTCCCTGTGTTTCCCAAAAATGAGAATATCATCCTGGAAAAATGTGGTGTTTTTAACGGTGGAGAACCACCTGTGCATTAAGCGCTGAAAACCTGCAGCAGCAGATGCCAAGCCGAAAGGCATTCTTTTGAATTGAAAACAACCCTGCTGAGTTATAAAAGCTGTGTATTGCTTGCTGTCTTTGAATAATGGAATCTGGTAGTATGCAGTGGATAAGTCAATTGTGGTGAACCACATAGCTCCATCAAGCAAAGCCAGCATCTCATTTATTTTTGGCAAAGGATATTGATCCACCACAATGTTATCATTCAGATGGCACAAATCCACACATAATCTCAATTTCCCATTTGAACGTTTCACTACCACCAAGGGAGAAACCCAAGCAGATGCTTCAATTGGCTCAATTATGTCAGATGATACTAATCTTTCAAGCTCAGAAGCAACATCCTTTCTTAAAGCAATAGGCACACTTATGACCTTATGGATTTTGGGCACCGCATCATCCTTTAGAATTATCTTATGCTCAAAATCCTTTAATTTGCCAATTTTCTTTTGAAACACAGAAGGAAACTTATTTAATAGTTCCTCACCTGTCTTGGTCCCTTCATACATCACCAGAACTTTTTCCTTCGAATTGGGATCGAGAATTATATGCAATTCCCATTGATCCTTCCATCCCAATACCAATGGTTTTTCTTAGAAACGTACAACTTGCCAAAAGATTTACGATTCTTAAACTCGAATTTCAACCAACGAAAACCAAGAATATCAATTTTTCCACCATTATAACCCTCCGGGTCAATGTCAGAAGGAGATAATTTCGAGCCAACTCTATCAACGAAAGTATTAAGCCAAACATCCTCATTGACAATCGTATAATGCGAACCGGAATCCGCATATACTCTCACAATCACACCACCTACATGCATCTAACATTCAGGCTTATTTTCAACTAATAAACAACCATCACGAATGTTGAGAAGGAGTTTCTTTTTTAGGACTACAGCATATTCTGAGACTTGATCATCACCACTCGAGGCATTGTCATCAGAATCTATGTCCTCTTGAATACATTTAACTGTTTTAGTCTTCCTTCTACATGCTTTGGTATAATGACCATATAAACCACAAGCACCACATTTACTCCTCTTGGCCGGACAGGACTTAGCGAAAGACAAATGCTCAGAACTTCCGCACCTATAACATTTGGGAAGATCACCGCTCATTTTAGGTTTTGTCCATGTTTCATTCTTTTGTTTAAAACTGTTGTTTTTCTTTAAACTGGAACTAACTCTAGCAATTACATCTTTGTTAATGTTCTCAGATTTCAAAGCACTTGCACATCTGCTAGAAGTCTCAGCTTTACGAACTAAGGCTAAGATGTCATCTAAAGCAGCGTCGCCATTCATCCATAAGCGTTCCTGAATGGCAGGATTATTGGGATGCATGACAACCTGATCACAAATCAAATCCTCCAGTAACACACCAAAAGCACAATCATTTTCCATTTTCCTCAATTCACCAACATAGTCATCAACAGTCTCATTTTTAGACTGCTTCCTTTGAAAGAATTTGTATTGCGTAATGCCAATACAGACTTTGGGGGCAAAATACTTATCTAAATTAGACAAAGCAATAGTGAAAACATTACTGTCCCCACCCCCAACAATTGGCTTATTCATTTGGTTATAACATTTAAGGCCTTGCGGACCCAAGGAATGCAAAAGAATACGCTTCTTTTGTTCGGCTGACATTTTACCATCAGAATCTACAGTCTCGATGTAATTTAAAAAATAATCTTTCCATTCCAACCATTTTAAATCTGGTTCAGAACCCTTTGACCAGAAATCCTGAGGGTTACTCAAGGAAAAGGTTTGTTGACTCATGTTGGTGTAAAAGTAAGTAACGATATTTCAGATGATGATGCTTGTGGTGGAATTGTTCAGAGGGAAAGTGTATAGTTAGAATATAAAAGATAGAAGAAAAAAAATAAAATGGTGCTTTCTCCACTGTCCTTTCTTCACCACCAGAAGAGTTCAAATGCAGAAAGTGCTAATGAGAAAAATCCAGTAACAATGTCAATCGAATAATTATTCATGAAACAGTACCTCAAAATGCTTTTTAAAATTGATCTTTTATGTCTCAAACTCGGCAAAAATCCTTCGTGTTGTTTTACGAAACTGCAGTAGGCCTGCTCAAATCAAAATGGCTGCCGCGCATCACATGACGTACAACGTCTGACGTAGGAAGTGATGCGAAGACAAACAAAGACAGACTTGCGAGGGTGAAGAGCGGGCCTCGAGCACACCGCGCTGAAGATAGTCTCGTGACAGCGTTGGATCAGCACATTTTAAAAGAGAACGGTGAGAGCTGCTAAACTTCAAGTATTACCGCATATGCCAATGAATTTCTCAGCAGACAGCATCCACACGGTATCATTGTATCACAGTATCCATGCAGAAATATATCGAGAATGTGCTCACCGGTGAACAGTTTTTCCTCATTATTTATCTTACTGATAAAGCGTTAAATATTTCCTTTCCTACATCGTCTCTGCTCGTTGATCCACAAACCAATAAAACTGTGGTCTTGAGGTGTAGAATATCCCATCCTCATCGCCAGTTGTTAAATTGAATATATCATTTCAATGTAGTAGGTTCAAGTATGTTTAATGCATAAGCGAGCAGGTACGCAGCCTGACAGGTAAGCAGTAATCGGCAACTGAACATATTAGATTCATTGGAAAGAACACTGTACATAATGTTCCAAAGAATGTAGAACACATATAATTAAAGATACACTACACAATATAACAAGTGCTGCCTTCGCTATCTCAGGTTTCACATGGAGCCCCCAGTACATCAAGTACTTCGGTTTGCATTTTACTCCATCTAAATCAGGGACGATATCTTGTTGTTTGGAAAATTGCATACAACGACTGTCATCTTTGACAACGAAATGGCATCCCCTTTATTTGTCTTGGTGGGGTCGTTTAGAAGTATCTCTCCTTCACACGCAAACCGCAGTGTGTCTCCACCCCTATAATTAAACATACTTCCAATATAATTCCGCCCACTTTCCTGACTTCCTTCCATAACTTTTCTATATGGCATAACAAATATATTTTGATAAATAATAAACCTTTATTTTGGAAATCCTGGAGACAAAGGGGGCTGATTTGGGTGCATCAACTATATGATCAAGACCAAATTATGTCTTTTGCACAGGCCAGCACTTTGTTTGCCCTACCTTCAACCCTCAATTCTAAATACTCTCTTTTATTGAAAGCTATTCAAACTGCTCACAAACAATATATACTGTCCCAGCCAAGTACTTCCCATGAGCTTGTTCATGCAGATAAATTAAGGGCCCTTGTCATTAACTAATCTAAGGCATCCACTATTTATACATTTTTACATACTTCATCTAGTCCAAAAGACAAAACCAAGGTAGAAATATTGTGGGATAGAGATTTAGGAACTTCCTGGTCTGTAGAATTTTGGGATAGAATCTGGCTTAAACTGAGGAAATTCTCTAGGGCTGCAAATACCACACAGACACTCTTCTTCATATACAATAGGCTCCTACTCTCTCCACTCACTCTCAGTGCGAGACACTCTTACCTTCTGGATACTTGTTGGTCTTGCTCGTCATCATGCGCTGATTTGTATCATATGATTTTCACAGGCAAACTTGTCCAAAACTTTGGGAAAAGGTGTGGTCTCAAATTAATTCCATCTTTAGATCCAGTCACTTCTTTTCTACTTCACACATCTTCTTAGGTAGTTTGTCCCCTATTTGGGAAAATTGTGATTCCAATGCCAAGATAATAGACTTGCTGCTAGCAGTGGCCTTTCAACAAGTAACCAAGAACTGGAAAGACTTCAGCAAATTATCTTATCAAGCATGGTGGTATGCTGTCTGCTATAATCACAGACTGGACACGACATTTGTATATCCATTGCGCATGGCAACAAAACGCTTAGACTTGTGGTCACCGGTTACGCATTTCATTGACACAAGTGCTAGACGCTCTCTGTCTCCTATCCCTCAACAAGAAGAAGTAACTAAACCTCCATGACTCCCTTTATGTTGACACTATTTGGCTTAACTTATATTCTATTTTGTAATGTAAATTTTTGTATATCATATACGATATAGATTTTCCATAGACTGTTTTTCTTACTACTTATGCATGATATGTTGGACCGTATTTAACTCAAACCCTTTTTGTTTATTAATTCCAAATTTGATATATTGTATTTAATTCTTTTATTTTCATTGTCATCGTATCTTATGCATTAATGTATTCCTTTACTTCAATAAACTTACTTTTGAACTTAAAAATGAATAGGGCAGTAATTGTAGGCTCCATAAACACTCCTAACACGGACACAACTCATTTCATAGCAACCCTCTCCTGACTCTTAACTGCATATGAGAGGGAACTGGAACTTATTCCCGGATCCTGCCTTGGACTTCTACAGGATTTTCTGGCAGATCATGCCCCACAAGATGTTTGGTGCATACTCCATCCCACGACTAGGGACTTTACCTTTTTCTCCTGCTCGCACAGTACTCAGTTCTGCATACTTTCTCCTCCAGGGGAGACTACTCTCAAATGCGGTGGGGTGTCACATCTTAGAAGCTGGTCTCTTGGGTCACAGTGCAGTGAGACTGGATCTGGGATTCATGCCACCTCCACCAATCAAATGGAGAATGAAGCTGTTAGCGTTCAAATAGCACAAGCAGAAAGACCAACTCAGATCCTTAATTAGCTCAGACCTCACTGATACAAAAGGATCAGTGGGATCCCAGAGGACCCTTTGGGCTGCTGGGAATGCAACAGTAAGGGATGTGATAATGTAGCATTCAGCTGTGCCAAAACGTAGGGTCCAGACAGGCATCCTTTGGTTGGAGTGGGAGGTTCAGGACCTCCAGAGTCATCAAATATTAGCTCCTATGCCCAGGCTTCAGAAGGAGCTTGAACTTGCCAAATCACATCTGAACACACACTTCACAGAAGTGGTAGAAAAGGCACTGGTAGAGCTACAGTGGCAGAGGTGTGATTGCAATGGAAAAGCATATTGTCTTCTGGTCGCTCAATTACAACAGCAGGAGGTCTAAATGATCATTCCGGTGATTTGGGCTCACATGGTACCATTCTAACCCAAACTCTTGATGCTACTAACCACTCTGCTTCATTTTACTACTCCCTCTATATTTCAGAGTTCCAAACTATTCCTGAACAAAGCAATGCTTTCCTAGTACAATTGCACCTCCCCACCCATATTAAGGAGGGCTGGATATATCTATAGGTAGACTTCACAGAGGAGGGAAAGGCTGAAGCGATTTCAGTCATGTCAACCTGTAAATCACCTGGAGAGGATAGTCACCCTGGCAAATTAAAAAAGACTGCTAAGCCTCTCCTGGGGGCCGCTTTTGACAAAGGTGTACGAAGAAAGCTATTCTGGTTCCTTGGGGCCCATATTTAATAAAGCTACTCTAGCCTTCCTCCTTAAAGATCATAAAGACCCTTTGAAATATGTCAGATACCACACAATTTCGTTCATCAATGTTAATCCAAACATAATGTCATTCATACTCGTGACCTAGCTGTGCAAGATATTTTCACAGCTCATCCATGTTTTTAAAGGTGGGTTTTGTTCCAGGCTGAAGTTCCTGTTACCACTTCCGAACGTTGGCACTCATCCTCTGGCATACAACGGAGGACTCTGAGAACAAAATGACCCTCTCATTAGACACAGAGAAGTCATTGGATCATGTAAAATTGCCTTATTTGTTTCAGGTGATGTCCAAGATGGGTCTAGGTGAGAACTTTATAGCCAAGGTCAGATTTCTGTATGACTTCCTAATAGAGGATTTCAACTATGGAGGGTTTCTATTGCATACATTCTAAATCCATGAGGGCACCTGCCAGAGATGCTCATTAAACCCCACTCAAATTCATATTGGTCATTAAGCCACCCTCTGATAATACACCTCTAACCGGCAGTGAAGGGAATTCAGTTGGGTATTAGCGAGGTGATGGTATTCCTATATGCCGATGGTATTTTACTCCTTTTATCTCATCCAGAGTCATCCATCTCGGCTGTAACATCCATCATTGGTCAATTCTCCCATATGTCCAGCTGTAAGATCAATTAAACAACATGTAAGGCACTCCCTCTGTCTAGGGTAACCACCAGTGCATGCCTTCAGGCTTATAACATGCAATGAGTCTCTAAGAGTCTTCAATATCTGGATATTTGCATAAAAATCGTGCTCACTAGAATGATTGAAGACAGACTTCTGCTGCTGTTCAAAGGGTCTAAACATGTTTTCCTCAAGTGGTGACATTTGAACCTCTTGCTGTGGAGATGGTACAAATGGTCAAAATGACAGTGACTCCTTGGTGCAATTATGCATTAGGGATGCTACCACTCTGGATACCCTGCACTCTCCTGGGGGTAGAGGCAGACATTAGTTCCTATATCTAGAGCAGGTTGCACTCCAGGCGGATATTAGATCCTATATCTAGAGCAGGTGGCAGTCCCGGTTATGGGTGTCAAGGCTCTGGACAGACACCATTGCGGGATGCCTCAGTCTTCCACATAAAACTTTGCACAGTCAAACCTTCCATTGTTCACAGCTGTTCCTATATTTCTGTGATTAGTGGCACACTCCAACATCGGTGTGAATTGAAAGCCACTTACTGGGATGCCTTAATCCATCCCTTCCAGTGTACGTTTCTACTATGTACTACCCGACAGCAAAGAACTTGATCCTTAGCCTGACCAAAATTGAATGGCGTTTTGTACATAAGGTTCTAGTGTAGCCCCATTCCTGTATAGTAGGGTATTCCTATGGCATAACACAGCCACGTGTAACCATGCTACTGGGCATCAAAGGGGTACAATTTGGAGACCAGTTATTTTAGGACAGCCTCTTTAAACCAACCAGACATTAAGGAGGAATTTAGGGGAACATGCATCATTGTAAATTGCATTCGCAAATGGTGCGAATCCCAAAATTCGGCCGTTTGCGAATGCAATTTCAATTTTTGGGATGCATCTCCATGTTTGTCCTTTTTCGCAATTTAAAAAATTGCAAAATTGCGATTTCTTAAATTGAGATTGCATTTACGGAATCTCAAATTGAGATTCCTTAATTGCAATGCATCAAATTTAAAAAATTTGCGAATTCGCAAATAAGGGGAGCAAATTACCATGAAGTTGACCTTCATAGTAATTTGCGAAAACTTTGCAAAATGCACTAAAGTGCATTTTTCAAAGTTCCATTTTACACACACACATGCCCTGGTGGCATGTGTGTGTGCAAGATGTACTTATAGGCATATTTCAGGGGTGCAACAGGGTGTCCTTTGGACACCCTGCACCCTTAAAATTGCATTCTCAATTTGCGATTCTCGAATGGAGAATCGCAAATAAAGAATGTCTTCACATTCATTCCTATGGGCCTCTAGGCCCATAGGAATGGATGGGGAGGTATTCCTTAATTGCGATTCTCAATTAGAGAATCGCAATTAAGGAATTTTAAGAAATCGCAATTTTTTTAGCAATTTCTTGATGCATTGCAGTTTGCAATTCCTTAATTGCGATTCCTTATTTTTTGCAATTAAGGAATCGCAAACGGCAATATTGATGCATGTGCCCCTTAGCCTTCCTTCCAGAGATTATTGAAAGCAACACCAACTGACTCTCTCTCTGGGATGCGCTTAGACCTCCACCAATGGAATTACTGGCATCTCACATTCACCAATATCTGAAACTCTGGAGTCAATTTTGAAGAAGTGTCTCAGGGCTCTATGGAGTCTTGATTAAAACTCTGAAATCTGGACTCTTCCTTAATACCACCAGACTGCAAATGTATGTATGTTTGGACAAGAAATATTTGCTTGAAAACTGGGTAACTTTTGTTTGAGATCCCAATAGGGCCCTCAGAGAATCCAGACTGAAATTGCTTTACTTCAAGATCATTAATGACTGGTTCTAGACGCCATGGAAGTTGCATCAGGCCCTACTATTACCTCATGATCAGTGTTGGAACTGTGGGTAAACCAAGTGTAATCTTTATGATATCCCATGGTCCTGCATGACTCTACAATCCTATTGGCCCATTTGCAAAATGCGCCTTGCTCTGCACTACTTACAAACCTAACAACAACACAACAGAGACTTGTGAAAGGGCCTGGGGCACGTTTCTTTCCCCCTTTGAGAAGGATCATCTTTGTCCTAATATGGTCTCCTCTTTTTGCTTTCAGGCCATGACCTGGCGTGGGCCCACTAAAAAAATGTATTTCTCATTCTCCTGTTAATTGTATCCCGTGAGTTAATCTACCATCTAGTTGACCCTATCACTGTAACCAGGGCCAGTAGAATTACGTGACATGGGAGGACCAAATTATGCTGCAGGGTTGACTAAAATATGTGACAAAAAAGGTAAATCTTGTGATTTAATATAGTATTCTTTTTCTTTTGCATAGGGCCTTCCACTGTGTGGCAACACAGGTCATCAATTTTTATTACATTTAATGTGTTTGAGCTAGGAAACTATTTAAAACATTAGGATTATGCATCAGATGGTGGATTATGAGTCAAATTTGTCAATTCTATAATTATGTTGAAAACCCCAAGGCTGCAGAATCACATGATTCAAGTGGCCCTGACTATAACCCGTATACCACAGGGTCTCTGCTGAAGGGCACAGTAGGAGAGAACCTGCTGAACTGACTGTCGGAACTGGTACTTTCCGGTTGGCTGAGTCGATGCCTAAGCCACGTACAACCTATCAGTCCTATTAGGGTTAGGTGAATACACTCACTGTATAACCTGCGCTTATCCTTGAGTCAGGCTTATCACAGGGGCAGTGTGTAAAGCATTGGCACAGCACTCTCACACAATGAATACACTGAGCGTCACAAAATAGACTTTGAATATGGTGTATGTAAATAAAAATTGTATTCAGCAAACACATTGAGACAACATGAACAACATCTGGGCATAAATCACACTTGGAAATATTACTAGCAGTACCCGGCCCAACAGTGTAAAAATGACATCAGTAATATGCACACTTGGGAAAAATCCTATTTTACCCCAGCACCTTTATGCAGTGCGATTCATTGCCAGAACTGGGTCGACCATGGAAAATTACAGAATTCAAATCCACACATTTCTAGGGTTCACCCTAGGTCCCAATAATATCAGGAATGTGTACAGAATTTACACTTCTTTTCAGCAGCGTCGCAGGCCAAGGCCGCACAGGCATAACCAGGCTCAAAACGAAGTATTCGTTAGGTAATGAAACAAACAAGTAAAGCAACACTGGGTGTTCTCATGCAGCACTCTCTCTCACACTCACACAGCACCTATATGCAATGCAAACGACATTGGCATGAAGCACATTTCCACATACACGTACTCAGCACCGGAGCGTGGTGCAAATGATATTCAGCATGTCAGTTAGTAACATGAATGCAAACCCCGTGGCCCAGTCCCTCCCACACCTCTCAGTTACCCCCCACAACTCTGCCCGCAGGTTAGAGTCAAACCTCCCCACCCCTTACTACACCAGTTTAAGGCCAAAGTCACACTTAGTTAATGGCCCAAGGGAGAAGGCTGGAGTTACTATCAAGTTAACCAGACAACAGTCAACAAATGGGGATTGGCCACCCCTTGAAAAGTTCACTCACTTTATGCGGAGCAGAAACGAGCTAGAGGCTGTCCCAATTCAATCAAGAGGTCACTCAACTCGCCTTACGGCACCAGCCCAGTTCTGCAAAGCACAGAGGGTCAAGCAGTCTCTCGGTCTTATTCTGATCAGTCTCGGAAGTGTTTCTCGGTCCAGTCACTTACTTTCACAACCCAGGCCTGTTCTGGGCGATACTACCTGGCAACACAAGTTGTTGGGCTGGGTGAGGAGAGGGCAGTTGATTCACCATACTGAGGTCAAGATGGAACACTTGATGAATGGGGTCGCAGCTCTCTCCGCCCCCACAGGAAGTGATATACAAAGTCTGGACCGCATTGATCCAAGTCACACCAGACAATCCGACCACAATGAACCACAAGTCGGGTTCTCCGTACCTCCCTGGAATGAGGCAAAGCATCTGGTGTGCAAGGATACAAGGCACACCCGAATATCCGGTAACATTAACCTACAGTCAGGTTTGCTGTAGCGCCCTGGAATGAGGCACAATGTCTGGTGCGCAACTATACAAGTCGCGCCAGACAATCTGTTCCCACACATGCAGTTGCAGGTTCAGTAGTACCACTGCTAAGGATGCGCCCTCCCTCTGAGAATTGCAACCTGTGAATCGGACACTGAACACAGTGAGCATGCAGTTGGCACATCACATGAGAGAGATGCAGCACGGACAAGGAAGTAGGGCACGCTGAGTCTCGCAACTGGTCAATTCGATAACCATCAACAAGATGCTTGTGCGTGCTGATGCCCCATGATGCAAGGGACAGGTTCCTTGAGCATGGGCCCAGTTTGCGGCTCCACAGAAGGCTATCCCGTCTTCATACATAATACTTAGTTCCTTGCTCACACCGGGCTGCAGTCAGTATCCAGAAGTCAGAGTAGGTGCTTGAGAGGGCACCGCTATACCGGTGAAACAAGTAAATGGTGTAGGTCCCTAACGGAAGGTCTTTGATGTCCCTGAGACCTCTACAAAGAACAGGGGGCAAGCCAACAAGTCCTTGAAGAGCACTCTTCAGGGTGCCACACAGCAGCAGGTAGTTAGCACAGGCCAACCGCTTTTAAGCTCGGGTGCACGGTCCTTTCCAATGGCTCCTTGTACACAACAGATTCCTCTAGCAGTGTGCACCACACAGGAAAGGATGTCCAGTCCACGTCCCCACAAGTGTATCTCTGCCCTGCTGAAGTATGGCACAAGTAGTTATACTTTAGTGTGCCTTTAAAGTTGGTGGGTGGTTCAGAGGGTTCCCCTTTTGAACCACAGATGTCTCCCCTAATTCAGTCCTGTCTGCCATGAGGGCTTGGAATGCAGATCTCAGTCTTTAATGGGGCCATCATCTGGCATCCTAGAGGCCAAGTGTCAAAATGTCTTGCCCCAATCCATCCAGACAAGTCCTAAAAAGGGCAGAGGTATTTCATTCCAGTTGCATGCTCAATGTTTATGGCTGCCTCTGGGGAATGCACACATGGACCCTCCTTGCCTCCAGTGTGGACTGGTGTCAAACTAAAAGGCACATAAATGAGTATATGGCAGAGAAATACCCACTTCCTAGCAGGGAAGTGCCTTTTTAAGCTATTCATGACAAATGCACCTTTACCTCAAGGGATCACTCGTCATTATGAATCAAATGGCAGCAAACAGTATTAGGCTGCTCCACTGTAAGCAACCCTGCAGCTCAAAGTAATCTCAGCCATTCCTCCATGTTAACCTTTGGGGAGAGAACACCTCATAGGTAGTGAGAACGTACATGGGGATCCTTCACTACCTAGGCAGGGAACACACATGTGTACCTGTTCTGCCTTTCATCTGTCACTTGCCCCACCCCTCAGAGTTTACCTTAGGGTGTCCTAGTGGTAGTGAACCTCACTCTATCAAAAACAAAGTGGAATCCACTAATAGGTGACAGTGATCCCTATGATGGTGGGGAGCACTAGGTGTTTTTTAAAATACCCCTCACACACCAAAAGGACCCTTGGTGTCATGCTTCATCATAGGGGTCTTCGCACCCCTCTACAGGATGCGGCGTGCTACTACCTACGATTACGCGGGAGCACTTATACACAGACTATGTGTGGTGTGTGTAGGGTAGTGGTGGTCAGTGAGTAGTGGGGTTTGGAGTGTAATAGGTGATGATTAAAAAATACCTGGCTCGTGGGGTAGCTCAAAAAAGTTTTAATGGGCCCTCGAGCTGGTATTGCTAAAAAAGGTGTGTAGTGAGGTTCTTAATGTATTGTGATGTACATTAACCACCTGTGTGCGTCAACATGTTTCGAAGTCAAAAACACCTTCTTCAGGACAAGGTTGCACAAATCCCCACTTTACTCACGTATGCTATAGAAAATATGTATACTACAGAAAAGTGAACATGAGGCTATATTTGTACCTAATTCACATATTAATGGAGGTCCGTCGCCAATAGCGAAACTGCAAGAGAAGGCTTATTCTCAATGCATGTTGTGCCTCATGAGCTTCATTGCATATTAGGGACCAATCGAGCCAATATGCATCGATTGCAGAGATCAGGATCTGTCTTGTTCCCCTCGACGCGGCTCCGCTTTGACCCATCTCCCTGCTCCCGTTCCTGGCGAAGATGATCGAGAAAGCCGTCAACAAACAACTGACCAGCTACCTTGAGAAGAACAGCATCCTGGACCCGTCCCAGTCCGTGTTCCGCAGCAACCACAGTACCAAAACTGCCATCATCGCCGTTACCAACAACATCAGGACCCTGCTAGACAACGGAGAAACCGCGGTCCTCATCCTCCTGGACCTATCAGCAGCCCTTGACACGTTCTGCCACCGCACACTATGAACACGCCTCCACGACGCCGGGATCCAAGAGATGGCCCTGGACTTGACCACCTCCTTCCTCTCCTGCAGAACACAGAGTGTCCGCCTCCCCCCTTCCGCTCCAAAGCCACCAAGATCATCTGCGGCGAACCCTAGGGCTCAGCCCAATGCTGTTCAACATCTACATGGCACTGCTCACCCACGTCGCCCGACTGCACGACCTCAACATCATCTCCTATGCCGATGACACCCAGCTTATCCTCTCCCTCAGCAAGGTCCCCCACACCGCCAAAACCAACCTCCACGGTGGCCGTCGCCGAATGGATGAGGAACGGCCGACTGAAGCTGAACTCGAACAAGATGGAGGTCCTCATCCTCGGATCCACCCCCTTGGCCTGGGACAACTCCTGGTGGCCGACCGCACTGGGAACAGCTCCAACACCGACCGTCCACGCACGCAACCTAGGGGTCATTCTAGACTCCACCCTCTCCATGACGAAGTAGGTCAACGCCGTCTCTTCTCCTGCTTCAACACCTTCCGCATGCTCCACAGGATCTACAAGTAGATCCCCACCGAAACGAGAAGAGCGGTCACCCAGGCCCTCGTCATCAGCAGACTGTACTAATGAAACGCCCTCTATGCAGGAGCCTGGGCCAAACTCCTGAAACGGCTTCAACACATCCAGAACGCCTCTGCATGCCTGATCCTCGACATCCCTCGCCGCAGCCACATCACACCCCACCTGAGAGACTTGCACTGGCTCCCCGCCAACAAGAGGATAACCTTCAAGCTCCTCACCCACGCACACAAGGCACTCCACGACTCCGGACCAGCGTACCTCAACAGCTGTCTCAGCCTCTACACACCCACCCGCCACCTCTGCTCCGCCGACTGCGCACTCACCACCGTCCCCCGCATCTGAAGAGTGACTGCCGCGGCAGATCATTCTCCCACCTTGCCGCTAAGACATGGAACACCCTCTCCATCCACCTACGGCAAATCCAAGACTTACTGACCTTCAGAAAACTCCTCAAGACCTAGCTTTTCGAACAGTAGCAGCATTCCCCACCCATCAGCGCCTTGAGACCCTCACGAGTAAGTAGCGAGCTTTACAAATGCTATGATTGATTGATTGATTGAGATTCTTCTCTTCATTGTGCATCATCAATGTATATCAAAAAAAGATCAGCAAATGCTTTTCGTTCAAATACATGTGGACATCTTCAGGACACAAACAAAATAAGAAATAATCCTCCTCACATGAGAGAAGCAATTATTGGGGTCCACTCATCCATGGTCGTTGGAAGTATAGCATGATTTTTTTCAAAAATAGATCCATCCAATAAGCCCAGACCTTGATGAGACAATCGTGGGAATTATGAAGCCCCCAGCTTGACGCCCACTGGGCTAAGTTTGCGCGATACAAGATCCCCCTCATTCATTCAGCTATATTAGGATACGTCTAGGAAGCACTCTGTCTCATTTAGCAACCTGTCTGTGCTTATTCCTTAGAAGTCAATCGAAGAGGGGAAAGGATCCGCCCCTCATCCAGTATTGCAATTGGTGTGGAGCAAGCAAGAAATCGGGGCGCTTCTAGTCAGTTTCGGAAATAACTTCCATAATGTATGTCTTTATACTGCCTTAATTCCAACTGTTAAATTGAATAAATAAATGATGCAAAAAAGGAAAAATAACAACAAATTATAATCTAATAGCACTCTTAGACAAAGAGTTTCAGAATACATACCTTCAAATTACTCAAAGAATAGGCGGACTGGGGTTGGGCACAGGAACAAATGATTTTCAATTTAATTGGGATGCATCTTGGCTTTGTCACTAATGATCTATTGTGTAATTTATGTCAACAACACTGGCTTGTATGTTTGGGTTTTTAATTTTTAATCAACTTTTGATGTATTTGATAAAGGACTACATTACCCCAAATTGTGGCTCTGGGGAAGTCCATCTATTCCAATCTGCACCTCAGTAAATTCATACAAATCAATGCTACAACATGGGTTTATATCTGCACCCATGTTATTCAGTCCATATATGTTGCTTATATGGGCAGGGTACAGGTATTATATATGCTGATAACACAGTGTTGCTTGACACCACTACAGTTGGGCTCCAGAAGCAAATTTGTACCAACAACTTTATACACTGGTTATAAATTATCAATTAACAAAATTAAGGAATTTTGATAGGGAATAATCAAGGTCTTTTAAATGGAACCTGGCTGAAATGTTAATTGACAGAACAACTACTTATAGATACTTAGGATTGTGGCTGGGTGAGTAAAGGAACAAACATATTGTCATTCTTCCTTAAAAACCAAAGAGAGCACATTGACGTTTGCAATTAACAGAGTTTGGGTTTGGACTTTTAAGGAAATCTTTGATGGTAATGGTCAAAACTTTTTAATATCTACGAAAGGTTAGAGCAAGCTCATCAATGTAAGAACTGATTAGGAAAAGTATCACTAAGGCAACTACATCTCAACCCAAGCCTATGCTTTATCTTTTTTAACATAGAAGTGGGTATAATGAAAATAAGTCTCTCAGAAATAGATTCTTCCATCTTTAAGAAAGTATAGAATTTTCAGGTAAGAGTTATTTCTCTGGACATAGCTGCTTTAAAAAACAAAGTTTGGAAAAGTCAATGGGCTGTCCTTTGACTTAAGAGCAATTGGCGTTGCCAATGCTTGTTTCCTTGGCTTAACCTTATTATTCGTTTACTATTCCAAGAAACCAGCAAGTTGGTACCCTTCAACAGTAAGTGAGATAAGGGGTCGGCGGGTTCTGTTTTGTGACATATTTGTGATTCTCCTGGCCCGCTCTTCCATATCATTGATCTCAGGGGCCCCTCATTGTTTTTACTTGAAGCAATGCTTCAGACCTCACCATCCTTCTACTGCATTGAGGTCAACTGGTAAATATCATTTAGTTCCCTCAACAGCGTTAGAAAAAGTAGGGGGCAAAGCAGTCTCGGACATAGCTTGTCATCCCAAAGACGTATTGCAGATACACCAATTTCATACTTTATGGAAGACAGTCAAGACTCATCTTTTTGAGAAATGTTCTGTGAGTCAGAACTTAGTTGCTCGGATTCGGTATTTAGCACTTTATAAAAAGTGAATCATTGATTGAGTGAAGCAGTACTCACCTCATGCATCCTGTAAACAACAAGTAATATCAATGGGTTGATATCTTGTTCCACCCTTAAGCTCTCAAGTGCCTATTTTCTTCTGAAGGGCTTTGCAAAGTGAAGGAGTGGAAACCATGGATAACAGTGGTATCATATCACTGCCTGCCAATGCCTTCTTGATCCCAGAACTGACAAGGATGACGGCCCCTTGCTTCCCATATTTGAGATCCATGGTTTTTTACTTTGCAGACTCCTCTTATAAGTTTCAACCATCTATTTTCGTGGCACATACCATTTTAAACCTGGACATAGACTATATCATTCCCTCTTAGTGGAGAAGTGTGGCTCAGGGGTTAGAGGCGGCAGACCTGGAGCTTGAGTTCGGTCCGGGACCAGGGTTCAATTCCCCGCCTCGGCGGGTCTTGGGCTCAAAAATTCCGCGGACTCGTTAATTCTCGCTCCGGTGCCTTCTCAGCTCACGGGTTCACACTCTGCGACTCTGGGCAATAGCTTGCTTAATCTCCACAACGGCCCCTCGCGGCGGGATGCCTGGCTTTCACCTTGTGGATACCCTTCCAGGGCTATCTCACAGGGGAATACCAGGACGGGTTCCCTATGCAAGCGCCGAGATGCCCCAGGGTAATCGCGCGCTATATAAGACTTCATACCTTACCTTACCTTACCTTACCTCTTTATAGGCCTGCCAACTCTTGCAAGCCATTAAAAATATAATGTATATAATGTATCACCTCTCACAGCTCTGAAAGATGATTCATATGATTCTAGAAACTCTTGCTCCACTTCGGGTGAAGGATAAACAACATTTGCACACTTCAAACAGTAGCCATCTCTTGTTCAATAAATGTATACTGGTTCTAAGACTTTTTGCCTGAAGAATATAGGAGATTGTAGTTTCTCCACCCTGGATTCTGAGAAATGGAACTCTACTCCTGGACAAATACCATTAATTTTCCGCCAATGCCTCTCCTGCAATCTCCTTGCAGGTTTTTCCTCACCCTGTTTTTTCTTGTTAATTTATGTTTATCTTTTTTATTATTGTTTTTTTGTCTCCTTGTTCAAGCTATTTGTTCATGATCTAAGCCTTAAATTACCCTTATCTTTGTTGGTATACGTTGTATTATTGTAATTCACATTAATGTAAGACATTAGAATTGTTTGATCTGACAATAATTCTGTTACTATTATATACTTCTAAATGTTTAATTATTGTTTAAATGTTGAACCTCTACTGTTAGACGTGACATCCTTAGCATTTTATTCACCCAAACCTTTTGACTTCATCCCTCCTGATTTGCTGAATTTGGGTGTGCTGGCCTTAGGACACTGTGCTCTTTACCACTGCTAACTAGTGCAAACCTGCTTGTGCTCTCTCCTGAAAACATGGTAAAATGGTCTACACCTAATTGTCTCATTTGATGTTATTGTACGTCCCTCGTAAATGGAACTACATGTACCCAGGGCCTGTAAAGTAAGTGTTACTTGTGGACCTCTAACATCACTGTGCCAACTACTAAAGTACTACCGTACAACATGTCTCAGGGCTGCCACTGCTTCCTGTAGCACAGTTTTTAACTGATTTTCTGGCTGGGCAAAATAGATGTGAGTCCTCACCTTTCTGCTTTAATACAAATTAGTCAACAGTAAGGTAGGCCCCAAAAGGCTCATAGGGCAGGGTGCATCATATTTAAAAAGCATGTGCACTTGCGCTTTAGAGGTTCTGGCAGTGAAAACCTCCCAAAACCGTTTTCACTGTTCTAAGGTCTATCTCCCATTGACTAACACTGGGTTACCTTATTACATTTAATAAGTGCTAACTTTAGGTTAGGGAGAATGTAGAAAAATATTTATTGGTCTCTTCTGAATCATAATTTCAAATCATCTTTAATGGTAAAGTCGGATATTAAGTTACAATTGCAAAAATGCCACTTTTAGAAGTTAGTGTTTTGAACTTTAACGCAAATTGTAACAGTCATCATGTCATTTATGTCATCAGATGACCGTGTGATTTGTTATATGTGGGGAAGACTGAAAGAATCCTTCGTACCAGCATGACAGAGCACAAAAGCAGAATTTGCACCAAAACTATGAGTTCTCCTTTGGCTCAACATTGGCAGCGCGAGAACCACTCCATTGCACAGCTTAGATTTGGGGTGTTAGAAAAAATTGATGAGCAAACAGATAGGATCATGGCGAAAACACTTTCACAACGTGAATCTTACTGGATTTGGCACATGCAAACTCTGTCCCCTTTGGGGCTAATGACAAATTTGAACTGGCTTGTTTCCTTTAATTTCAGTTTTCACAGCATTCGATTTCTCACCGCATTTGCATAATATAGTTGCATTTTGTATTAGATCAGGTCTTCTCTAATCTTTATTTTGCAAATATGGGCTGCTCAATTCAAATTGAAGTTGACACTCAGCTTTATACCTTTATCCTTTTTATTCACCTTGCTCACATTCACCTCCCGTTTGACAATTGCGTTATTGTATTTAGGAGTCTTTTGGCACTTTGTTTATTTTGTCCGCTTTCTCATTTTTATTCTACATTTTTTAAGCTTTCAGTGTCTTTATTAGTCGGATCGCTCATGGAGAATGTTACTCCTTGGTTTGTAGTCCTCTTTCTATGCGCACTCTTTCATGTACGTCTGGGCTTATACGCTTTGTTTCTACGCGGCGCACTAATCGCAGCCGGCGTTCTCCAGAGTTGCTTGCCTCTCCACCACGCACGTGTATTTACGGGTAAGCTTTTGCTGTTTTCTCCCGTTTTTGCTGATATGTTGCCGATTCGGGCGCAGCAACACTCTGCATTAAGCATTTACTCTCTTATTTATAGACTGTCAAGAGACGAGTCACATTGAAGGTTCAGCGTTTCACGTTAATCCCTTTACGAGAGTGACATCGTGCATTAGAGGTACTCGGTCATTTTGCCCTCTTGGGAGTGTCTCACGAGTTTGTTTCACGTCTCATTTTCTACATCTCATTTGACCTCTTTGCCCTCTTTTATCTCCATAGTTTCATTGTTTGGACGCTGGCTACCTACCAATTTAGGCAGAACGCGTTTTTAGTTCTGATTCCAGGTAGACATTACACTTTGTTGGCTTTGCGAACGTACTTAATCATGATTTTCTTATTTCCTTGCACTGGGCACTTATCTTGGTTGTTGGCTTTTGCTATTTCACAGTCTTCTTTTTTCATTTTAATTGCTGGTACCGTGTCAATTTGGAGTCGGAGAATTGGTGCCCTTTGTTCACGGACGCATGAGCCCATTGTATGTTAGTTTCTTTTATTTTATTTATATTGTAACAGCTAATATTCTGACATGCATTACAATTGTTGATTCATTTTGTTATAGAATCCCCTGATGAAGGGCTGCTTTGTATAACCCGAAATGCATTGGGAACTACTTCCTGAAATTTGCTTCTGTTTTGCTGAATCAAAGCAGCAACATTTATTTTATCTTGGATTAGATCTGCATGGACTTTGAAAAAAAAACGCAGATCCAACACCCTTTCTGTTCGCGGAGAATATTGTCTTGACATCTTGAATTACATGGACAGTGTTTGAGTACTCTGAAGTATTATTTATAATTAATTGATGACATTAATGCTTTTAAAATTGTGGTTGTACACTATTTTGTGACACACCCGTAGTGCACCGGGCTAACCTGGATACACTTCCAGGTATTCCTTTTCTACTTTTAGAGGGGTGGCATTTGTTTGTGTTCTACCAATTTTCCTGCCGGTGTCCTGGGTCACATGACTGTGAATGGGTCTCCTTTTTTATGGTTTGTGCATTGCTTCCAGGCGGTAACACAAAAGGGGCTTAGGTGTGAACAGAATGGGTTATCCTAGCATGATGACTAGGGAGGGCCTGTACCCAGCCCCACTTGCACTTCAAAGGGCTTTGCCTCCTGTACACACAAAGGAACTTGACACCAGACCTGCCCTGCCTTTTGTAAGCCTCAGACCGTTTCGAGCCTTGACAGGGGAAGAACCTTCCCGAACCTGATGTGGGTCTATGACAGGGAGTCCCCCCACACAATGTCTGGCACCAGGTATAAATATTTCAACCACTTGCAATGACCGCCAACGTGAAGATTTAGTGATACCTCTTCTTCAATGTCTGTCCAAGGTGACCAGCAACAGGATACTTGCACTTTGCGCTATAGCAACAGCCCATGCTGACCGACAACACAGAGCTACAGTAACAACTGCCCATGATGCTTGACCAGCCCTTCACACTACAGCGATGATTGTCCATGAACCCCAATATGCTCTTCACGCTACAGTGATGACCGTCCACAACGCTCAGTCTCCTCCTTGTGGCCTTCTCCAACACAAACGGGACTCTTTGTGCCGGGCACAGAAGTTAAGTTTTCAGTGGGACTAACCTGGTCCCTGAATCCGACTCGCGCTCCATCGAGGTTGACCTGAACTTGTAATCTTCCCCCTCATCTAGTATGTCAGATGGCTGCGACTAGCGCTTTGTGCTTTTACGTGCTATTTTCAATAAACACTTTCAAATTGAATTTCTCTGGTTCTATTGATTGAACTTGTTTTCATTCTTGTATCATTTTATGTATTAAAATTGACTATGTTTTTCAAAACTGTTTTGGGATTTTTCTTATGTTGTGTTTTTCATTTTATTACTGTTTGTGTGCTGAATAAATACTTTACACTTTGCCTCTATGTTAAGGTTGAATGCTTTGTGCCAAACTACCAGAGGGTTAGCCACAGGTTAATTCAGTGTCGTTTGTAGTTCACCCTGACAAAGATAGTGGTTGTTACCAGAGTGGGGCTCCCACCCTTTCAATCAACTCAATTTCTTACAACTATACTTCTTAAATTTAAAGGACCCTTCGACTAGGCCCCAATGCTGAGCCTAACCATAAACTTTGTTTTGTGAGTTTAATTTAGGTATTAGTTTAATTATTGTAATTTAACATTTTTAATGCATGTTAAATTATTACATTCATCAATATGTAATTAAAATAAATAGATGTTCTAATATAAGAGACATGGGACAGAACAACCCCGATCCCTGGAATTTTTTAATTCAACTAAAATTACCTGGATAACAACATTCTACAAGAATGTAATAAAATCCAATCCAAAACTCTTATTTTAAAATATATTTAGATAATATATACCATATACATTTAAAATATTGTTTTAACATTATATTATTATTATTTGTAATGCACTACTTACCCACTTACCCACAATAGGATGACACATTATAAAATAGTCAAAGAAAAATAGTTCCCCTTGAGAAAATGATGCCAAGTAAATGGTATACACCTTTATTCTGACTAGTCACTTTATAAGCAATACCTTTCACAGTTCAGTTCTTTGTTAAAAAGATATTTTCTTGAGTCTTAGGTGGATTAGTTAGAGCACACTGTTGGCAACCTGGCAGCAAAGTACCCAGAGACCTATTCTGCTTAGTGAGGTATATTAATGTACTTACCCAATCAGTCAGCATCTGGAATTCATATCCTGGCACAAATAACACTTAAAGAAGGCTGGGGGAAACAGGGAAAAGGATCATTGGGTAGAAGGAGCGAGTAGGATGAGCAAGAGAACAAAAGAAGGACGAGAGGGAGAGCAACTCTATTGTGGGGGGCATGCACACAAGGGGCTGAGCAACAGAGAAGGCAAGAAGGGAGTATGTTGGGAAGAAAGAAGGCAGCACATGAGGCAGAGAGCAACATGGGACAGAGGAAGGAGAAAGATGATAAGCACAAACACTCTCATGAAGAGATTAACCAATAAGAAAAATGTAGTTCTCTAAGAGTGGGCAATGGAAGGATACAAGTGAGCCAATCAAAAGGATGATAAATAGGTTATGTTCCAGAGAAAGGACAAACACAAGAAGAGGAAGGCAAGTCATTGAGTAAGAAGCAAGCAAGGGAAAGTGAGAATAAAACCAACTAATGGTAAGCAATAGGCAGGTTACAATCCTAGTGTATGCTCTTAGTAAGTACTCAATAGGTCATTTGCATCCAGAATGCTTGCACTTTCTGTTGGGTGAGACCTAAAAATGGGGGATACTTCAAAAAAAGAGAAAACAACTTCCCCAATGACCAGCAAAAAAATAAATTCTTCTTCAGGAAATGGAATTTGTTTATCAACTGTGTCACATAAAAGGTGGGCGGAAAACATAGAAAAGAGGGGGAAAATAACTACATCTACTCACAAAACACTCATATATGTGAATTCATGACATATATACCTTTTCTATTAATATGGTGTTTCTTACCACAGTCTTTCTGTTAAGTAGCACAATCAATAAGTGTTTTTATTACCTAACCATGTTGTACAATATTTTAGAGGATTAACATAACATGTGTATTTGTAAAGTGCACGTTCACCCAAGGGCATCTTAGCGCTCAATAACAGATGTTAATTGTCACTCAATGGTACTCATTTTATCGACCTCAGACTGATGAAAGACTGAGTGGACTCACTAAGATTTAAACCTGTGACATGAGGGCGAACACAGGCCCCTATAAGGGACACATTACTCCACTATGCCATCAGACCTGGCATTAAGACATCTGCTGTCGAGATCTCTTATTGACCAGGTGTGAGCTTCTAAAACTGTTAAAATGACTCAGTTGGTTAATGTGACTGCTGAAGTGTCCTTGTGTAATCCAAGGGAGCAGATTTGATTCCTATTAGGCTGTTCAGTTCATGCATTTTTTGCAGAGCTCCAGGAATAGCCTGCTGAGCATAGACTGAGTACCTTGTAAGATAGCTCAGTGAAAGAGTTCATGCTGCAAAGACCTGCATAAAACATGCCGGATATAGGTCTGAGTCCATGTAGGCTAAATAAAAGAAATAGGTAATCAACAGGAGAGAAAGGGGCAAAAGGCCACTCTTAAACCCCTTTTGAAATAATGAATACAAATCAACGGAAGAGTGACATACAAAAAAATACGTAAAGGGGCAGTCAAGAAATTCAGTTACTACCACCAAGATAAGAGAAAAAGACAGTAAAACGATAGGTTATTACATGCACAGTGCGGAAAAAGAACCCTCAGGCACCAACTGAAAGTCGGTTGCCAGTTGTCTTCATTGGGCTCTAGTTTGGAATATGTGAAAATGGTATCCAACAGTGATGAAGGGTGAATTAAAAGGAGTGTTGGCTACTCCCCAGACTAGAAAAATTATTTAATACAGGGGTAGATCTAACGCCATTAAAAACAGTAGTGCAAAGCGGACATAAACTTGGTTGTGTAAATTTGAACCAAAAGAGTCCTATAAAAGTGTAGGGGTCGACATGTTTCTGCTATAAAGAGCCAAGAGTCGGCTTAGCATTCATCAAGACCAAAAACATATGTTGCCCCGTGGGTGACGCACACTAAGGCGCCACTGCCACCTGGGGCGAGAAAGATAAAGGGATTACAAACTTGAATGTAACCGATGCACAGGAGCTTCCTCGTGCGTCCCCACCAGAACGTGAGGGATGAAGAATCTGCAATGAATCAAGAGACACAGAAAAAAACTGAAACAAGGGGAGTAAAGTACTATAACATTTCCCAATTATGACATTCAATGTAAAACCACAATTATTGTCAAAGAAAGTGCATAAAGGTGAACCCACCAGAAAAGCAGTGAGCAATGGTAACATCATAGTATTAAATTTGGCCCACCAAGTCAAATCTCTTTGTTCGTTAAACCCATTGATATTGGTATAACTTATGTCCACAAGACGTTGCTGTAAAAACTTTTTACAGAGAAAAATAGAGGTATAGTAACCTTGAAGGAATATCAACCTCATCAAAAGCAAACTCAATCAATTATAAATAGAAAGCTATGATGGATTTCCAAAAACAAAGTTGAAGAAAGTGCCCGTTTGAAAAATCATAAATACATTTAAAATACACATTCATTCATGAAAGGTTCAAAAAAGGAAGAAAGCCTCAAGGTATTACACTCACTGTTACGTGTCAGGAGTGGTGCCCCTTAGACTCGTGGTAGGGGGAATATCTTCACGCCCGGACCTTCTATAAAACACAAAACAGTAAGTGAGCCGGTAGAAGTGGTCTACTTCGTGTTTACCCTGTCGCAGCTCGCTGCTTAATCCGGGCGTGCATGCCCCTTCGGGACAATTTGAACTGTGTTAACCCAGGTCTGATGTCTTGAGGCAGCGGTTGAATTGGGTATGCGCCTATGCGGAAGTTTTGATGTAGTTTCCGATCTTGTTCTTGCGAATGTCAAGGGAGGTGCTGTGAGCTTTCAGGTGTCTAATACTTTGCAGGCTGTACCCGATGCCGATAAATCCCGTCAGTTACCGAGAATTATTGTGGCTGCTTATAAGACCGTGGGCCGCAATAGTTTGGGAGTCAAGCCATATTCCACTAAAGAGAAAAAGCAATCCCAAAGGCCGAAGTCAGAGAGTGACGAACAGCCCAAGGCTAAAAGGCAAAATTGGCCCAAAAAACAAAAACAGGGTAAACAACAACAGCAGAAACAGGAGTCTCGTCCTGCATCTTCAGTGCCTGCGCCTACAGAACGTATTTATGACTTGTATAAATTATGACTTATAAAATCACCTGATCGTTTCAGGTTTCTGAACAACGCTCTCCTCGTTCTTTTCAGGACTCATCGGCCTCATCGACCGGTGGTGGAGGAGGAGGCAGAGGTCGGGGTGGCCAGCAGGGACGCGACCATCCCCGCCCGAAAGACAGTAAAGGCAAGCAGGATGATTCTACACCGAAAAGACCCCAGTTTCAGAAAAAGAAAGTTGCCGCTTTAACAGCAAGATATGTCACAGAGAGTGAGAACGCAGCTTCGGAATCAGACATGGGTTCTGACCTTGCTGGACAGCGCGGCGGAGATTACCATGGTGCGAAAGGCCCAGCGTCCGCTACTGAAGGTGACAGCGACTGACCGATATGTTGTTGTGGAGACAGCTGATACTAGGGTAGCTCCCCCTGATAGACTTTATAACATATCCTTTTAATTGAAGGTGACATACAACGTACCATCAAAGGGGTATTTTGGGAGAATCTTACGACTAACTATGACATTTTGTTAGCGGAGGCTGACTGGCCCCCACCTTTTGTGCTCGCAGCTCCGAGAGGGGAGGAGGTAATCCTCCCTAGTTTCGCGCACACGGTCTCGAAAGAGCATGTGCTGAATTTTGCAGAATAGGCTAAGGCTCTTGCGCCGGCTCTGTACCGTACACAGTGTGGTTGGGATAAATGTTCCCCACACCACGAGATTCCTTTGCGGTCTATGCCACAGCCTCAACCTCAATATCCCATCCGACGTGAAGCTAAGGCTTACGTTGGGGAAATCCTTGAACAATTGGAACATCAAGGTGTGATTGAAACTTGTATCACTGATGAATAACTCTCTTTTTACTGTGACCAAGCCTGACGGCTCGTACCGTTTGGTATTGGATTACCGGCATTTGAACTCGCATTGCCGTACCTGTGCAGTACAGAATACTCACGGTTCTGCTCTTGTGGATGGTCTTGTGCGTAAACGGTTTAAAACAATGCTTGACATATCCAACGTTTTTTTTGGCCCACAATTTGGACGGACTGAGTTCCCAGTGGACCAGTTTTACCTGTGGCGGAAAACAACGCCAGTATATACGATTAACTATGGGCTATAAGAATAGTCCAGGCGTGTTTGCTGCCAGTATTGTCTCTCTCTTAGAGAGGATAGACACAGATGCGTGTTCGTATGTGGATGACATTTATCTCACAGATGACGAGCTTTGGGCGCATCTGTGTCGCGTTGACGGTATAATTTGTAACTTTGCGGACTTCGGTTACAAGGTCAACTTTGCAAAGTCACACATTGCAGAGTACACAGTGTTGTTCCTGGGCTATGAGCTCAACAATGAAGGTTGATGATTTGCTCCTCACTTCTTGGAGAAATGCGCACAACTGCGCGTTCCTACAACTCTGAAAAAATTACAGTCCTTGCTGGGATTTTTGAATTTCGGGCGTACATATATTCCCAAATATGCCCAGCGTATCAAGCCTTTGTATGCTTTGATACTACCAACTTTTACCAAATCGTGCTGGCTGCCAGAACATTCAGCTATTTTGCAATCTTTGCAGGCTGATCTTCTAGAATCTAAATTCTTACTGACTCGTGACAACCACACCGACCTAGTGATAAGAATCATCCCTGGGGCGGTGGGTTTCACATACCTTACTTTTAACGAAGGAGACACAGTACCTATTGCTTACAAGTCACACTTGTACACTTCGGCTGAAATGCGATTTTCCTCTGTGGAAAAAGTTTTGACAGCAGTGCAAATGGCGATTCTTAAGGAACCTGCACTGTCGCAGGGAAAACGCATGTTGTTTGTTACCCCGTTTCCTGCATTAGAGGCAGTGACGAAAGCCAGTGTACCAAATTCTAAAGCTTTGCACCCACGGTGGATACAATGGGCAGCATCGTTGACATCTCTGGATGTCACATTTATTTTTGATGCCTCCTTACAGTCACAGGAGTTTTTGCAGTATGAGTTTGTTCATCCTGCGCCTTTGGCTACGCGGCCTTTGGAGGATTTCCATTGCATCATATACACTGATAGTTCAGCGCAGGTTGCGCATGGGTCTAAGCACGCATACGTTTCCACTTGCGCTATTATGGTAGGTGCCATGGTGAATGATGAGTTCAAGTCCAGGGTCGTGCACACGCAGGCTCTAGGGGACTGCACCGAACAATTGGCAGAGCTTCGTGCTCTGAACTGCCACGCCATGTCTTCCCTGGACTGGAAACAAGCTTCCGAGGACCGGTTTCTAGCATTCCAGTCGTCTTCAGCCCGGCTTACTTGAATCCAGTGGCAAAGTGAGCAAGGGACTCACGTCTGAGCATACCCTGCCACACTTATGGCGGCCAAAAGCGGTACAAAAGGGGGTGGTGATGGACGGAGCATCTGAATCAATCAAACACTCACACCCAGTCAAAAGATCTGGGTTTAATCCATTACCGTTCTTTAGCCCACTCTGCCACCCCAGTTCAGACATGGCTATATGCAAATCAGTCTGACCCTGTGCCTCATGGGAACAGTCCAGCCCGAACTGCCACGACATGTCTTCCCTGGACCGGAAACAAGCTTCTGAGGACCGGTTTCTGGCATTCCAGCCGTCTTCAGCCCGGCTTGCTTGAATCCAGTGGCAAAGTGAGCAAGGGACTCACATCTGAGCATACCCTGCCACACTTATGGCGGCCAAAAGCGGTACAAAAGGGGGTGGTGATGGACGGAGCATCTGAATCAATCAAACACTCACACCCAGTCAAAAGATCTGGGTTTAATCCATCACCGTTCTTTAGCCCACTCTGCCACCCCAGTTCAGACATGGCTATATGCAAATCAGTCTGACCCTGTGCCTCATGGGAACAGTCCAGCCCGAACTGCCACACCATGTCTTCCCTGGACCTGAAACAAGCTTCCGAGGACCGGTTTCTGGCATTCCAGCCGTCTTCAGCCCGGCTTGCTTGAATCCAGTAGCAAAGTGAGCAAGGGACTCACGTCTGAGTATACCCTGCCACACTAATGGCGGCCAAAAGCGGTACAAAAGGGGGTGGTGATGGACAGAGCATCTGAATCAATCAAACACTCACACCCAGTCAAAAGATCTGCACCGGTGACGCCACAGCCTGCGCCCGGAGGCGCTACTTTACTGCGGAACGCCTCTCGTTCCGTGGGACGCGTGCGGGCAACGCCGGGCTAAGCCCGGGACAAGGGTGGGCCGTCTGTGGCCGTCAGGGGCAGGCAGAGGCTGGGCTGGGCCCCCCTCCCTAAGCTACAGAGCGAGGTGAGTGTAAAACAAGTACTATGGGGAAACTTGTAGCTACTTCAACCACCTCGGGACCTAAGAGTTCCACTATCAACACTACCTCCTTCGAAAGTATGCTTGAAAATGCCGTCAATATGGTCACCTCGGAAATTGAAATCACTGAGAGGAGACTCTCTATGGGCCAACTAATATATCATCCACACATGTTTGATGGCCCAGAGAGGGTTAATCCAACGGTGCCTCCCCCGTTATTACCTACTGTAATAATTAATAATTCTGCCCATCATGAAGAGTTATCTGTGGGCTCTGTGACTGATAAGCATGTAGAAGATATCTCAGACTCCCAGCAGGGGTTCCAAGCTAACACCAGTGTTACCAACCCAGATTTAACTATAACAAACGTAGGGGAGAAAAGGAAGAGAGGATCATCAAAAATGATTAATAGTAAGAGTAAGAGGAAACAACCACCCCTCAATAAATCTCAACCTACCCCTCTGAGTATGTGGCACGAGGAGCGACTGGAACAAGCGGGGTATCAGTTAGTCCGACTGTCCAACCAAATGACAGCACTGTAGATTTGACCACAACATAAGCTGTATTTAATTCCATCTGTACCCAAACTGAGACAACATCTGTAAACGACGTACAAGAAAGGCCAAACGGGAATCTAATTGACACTATAGTGGACTCTACTTTTGATCGTTTGAAAAGTCTAATTGATAAACAATGTAATGCTATTTTTAAACGCTTGGATAGATTGGAAAGCTTGGTGAAGAAAGAGGATGCCAAAAGAAAAGGGGTTATCTAAGTATAAGGGTACTGGGTGGGAGATTGCTAATGAAATTCTGATGGTGCGAAGGGTGGGATGGGTAGGACCTTCAGTCAAGAACATTATGGGCGACTGTATAGTTGTGAACTTTAGGTACCCTTCCCTGGTGAAATGGACATAAATGCCAAACCGACCACATTAGCACTCCAACCATCATAACTTCGTTACCATTGGGCTATTTCTACAGACCCCCCCAGAGAGCTTGTAACTTAGTCACCCCGATATATTCCACATTTAACCGGTTTACAGCTCTGTCTGACCTGGAGAGACAGGACTGACTACCGAACAAACCTTTGACCACTGTAGTAGGGCCAATGGATTTACTAATGGCCTGTCCGGTTGATATCGAATCTAGGCCCACAGATACCCTTCAAAAAGTTTTCCCGGTAGAACCGCTATCAATCTGTCCTGTCATTACTGAACCCAGATCTTTAGACCAAAACCTAAACATACTTAGCTGGAACATCGCAGGTCTAAAATCCAAATTGAATATAGCGGAGTGGATCAACTTGGTTAGTAATTTTGACATTCTAATGTTCCAAGAGACATGGTGTACCAGTGATTTGTTTCTTGAGGGATTCGTTTGCTACAATAATATTGTACCTAGTCCTGAATTTGGACGGCCTAGTGGGGGATTATCCACATGGATAAAGATTACAGAAGGGAATAGTATAAAACCCATGGAGACAAATGATGGAAACTTCCAGGCTATAATCTATTCACATGGATTACGCTATGTTTTATCAAATTTTATAAAATGATTTTACATCACTGCACAATAGGAATTTTATTAATTTATTTGAATTTATTGTTAGTTTGGTAGATGAACAAAGGTATGGCAAATTGGACGGAATCTGTTTAGGGGGGGATTTCAATGCACATTTGTGCAATGGAATCAACAACCCTGTTGTTACACCTGTTCGGGTAATTCCGTGCAAAAGAGGGGAAGAACTGTACAATCCTCTATCCACTCGGGATTTAATCAATATAATGGATATGGTTGGATACGAGTTAGACAAAGGCCTATTGCCTACCTATAGAGGACGTGGCTGTTCATCTACCATCGATTATGTTTTTATATCCTCCTCTCTTGAGAATTGTTTAGTCAAGGCTGAAGTTTTAGGCACTAGTTATAGTGATAATAACCCAATTCTGACAACTATCAGATTTTTTAACAAATTTATAAAACGGAAGGAAATAGGGGCTAAGAACCTGGTAGCATCGACCGATAAACTTAAAGTGATCTGGAGGGGCATAAATAACAAGGCCCTACTTGCACGTACTATAAAATCCTACCCCCTATTGGTGGAGACGTGTCTGTCTAGTAGCTGCTCAGGTACAGAGATTGTTCAGGCCTTTACTGGGTTATGCGCTGGCATTACACACAAAATCTCTAAACCTGTCACAAACCTGAGTAAGAACCCTAGATGGTTTGATGGTATTTGCTCCCGGGCCAACAGAGAACATTAGCTGGGGAACCCAGGGACATGACTTTGGTTAGAGCACTGAGAGAGCGCTATAAGAAAGCAACCAAATTACGCTCAGAGGAGATACTGAAGGAACGGTGGGACTCTCTTACTGAAGGAACGGTGGGACTCTCTCGCTTGTGCTGCCGCACTTAAAGATGTAACCGGGTTTTGGAGTGAGGTAAAAGCTATGAGGTCTATGGGATTAAATATCACTCCCATAGGCTACAATATAGCTAGTGAGTCATGGGAGGAGCATTTTTTTTCAAAAATATATACAGCCCCCATAACGACCGTTGAAAGTCATCTCCCAGTTACAAAGGTTGCCATATCAATAACTGAAGTTGAAGATGCTATACATCAAAGTTCAGGGAATAAAGCCCCAGGTTCTGATGGACTGTCAATTGATCTTATGAAATCTGAACCTGACTTCTGGTCCCCTCTTTTATGTAATGTTTTTAACAAATTGACCAATACCACAATCCCAAAAACTTGGTCAACTAGTATTATTGTGCTCATTTTTAAGAAGGGCGACAGATCCAACCCTATCTGTTATCGCCCAATATCTCTGATAGATAATACCCTGAAGATTTTGGGCAGGGTTATTTTTAATAAGATTAGGATTTGGGCAGAGGATAATCACATTTTAAATTGCTGTCAGTTGGGTTTTAGAAATAATGCTGGCACTGTGGAACAGTGTCTGAACTTAAATCTCATATTGGGTAAATACACTGTTGCTAAAAAAGTTCCACTATATTTGGGTTTTATGGACTTAACCTCAGCCTTTTATTATGTTAATCGATCACGTTTATGGGAGATTCTTTTAAACTTTGGGTTGGATGAGGCACTAGTTCACTTTTTGGCGTATTTGCCCAGAGATCTGAAAGCACGGGTGAGGACAAGCAATGAAGGAGAGGTCTCCGGGGATATTTTAATTGGTAGAGGGGTTAGACAAGGTTGTGTCTTAGCCCCTCTACTTTTTATTCTTTATATAAATGAACTAAATAATTCCTTGTCCAAACTGACTTGTGATGTACCTAAAATTAATGGTAAATTGCTCCCTGTACTTTTATATACGGACGATGCGGTCCTTATGGGCCGCACACCAAAAGCACTTCGCACTTTAATTACGGGTTTTGTATCTTTCATGGCAAATTTGGACCTTTGTACTAATTTAAAAAAATCATATATAATGTCCTGTGGGCCAAAAAAGCATTGCATGAGCCATATAACGTCAGGAAATGATTCCCTAAAAAGCATTAGCACTTTCCCTTATCTGGGTTTAGTCTTTTCAGACTCAGGATCATGGCAAGCACATGTAGCCCATGGTAGAAATAAACTCGGTAAGGCGGTTAATTCCATCATTAGCCTGCGACAGCCAAAGCAGGTAGAGGTGTTGATACCCTTATTACAAATTTTCAAATCTCTGTGTGTACCAGTGGCGGCTTATGGTGCCGAAGTGTGGGGGTATGTAAATTGTAGCGGGATCCAAATCGAGGAAAATAGATTTTGTAGAAAGGTATTAGGGACACAAATCTCATCGCCAAATTATATATGCCGTAAGAATTGAATTTACATTACGTGGAGGATTTTATCAAATCGCCGCCAGCATTATTCTGGCTAAAGATATGGCGAAATCCTGCTGCGATTTTATCACAAGAGATAATTGCAGATTGCCTTAAGTGTGATAAGGGTTGCAGCATACCTTGGCTTGGCGCAGTAAAAAATAGCCTAGCCAGCGTGAAGCTGGAGCACACCTTCCTCCACCCTTTAGCCACAGAAGGTATAAATCTTAAAACAGTGAGGGGGGCATTGTATGATTTATACCGTAAGGAAAGAGGAAATATTGAGCTCTGCAAACCATCAATCCCTATTTTGGTGTAATCGGGCAACGAATATCATATGCCACAGGAATATCTCAGGAAAAATATCGGGAGATGGAATAGGAGTTTACTTTTTCGTCTCAGGGATAGCAGCATAAAATACTCACTTTGTTTTCCGATTGGTTTTAATAATAATTTAGAGAAGTTGTGCTGTCCATGTGGCATTGGTAGTAAACAAACACTGCTACACTTTTTATTCTTTTGCAAATTTTATATCAGATACACCAAACAGTATTTAATTCCCTACTTTAAGGTACACGCCATTATCGATTTTAATCTGGCATACCATGAAATATTGCGGTTAGGAAGTGATGATATGATTTTTCGAGTAAGTTCATTTCTGGAAACTGTGGTACGTTCACGAGCCTCTATGAATACACCTTAAAACATGTAATATATCTGCAATTGCTTTTTAATCAGTTTTTATACTGCACGCCGTAGCACTTTATTTTATAGAATACTGTTTTTTGCACATGTAATGTCTGTCTAAGAGGATTCAATTAATCATGCAACTGCCTATTTTGCACTTAGTTCAAAGTTTATGCACAATGGTACTGCTAGTCTTGCTGCTTGTCAAATGTATACACAGCACTTTATTTGCACTTTATTGGTATCCTTTGCACCTTGGCTTTATGCTACTAATGAGGTTAGACCTGACTTACCCAACCCTATTTTATTACTTTTAAGGTGTTTTGTTCTTTGATGATTGTACATTTTATGTCCTATTGGTGGTGATGATTTGTACTTTTATGGATATTTTATATCCGAATAAAGATCATTTGACTTGACTTGACTTGACTTGAATATGTTTGCTTATAATATCAGCCTTGCTTGGTAAGCTATGTCTTTACAGTGAGTGCCGAGGCCTTCAAGGTTATTTCAACACAGCGCTTTTTGTTCAGTTTGATCAGCGCACTGGCTAGACATAATACATATGCAGCTGTGGCAAACTTTGGGTTTTAGGCGTGATTAATAATGCACTGCACAGAGCATGAGTTGCACACTTGATGAATATTCGCATGCAGAGAGTTGGTGCAGGAGATGATGTGATCCATTTCTGCTAAGACCAAAGGTATGGCCCGCCCTTCTGAACCCAAAGAGACCTTCTGTAGATATAATATAATATACTAGCAAGAGAGGGTAAACTGAGGTTCTATTTAGACCTTTTCCCTTTAGCATTTTAACATGCTTTCTCCCTTTGTATTTTATGGAATAGTAACTATGCTGCTAACCTTGTTCCTTATAATATGTTTGGTTGTATTAGCCAAAATACTGCGCTTGAGAACACTGCATTAGAAATAAACATTTCAAACTTGCACGTGTCCTCATTTACTCCTCGTTCTGGATTGATATGTTTGTATAACGAAAGAGTGTTCATGTGTTCCACGTTACCTGAGGTGTTCTAAGTCCATGTTCTGGGTTGTCTAAACATTGGGGGTTTGTAAGACCAATGAGACACTGATTGCTAGTCTGGTAGGGGATTTTGGATACTAAGGTGAGTTTTGGCACACCCTAATTCACTGAGGTTCTAGCTGCCACATGCATCATCGGGACATTTTGCGATTCCTTATTTGCGAAAAATAGGGAATCGTAAATAGGAAAACGCAAAATGGGATGCATCAATTTAATCGCATAATTTTAGCGATTCGGTGAAAATCGCAATTTTTACCGAATCGCAAGAATTATGCGAAATCTAAATTGCGATTTCGCAATTCCCATTGATTCCTATGGGCCAAAAGGCCCATAGGAATCAATGGGAAGGCATTGACATTTTGCGAATTTCTATTAGCGAATCGCAAAATGTTAATACATTCCATGGGTGCAGGGGGGGGTCCAAATGACCCCCCCTTGCACCCCTGAAATGCATTTTTAAGTGCATGTTACACACACACATGTCCTAAGGACATGTGTGTCTGTAACATTACAGTGTTTAAAATGCAATTTTGAGCATTTTAAAACTTTTTCTCAAATTACCACGAGGTTCACCCTCGTGGTAATTTGCACCCCCTAATTGCGAATTTGTTATTTAAAAAGCAATCATGCATTGCTTTTAAGGAATCGCAAATTTGCGATTCCTTAAAAGCAATCGCATTTTTGGAATTCGCTAAAAATAGCGATTTTCCCAAAAATGTTTGATGCATACAAAAAAGATATTTAGGAATCGCAAACGGCCAAATTTACCGATTCGCACCGTTTGCGACTCCTAAATACCTTGATGCATGTGGGTGTAAGTCTCTATGCACAGTTCTGTGTAGGAGCAGAATCCCTGCTACAGGGTCACCTGCAGGGTCGCCATGATTATTCTTGCTTAGGGATGTGCCGCCTACCCTGCCTGGTATTGTGCATCCTTCATTACTTACTGAGAATTTATATTTAAGTGTATGCACTTATAGTCCACTTATCTGGCACATGGAAGCCCTTCATCGAACATGATATGTAACCTCACTTTTGCACTACTGAACTGACACATGGGGGGAATAAGTTGAATATTTAATGTTTGGATATCATTAGACAGACGATTGACAGCTGCACTGATTGCTTTACTTGATGTATGAAACCCAATAAAATCAGTTGGAAATAAAACAGAATTGAAAGACAATTTAGGAGTTTTGCCATGTGATCAGATGTTGGCTGAGTAGTCCAACAAATGCAAAGTTGTAGCTTTCACCATTGATCCACTAATGTAGGAAACCATCTATGTATATACTAGACCAAAAAGAGGTATAGTGCGCACAGAATCGAGTGAATGCCCAGAGGAATGGCGGAGGTTAAAGTAGATAATACCTTACTCTAAATGTGGTGGTAGTTGGCCTGAGAAGTTAGGCTTATCAGACAGAGGTAGACAGGAACACACACTCAGTGTCTAACTCTGATGTGATTACAATTCTTCTGTACTGCTGATGCACTGTTTTAAGACTTCTGTAGGACACTTTCCATCTGCCCTCTTACTCGCACTTTAAAATTGAAATAGGGGATTCTTTTTTATCCCTTTACATTTTGCCACTCGCTTTCAATCTGTTTTTAACCTGTGGTTTTGTTATTATTGTTTTTATGTCATTACCTGCATTGTTTGCACTCAGAGCTTTGAGCTCGATTGTCCCTCCTCACTTTCTTGGGTGACACCAGGGTTGGAACTTCCTGAGGTTAGCGCTCTAGTCGTGCTTTAACATTCCCTATTTAATCAGGTAAATGCAAGCGCACAGCGCGCGCAAAGCAGGCGCACGCCAGAGGCAAGCCCGTCCGCGCCCTGACACGTCCAGCGACTAGCGGCCGGACACTACACACAAAATTTTGTGAGTAATGATCATACTCTGAGTTATACTGCTGCCCACTTAAAACAATTGAGACATACACACTCCTTTAAATGTTCTACTTGTATTCTCCCAATGAAAGACTTTGAATGCCCCCACTGTGCTTTCTCATTGGGTACTATGAGCTTCAGCATGACTGTTTGCAAAGATGGTCTTTTGGTTTGGCCTAGCTCCATAATTACATCAACACCTACCTCCTATACTGCTGCAAATTGCTTTCGTTTTTGGAACATTAATAGTCGGTCCCTCCCTTGACATAAGGACAACATTTTAGATTTTCTAAGTTCTGAGCAACCCGACACCCTATTTCTCACAGAGACTTGGTTGCATGCCAGCTCTGGTCCCGATATCGCAGCTGCTCTTCCACCTGGCTATGTTATTGTCAGGAAGGATAGAGACGTAGGGAATGGCGGTGGCATTGCAGTGATATTTAAAGCCTCCTACTCCTGTAAATTTGAAGCCATGCCTTTTTTGGGCTGTGAAGCTGCATTATTCAAACTTGCGGTTACGTCGCAGCTGACTTTGTCAGGTCTCTTGATATACCGTTCTCCTGGGAACCCCGGCCCGTGGGTATCCTCTTTTTGTGACACAATTGCTCCCCTTTTACTAAAAACCGCCAATTTTACTCTTCTTGGCGACCTTAACCTACATCTAGAAGACCCTCAATGTAATGCTAGTAGTGCTTTTCTGTCCTTGAGGCTTTGAATCTATCTCTATGTAATGCAGGTCCTACCCATGTGGCAGGCCACTTACTTGACCCTGTTTTATCTGACCTTCCCTTTGATTGTCGTGCTCCCGCTCTTCCTAGAATGGTCTGACCATGTTGCAGTTCAATTTAATTTAGAGATCTCTAGTAAGAAGGCTACGGTTTCCCCTGAGGACCTTGGAAGCTTTAGACGTTGGGGCAAGCTGAATATTGAATGCTTTAACACTTTACTGTTAGCGAATCTGCCGAACTCTACTCTGCCTCTCCTGCAGCTTGACTCTGCTGTGTCAGATTGGCTTACAAATACTGTTAATCTTACTCTGCCTCTTAACACTATACACATGCTCCCTCAACGCCCTCCGACTCAGTGGTTCACAGAGGATCTTAAAGTCGTAAAATTCAAATGCAAAGCCCTGGAGAGGAGATGGCGAAAATCTTATTCGCCAACCTGTAAATCTTCCTACAAGAAAGCCCTCAATAACTATCATGCTCTATGCAAGACAGCAAGAGCCATCTATGTTACGAATACTATTGTGCATATCCAAAACTGTCCTCGCACTTTATTTTCTGTAGTTAAGAAATTGTCAGGCTGTGAAACTATTCCCGTCCCTCCTATACTTGATGTGACTCAATGTAACAGCATTGCTGCCTTTTTTATTGAGAAAGTTGAACTTATCTACAATGCATTGGGAACTACTCCCTTGGCTGGTCGACCCAATTTAAGTCCTGATTCCACTTGTAAAGGAGAGCCCAATCCTTCAGCAAAGCTTTGTCTGTGGACTCCTTTTTGGAATGTTTAGCCAGTTTCAAGTCCGGCTCTCCGCGTGATCCGCTACCCACAAATATCTTACGCCAACTTCTCCCTAAATCATTAGAAATCATGAGGGAACTTCTTAATTTATCATTAAGAGAGGCTTGGTGTTAGAATTGGGATTTCTGGTTTGCTAAGGCTTGCGCCAAAGCCAGGCAGAAACCACCACTCTAGTCAGGGCAAGGGAGTTACAACCCAAAGATAAACCCTGCACACCCCTTGGTAGCTTGGCACGAGCAGACAGGCTTATCCCGGAGGCAATGTGTAAAGCATTTGCGCACGCACACAGCAACAACATGTCAGGCACACTACAAAAGGAACTCCACACAAGGTTATATAAAAATAACTTTTGTATTCTTAAAACACATCAGATAGTAATCACACAATATACATTGTGCCAACTGGCACGGGCAATATTCACAAGTGATTATTTACACCGGACAGGGCCATGTGGGCCACTGTCAGGATCAGCACTTAGTAGAAATAGCACTTAGAGTAACTGTAGCACCAAATAACAATTATAGATCACAACCAGTAACCACTGGTAAAAGGTAGGTACACACTACGCAATACTAATCACCATAGTATAGATCACGCAGGTACACATAAACTCACTAGTATAAACTATACTAGGCAAAACAATCTCCTAAGCATGAAAACACATTTAGAGGTATCACAGGCATAAAAGACATTGCACATTACGCATAACTCACATTAGGCCTAACCAGTATTACTAAAGTAGGCAATCTCCTCACTAGTCAAAACACATTAGACCCAATCTCCTAAGTATAACTCACATTTAGGGGCGTAATTCATAGTGAAGTACAATCTCACTAACACAAACCTCCATAGGTACATGGAACAAAGACTGCGCCAAAACGTTGGAGCCATCTAGGCTCTGGACATACATACTGCGCATATGGGTGAGCCATCTGGCTCTGAAGGATAACCATGTCCCATGGAGCACTCTGGCTCCTAAAATAACAAGGCACCTCTAGTGAAGATAAACCTGCCCCCAAAGCATTGGAGCCACGCGTAGGCTCTTAAAATGCACATGCCCCCCTAGAACTGGGGCTTTAAACAACATATGCCCTCAAGTCCCTCACAGGGACTCTAAGATAACTGGGGGCCTTGTTGGAGCCATCTGGGCTCGAGATCTTCTGCCGGCACACGGTGGAGCAGCCCTCACTGGCCCTCTTTCCTGGTGTAGCACTCTGGTGCCAACACATGCCCGGAGCCCCCAGCCCGCTTCTACGAGCACATCACTTCCCCTTCCATCCGGCAGCCCCGCCCACAACCAGGCGGGCCGCGGACGGCTACTCGATCTCGGGGGGACAATGAGGGGTAGGATCCCTCTGAACCAGCGCTACATCATGAGGTGGGCACCTGCGCATAAAGGGAATTCAGAAAGGCGGGCATGCTACGAGGTGGGCACTCGCCAGACCCTCTAAATTAAATTAAAGGCGCACATCATGCAGGGTGGGCACCTGCACTATTAAACATTAAAAATAAGCGGGGTGGGCACCCGCGCTGGCAACTAAAGGGCAGGAGAGCTTACCCCAAGGGAAAAAGACAGCGCTCTGCCCCTTACTGAAAAATAAAACGCTCACGAGGCACTGGGGGCACAGCAACCACCAAAGGCCACATAAAGGACCCCTACAGCAAGAAGGGTAACAGCAACACAGTCCTCACAGGTGAAGAGGGCAGAGGGGTCCCAGCAACACAGTCCTCACAGGGGAAGAGGGCAGAATGGTCCCAGCAACAAAGACCATAAGGTATCCAGGGACTGAGCAGGGCCCAGGGAGGCAAGCCTTCCCCTGGGCCCCAGCAGCAGCACGCCCCTGGTAGTTTCCAGTTGGAAAACAAGAACATTTACTTGGGATCACAGCCCCTCTTTTATACACTAAAATCCTTTGTTGTAAAAGGTGGAGGCAAGGGACGAACCAGATGCAACTGGTTCCTGAGCACTTTGATTTGCTCAGCCCCTCTGCCTATTCACAGGATGGGTCAGGGACATCAGACACACCACAGGAGGTGGAGCCAGCATTGTGGAGGGAAGGCCCAGCCCTATTCAGCTCCCAGGTGCACTCTTCCCTCCCATCAACATGCAGATCTCTCCATTCACCACCGGGGCAGACCCATCCTGTCTCCTGGAGCCAGGCACACCAGGAACTACCATGGACACACATATTCCCCATGCATTCCTATGGGAGGGCAGGCCACCCACCACACATACACAGAGAGCTTGTGCACTTTAAACTGTACCACAGTGGAAAAGTGCGCAGAGGCCTAAAATCACCAACACCAGGTTACAGAAACAGGCTAGGCAAAAGCAAAAAGTTTCGGGGTGAACCTGCCAAAAGGGCCAAGTCCAACACTTGGGTTCCTCCAGAGTGGAAACGTGCCACGATCATTCTCCTATTGAAGAAGGCTAGAGCTGATCCTTCTAATTTGTCTAATTTCATACCTATTTCTCCGCTCCCAGTCTTTTCGAAGACCCTGGAGAAACATGTAAACAACCAACAGACACACTTTGTGGAGAGTTCTGGCATCTTGCACCCCTCTCAGTCAGGGTTCGGGGCCAACTTCTCCACTGAGACTACTCTCCTTGGAGTTACGGAAAGGTTGCACCGCGGTCTGGACCAGGGGAGACAATGGCACTCATTTTGCTTGATCTGAGTGCCGCTTTCGACACTGTCTCTCATTCCATCTTGCTTGCCTCCCTCCGGTCCCTAGGTATTGAAGGCCTTGCTCTATCTTGGCTTACATCCTTCCTTAGTGATCGCACCTTCCAGGTCTTTTCCTCCAAGGCTGCCTTCAAAATTTGCTCATCTGTATATGGAGTTCCTCAAGGGTCTATATCGAGACTTTTACTCTTTAACATTTATGTTAGACCCTTAGCCTCCATCGTGGAAGACGCTGGTCTTTCACTGTTCTCATATGCAGATGACACTCAAATCATCTTTTCTCTTTCTTCCGCCAAAGATATAAAAATGTCAGTACTCCAACATTGACTTAGTAAGGTCTCACAATGGATGCAGGCAAACTTCCTGAAGTTAAACGGGGACAAGACGGAGATTTTAATATTAGGAAAACATAGAGACTTATAGGGCCCCAAACACTGGCCTCAGGAAATGGGCCCTTTTCCTTTGCCTGTCAAGCAGGTTCGCACCCTGGTCTGCTTAATTGATGAAAACCTCTCTTTGCGGCCACAGGTGGTGAGAGTGGCCGCGACATGCTTTGCCATCTTGAAATGGCTTCATAAGATCATGTGGATGCTCCCTGTCACCTCCCAAAGAACTGTGGTTCAGGTTTTGATCATCTCTCGCCTAGACTATGGCAATGTTCTTTATCTGGGTGCATGCTAGGATGTTTTAAGAAAGCTTCAGGTTGTACAGAATTCTGCAGGCGGCATCCTTTGCCATGTATCGAGAGGTGTCTCCATCTCTCAATCTCTCCTCGACCTTCACTGGCTCAGGATCACCAGCAGAATTAAGTTCAAAGCTCTCTGCTATATTTTAAAATAAAACATGGTACTGCGCCATCATACCTCCAAGAACTTGTTTATCCCTACGCCCAAGTTCGTACTCTTCGTTCTTCCACTCACGGTGACTTTGTGAGCCCACGTTTCAAACTAGTGAGAATGGGTGGTCGTTCCTTTTCCCATCTAGGTCCTAAGCTGTGGAATTCGCTACCTATTTCCTTGAAAAACACTTCTACATTCACCAGCTTCCGGAAGCACCTTAAGACATGGCTTTTCACGCAGTAAACTAAGTTAGTCTCTCTGTTCCCTCTTTTAGGCTGTCCCTTGACACCGGGAAAACCTGTTTGGGTAGCTGCGTGCATTATAAATTAAATTAAGTAAATAAATAAAATAAATCACTCCAGACCAATGTTTTGGAAAAAACAAACTATTACTTTACTTACTTCTATTTTAGAAACCAAGTCAAACTCAGTTACAGGCAAGATATACTTTCAAAAGGCAGTAGGAATACTTTATAGTTTTGGAAGTACTTTGGTATTGTTGATTGGGAACAGTAAGATTTAGAACTGGCATAAAATAGGCAGTTGCAGGTAATCAATAGAGTGCAATGCAATCCTAAGGAAAGAAAACAGTTTTATGCATCAGTGATAAGTACACGACTTACGTTGCAAGCCTTCAAGGTTAGTCCGACCCTGAGCATGAGTCAGTTTGAGCTTGGCACTGAACCACCACCGGCACTGGGGTGGTCGGGTGCAGAGTTCGGAATCAAAGCTGCGGCGGTCGATACCGGTTTTGGTGTTCCGCTCTCAGAATCAGCAGAGTACAATGGGGGTCAATAGGACTCAGTAGGCCGTCAACGACAGGACCATCATGGTAGTCATCAGCGGTTCACTGTAGATCGAAGGGAGGCACTACCAGCCCATAAGCCGTGGTCGTGGGGATGGATAGGCGCAGGGGATAGAGGAGTTCCTCCGAAGTCAGGCTGTCTTGGAGAGGCCGCGGTCGAGCAGGCGGGACAGGAGGAGACCGACAGGGACACTCAGAGGAGGGTACAGGCTCTATGGAACAGAGCTGTGATCAGCTTGGGTCGTTGGGTTGAGAGGAACGCTCTTGGTCGTGGAAGCCGTCTAGCTGCAATGCTTTCTTCTGAAAGGGCAGAGTTACGTCAACACGTGTCGGTCCTCTACCGCTGCAGTCTTGTGGTTCTGTTTGCAGTAGTGAGTCGCGTCAACACATGTTTCGGTCCTTAATTACTGCGGTCTTTTTACCAGCGTACACTGGGGACTAGTGCCTCTAGTTCAAAGGGAGGAAATTGCTTGAAGGCTGACAGATCTCTGGTGTTTCTTGGAGCCCTGGCAGGGGTTCTGGAAGGACACCAGGTCCAGTTGCCGAACCAGCTACAGGCAGAAGAGCCTTGCTAGGTTCTTTCTGCAGCCATCTTCTTCCGTCTTCTACTTTTGGTCTGTCAAATCTAAGTCACCAGGTTAAGTGGAGCCCTTAACTACTAAATTTAAGGCTTTACTGAGGCTGGGGTAATAGCCAATGGATTCTGTCCCGTAGGGTGACTACACCCTTTGGGTGCATCCTCCCTTTGGGGAGAGGGCCAAATCCCTGTTCCTACTGGGCTTAATTCTTCAATTTAGGATGGGTAATTTTTAAGAGAGGGGTTCACCTCAGCTCCTGGCAGCTCCAGGGGTGTGCCAGGCTAAGGTGGACACTCCTCCTCTGCAAATTTTCCCACCTGTCTGGCCACTATGAGTGGGGCCTGGACAGGGGGGACGGGCACCTCCACTGGTTGGAGCTGCCCAAATCAGCACCTCATAAGGTGGGAGCTTTTGAGGCTCACCGCCAAGTGTCACCCATAGCAAGCTTTGTTTCTGACCTCCGAGAGCAGAAAGGCTCTCACCTCATGAGGCCAGCAACCTGTCTGGTGGGGACTGGCTGGCAGGGAACAGTCAGCCAATACACTATAGGTCGGTCGTCTTTCAGGGGGCATCTCTAAGATGCCCTCTGAGTGCATTTTATATTAAATCCAACACTGATATCAGTTTGGGTTTTTTATGTGGAGATGTTTGGTGCAAAACTTATCAGCTTTCAGTAAAGTATTATTAGATAAGTTCACAAAATACGGAACTGTAGTATGTCACAATTTGACCTACCTCATAAATATTAATGAAGTTGGTCGAACATTGTGAATCTCTACAATTGGCTACAATCACAGGCATGATGGCCTGCTGGAGTCAGCAAACCACCATGTATATGGTTACTTTTAGAAAAAAAGGGATGCATTTAAATAAAATGATTGCTTTATTTAAAAGGAAAACGGGATGTGTTTACAAAAATATTTTTTTTTTCACCACTCACAAAGGGAAAGGGGTCCCTTGGGCAACCCTTCCTTATGTGAATGGTTTACTATCTCCTTTGAGTTGGTGGTAAAAAAAGAAATGTTTTATGACCGGATTTCGCTTGCAAAACATTAATACACAGCTTAAGGAATCATTATTTGGAAGGAACACCCTTTAAACACATTTTCAAAAACAAATTCCTTAATGTTTCCTAGACCAATTTAATGATTCAGAAAACCTAATCTGAATAATGAAATGGGTTTAAGACATTTGAAAAAAAATGGGCTTAAGACATTTGAAAAAAAGGTGTTTGGCAGTCCCAAACCACCAGATTGACCAAATCTGAGGGTTTGCGACCTTTAAAAAACTTTGTACAAGAAACCACTTGTTCGCAGTTCAAAATTCAGCAGTCCTGGCCATAAAGCCACATCCACCTCCTAGATTGGGCTTCTCAGAATGGCCTGCAGTGGTATGCAACGCTTTTCACACTATACTCATGATAATTTGCCATGTAGCCACAACCGCTTTACTGTAGCTCTACCTTTCCTCAGGATAGTGGAGTCTATAAGCTTATAGCAGACATGGGACTTTAGTTTACATCTCACTCACCACTGAATAACCTGCTGATAACTCGGCACCCTTGCAGTGGTCTTTAACTAACTCCTCGAAAAAAGTGCAAATCTAACCAATCGTTGGAGAAAATCAATATTTTACATTTTAAAACTGAAAAATAGACAAAGCCTATGGGAAATACAAATCAAACCTTAAAGAATTAGTATAAAAAAAGTATATACACTAAATATAAGTTGTCATGTAATTATCTCATTGGGGATAGAAATGAACTCGCACCTTAATAATGGACTCAAAATAGCACATAATCTAGATGTTGTTATTATAGATATTATTACACAGGGTTTAAACGTGATAAAGTGACTAATGTGACTTTTTGAAGGGTAACAACAGTACATGACTATTACAGTCTTAAACTCAAGCAGCTGCAGCTGTTTCATATTCTTATGAATGATTCTTTGCTGTGATTGATGGTTGTTAGACACGTTTGTCATCATTTATCTAGTTGACATTTAACAGTTTGGAATGGTTCACAATCAGTGACCTGCAGTTGGTGTGGAGCCGCCATCTTGCAACCACTCTCTAAGAATCAAGGCACTGTTTTGTGCTATAAGGGTGAAAAAAAGAGTGCACGTGTAACAGAAGCAATTTTTGGAACCAGCAAAAAAACTGAAGTGATTTTTTTTTTTAACCAGAATGGATTCTTAGATTCTTCTTGACCGTATTGTTTGATTCTTGCCTACTACTGAAAAAAATAATCTCACTATTCAGGTGGATTGACAAAAGTCATGACATATTGTACGTTTTTGGTATACACTCTAAGGTTGGCACCAAACTCGGGCTCCAACACTTTGCCTATAGTATAGACCATTCTAATGGGCGATGACATTGACTTCTGCTTTCGCTCTATCAAGGATAACCAGATATCACAAAAAACGTTCAATCCCTGAATTATTAAGGTATTACATTATAACCAAATGAATTTCCTAAGGAGATTAGAACACCTATGAACGATAGAATAATCACAGGCATGCCTCAATGTTAGGACATACTAATTTAAGACACCCACGAACAACATAAGATATAATAACTGCGAGAATCAAAACTACTTAAGATGCTTTAGCCAACTATACTGAAAACCCAAATACCAGTGCACTTTATCTTAAGACTAATTCAAGTAAACAACTTGGGATGTCTGATACTTTCACTACCACAAAACACTCACTTTGTACTGAGGTAAAGGTAATGTTATGGAGCAGGCATGCAGTGTTTTCACATAAGTGCCGTGTTTTCACCAAAGGTGTGGCCCTTAATACAAGAAAACAATGGAACTCAAAAATTCAGAAAATTCTTTATAAAATGTCTCAGGGTTTGAGCCTTAAGAAAGAGGTAGTGTTAGACCTGGCATCCTCGTATGGCTTCCCCCTAACTTTTTGCCTCCTGTTTTGCTGACTTCCTTTTTGCGGGCTTTAGGACTCTGCTTTAGCACTTTACCACTGCTAACCAGTGCTTAAGTGCTTGTGTACTCGCCCTAAAACATGGTAGAATTGGCTCATGCCCAATTAGCATATTTAATTTACTTGTAAGCCCCTAGTAAAGGGGTAGTACCTGTGCTCAGGGCCTGCAAATTAAACGCTACTAGTAGGCCTGCAACACTGATTGTGCTGCCCACTTACTTAGCACTTTAAACATGTCTCAGGTCCACTGCCGGATCAGTCCGGCTTCATACCGGGGAGGTCGGCATCACATAATCTGCGGACGCTCTTTGGGGTATTGCATTACCTGGATCCCAATGTGCAGGCCGTGGCAGCCTTATTGGATGCGACCAAGGCATTTGATTCACTGGAATGGACATTTCTCTTCATGCTGCTGTCTAGGCTGGTTTTGTGTCCGGGTTTTATCCAGCAGATTCAGATTTTATACTCCAATCTGGTGGCAAGGGTGCGTGTCAATGGACAGGTATCAGATTCTTTTAGCGTTACTCGCGGCACACAACAGGGATGCCCGTAGCCGCCATTGCGACCGAGTCATTGGTGGCAAGACTCCGCCAGCATCATACCCATAGAAGTATAGGATTCCAATCTAGAGGTTTATTAATCTCTATGTACGCTGATGACATGACGATTTACGTGACTAACCCCAAGGACAATTTTGACGTTATAATGAGGGAACTGATTAGATATGGGGGTTTGGCCGGGATTCAAATAAATTGGACCAAATCTACTATATTACCAATTACAGATGGGACGGAACCTTTTACGACTGAATACCCAATTGGCTGGATGCAATCTGAAACCAAATATCTAGGTATAGTTATTAGCTGGACCTTTCAGGACTTGTGGCTAGCTAACTTTGGGAGAGTTATGGACTGGATAGATACCAAGATACAGAGATGGAAAAAGCTCCCCATGTCACTGCTAGGGCGCATAACCATCATTAAAATGGTCATCCTTCCCAAACTGTTGTATTTGTTTGTTAATGTGCCAATGCCACTCACAGTGCATTTTTTCAGACAATTAAGGACAGCAGTGCTTGAATTGGCGTGGGCCGGCAGGCAGCCGCGCTTTGCCTGGAACCGGCTAACGCTGCCGTTTAAGCAGGGAGGTTTGGCTGCCCCTGACTTTGAATTGTATGCATACAGCGCTCAGGCGCAGTATTTGCATTTTTGGCAAAACCCTACCCCGTTTCAACCGCATGTGGCGATAGAGAGGGATCGGGCGATTCCTGTCCCACTGAATGCGGCGGTATATCAAGCATATAAACGTCCCCAACTGGAGATAGATACGGTTGAAGTGACAAGATGGGCATGGCGCAAAATAGCGACCCGGGCAGGGATGACAGAGCTGTATGCCCCGTCCATGCCATTGGAGGGAAACCCGCTGCTGACCCCTCTTACGGACAGAGCTACATACCAAACGTGCGGTGCCGCGCGGGCTGGCTGCAGGAGGTGACCTATATCCGGAGTCTACCTTCTTGTCGTTGCAGGACATGTGCAAAGAGCAGACTCCTACAGCAGCTGACACATTACTGTTTTATCAGCTTAGGTCGGCCTGTAGGGCAAGATACACAGGATTCCCCCAGGAAACGCAGACTCTTGCTGCACTCGAAAATATTCTATCGAATCCGTCCCCCAAGAAACTCATTACACGTATTTACGCTGACACCCAAAGGACTGCATCGTTTACCTCCCGGGCAGAGTGGGAAACTGACTCTGGCACGCCAATCACGGACCAGCAGTAGACGTACTGCTGCACACAACTGGAGTACTTATCTCCAAACTACAGACTTAGATTGATTCATTTTAATTTTCTACATATGGTTTACCGCACACCGGTACAGGTGCACCGCATGGGGTTGATGCCGGACACGAAATGCTGGGCACAGTGATGCCACATACATTTTCACATCTAGCCTGGTCCTGTAGTTCATTAACATTATATTGGACGGAGGTAGTCAGACACATTGGGGTCATCACTGCTACTCAGATACCACTCACGCCATTGGTTGTATTGTTGGGTCATGTCTTCGAAATACCGAGGGTCAATCGTAAATTAGTGGCAATGCTTCTACTATTGGCCAAACGCCAGGTGGAGGTCCACTGGAAGAGACCTAGTCCGCCTTCAGTGAAGGGTTGGCTGCAGTCGGTCACCTACTGCAAGGATTAGCTGACGCACTACTGGGAACAGCTGCCTGCCCGCTTTCGCCCATTAGATATTTGGGGCCCCTATGTCACGTGGTTGGAAGCCGGTGGTGTGGATCAATTCCTAGAGGGATCTGATTGAGTCATGCAATTAGTGGTACTTCGTAGGATGCGGGTTGGTGGTAGCAGAATAACTAATAGGTGTGTCGCACACACTCACATCGGGAACTTTACACTATATTACAATATGCATATCCTAGATATTCATGGGATGGCACCAGCTATGCAGATACATTACTATTCATCGAGCATCGGGTATTTACAGGCAGGCAGGAGACGGGGTGAGGCTTTTTCTTTCAGGGAATTGTTTGTTAGATTAATAGGATAGTGCACAGAAGACACCTTTGTTGCTCTCCGTATATCTTCTTATGTACATTACTGCTATGATGTCTTCATTGTGTCCCGCTGAAGTCAGTCGCTGCTCACTTTGGATCGCTGCCGGACCCCTGGGTTGTCGGCGATACGGCTGTGTATTAAACATGATGTATGATTGTCTTACGCTGCCGGCCTCCGGGTTGTAGGCACATTGCAGCTGTGTATGACTTGAATATGTGAAAAAACTCGCTGAAAATTACAGCCTTTGTGGGAGGACCTGTCTTGGCAGTTCGGGCTGGACTGTTCCCATGAGGGAACAGGGTCAAGATTGATTTGCATATGGCTGGGTTCAAACTGGAATGGCATGCTGATCAAAAAAAGCGATGGATTTAGGCCCAGATCTCTGTAGTGGGGTGAATGTATGACATTTTCAGCATTCTGTCCATCAATTGTTGTTTTTGCTATTGCAGCCTTTGTGAGCAGTTTTTAAACTGTGATGGCGAACTGGTAAAATAAATGTTTGCCAGGCCTAAACCTTCCTTTTTAATACTTGTAAGTCACCCCTAAAATAAGCCCTGGACAGTTGAGAGGGTAGGGAGCGGTGTATTTAAAAAGTTGGGCATGTACTTTTTAGTTGGGCTTCATCTACACAGAGCTTGCGCTGTGCTTGCAAAATCTCCAGTAATAAAAAAAAATCTTAAAAGGGGCTTGCAGCCCACCTATTTGTAGGCTTCACAGTCATTCCCATTTTCTTGCTTCTCATTGGTCAGTAACATTAGGCTCATGTCATCAGGTTTCAATTCCTCTTTCCTCTGCTGTTCCCTGCAGCTTGGACGTACAGTTTCCAGCTGTCGGCCAGTGGCTGCTGGCCAGTATCCTTCCTCTGGCTGTGCACTTCCGGGGTACTTTTTAAAAACGTTCTTACCTGCTCTCCATACGAGGGCATTCGTTTGTATTTTGTCGACTTCCTGCACCGCATTGCCTTTTAACCTCTTATCTCCATTCAGAGGCTTTAATAATTTTTGGGGGGCTCATTAATGTAGTGCAAACTCGACCTGAAGGGACTGTAGCGTTTTACATGAGCACCACTTACATTACACAGGGACACCTCGAGTGCATCTGCAGCTGTCTTCTCTCCTCCATAGCATGTTAACCCACCAACTGCCGCCGTTGTTTTTGAACGACCCTCCCCTACTTTTAACTCACCATGTCCTCCTGGCTGTTCTTTTCTGTTTTACCGACCTCTCCACTTCAGACACCTCCTGCGACCTCCCTCCTCACCACTACCTTCCTCCCTCTTGTCCCCCAACCTTCTTCCTCATGTCTTTTCTATTTCCATTCAAGGTCTTTTATTTTAATTAAATTATTTTGATGCTTTTATGTAGTGCAAACTCGACACAAGGGACTGGAATGCTTTACATGATCACCACTAAAATCATACAGGGACGCTCATTTTTTTTTGTTCTTTTTCGATTAGGAATGGGAAGATTAAGTGATATGCACAAAATCACAGGATGCTTAGCAGACGCTGAGACTCAAACGGTTCCCCAATAGCAAAGACAGTAGCTCTGACCATAGTGCCATGTCTTCTCACCGTTTTACTTGAAGCCATGTTGGGCAGCAGCCCACTGTACATGTCTAAAAAAAATTGACAAAGCCAATAGTTATCGCATAGACTAAATCTATTGGCTTTGTCATCCTTGTTTCACATGTCCTGGTAGAGACATATTCATTTTTCACTACTTCAATGCCTACCTCTCCCATAAACTAACATTGGAGTTACCTTATTACATTTAATAAGGGATCATTTTTAAATGTGAGCAGGTAACTAGTTTGTGTATATTGTTTTGAAATTGTAATGAAAAATCCTCTCTCATGGCGATTACAAGTTTGAAAATGGCACTTTTAGAAAGTTGACATTTTCCTGCCATAGTCATTTAGTGGAGTTACATGAATGGGTGTAGCTGACAGCTGGGCTTTGTGTATTCCTCCTAGACAGCCACACACAATAGAGAGCTTAAGTGTGCTTGGAGGGGCCATCACTGGCAGAATGGAACAGAGGAGCTGGGCACAGCCCCATGTACTCTTGAGTAGGCTGCATACCCCCTAGTTAGTTAGTCCGGAGTCAGGACAGGAAAGGAAGGATGCCTGAGGACTTTAAGGAAAAACCTCTAGTAGCTTTTCCCACTGTAAAGGAAGGCCTAGGTATAAATATTGGACCCCAGACACCAACTCTTCAGTACATTTCTGGACCTGTAGATATTCTGTCAGTAAGAAGGAGTGCTGTATTGCTGGAAGGACTGCAACTCTGCGGGACTGCTGCTCTGAAAGGCTGCTGCCATGTTGTGCTGACCTGCTGCTCTCTTGCCTAGATGAGAAGCACTAGGCCTGCATCTGTTGAGCCAAGGATCCCAGTATGCCTCCAAGGGCTAGTTGGCTGGCCTACTGAAAACAGCTTTAGGGACAGAAGGCTCCAACACCTTTGATCCTAGTACCTGGACTTTGTCATCTGTGAGTCCTACCCTGCCAACTGGTGCCACCCAAGTCCAGGACCCTTGGAAATGGGTCTGAAGGTGCTCTGACAGTCCATCTGAGGATCCAGCAGAACCAACGCATCACCTCTGCTGTGCAGTGCAATCAGAGCGAAACCGACGTATCTCCTCTGCTGGAAGGTTTCTCTCAGCACAAGGAATCTGCACCGACCTCACAGACCGCATCAGAACTGCCACTGTGCGCAGCTTTCCCGATGCAGGCCCTTGCATTGCAAATCTTTCATTAATGGCAGCCGCGACACCGGACTTCGCATTGCAAGCCCTCATCGTCAGGATCTTCGCTGACGACGCAGGATCTCACATCGTAGCTCCCCAGAACCAACGCATTGCCTTGACTCCATGACGCATCCTCATAGCGGGACCGTGCAACATGCTCCGCAACTAGGACATAAGCTACTCTTGTTCAGTGGAATTAGCTGGATCCCTGTAGCCAGTCCGCGCTCCATCACGGTCGGCCTGAACCTCTGACTTTGTCCTGGTCCAGCACAGCAGATATCAGCAGTTGGCACTTTGTATTTTTGGCCTCTATTTTCTCTTAAATCTTTAAAAGTGCATATCTACGGTGCTACTAATTGGATTTTTGTCGTTTTGGTCTTGTTTTATTTATTCAAATTAACTCTATTTCCCAAAATTGGTGTGTGATTTTCCCTGTGTTGTGTTTTCACTTTATTACTGTTTGAAGTGCTGCATAAATACTTTGCACATTGCATCTAAGCTAAGCCTGACTGCTCTGTGCACAGCTACCAGATGGGTGAGCACAGGTTTATTTGGGGTTTGCTTTTGTCTCACCCTGACAAGGATTGTGGTTGCTTCTTGAGTAGGGTTTTTTTCCCTCTCAGCCAGTAAGCCAATTTCTTACATGCAGGCTATACTTGAATGACAAAAATAACACAAAAAACCTGCAGCACGACATATCCTTGGGATGTCATAAGGACTGAATAATTATAGATGGACTGATGAAACACACACCCTAGGAAATTGTCACGGTGACTTACAGAAAATCCACCTGAATGGAATTCTTGTAAAAAAAAAAAATATTGGCCGGGCTCACTAGAGGAGGTGGATTGGAGGAAGGCTTGCATGGCACCCCGTACCCTAGCAATTCTAGCCTGGCTGCTCCTTGTCAAGTTGAAATACCTACACTGCACCTCTTATACACCCTTATGCTTACGGAAAGCCCACAGACTGCCAGAACCCGCCTGCAGTAGATGCCATGGAGGTGTGGGTTATTTCTATCACATGGTGAGGAGGTGCCTGCTATTCAGAAAAACTGGTGTCCATATTTGCAATACTGTCTGAGGTTTTGAGCCAACAGTTGGAGGCCTCACCTAGAGTAGATCTGCTCGGCCTAGTTGATGAGATGGGATGCACTAGGGGGACCGAGCCTTGGTGGGGCTAGAGACAGTACTAGCTAAACAGGATGTGGCCAAATACTGGAAGTCACCAGATGCCCCACCCCTGAGGGAATGGAGGACAGGCATAGATCGCTCAGCTAAGTTGGAGGAACCAATTTACCCTGCTCGAGTACAATCTAGGAGAAATCAGAAGACATGGAGTAAGTAGTTGACAAATTATGGGCTGGACAATGTAGATGTGTAAATGCAGGTGGGTGGGTTTGTGCAAATAATGTTTTGGGGAGACCCTGAGAGGGCCTGTGATGTGTGTGCTTGAGCTATGTGCTTATACCAAGATGAATTGAATAAAGTGTTGTTATAAAAAGAAAAAGAGATAGACAATATTCTCAAATGTCTTTGTGACTTATATGTACAAAACGCTACTGTTTAATATCCATAAACGTTGCCACTAGCATTTTTACCACCAAAGTAACTCATGGGAATATGATGACACAGAAAGCATTCAGTTTATGGTATGAGAGTGACAGTACTTAGAGGCATGTGTTTGTTATCTGCCTGCTTGGTGCTTGGCCATCTAGTTCACATGACCCAGGGCTTCCCTGTGATGAAAGTGCATCTTTGTAGTAACAGTTCTTCAGTGCCAGAGCACTTCATTATTTTTATAGAGGCACATACAATAATATGAATCACAGTGTGAAAAAGAGAATCCTGAAACTTGTTCAGCTTCTCCAGCTCATTAGGCAGAAAAGTCCACAGTTCTTCCTAATGACAGCGACATGTCTCAGCAGTCCCCCTAACATTACTGCAATCGTGTATCAGTCCTTTTCTGGTGTGACTGGAGTTCCTTTGAATACTACAGACCTAGGTATCTCACAAATGGCTATTTCTCTTTTTGCAGACATTTTTAAGGGTCCAGACTCGTTTGCTATCTGATGGTGGACCTTTCTGCAGGGGTTCTTGTAGGAAAGCCGATTGTGACATGTCATTCAGGGTACCATCAGGGTATCTGACCATAGATCAAATGACTGTGCAGCGTGTGAGACCTTCAATACAAAGATTCTGAGATGTGGGAAACAATCCGCTTGACTTCGAAGTTTTACAGAAGTCGCATAGAGTTTTGGGCGTGTTGTCCCTCTAAGAAAACGATATCTAAAATGCACCCTCAGATATTGTGTGGATAGGGAAAGATGTTAACCTTGAATCACGAGGCAATATGTCCCAGAGAGAAGGTTCAAAATAACATTTTAAAATACAGTCGATAAATAAAGGACTGACTCAAAAAGTGAGTTCTAGAGAGGAATTTAGAAAAAGACACGAAGGTCTATTAAAGAATTAAAGTGCAATACAATAATTAGAAAAATGCAAATGCAGCAGAAATCTAATTTAGTACATGGAAATCAATTGCGATAGTCATACGAAATTCAAAATATGTGAGCAAAATCAGACAGAACTCAGTCTCAAATGTGCAGCAAAATCAGTGAAAATTTAGACAGCATCCCCAGAAGCATAGGAAAAGTCTTCTGGCTTACCCCTAAATTCAAGGTTTTTTCTTGCATAGGAAAGTACAAAACTGCAAAATAAGCGTGGTATGCTAATTGCTCCAACAAATCATAATTTTACATTTTACATATCACAGAGACTTGTCACCTTAGCACTAATCCACTACATTAACATTTAATTGTCCCCTTCTGTCATAATGTCACCTGGAGGTGTCAGAACAGACTAGTTACATAAACAACAGTGAGCCATTCTGACTAAATGCAATACCGTAATACAAGAGGAAGACCCCTGGAAAATGTTGCAAAAGGATTCGTAGCAGGCTCTTCAAGAACAGTGTCATTCAGAAATAAACAAATATATATCTTGCTGCACCTAATGTAAGACAGAAATATAAACGGAGAATGAACATGATGATACGGCATCCATCTTAGACAACATGGTGTCAAGGCCTAACTGAGGCCTGGTTGTTCTAAGAAGGAAAAACACACTGTCATATGATAGCAAACTTGTTTCAATTACAATAGCTCCATATCAGTATAAACATGTGAACTGAAAATGTAAATTAAGTACTCGGCCCACAATTCAATCAATCATTTTTTTTATTGTTTCAATTAATTAAAATCTTAGCATTGTTACATTTAAAAAAAACACAAATCTATTAAAAAGGTGCCGAAAACAAATTCATCGATGCTGGGTGAAAGGTAATAACACCACCTACCCTTGTGCAAAATCACATGATAAAAGAAAATAAACTACAGAAAATAAAATGCTTTAGCAATTACAAGACCAGTCATCATCAACGTCATTGAGGCGTTTTCTGTAAGGCGAAATACCGAATTAAAGTGTAACGGTACATAATAATATATAAACCATAGCCTATCCTTTTATATTATTCCTTATTAAAAACAATTAGTCCCAGTCCATTGACAGGATGGCCAAGCCAGTCCCAGTTCTTTGCCTTCTCCGCTCGCAGCTTGTCGAGTTCTATTGGGCTCTGTTGTTGTCCTTTGTATATAACTAATATGTTTTTTTTTTGTTCTAATATCTTTATTAAGATAAAAAGGACATATAAATAGTTAAATACAATAAAAAGCAATACAATGACCAAAGAGTAATACAACACTCAGTGGCAATGCTGTCATATATAGCTCCTTCGTATCAATGCAACTAGAATATTGCATAAACAAAATCATAGAGGAACCATACTAAAAAGTCAGATGCATCACTTGATAAAAATCAGAAGAAAAAATGAAAGGAAGTAGGAAAAAATAAAAGAAGAGAAAGAAAAGAGAGGGATAAAAGATGGAGTCTCCTGCCGCAAAAAAAACCCCAAAAAAACTGGAATAAGACATTTTAGAGCACCTTGTTGTGAAAGAATCAACACTACTGAGGGTGCACATAGTACTGGAGACACTGTAACCCCGCGATTGAACACAAGTAGTGTCTGCTGGCGGAAGCAAGATTACTGAAGACTCCGAATATCTAATAACAGTCTGAGCGCCCAGTACTGTCCACTTGGATCGAACGCGCAATCCAGGCAAGATGGGAAAGCCGGACACACGACAGCCAAAGCTAACATTTGAAACGACGAAGAAGGGGCCTAAACCGCCGTCTGGAGAGGCTGCCTCAGACAGTTAAGATGTACAAGGGGGAGGCGAAGGATCCTCAGAACTTGATATGCGCCAAATCTTGCAGGTAATGCGGCAAGGCTTTGCCACTATTGTGGATAAGGTGGATCGAATGTCCTCCAGGATGGATGCCCTAGTCCACAAGGTGGACCAACATGACGATCGACTCAAAGAAGCGGAGAGGAGAATCTCGGAGGCGGATAACACAACGGCCAGCCATACCACACAATTGGCGAGGATGGACAAGCTCCTGCGGCATATAGCCGCTAAGAATGAGGATTTGGAGGCCTGGGGGAGACGCAATAACATCCACGTCACGGGTATTCCCGAATCCACGGATACTGGGCGAATGGAGGACTTTATTGAAATTTTTTTACTTACCTCTATAGGCGCTGAAGCGTTCTCAATGCAGTTCATAGTGGAGAGAGCGCACCGCTCGCTCGGCCCTCGGCCAAAACCAGGAGCTCCTCCAAGACCTATCATCGCACGCTTACTGAATTATAGAGACCGGGATGTAGCGCTGCGGGCTGCACGAACCAAACAGACGCTAACATAGAATGAAGTGTCCTTTTCCATCTTTCCGGATTTCACCCCGATGGTGCAGGAGCAACAACGCAAATTCATTGAAGTTAAGAAAAAATTGCATAGTGCACAAATAGATTACGCACTATTGTACCCCGCTCGTCTGCGTGTGACACACCAGGGGAAACAGCACTTTTTACGAATCCTCAACAGGTGGAGGACTATCTGCGCTTGCAACGGAGAACAAACAAGGGTGGAGCTGCACGGGATGCTGCACAGCGAGAACGAGAACATGGCACCGACGATGAGGATTGATCTATGACAATGAACTCTTGCTGGCAGTTCTGACTGTATCTGGCTCCCATGGCGGCTGCAGGTGCTGGACTTTGCTTCAATTTCCTGCATGGCGTATAGACCGGCGGTCTTGCAGAAGTTCCAGTGGTAATGTATTCCGGGGACTGCTCTCCCTCCTAGATTTACGCCTAGTGGTGGTACCAGTCTGAAGGCGTGAGGGGGGGACGGGCGGTCGTGCTGCTCTCTGGAAGTTCCCCCAGAGGGTATTCCCCTAAAAGGTGTTCTGTTCTTTTTGAAGATGTTGGGGGGATGGGGATGGGGGATGGAGGGAGGGGTACACAATCTGGCAAGTTGGGGATGCTACAGTGGGAGGGGGGGCATCGATGGAGTACAGGGGGGATGGGAGTGGTTGACCACTATGGTCAGGGCACTATAAAGGCAAAACACGAGACAGTAACAAATGATTGTGAGGATGGGACGCTTAAATGTTTGACGCTATTGTTGATGTGGGGATGCGACCTTGATACTACTGAGGCCCGGTGAGACTAGAACCAAGTTATTGACGATAGTATCATGGAATGTCAGAGGCCTTGGTAATCCAAGACAATGTAGACAGATATTGTCCTATCTGGAAAGACACGGTGCACAGCTGGTGTTGTTACAGGAGAAGCACACTTCCCCACAAACCACTCCCTCCTTTGCAAGCAGATGGGCAGGGGGCAGATACTTATCTTCCTACTCTTCATACGCCCGTGGAGTTGCAATATTGATTAAGCAAAATGTCCCGTTCTTACTCCAGGGTAAGATAATTGTTGCTGCAGGACGATATGAAATTAAATGAAATGAAAAGGAGTTTTATTAAGTGTGACTGCTGCCCTGGGGCATCCAAGCGCTAAGAACCAGATAAGTGCCTCTCATTGTGAGCTGTCTACGGAAGGTCGTCAAGTTAGGATTGGATCTTAAATAGAGAGGGAGTGAGTTCCATAACTTGACTGCATTGTAGGAAAATGACCGACCTCCCGCTCTAGATCTTCTGCTGCGGGGGACTGTCGCCAGAAAAGCATGAGTGGAGCGAAGCTGCTTGGTAGGGAGGTAGGGAGTAATCAGGGAGTGACTGATTTCTGGGCCGGCTTTCCAATATGCTTGATGGGAAATGCACATGGACTTACATCTAATTCTCTCCCTGACAGGGAGCCAATGTAGGGTTCTCAAACCAGGCTCCTCCGGGACTCTACGTGGAAGACCAAGCAAAGTCCGTGCTGCGCAGTTCTGGACCCGTTGAAGTTTTTGCAGACAGTATTCAGGCGCCCCTAGATGTAGGGCGTTACTGAAATCGAGGCGGGATTGGATTAGTCCCTGCGTAACAACCTGCTTAGCTTCAAAAGGTAGAAGTGGAAAGATTTTCTTCATCATTCTGATGAGTCCAAAGCAGGTTGCTGAAAGTTTAGTTGCTTGGGTATTAAAGGTCAGAGTTTTATCCAACCACACCCCAAGACTTTTGATATTGTCTCTGGGCATAGGAGGCGCACCCATGCTGATAGGCCATGAAAGGACCATAGTGGGCGAAGCTAATGAACCGAGGAGCATAAGCTCGGTTTTATCCCCATTAAGCTTGAGGTGCGACGCCGTCATCCAGCTCTTGACCTGTTCCAGACAGGCCATGAGACTGGTTTGTGGCAGCTGGCAATTATTTTGCGTGAGAGAGACCACTAGCTGAGTATCCTTCGCGTATGTAATGATCTTAATGCCATATGGGCGGACGATCTCAGCCAGCGGTCTCATATACGCATTGAAGAGCGTAGGGCTCAGTGATCTGTCCTGCGGCACCCACAGCCCAGGGGCTAGCATGAGTCGACAGAGGCTCCCTCAAAGACCTGAAAGGTCCTACCACTTAAGAAGGACTTGAACCAAGCCAGAGCTTCACCTGACACTCCTAAGCTATGGAGATGGCGCAATAAGGTTTCATGATTTACCGTGTCAAACGCGGCGCTTAGATCAAGGAGGATAACTGTCACGGATCCTCCCTAATCCAAGATCCACCTGGCCTCCTCTGTGACCGCCAGCAGGGCGGTCTCCTTTCCATGCTTGGGTCGGAAGCCTGTTTGAGTGGCATCCAGTGGATGGTTGCTCTCGAGAAATCTAGTAAAACAGATGTTGATGTGTTTCTCGAGGATTTTGCTCATCCAAGGAAGCAAGGAGATTGGACGGTAGTTGTTAAGATTGCCAGGGTCGAGGGTAGGCTTCTTCAGGAGTGCTCGCACCATAGCATGTTTCCAGGTAGACGGTACGGTACAGGTCAGTATGGAGGAGTTCAGTAGCTCCCTAATCAAAGGAAGAATGGTTTGACTGGCTGAAACTAGGGTGCATGGGGGCGCAGGGTCACATGGGGAGCCTGATTTCACTTGGCGTATCAAAGGGTCAAGAGTTTCTAAATCTAGTAGTGGAAAATGCTCTAAGGTGTTTTGATGGGGATACCCAACTTCTATGAGAGGGTATGGCCCTTGCGTAGGAGAGTCTAATTCCAAGTCTGGGAATGATAGATAGATCTTATTTATTTTTTGATAAAAAAATTCCTCTATGTCGTTGCATCGGGAGAGTAAGTTGTGGTTGGTGGCCTGGGATGGTGGCAGCCTAGTCAGGTCTTTTACTATTTGATACATCTCTTTAGATTGAGATCTAGCTAACATAATTTTCTCACTGTAGTAGGTTGACTGTGTTGTTTTTATTTCTGATTTATAGGCTCTGATAGCCTCCTATATGTAGCTTTGTCTGTAGCGGCATATCCCAGGCGCCACCTCCTCTCGAGCTTCTTGCATAGGCATTTTTTCTCTCTAAGCTCTTCCGAATACCAGGGACCTGTTTTTCGCTGTCTTTTTAAGTTGGTATTACGAAGCGGAAGTATGGAATCAAGTGATTCCAAGATCCAATTGTCATACTCCTTGTTGTCTAAGGAGGGATCCCCAACAAGTGGGGATCTGGAGGCAGCAAGAGTGCTGGTCCACTGGTTCAACGGAAGTCTGGACCAGTTACTCATTCTCCGCAGGGTAGGGGTGCAGGGTAAGCGTTTATGTCTAGTCCAGGTGAGAGGGATTAGAAAATGGTCAGTCCAAGGAAGACGACTGATGGAGCCTACTTTGAGAAACGTACAATAGCTAAATACCGGATCCAGGAGGTGACCTTTAACATGAGTAGGAGATGTAACAAGTTGCACCAGCTGGTCTGCAGCCAAACTCGCCGTCAGCTCGACAGCGGCATTATCTGAAGGGTTGTCAAAATGTATATTGAGCTCGCGAAGCAGAGTGAAATTAGCAGGGGACGTAACTAAGTACGCCACTAAAGAGGGTAGGGATATATGGAACTGTTTAAGTGGACCAGGGGGGTGATAGATAAGAATGCCTGAGAAGCTGTCATTGGGTGAAAATTCAATAGTAAAGGCCACATTCTCGCAATCATTAACGATCTCAGAAGAGCAACGACACGTGTATTGGTCCTTGTAAATGATAGCGAGCCCACCACCTTTCCCATGAATGCGATCTTTGCGGGCAATCTGGTAACCTGGTGGGAGGGCTTGCACCACGTCAGGATCGGAATCCAAGGTTAGCCATGTTTCGGTCAGAAAAACTGCATCAGGCGTATATTCGTCCAGCAGCAGTGAGATTTCCAAACTGTGTTTGGACAGGGACCTACAATTTAGCAAGTACATTTTAAAGTCCCACATGTCGTCCTTGCTTAGCGGAGTCGTAAGTCCTGTATTGCAGTGAGGACAGACCTGGGGTAGCTCCAGAGCGTGGAAGGAATGACAGCAGATAGTTGCTAACGGGGTCCGCAGTTTGTGAAGTGACCCTGTCATGTAATGCATCCTATGTCCCAGAGGAGAGACAGGGGTCATAGCCCCTAGCCACAGTCTGCCGCGGACGGGCGCAGACGGACTTGCCTTCGGCACGCCGCCGGCGCGCCCGCTTCGCCGGCCCGCTGCGTGGACGGAAACCAGAGTACATTTTGTAGGGGTAGACGAGGGCGTCAGGCAGCCCAACAACTGGTGCGCTCGCCTGGTTTCCCCCCCAAGATGGCGGCCAGCCCTGTCTCCGACCGCGTCCGAACCTGATCGATCTGAGCAGGGAGCAGGGTTCGAATACTGCGAGGGACAGGTGTAGGTTCCTGATTAAAATAAAGAATAAGTATTCCAACAAAACTTAAGTCTTAAAAGGTTTTTAAAAATTACATGCAGCCTAACCCCCGGCTTTCCGCCTCAGGGGAGATAAACACACACACTAATCTGTGCCGGTGCGTCTCAGCGCACTTTAGGTACTTGAGGGCGGGAGGCAGCCCAACAACTGGTGCGCTCGCCTGGTTCCCCCCCTAAGATGGCGGCCAGCCCTGTCTCCGACCACGTCCGAACCTGATCGATCTGAGCGGGGAGCAGGGTTCGAATACTGCGAGGGACAGGTGTAGGTTCCTGATTAAAATAAAGAATAAGTATTCCAACAAAACTTAAGTCTTAAAAGGTTTTTAAAAATTACACGCAGCCTAACCCCCGGCTTTCCGCCTCAGGGGAGATAAACACACACACTAATCGATATGTTATAGTCTGGGGAAGACTCGGAGAGGCTACAGTCACAGTAGTGAATTGCTATGCTCCAAATATTGATGCACCTGAATTCTTTGTATTGCTGTGGGGTAAAGTATTGGACATAGCATCCGTGCATGTGATCTGGGGAGGAGATTTTAATGTGGCATTGATCCCGGCAGTGGATAGGGTGGATGGATTAGCACAATATCACTCTAAAGCACGAGAGGTACTGCAGGATATAATGGCGGAAGGATTGCTGGTTGACAGTTGGAGACACCTCCATCCCCAAACTCTGGAGGGCACACACTTCACCTATCATACGGGAACCTGGGCGAGGTTAAACTACTGTCTATTAACACATAGCCTGGCGGGCTCCGTGATTGATGCAAAACACCTGGCTCGCACATATTCTGATCACTGCTCTGTAGTGGTTACCCTGAAGGTTCCGGGCCTGGACTGCCCTAAGCCACATTGGAGCTTACAACCCACGGCGCTATTAGACACGGTTTTTAGGGAAGAATTGCAGGAGGATATTACTGATTTCTTTCCACAAAATCAAGGCTCAGTTGAGAGTGTTGAAAATATATGGGAGGCCTTTAAGATCACTGTACACGGCTGGTGTATAGCGAAAGGGTTCGGAGTCTTACATGACATTCAACGCATGATCAGACGTCTAGAAGGCGAGTTGAGAGATTTAGAACATAGAATGCAGCAGGGAGAAAGTCAGGAAGCGCAAGCTGAGTTCAGAATTAAACTGACGGAATATGAGAGCGAAGCGGAGCGTTAAACACGATTACGAAGTAAATATTGGAATGCTGGGCATTATGGGGAGGGAGAACGGCCTGGGAAGACGCTGGCTACCATTATTCGGAATGCCAGAGGAACCAACACTGTATTAGAGATCGCTGACTGTAATGGTGACATGCAGAGAGATAATGTTCAAATTGGAGAGGTCTTTACTGGCCACTATACAACACTATACACCTCCCAAGCCACAAGTACCACGGACTTTGACTCCTTTATGGGTGATGTGGCACTTTGCTGGTTGAGCGACGTACAAAGAAAATTCCTGAGCGCCCCTTTGGAAGTAGATGAAATAAAAGATGCGATTATGTGACTGAAAAATGGGAAAGCGCCGGGACTGGATGGCATTCCGGCGGAATTTTATAAGTGTTACATTTATATCATGGCCCCGGTGTTACGTGAAATCTTTGAGGAATCATTAGAAGTGGGCATCCTGCCTCGAACTATGTGCGAGGTGGTAATTACTTCCCTCCTGAAGCCCGGTAAGGATCCCTCGCTGTGTGATTCAGATCTTAGCTAAGGTGCTGGCCACCAGGCTGTCACTGCTCATGACTTAAATAGTACTCCCGGACCAATCGGGGTTTGTCCTGTCAAGAGCTACAAGTCATAACCTTAGGACCCTGTTCTCCCTTATCCATACAGTGGCACCAGATTTCCCGTTGGCCGCCGTGTTCTTGGATGCTTCGAAGGCCTTCGATTCCTTTGAGTGGTGCTACCTATTCACGGTGTTACAAAAAATGGGCTTCCCCCCTTGTTTTCTGGCATGGGTTAAACTATTGTATAATGCGCCTCCTGCGAGTATACTTGTGAATGGTCACCTGTCCCCTGCGATATCACTCACAAGGGGCACTCGGCAGGGATGCCCACTAACCCCTCTTCTATTTGCAATCGCAATAGAACCATTGGCATGCAGATTTCTGTGTCGCTGTACGCGGATGATGTCACACTATACGTTACGGATCTGCAAACAAAGCTGAACGTGCTATTAAGAGAATTTTTGGTGTTTGGTAGAATATCGGGAGGGAATATAAATTGGAGTAAATCCCAGTTCCTACTGTGACCAAGTTCCCACTGGATTATTCGATAGAATGTTGTGACGTTGACTTAAAATACCTGGGGGTGCAGGTCTCGAGAGATAGGGAAGAACTATGGCACGGCTCTCATGAAAATTAAAAGATACCATTACACGCTGGATAGCGTTGCCCTTGTCCATGGCGGGATGCATCTTGTTGATCAAAATGGTAGTGCTCCCGCGTTTCCTTTATTTTTTCCTCAACATTCCCTACTATCCGGGCATGTTCTTTTTTTAAACTCTGAGGTCGGAACTTATCAGACTAATGTGGGGAGGACGACAACCTAATCTCAAATGGACTGTGATAGCGCAGCCTTATGCTAAAGGAGAGTTTGATGTCCCTGAATTTGAGGACTATTACCTTAGTGCACAGGCACATTTTCTATACCACTGGCTCCGACCCACTAAATATATTCCTCAACTAGCGGCAGAGGACTGGATAGCACATCCGCTGCCCTTGATATTGCCCATGGGCCGGTGGGCGTCCTGGAAACGCCGCCTACGACGGTTTCCTGTACGATAGACGCGTGGCATAGAATATTGAGCAGAATGCCACTCCCCTTGCAGTATGCACCACGTATGCCTATGTCTTATAACCCACAATTGGCATTACTACATGAAACTAGCTTCCAGCTAAGCATGGGCGGAAAATCCATTTCGCTCGCGGATTTTGCGGATTTTCGGTAAATTCGCAATCCGCGAGATTCGCGAATCTCCCGCAAAATCCGCAAATCCGCGAGCAGCGGATTTTATGGCTTGCTCGCACTGTTCGCGTGAGTTCGCGGCTTCCCAGTACAACTTCGCGCCCCGCGAATAAGCGCAAAATTGCAGAAATACGATCTTAGCAAAACTGAAACTACTTACCAGGTTCAAAAGTTCAGGCTCATCATTAGTAGCCAGTTCCTGTAGTGCTTCCTGAGGGGCCCCTCCAGAGTTCAGTTGCCAGTTGCAACTATTATGTGACCCTGCTCTAAACCTCAGAATAGTTACACATATGCCACAAAGGTCCCGAATTACAGCTAAGGGAGACAAGCAGGAGCCAGGCTGGAAGTTCAAATCCATTAATCAGCCCCTAATTCATTATTGTCAGTTGGGGCAAGGCAGGTGTTGTAACTAATTTTGCAACAATGAAAGCACTTAGCAAGTGCAAAAGATCACTAATCAGGAAGCACTAAGGAAGCAGGTGCCAGCTAAAAAAATATTCTGTGACACATTAATCAGCCCCAAATTAATTCAGGTCACTTGAGGCAGGGAAGGTGTGCTTGCTTTGCCACAATAATGTACACTGACTGGACAACCAGAGGGTGCTGTGATGAAACAGAGGGTGGCATGGGTGGGCCAGAGGGTGGCATGAGTAGTCAGAGAGTGGCAGTGGTGACAGAGAGTGGCAGTGATGAAGAAGAGTGTCCCAAACAGGCTGGACACGTAGAAACAACAAGTTCGCGAAACTTGCGACCCGACAGGTAAGTTTGCGTTTTGCGAAATTGTACAAAACCCTCGCGAACTGGCAGAAACCCGCGCGAACACAAAAAAAAATCCGCAAATTCGCGAGAATTCGTGGATTTTGCGGATTGCGAGTTCGCAAATCCGCAAAATTCGCGAACGCGAGATTCGCAAAATTCGCCCATGCTTACTTCCAGCTCATGTGCAAGAGATTGCAGAGGACTACGTGGGGTGACTTGTTTCTCGATGGAGTATTCTGCACTAAGGAGTAATTCTTTGGTGATACTGACCCTACCCCTCTTGAGGTGTTTTACTATGTGCAGCTCTGAGAGGGGATGAAACACCTTATACCTGACTATCCTAATGAACCGGAGGTAGTCCCTTCTTTGGCCGTAATACTTAATAGCACTGACGGCACGCACCTAGTATCTAGTATATACGGGAGTATCCGAACACACATATTAGAGGTTGGTGGCAAGGCAAGTAGCTACTGGGAAAAAGACATAGGGGAGGCTATCCCTGATGAGACCTGGGAGTATTGTTGCGAATTGACAGGACGTATAACGTCCAGCTTCAGATTTAAGATCATCCACTATAAATTTCTACATCGCATCTATTAACCCCTGCTCGGAAATATCGATTTCGCTTGGCAGACTCTGACTGTTGTGAGAGGTGTCAGCAACCAGGGGCTGTTTTTTTTCCCATCTAGCCTGGCTTTGCCCACAGGTGGGGGCTTATTGGGAACAGATACATGGAGCATTAGAAAGCATGCTATCTATGGAGCTGGCCAGGGATCCCTTGCTCTTTCTATTGGGCCACACGCCACACATACCTAGGGCATACACTAAATATATTGATACAGCACTACTGTTGGCTAAACGGAGACTAGCATGTCGCTGTGTCATATAGCTACTTTGTTTCTACATACTGTGTTAAGTTAGCATGAGCTTATTAAATGTTTAAGCACCATTTTTCCTTTTGCTTCATTTTGCACACGACACATAATTGTTATTTTAGCTTTCAACCCAGAAGAGCATCGAGATTTACTTGAGAAATAATATGTTATTGCTCTGATATCAGCTTTGCTTGGTACACTGTCTGCACATTGAGTGCTGAAGTATCCAAGGATAACTCGACACAGTGTTGTTGTGAGGTCTGATCTTCGCACCTTCCTAGACATAACACACATGCTGCTGCCAAAATCTGTCTCTAAGCGGGTTTTATATTGCTTTGCTGAAAACACACGTAACACACTTGATGGTGCTTCGCATGCAGAGAGCTGGTGGAAGATGATGTGATCCTCTGCCATTGAGATTTTGAGGTATGGGCCCGCCCTGCTAAAACCCAAATGAGACCTTCATAGATATAAATATACTATGCTAAATAGGGAGGGTGAGAATTAGGTGTTGTTAATTCTTATTCATTTCAGCATCTTAGTATGCTGTCACCATTCTCCTTTTATGGGCTAGTAACTATGCTGATAACTTTGTTGCTTATAATATGTTTGCTTGTATTATATAAGATACTGCGTTTGAGAACCCTGCATTAGTAAATAAATATTTCAAATATGCACGTGTCCTCATTTACTCCACGTTCTGGTTTGAAATGATTATAAAACGAAAGAGTGTTCATGTGTTCCACGATACCTGAGGTAATCTAAGTTCATGTTCTGGTTTGTCTAAACATTGGGAGTTTGTTATGACCAATGAGACACTGTAGTTAGCTCGGTAAGGGGATTTTGGGTACTGAGGTGAGTTTTGGGCCATCCTAATTCACTGAGGTTCCGAATCTCTATGCACAGTTCTGTAGGAGAACGGAATTCCCGCTACATGGCGCCCATACGTTATTGGCCTTATATCATGACACTCGAGTAGTATATCATTCAATCCTTAACCCCTTCACTGTCGTTTCCGGAAAACGGTGGTGTTGGAACAAACTTACCTATTTTTGAAATAGGTCTTTTCAAGCTTGATTCTTACTAAAACGGTTTCCTTGAATTACTACCCAGTTGTGCTACAAAGTTTCCATTGTTTTTCTACATTCCTGTGCTGTCATTGCCAATGCCGTGGACATTCCGCAGCATAGTCACATTGCGGTGCGAGATCATTTGCGGATTTACAATGTACCTTTGGAAGGCTTGGCTGTGATTATGGTGGTGAGTGCGGATGCTGCTTACCCATACGAATTGTTTTATTCGTGGGTGATATTTCCGGAGGTGGACGCAAATTCTGGTGTGTTCCACACGTACACTCCCACGGTTGCACCGAATAAATATACTCCGTACAGGGCACAGGAAGTTCCTATTGACGTTTGGCAGCATTGAGTTTGGTTTGGTGGCGCCCTACCCCATACTTTGACTGCTCCGAGGTTAGGTCCTTTGTCCATTCCAGGCGCAAGTTGGCCTGTTTTGGCTGGCTTTACTACTCATCCTCTACACGGCAATTGTAACCTAGCTGAACTTCGAAGACTACATGTAGTCGCAATTGCCGTGATTAGAGCCTTCGTGTATTACATGGGCCGTAATCTTCTGGGTGGAGCCCCGGGGGGTGCGGCGCTTCCAGCCGGACAGGGTGGTTTGAAACTCAGTCCCGTCATGGTCAATGCTGTAATGGGCAAGAAGCCCCAGGATAAGGATGATTTTCTTTTCTGGCTTGCCGAGAAATTTGACCAGCTGGAGTCTGTATTTCCTTATACGACTCCTGGTGAAAAACACCGGATTCTAACGCTTAGTTTGCCGAAAGATTTGGCCCCTGAACTTGTTGACTGTGAGACCTGGGGAAAGACTTTCGCAGCGGTCTATGCGAGGTGCTACGGCACTCCGTCTATGGCAGTGCTGCCTACGGTCCTTAAACGTGTTCAAGATGATCACGGACCGGAGTCTGCGGTTGAGTTGGGTATGCGCCTTTGTGGCACCTTTGATGTGGTTTGCGATCTCATCCTTGCTAATGTCAAGGGGGATGCAGTGAACTTTCAGGTTGCAAACGCTTTAGCGGCACTTCCCGATGCCGAGAAACCCCGACAGTTAAGGAAAATATTGTGGCGGCTTATAAAACCGTGGGTAGCAATTGTAAGGGTCTTAAGCCTTTTTCTGTTAAGGAGAAGAAGCAACCCCAGGGACAGATTTCGGAAACTGAAGTTCAGCCCAAGTCCAAGAAACAGAATTGGCCTAAAAAACAAAAACAGGGAAAGCAACAGCAACAGCAACAAACACAGGTTTCTCGTCCTGCGTCTCCGTTGCCTGCGCAATCTGAACGTGTTTATGGCTTGCGCGATGATTAATTCTCCTGATCGATTTCAGGCGTCTGTTCAACGCTCTCCTCGTTCCTTTCAGGATTCATCGGCCCCAACGACCGATGGTGGAGGGGGCTGCAGGGTGTTCGGGGTGGCCAGCAAGGACGTGACCAGCCCCGCCCGAAAACTGTGCAGGAAAGCAGGAAGGCTCGACGACGAAGAGACCGCAGTTTGCCAAAAAGAAAGTCGCGGCCTTAACAGCGCATCGATATGCCACAGATAGTGAGAACGCGGCTTCGGAATCTGAAGTGGGCTCTGACCTTGCTGGACAGTGCGGCGGAGATTACCATAGTGAGAGAGGCCCTGCGTCCACTACTGAAGGTGACAGCGACTGATATTTATGTTGTGATCGAAACAGCTGATACAAGAGTTGCTCCCCCTGATAGACTTTTTGAAATTGTCCTGTTAATCGAGGGTGACATACAGCGAACCATAAAAGGGGTATTTTGGGAAAATCTTTCGTCTACGTATGACATTTTGCTTTCGGAGGCTGACTGGCCCCCACCTTTTGTTCTCGCAGCTCCGCGAGGGGAGGAGGTAATCCTCCCCAGTTTCGCGAACACAGTCTCGAAAGAGGATGCGCCGCATTTTGCAGAAGAGTGGGCTCTGGCTCTAGCGCCGGCTGTGTACCGCAATCAATGTGGTTGGGATAAATTGTCCCGTACCACGAGATTCCTTTACGGTCTCAGCCACAGCCTCAACCTCAATATCCCATATGGCGTGAAGCCAAGGCTTCCGTCGCGGCAATCCTTGAACAATTGGAATATCAAGGGGTAATTAAAACATGTGTGTCACCAATGAATAACCTTCTTTTTACTGTAAACAAGCCAGATGGTTTGTTTCGTTTGGTATTGGATTACCGGCATTTAAACTTGCATTGCCATAACTGTGCAGTATAGAATACTCACGGCTCTGCCCTAGTGAATAATCTTGTGAGTAAGCGGTTTAAAACCACACTTGCCATTTCCAATGGTTTTTATGCCCATAGATTGGATAGTCTGAGTTCCCAATGGACCTCCTTTACTTGCGGCGGTGTAAAACAACAATTTCGGCGTTTGCCTATGGGCTATAAGAATAGTCCTGGGATTTTTACTGCCCGCATAGTCGACCCGGATGCTTGTTCGTATGTGGATGACATATATCTCACAGATGACGAACTTTGGGAGCATCTGTGTCGTGTCAACGGGATAATTTGTACCTTTGCAAATATGGGTTACAAATTTAACTTTGCAAAATCGCACATTGCGGAGTATACAGTGTTGTTTCTGGGCTACGAGCTCAACAATGAAGGAAAAGTTTTGGCTCCTCACTTCCTGGAGAAATGCGCACAGCTGCGCGCTCCGGCGACACTGAAAAAATTACAATCTTTACTGGGCTTCTTGAATTTCAGAAGGACATACATTCCGGTATATGCCCAGCGTATCAAGCCTTTTTATGCTTTGATACAACCATCTTTTTCCAAATTATGCTGGCTGCCTGAGCATTCAGCTATACTGCAATCCTTGCAAGCTGATCTGCTCGCTTCTAAATTCTTACAGACTCGTGATAACCAAACCAACCTGGTGATAAGAATTATCCCTGGGACGGTGGGATTCACGTACCTAACTTTTAATGAGGGAGATACAGTAGCTATTGCTTACAAGTCACACTTGTACACTTCGGCTGAAATGCGATTTTCCACTGTGGAGAAAGTTTTAACGGCTGTGCAGATGGCAATTCTCAAGGAACGTGCCCTGTCACAGGGAAAACGCATGTTGGTAGTAACCCCGTGTCCTGCCTTAGAGGCAGTTACGAAAGCCAGTGTACCAAATTCCAAAGCTTTGCACCCTCGGTGGATTCAATGGGCTGCGTCCTTGACGCCCCAGGATGTCACGTTTATTTTTGACGCCTCATTACGATCGCAGGAGTACTTACAGTATGAATTTGTTGATCCAGCTCCTTTAGCAATGCGGCCTTTGGAGGATTTCCATTGCATCATTTACACTGATGGTTCGGCGCAGGTTGCGCATGGCTCTAAGCATGCCTACATTTCCGCTTGCGCCATTGTGGTCGGTGCCATGGTGAACGATGAGTTCAAGTCCAGTGTTGTGCACACGTGACACTAGGGGACTGCACCGCACAATTAGCAGAACTTCGTGCTCTGATGCTCGCATTGGAGTACGCTGATCCTTGTGTGACAACTTTAATTGTGAGTGGTTCTTACTACTGTGTCCAGTCTTACAATGAGAACTTGTTCTTTTGGATTCAGAATGACTTTCGTTATTCCAAGGGTAGCACAATAAAACAAAAGATGATCTGGGTCCGAGTGGCTGAGCTTAAAGAGCAGTTGTCACTTGTGTTTGTGATTCATACTCTCGGCCATCAGCGTGTTGGAGTTCACGCTGTCGGTAACTCGCTTGCTGATGAAGCGGCGAAATCGGCGGTATCAAAATATTTAGTTGCAGCAGTTACACGGTCCAAAAGTAAAATAGATGATGACATCTTGGCAGCTGTAGCTGCCACTGAGAAGGGAGGTAATTATCCTACGGGGTTCCCTTCGAAGTACACATACCACTTAGGTCCCGATAAGGTTCCTTATGTGAAAATTCCTGAAGTTGGGGAGCGGTTGATTCCCAACTTGGATCGCGGGGCTACATTGATTACAGCGGCGCATGAAGGTGTGGCGTCTGCGCATGCGGGCGTCTCGGCCTCTGTAACTCAGCTAAAATAACGTTTCTGGTGGCGGGGACTGTGCAAACAGACGCGCGATTATGTCCTTCAATGTGACATTTGCCAGCAGATTTAACCTTCAACTGCTGCGCGTCCGCCTCAGACACAGTTGTACATATCTAATAAACCACTGGGTTGCGTTTATTTGGATCACTGCGGTCCTTTTTCTTCTGATACTGCGTATAAGTACATCTTAGTAGCAGTTGATTCATGCACACGCTTTGTGTGAGTGTGGCCCCATCGCAGCGCTGATTCACGGACTGTCATAAGAGATTTGCGTGTCTTTGTAGGGATTTTTGCCTGTGATACCTTCCATTCGGATCAGGGTCCGGCTTTCGCCTCTAAGGCGTATAAGGATGCTATGATTTCGTTGGGGGTCCAAGTCAAGTTTTTGTCTCCATACAGACCTGAGGGTAATAGTATAGTGGAACGGATGAACCATGACTTAAAGCAATCTTTGACAGCACGAGTTATAGGCACTGGCAGAAACTGGTTGGCCCATCTCAATGGAGTGCAGCGTGCTCTTAATAATCTCACTAGAAGGTCTCTGGGTGGGCGGACCCCGTACAAAATGCTCTTTGGTATCAAGATGTATGTTCCTGACCTCGACGGTCTAGACTGCGTGGCCCAAGCCACGGCCTTTGACGTAGATGAACATTGCAATGTTTTACAGGATCCACAAAAGACCAGAGACAGTCTTGCAAAGGAACATTTGCCCTCCACATCGGATGATGCGTTGCAGATCCCGGTAGTTGGCTGGCTACCCAAAGTTGGATAACTGGTTCGAGAGAAGATTGATAACAAGAAAGAATTTGGTCCTTCCTATCGAGCACCGGTTCCCGTTCTTGGAGTGAAGGGCACATGAACAGTCATTTTACTACCACTTCCAGGTCGTAAGGAAAACAGGTTTATCTCAATTGACAATGTCAAGATACACAGGGTGGCCGATTCTTCATAGTATGACACCGGCGGTCTCCTGTCCTTCGATTGTGAGAAATTCTGTTTTGGCCACTACTTTTAATGCTGAGCCAGAAGTGGCCCTCTAGATGCCTCCTGTTTCCAATCCTTTATTAAGTACTTTTCCCGTTAATAACATTGATGACCTAGATAACACCTATCCTGCTGATTTATCGATGCCTGATTTACAAACACGTTTGGCCACAGAATCAAGATTCTCCTTTGACTCTGTTTCAGTGAATTCGAAAAATCCCTCATGTTGTGCTGTATATGCATCTTTATTTAAAAAGCATTTTTTAATTTCCCCTTGGACATATATTTGGCTGGTACTTTTTTCAATTTCCTTTTTATGTCAATTGGTTTTGTGTTTTATTTTTTTCGCCTTATCGATGGACACTATGTCGAGGAGAGAACATGCATTCGGCATCATAATGGAACTTTGGCCCCCCCTTTCCTCGTCACATTCAGCACACAGAGTGAAGTGAGACTTAAATTTTGTTAACATCACTGCTTGGCCTGTTCTTCATGGGATTGTGTGGAATGCGGTTACATTTCAAATCCATGGCCCTACTGAAGTGGTTAATGTCCCTAATGTGCTCAGAGTGAACATGGGGGATGTGGTGAAACAAAACATACGTTCTGATGATTGGGATATTCAGGCCGTAGAATCATTATTCTCTGATTTGAAATATTATGCTGCCTTTGATGCTGAAGATTTATATTTAGAGTCTGCTAATTATGGTGAATTATTTTGCTTTCAACATTTTGGTAATCATTTTCTGCATAAAACGAGTTCTAGAAGGGGAACTGTAAATTACACACAGTAGGAACAGTGCCCAGCACCATTGCAAGGCAGCTCCAGTACATTTTTGAAAAAGTACACTTATTTTACCGACTTCAATCAATCAAGTCCTGGATCCTTTTATTTTAAAATGACACAAAGGTCTGTGTCCAAAGTTAGACTTACCGATACAAAATTGTTGTATTTGAAGTCCTTTCTAGACAAATTAGCTGTAGAGGGCTACGAGCTATGGAAGGAAACCATTGACCTTAAATCGGTTTGGGGTTCTAAAAGTTGGCAGGTACAAGGCGTTGAGGCTTTGCACCGTGCATGCCTCATCTCAAATCAACCTACTATCCCTGATTTGGAAGAATATTCCAGTTGGAATAATTTTACACAGTTTTCCATTCGAGAATTGCAAACACTGTTGCACAATTCATCCTTTAATATATCCAGTTTGGATCCAAAGGGTTGGCTGATGTGGCACAGATGTTCTGATTCTTGCCAACGTCGCTTTCTGGGTCTAACTGAAGGTTTTACACAAGTCAGGCCTGTTCTACGTTTTGATACGGACCATAGTGTCACCACTTACCCCGTAGGCAAATTGTGTCAGAATTGGCTTCAGAATTCTACTTTGGCTGCAGTTAAATTACATCTATCCAAGCTGACTGATGATGTGGATTTAAATGATTTCATAAAAGGCCCGGCTAGTGGTAGATCTAAAAGGTGGATTTATGCGGTTTACAATGAAATCTGGAAATTTTCACAGATTGAGGCTGCTAAGCGCCTTCGAGCTATTGATTAAGCTAATTTGGAAAAGGTGCTTGCAGTTGTCGATAACAGTATTAACATGCTTTCTTCCTGCATTTATGCGTTGAATAATAATGTGTCTTCTGTTGTTGATATTGTACATGATGGAGTGTCTGTGTTATACCATGGTCAAAATCAATTGTGTTCCATTTTGCAATTTGCGTGGACCCTGCAGACGCTTAAGGCTGGTAGGGTGCCTTGGAATTACATGAACGTGTCCTCCCTCTTTGCCCCTTTTAATTTGACAGACAAGCAACGCATGCTTTCAATGCGTGACGCATCCTTTTCCATGTTACACATTGAGAGGTTGGAATCTTTACCGTTCTCTGTAGCTGAAGCCACTGCTGCAACGTTGCTTATCCACGGATTAATCACATTACCATTTGCCTTGTACAAGTTTACTAATTGTAAGCCTTCTGCAACCGGAGAGCTGCACACGGCCGGGCTTTGCTCCGCTGTGATCTTGTGCTGGGCGGCATCATCTTTGTGGTCAGAGGAGGGCCGGGCTTTGCTCCGCTGGTGGCCTGGCCGGGCTTGGCTCCGCCGGGTCACAAAGAAACCACAACTCCCAGCAGCCCCTTGTGGCAAGGAAGCCGCCGACGCCCTCGAAACCAGGGAGTGCCTGGGGGCATAAAGGAACACCGGCTCCCTCGTCCCGCGGGACGCGCTCGGGCGCGCCCGGGAGAAGCCCGGGACAAGGGTGGGGCCGCCTGCGGCCGTCCGAGGCCAGAGGAGGCTGGGCTGGGCCACGGACTTTGGCTCCTGTATTTGGTCTATGGACATAGAGTAAGCCCTACTTTTTTAATCATTGATTTATGTCTTGTTTTAATAACTTGGTCTTATTGTCCTGATAGTCCTTTGTACCACAATCAGGCTTGACTCTTGCTACCTCATATACCCTAAAATTTGCATCTGTAGGGCCTCATTATGTCTAAGCTCAGGTCGGCTAAACCAGCGGCAGCAAATGAGGTCCGGACAATGGATAATTATCTTGTTAAGGTTGTAAGCAAAATTAATAAAGACAGGAGATTATCACTAGGGAGTGCACCTTCCACACTGTTGCCTCATATAGACAGTGGTTTGCCCGCTGCAAATAATGATGACATAATTAATGATGATTCCATTATAATGCCAACAGAGGAGCGGGAAATTGTAACTGAAACTACCCCTAGTCAGAGATCATCACCCTCCCCAAGGCCCTCTCCACCTCAAACACCTGTACGGAGGATAGTGCGTGCCTGCAGGAAGGCACCTGTCAAAAGGGTGGTGGGTAGGAAGACTAAAAAGACAGGCCCAACACCACAGAATAGGGAAGATAGCCCCGAGCCTGTAAATACAGTGGGTGGGAGCACTTTACATCCAGCCCACATTGAACTCTTGGTTTCCATTATGGAGACTAAACTAAAGGCATTGATTAGACCCCTGGAGGAAAAGATATATTTAGTTGCCAGTGAGGTCTCTAGACTTGGTAGTCTTATAGATTCCCACATGACCCGGCTCCCTACTCAGATGAGTCCTCAAACTGGCCTACAAGGTCATTTGGGTAATACTGCAGAGGGACCTGTTGGCCTAGCACCAGTTAGCTCTAGGGATAATGGCCTAGGGGTTACTGCTCAGGTGCCCACAGTTGTACATGCACCGAACATCTCAACTGCAAACCCACTAATAGTGGCAACACCTATAGTACAAACACCAGCACAACCCCAAGTAGCACTAAATGGTACCCAAAATAACCTAGCAGGGGGAGATACGGCCGGGCGAAGTAGGATCAGGAGGAAGAACTCTGTCAACCTCCCACCGGAGTGTGTTCCATACACGGTGGTTTTAACAAATGTACCTGAGGTTGACTCCTGCCTAACAGACCCTAGGCTAGAAACACATGCAGCCTTAAAAAATACAACCCTTGCTTGGTTGAATAGGAACTGTGGCTTTCCGTATGCCTTTTCTAACGATATAATATCTACACGCAGAGTCAGTTGGATTGGCAATGGTAGGAAAAATACAAGTGGGGACTGTATTATTATAAATTTTAAACATCCCTAACACGTTGCAACTGTCCTCCTTAGAGCTGCCTCCCTACCAAACCTTGATAACTCAGTATGAGCTAGACCTCTTGGTTTTTTCTATAATCATCTGGACAACTCCCAACATAGAGTGCCTCACAACCAAAGGTATCTTGCACAGGGGCATGGGAGGGGAATGCCTGGTTGCGGGTCGAATGCTCCTTTAAATGTACCCCTGCAACACATTAGAGCAGACTCTTACTGTTATCAGGTGGCAAACAGGCAGTTTGATCACAGTTTACCCCTCTATAATCGTTTTTCTGCCCTGTCATCATTAGAGGAAAACGATTGACTGCCTGTTGTTCCGGAGAATTCTAGTCAGATATTAACTCCGTCTTTTAAAATTGCTACTTGGAACATTGCTGGCTTGAAGAACAAAATTGGGAATGACGATTGGCTACAGTCATTAAAATCCTATGATATCATTGCCCTACAAGAGACTTGGGACCAAACAAATAGTTTCTCTTTGGATGGATTTTGCCATTTTTTCAACCCAGCCAGTAGTAGTGTGGCAGGAAGATCTAAGGGGGTCTGTTAACCCTTTTCAAATTGGACATAAAAAGAACTTTAACTCAATGTTCTTCGGCTCGGAAAACTGTCTGATTGTTGAACTATCTATTCAGGATAAAACCAAGATTATGTTTGTTAATTTTTATAATTCACAGGCAAATGAGCATACCAGTCAAAACTTGGAACTATTGGATACATTTTTGTCAACGTACAGTACTAATGTAAATGCCTTTGAATTGATATTACTAGGGGACTTTAACATTCACCCATGTACACTACCCTGCATTATTCATGATGCTGATGGTCCCCCCCCTCTCCACACCTGTCCATCTGGAACATACTAGGCGAGGAGAGCTCCTCGAAACATTTCTTGCAAGATGGAGCCTACATGAATCAGGATGTGGGGATGGGAAAGATAGGTCCCCTACTTTCAAGGGTAAAGACGTGGGCACTATTATAGATTATATTTTTGTGTCTTCTTATTTGTTAAATAATGTGACAAAATACTATACAGAGGTGTCAGTTTTTAGCGATCATAATCCTGTTTTAATTGAAATTATGCATTCGGATTTAATTTCTTTAAAATCAGTAAAAATTAGAGGGGGACAAAATGTTATGGTAAAAGATCAAAACCGTAGGCTGAAATGGACAAAAATAGTACCTGAAACTTTTCTTCAAGAGGTCTTGTCCAAAGTGGAGGATGAAGTTGCAATATGCTTAGCGAATAGAATAGAATGTAAGGATGTTATAGCAGCATTTGATAATATCTGTATTGAAATTAACCAAAGTCTGCAGAATAAAATCGAGGCAGCCCCCGCTACAGGGAAAAAGATGGTTCGATAGGAAATGCTCAAAAGCGCATGGCGTGCTATTAAAAACTCTGAAAGCCATCCCTAAGAACCGCGCAGATATCGCTAATGCTAGGATTGCTTATAAAAAACTATCCTGGAAAGGAAGAGGGTCCTAAAAGACAACGCTTTGGCCCAACTTCTTGAACCAGAAACTTTAAAAGATAGTGGCCTTTTTTGGAAAATTATAAACCAGCCACTCTTTTCGGATGAAGAAAATACCCCCCTAGAGGCAAATATTCCAGATGAGGGCTGGATTGAACATGTTAGTCAAATATACTCGGAAGCTAGCAGTGCCACCACTTCTATTCCCATCATAGAAGCTGAGGAAATTACACCATTTACCCCAGTGGATGCCGTTATTTTTGTTGCGACAGAAGTGGAAAAGGCGATAGATCTGACCTTAAAAAATAAGGCACCGGGTCCCGATGGGGTACCAGGGGATGTCTTTAAAAGTGCCCCGAAATTTTAGTCTAAGGTCTTATGTAATGTTTTTAATGATCTTTCATCTGATAAAATCCCGGATTCCTGGAAAAAATCCATCATTATACCGGTCTTTAAAAAAGGTAACAGGCAAGACCCATCCTGTTACAGACCCATTTCATTGATAGATTCATCGGTGAAAATACTGGGCCGGGTTATTTTATCAAAACGGAATGATTGGTTAATAGAAAATAGGGTCCTATCAAACGTTCAGTATGGCTTTAGATAAAAAAGGAGCACAATAGATCAAGGCCTTAATTTGCACTTGTTGGTAGAAAAGTATACAAGGGCTAAAGAGGGGTCCATGTACTTAGGTTTCATGGATCTCTCGTCAGCCTTTGATCTGGTAAACCGCGCTAAATTATGGAGAATTCTGCTTGAGATAGGATTAGATAGGGCACTTGTTTGCCTTTTAGCAGATTTACACACTGACCTAATAGCCTCGGTCAGAGTTACCCAGGAGGGGCGTTGCACAGGCCACTTTAAATCAGAAAGGGGGGTTAGGCAGGGGTGTATTTTGGCCCCTCTTTTATTCCCAGTCTACATAAATGCCCTGGAACCAGCACTTAGAGAGGCATCCATTGACATTCCACGTATAGGAGAACTGGGAATCCCGGTTATCCTATACGCGGATGACGCCGTCCTGCTCTCGCGTACTGGTGTCGGTCTCTAAAGACTCCTAGATGCCTTTGAGGACTTCATGGGGTCATTGGACCTAAAAATTAATGTAAAAAAGTCTCAAATAATGATACTGGGTAAGGGTACAAAAAATAAGCTCACAAAAACATTTACTTGTGGCAAACAAGAACTTTGTAGGGTTGCCACTTTCCCTTATCTAGGTATCACTTTTGATGACAGAGGCACATGGGGGCCCCAGATAAAAAATAGGAACATCTCCCTTGCCAGATCTTCTTCTGCATTGCAGGGCTTTTCAAAAAAACTGGGAGCAAGGCCAGTAGCAACTCTTCTAAAAATGTATAAAGCTAAATGTCTTGCCGTTGCTACATATGGAAGTGCTATATGGGGCTATTGTTCCATGGAAAATTTACAGGTTACTGAGAACACATTTTTAAGAGCTGTTCTCTCTGTACCACAGTCCTCCTCAACATATATAGTTCACACTAAACTTGGTTTAGGTTATATTTCAGACCTGATTAAAGTGGCTCCTGTTCTGGCTTGGTTAAAGACATGGCTGAACCAAGAAATTCCCCTTAATCATATTATTCTGAAAGACTGCTTGCAACTGGACAGAGTAAATAGAATCCAGTGGCTAGCCTATATTAAGAATTGTCTTGTCAAAATGGGGAGACCAGATCTCTTTTCTTCCCCGGCCTCTATAACTGTTAAAGATATTGAGCTTATTAAGGGCCTGATGGGAGAATCTTTAAGGCTGGAAAGGGAACAAGTAGAGCTCGAAAAACCAACAGTGCGGACTAGTATTATTCTGAGCACTCATGCTGGACCAGAATCATACCTAATTACTGTAAATCAACCTTTTCATCGCTTTCTTTTGACGCGTTTTCGGTTCAATTTGATACATTTAACTCTCAGACATTTCTCAACCTGGAGTACTCCCGAAAATGCTATGCCGTGTACCTGTGACAAATTTTCAATCCACAACACTCTACATTTCTTAATGTTCTGTGATCATTACACGGCACCAAGAAGGAAATACTTGATCCCTATCTTAAAGGAGGCAGGTTTTATGCAGTTTAGGCCAGTGCTCCTGTTTCTACAGTTATTACAGACCCCCAGGATTATGTTCCATGTTGCGAGTTTTTTAGTAGGGACTGTTAGGATCAAGAAAAGGATGTTGCCCGATAATATAACAAATATGACCCCATAAGTGATTAAATCAAATACTGGTCATAGGAAAATGTTTTACAACATGAATTAATATCCTGAAATGCAATATGTATATATGGTTTTAACTTACTGACCTCTTTTTAATACTTTTTTTTTTTTTAAATTTGAGTTTGTTATATGATAATGTGTTTCTTATCTTTTTCCTTTTGTATAAAACTAGAGAATGTAAATTAATTAAGATCTGATCATGTATAATTATGTGTTGTTTGTATAAGATTGTATTTTGCCTATGTCTTTTTAAGATATTAATTTATCGAAAATAAAGTATTTTGACTGACTGACTGACTGTATGCGATATATTGCGATAGGGAAAATAGTTTCTCTTTGGATGGATTTTGCCATTTTTTCAACCCAGCCAGTAGTAGTGTGGCAGGAAGATCTAAGGGGGTCTGTTAACCCTTTTCAAATTGGACATAAAAAGAACTTTAACTCAATGTTCTTCGGCTCGGAAAACTGTCTGATTGTTGAACTATCTATTCAGGATAAAACCAAGATTATGTTTGTTAATTTTTATAATTCACAGGCAAATGAGCATACCAGTCAAAACTTGGAACTATTGGATACATTTTTGTCAACGTACAGTACTAATGTAAATGCCTTTGAATTGATATTACTAGGGGACTTTAACATTCACCCATGTACACTACCCTGCATTATTCATGATGCTGATGGTCCCCCCCCTCTCCACACCTGTCCATCTGGAACATACTAGGCGAGGAGAGCTCCTCGAAACATTTCTTGCAAGATGGAGCCTACATGAATCAGGATGTGGGGATGGGAAAGATAGGTCCCCTACTTTCAAGGGTAAAGACGTGGGCACTATTATAGATTATATTTTTGTGTCTTCTTATTTGTTAAATAATGTGACAAAATACTATACAGAGGTGTCAGTTTTTAGTGATCATAATCCTGTTTTAATTGAAATTATGCATTCGGATTTAATTTCTTTAAAATCAGTAAAAATTAGAGGGGGACAAAATGTTATGGTAAAAGATCAAAACCGTAGGCTGAAATGGACAAAAATAGTACCTGAAACTTTTCTTCAAGAGGTCTTGTCCAAAGTGGAGGATGAAGTTGCAATATGCTTAGCGAATAGAATAGAATGTAAGGATGTTATAGCAGCATTTGATAATATCTGTACTGAAATTAACCAAAGTCTGCAGAATAAAATCGAGGCAGCCCCCGCTACAGGGAAAAAGATGGTTCGATAGGAAATGCTCAAAAGCGCATGGCGTGCTATTAAAAGCTCTGAAAGCCATCCCTAAGAACCGCGCAGATATCGCTAATGCTAGGATTGCTTATAAAAAACTATCCTGGAAAGGAAGAGGGTCCTAAAAGACAACGCTTTGGCCCAACTTCTTGAACCAGAAACTTTAAAAGATAGTGGCCTTTTTTGGAAAATTATAAACCAGCCACTCTTTTCGGATGAAGAAAATACCCCCCTAGAGGCAAATATTCCAGATGAGGGCTGGATTGAACATTTTAGTCAAATATACTCGGAAGCTAGCAGTGCCACCACTTCTATTCCCATCATAGAAGCTGAGGAAATTACACCATTTACCCCAGTGGATGCCGTTATTTTTGTTGCGACAGAAGTGGAAAAGGCGATAGATCTGACCTTAAAAAATAAGGCACCGGGTCCCGATGGGGTACCAGGGGATGTCTTTAAAAGTGCCCCGAAATTTTAGTCTAAGGTCTTATGTAATGTTTTTAATGATCTTTCATCTGATAAAATCCCGGATTCCTGGAAAAAATCCATCATTATACCGGTCTTTAAAAAAGGTAACAGGCAAGACCCATCCTGTTACAGACCCATTTCATTGATAGATTCATCGGTGAAAATACTGGGCCGGGTTATTTTATCAAAACGGAATGATTGGTTAATAGAAAATAGGGTCCTATCAAACGTTCAGTATGGCTTTAGATAAAAAAGGAGCACAATAGATCAAGGCCTTAATTTGCACTTGTTGGTAGAAAAGTATACAAGGGCTAAAGAGGGGTCCATGTACTCAGGTTTCATGGATCTCTCGTCAGCCTTTGATCTGGTAAACCGCGCTAAATTATGGAGAATTCTGCTTGAGATAGGATTAGATAGGGCACTTGTTTGCCTTTTAGCAGATTTACACACTGACCTAATAGCCTCGGTCAGAGTTACCCAGGAGGGGCGTTGCACAGGCCACTTTAAATCAGAAAGGGGGGTTAGGCAGGGGTGTATTTTGGCCCCTCTTTTATTCCCAGTCTACATAAATGCCCTGGAACCAGCACTTAGAGAGGCATCCATTGACATTCCACGTATAGGAGAACTGGGAATCCCGGTTATCCTATACGCGGATGACGCCGTCCTGCTCTCGCGTACTGGTGTCGGTCTCTAAAGACTCCTAGATGCCTTTGAGGACTTCATGGGGTCATTGGACCTAAAAATTAATGTAAAAAAGTCTCAAATAATGATACTGGGTAAGGGTACAAAAAATAAGCTCACAAAAACATTTACTTGTGGCAAACAAGAACTTTGTAGGGTTGCCACTTTCCCTTATCTAGGTATCACTTTTGATGACAGAGGCACATGGGGGCCCCAGATAAAAAATAGGAACATCTCCCTTGCCAGATCTTCTTCTGCATTGCAGGGCTTTTCAAAAAAACTGGGAGCAAGGCCAGTAGCAACTCTTCTAAAAATGTATAAAGCTAAATGTCTTGCCGTTGCTACATATGGAAGTGCTATATGGGGCTATTGTTCCATGGAAAATTTACAGGTTACTGAGAACACATTTTTAAGAGCTGTTCTCTCTGTACCACAGTCCTCCTCAACATATATAGTTCACACTAAACTTGGTTTAGGTTATATTTCAGACCTGATTAAAGTGGCTCCTGTTCTGGCTTGGTTAAAGACATGGCTGAACCAAGAAATTCCCCTTAATCATATTATTCTGAAAGACTGCTAGCAACTGGACAGAGTAAATAGAATCCAGTGGCTAGCCTATATTAAGAATTGTCTTGTCAAAATGGGGAGACCAGATCTCTTTTCTTCCCCGGCCTCTATAACTGTTAAAGATATTGAGCTTATTAAGGGCCTGATGGGAGAATCTTTAAGGCTGGAAAGGGAACAAGTAGAGCTCGAAAAACCAACAGTGCTGACTAGTATTATTCTGAGCACTCATGCTGGACCAGAATCATACCTAATTACTGTAAATCAACCTTTTCATCGCTTTCTTTTGACGCGTTTTCGGTTCAATTTGATACATTTAACTCTCAGACATTTCTCAACCTGGAGTACTCCCGAAAATGCTATGCCGTGTACCTGTGACAATTTTTCAATCCACAACACTCTACATTTCTTAATGTTCTGTGATCATTACACGGCACCAAGAAGGAAATACTTGATCCCTATCTTAAAGGAGGCAGGTTTTATGCAGTTTAGGCCAGTGCTCCTGTTTCTACAGTTATTACAGACCCCCAGGATTATGTTCCATGTTGCGAGTTTTTTAGTAGGGACTGTTAGGATCAAGAAAAGTATGTTGCCCGATAATATAACAAATATGACCCCATAAGTGATTAAATCAAATACTGGTCATAGGAAAATGTTTTACAACATGAATTAATATCCTGAAATGCATTATGTATATATGGTTTTAACTTACTGACCTCTTTTTAATACTTTTTTTAAAAAAAATTTGAGTTTGTTATATGATAATGTGTTTCTTATCTTTTTCCTTTTGTATAAAACTAGAGAATGTAAATTAATTAAGATCTGATCATGTATAATTATGTGTTGTTTGTATAAGATTGTATTTTGCCTATGTCTTTTTAAGATATTAATTTATCGAAAATAAAGTATTTTGACTGTCTGACTGACTGTATGCGATATATTGCGATAGGGAGATATGAACCATTAGGTAGATCACTTCACCATGAGGCATGATCGCTTCCATTCACTTATAGGCGCCTGAAAGAAGTATATCTTAGTGGGGAGGAATGCACAGAGTCACCTGACCATTCATTGATATGCAGGCACATTCAGTTATATGGTTCTTGTAATCAGGACCGGCCTAATTTGGCCTGTGTTTCGAAAGGCACTCCGGATCCCGCAATCGTTCCAACTTTCACATTACTGGCTAACGGTAGTTATTTACTGTTGAATAACGAGGAATGTTGTGGGTTAATTAAAGGTATCGCTTATGTGGTAACAGTATCAGAACGTGTAGTCTGTTGCAAAAATGTTCTGTATCCTCCTACACATGGGAATTCAGATGTTTCCATCTGGCCGCGCATCCCAACCTTGAAGGCAGAGTTCAATGGTATGAGTAGAATAAGAGCCCTTTTGTCTCAAAAAGAGCTGGCCCTGAGTTCGGCCAGAGAAACATTTGTCCTTCACATAGCTAACACGCGCACAGAGGTGCAGGCGCTTTTGAATACTGATTTGCCGTTACATTTCAGCAAGCTGGTTCATCAAATCTTTAATGCCTCCTCCACTTCTGGCCTCGCTCACTTTTTTAAAATAGTTAGCAGTGGTCTCGTGACTTCATTCGAGAAAATATTTGGAGTCATCTCTGCCTTCTTTCAATCTATATTTTCAAGCCTGTTTGGTGGCTTTCCTGTTTTACTAGTATTAGCTGCAGTCGTTTTGGTGATATTTTGTTTTATTAAACATGGGTGCCAGTCCTGCGTTAGAAGCCGCAGAGCCCCTCCTGCCACTGTTTTGCAACTGGATGCTTGATTACTATGGCACACTGCCTGCCGCTTGCGACTTTAAGCATGGCATTTGGATTATCGTTTCGGTTTTCCTATTTCACATGTGTCCAGCCTGTGTTTCATTGCCTGAGCTGCGATTTCGACTGGGCCCTTGATTTTTGTCTCTGCAAGACGGTGTCTCCTGACGTCGATTTTAATCATCTGATGAGCCCCGTAGTTGCTCACGAGTTGGTTTGTTCTGGCGACAGGATTATGGCCTTGGCAGCGATGCATGGACTAATGGGTCATTGGGACATACTCAGAGCAGCGCATGAGTTCTTGGCACAGAGCTTTCTTGTGAACCCACCGAGTTGTCCTCTGATGATGCTAGAGGATCCAGTGCTGGAGGAGCAGGTATGTTCTTTCCCGCTACTTAATTGGATGGCTGAACTGTTTTCGGATGATGACAGTGATTTCATGCTGGAGGCTGTAGCTGCATATTTTGCATATTCAGTCCTATCCTGAGAAGCCTTCAGGACTTTTGCTATTAGCACGTTCCTGATTGCATTTTTTTGGGTGCTTTTTGCGTACAAACAATTTTTTCTACACCCCAGGCCTATTGACTTGTACGAAAGTGGGCCTTGAGTTGAAAAGTTTAGACCTTTTTTATTTGGCCGCTGCAAGGCCATCATATCTGCTTTTGAAAATTACCTTAGCTCATTATTATTGAACTCTGCTTTCATGTTATGCCCCTATTCAGGTCTTGCCTTACCTTAGTTTTGACCGTGCTCGGATCATTGGCGGGGTGTCATATAGCTACTTCGTTTCTATATACTGTGTTAAGTTAGCATGAGCTTAGTATGTTTAAACGCCATTTTTCCTTTTGCTTAATTTTGCACACGACACATAATTGTTATTTTAGCTTTCAACCCAGAAGAGCGTCGTGATTTACTTGAGAAATAATATGTTATTGCTCTGATATCAGCTTTGCTTGGTACACTGTCTGCACAGTGAGTGCTGAAGTATCCAAGGATAACTCGACACAGTGCTTTTGTGAGGTCTGATCTTTGCACCTTCCTAGACATAACACACATGCTGCTGCCAAAATCTGGCTCTAAGCGGGTTTTATATTGCTTTGCTGAAAACACACGTAACACACTTGATGGTGCTTCGCATGCAGAGAGCTGGTGGAAGATGATGTGATCCTCTGCCACTGAGATTTTGAGGTATGGGCCCGCCCTGCTAAAACCTAAATGAGACCTTCATAGATATAAATATACTATGCTAAATAGGGAGGGTGAGAATTAGGTGTTGTTAATTCCTATTCATTTCAGCATCTTAGTATGCTATCACCATTCGCCTTTTATGGACTAGTAACTATGCTGATAACTTTGTTGCTTATAATATGTTTGCTTGTATTTTATAAGATACTGCGTTTGAGAACTCTGCATTAGTAAATAAATATTTCAAATATGCACGTGTCCTCATTTACTCCACGTTCTGGTTTGAAATGATTATAAAGCGAAAGGGTGTTAATGTGTTCCACGATACCTGAGGTAATCTAAGTTCATGTTCTGGTTTGTCTAAACATTGGGAGTTTGTATGACCAATGAGACACTGTAGCTAGCTCGGTAAGGAGATTTTGGGTACTGAGGTGAGTTTTGGGCCATCCTAATTCACTGAGGTTCCGAATCTCTATGCACAGTTCTGTAGGAGAACGGAATTCCCGCTACAGCTGGGGGAGGGCCCCGAAATTCAAGGAATGGATGCAGGATATGTTGCATAGTCAAGACCAATAAAGTTTGTATGCTGAAACACAACCTGCAGATATCTGGGGACCACTGCAGTCCTATACATTGCAAAAGGAGGCAGACGATACTGAAGGCGTGGGCCAACTGATCACTGGAGCTTCGGAGGGGCGGAGGGAAGAGGAAGGAATGTCATAATTTTAATTGCTGTTGCTATGTATCATAGCTGATTAAGGATACTAAGGACAGACAATGCAACACCTGGCTGGGTCCTGATTCTGATGATAACACACATTGACTTTTGTATTGGACCATTATTGCCATAATTGTCAATATTTGATTGGAAAGCTGGTGAAATGTCCCCCATCGCATGAATCTGTATGTATGAAATAGACCCTTCACTCACTACCTGAATGTCTTGATTGATGTATTGAAGAATTGAAATGGCTTATTGATTGCCCATTGATTATGTATGTGAAAATGTTATAAATAGACGTTAAAAAATATATATATATTCTGCATTTGAAAATACCACTTTTAGAAAGTAGGTATTTTCTTGCCTAACTATCCAGGCCTGCCTCTGCTGGGTTGTGTATTCCTTGTCTGGGTTTGTGAGTGACAGGGCTGGGGGATTCCAGGAGACAGGCTGGGGCAGCCCAGTGGTGAATAGAGAGATCTGCATCTAGATGGGAGGGAGGAGTTGCACCTGAGACCTGAATAGGGCTGAGCCTTCCCTCTACAATGCTGGCTCCACTTCCCGCGGCTTGTATGATGTCTCTGCCCTGCACTGTGAAAGGAGAGGAGGAATCATGTCAACAGAGAGCTCCAGAGCTGTATCTTCCCTCCCCTGTGCTGGCTCCACCTCCTGTGGGGCGGCTGATGTCTCTGCCCTGCACAATGAAAGGAAGAAGAGAGTCATGTAAACAGAGTGCTCAGGAACTGGTTTGGATGAGGCCTCTCTGCCTTCAGAGAACAAAGGATTTTGGGGTATAAATATTGGGACCAAGATCCCAAGAAATTAGATCACTTCTGGGCAAGAAACCTTTCTGCCAAGGAGAAGAACCAAGGAAGCTGCCGGAGTTGTACTGCCCCTCTGCCAGTGTGCTGTTTGCTGGGTTGGCCTGCAGTGGTTGCTTCATTGCCAAGCGAAAGGAGAAGGAACTTTGTAAGGACTTTCATCTACAGAATATTCTCCAAGGGTTTGAACTGTGCTTGCCTCCTGCTGAAGTCTCAGGGACAAAAGACTTCACCTCCAGCTCCCCACTGAATTTCCTTGCTGGGAATTCTGACTACAGACACGTGCGTGCCCCTGGGAGATGGAAGCACGACGCATCGAAAAGAAGCGTGTCGCTGCTGCAGCTGAAATCGTCGCATCGCGGGAGAAGCTAGCCTTCGCCGCATCTCCCTGGAAGCGTGTGTTCATCGAAGCTGCCTGCTGTCGCATCACCGGAAAAACGTGACGCCATTGTGAGAGTCACCATCGCATCACCGGAAAAGCGTGTTGCAGGGCCTGTTGCGGCTCCAAAATACAGAGTCGTCGCAAGGCTGCCAGGGCGTCATCGCATCGCTGCATCAAGGGCGCCATCTTCTCGCTTCACAACCGGATCGTCGCATCTCATCAAGGTGCCATCTTGTGTACCGCAAGGGGCCCGCAAGCAGAGAACCTACGCATCACCTCTGCACCGGTAAGGATCACAACGCATCCCCTACTCTGCGCAAGCATTGAGGCACGACTCATCATCTGCCCCGGATCACGGAACCGACACATCTCCCCTTTTGCGAATCTTTTGTTTACTTTGCGTTACGCATCCAGGTACTTTGTTGAGAACTTTGTCACATTTACCAACAACTTGAACTAAGCAACTTTAATCACCTTTTAAGTAATCTTAAGTGTAGTATTGTGGATTTTTGTCGTTTGTGGTCTTGTGTTTAAGTCTCTATGAAGAATACTTATTTTTATAAAACCTGTGTTGTGTCCATCTGTAGTGTTTTCACTGTATTACTGTGTATATTCACAAATGTTTAACACACTGCCTCTGAGATAAGCCTGTCTGCTTGTGCCAAGCTACCAAGGGGGTGAGCAGGGGTTATTAAGGACTGTTATCCTGACTTAGAAGTAAGGGTCCCTATTTGGGCAAAGGTGAATACCATTGCCAACTAGAGACCCCCAGATCTAACATTGGTGGTCAGCAGTGAGGATTTGGACTTTGCATTTGTGTTTCATATACAGTGACTAGTGTACATTACTAGTGAGTGCAGACCAAACGCGACCACATTCTTTTTTTTAGAATCTTTTTCCTTGGACTGTTAGTTTTTCCTGAAAACTCCCAATTTTTACTACCATGAGTAAACCAGCATCTGTTGCATCTATGGATCTTGAATTTGAGGAAGAGAGGTTGGAAACCTATACTGGGAAACAGCTCAAACATCTGTGCAGGAAATTGAAAGTTGCTACACCAGGCATTTCTAAAAAGGAAGCCTACCAAAAGGCCCTGAGGGCCTGGGTAGAAGCAAGAAATGCCCATGATCTTGTGGTGGAGCCAGTTGTGGATACAGATGGGCCCATTGAGAGGCCAGTGTTTTCAGCTGGGGGAGAGGGAGCCTCTCCACCTGGCAGCAGTATCTCTTCCAAAGACCTGTCCCCCAGAGAGTTGGAAGACAGGGAGAGAAATAGGGCACTCAAGCTGGAGTTGGCTAAGCTTAAGATGGAGAGGTAGAGGGAAACAGAGAATAACATTTTGTCTTTGGAAAGAGAGAGAATGAGAATGGAGCATGAAAGAATGTTGAGGGAGATCAAGGCCAAGTGCTTAGAAATTAATTCCTCTGGTGGCAGTGCACCATCTGTACCTTCAGAAGGCAGGGTACATATTCCCAAGGATGTCATCAAGGATTTCCACAAAGGTGAAGATATTGGGCAGTGGTTTGCAGCCTATGAGAAAGCAATGTTGGCCCACCGGGTCCCTGAAAAGGATTTGGGAGCGGGATTGTGGGGTTGCTTTTTAACTGAAGGTAGGCATACTTTGTTAGACTTGCCCAGTACTCATAGGATGTCTTATGCCCACATGAAAGAAGCACTGGTGACAAGGTATGGGTTAACTCCAGAGCTCTATAGACAGAGGTTCAGGAATTGTAAGAAACTGGAGGGAACCACTTGGGTAGAATATGTGTCTTTCTTTTGCAGAGCTATGGATGGTTGGGTGAGGGGTAGCAATGTTGATAATTTTCAAGCGCTCTATAATTTGATTGCTAGGGAGCACTTGTCTGCTAATTGTTTTCCAGAGCTACATCAGCACCTTATTGATAGCGAGTTGACTAAGCCTAGAAAGCTTGCTGAAGAGGCGGGCCGCTGGGTCAGCACCAGGGTCCACAAGGGTCTTGTGGGAGACTCCGCCAAAGGTGGGCAGGGTCCCCCCAGCAGAAGAGTGGGGGGACAAGGGTAAACAGAGGGAATTCCAAAAAGGTCCCCAAAGTAATTCCCAAGGGAACCAAGCTAAGTGTTCCCAGCTTCCCCCTGAGAAGAAGTCAGGACCCCGACAGATAAACCTGTTCATAGGGGGCCTGTTCTTTCAGTGTAAGCAGGTGGGACACCGTTGGAATGATCCCAAGTGTCCCCAAAAGGGTCAGTATGTGCCACCCCATGCAACCCCCGTCAGATGGCCAGTGTAGCCCTGGGTGAGGAGGAGATGGATGCCCAAGGTGGGTGGGGTCCCGCAGAAATGTCCCTTGTCTCATTAGGAGACTTTGAGATGGTCCCTAGAACTTAGCTGCCTGATAACACTAAGAAATACAGGCAATAAGTGAGGCATAGAGTGGAAGCTCTGAGAGACACAGGAGCAATTGTGACAGCTGTCAAGTGTTACTTGGTGTCTGAAGAGCAGGTAGTCCCTCATGCATTCTTCCCAGTTGTTGCCGCTGACAACACAGAGAGCCATTGCAAGGTAGCTCAAGTTCCCTTTGAGTGGAGGGGTTCTCTGGTACTCTTCAAGTAGCTGTGAGGCCATCCATGCCTGTTGATTGTCTGTTAGGCAATGATTTAGAAAGCTCACCTTGGGTTAAGGTGGAGAGGAAGGCGCATTTAGGGATGTTGGGTCTGCCTGAGTGGGCATATGTGACCACTCGGTCTAGGGCAGCTAAGGGTGTTCAAGAGACCCTGGAGCCTGAAAGTATGGCCCAGGGACCTGCCTTATAGAGAAGAGGTAGGGGGTGTGGGAAACCAGCCCCCATTGTTCCCACGGTCCAGGAGGAGGCAGACCTTGTGGGGGATGCCCTGGAACCTACAGGGGAGCAAGTTTCTGAACTGAGGAACCTAACTGATCTGACCCATTGGCAGCAAAAAGAGGGTCCCTCCAGGGAGGAATTTTGTGAAGAGCAGCAGAAGTGCCTTTCTCTTGTGAGTTTGAAGCAACAGGCCACAAACCAGGTAGCAGGTGATCAATCTGGATCACATTGGATCTACTGGGAGAACGGTCTCCAGTATAGTGAGCCTATGGTTGCTGAGCCTGGGTCAGCCCGTGTGCTGGTGGTACCCCAGCACTTCAGAGCCTTCCTACTGGGTTTGGCTCATGATGTTCCTTTAGCTGGTCATCTGGGGTAGTACAAGACCTTCGAAAGGCTGGTCTCCCACTTTTATTGGCCCCAGATGCGGAAGAGTTCAGATATTCATTGTAGGACCTGTCAAACTTGCCAGGCAAGTGGGAAAAGTGGAAGGAGGCACAAGGCCCCTCTCCAACCTTTCCCTTTAGTCAGTACACCCTTTGAATGGGTGGGCATTGACATTGTGTGGCCACTGGACCCCAAGACAGCCATAGGCGACAGGTTTATCCTTGTCTTTGTGGACCATGCTACCTGGAAGCCATTCCGCTCACGACAGTGATGGCCCCCGTGGTGGGACGTGCACTGATGGGGATCTTCTCCCGTGTGGGGTTCCCCAGAGAGGTGGTGTCTGACCGAGGTACAAACTTCATTTCTAATTATATGAAGTCTCTGTGGGAGGAATGTGGTGTTACCTACAAGTTCACCACTCCTTACACTCACAAGGTAATGGGCTGGTTGAAAGATTCAACCGGACCCTTAAAGGCATGATCATGGGTCTTGAGGAACCAAAGAGGCGAAAGTGGGACGTCCTCTTGCCATGCCTTCTGTTTGCCTACCGTGAGGTGCCACAAAAGTCTCTAGGGTTAAGCCCCTTTGAGCTTTTGTATGGTCACCCGGTAAGAGGACCTTTGAGTTTGGTCAAAGACGGCTGGGAGCAATCTCCCAGGAAACCTCCCCAGGATGTATATAGCTATATGCTGGCTTTCAAGAACCAGACTCGGCCTTTCAGAGATCTCGCTCAGGCGAATCTGGAAGCCAGCCAGGAGGAAATGAAGCGGTGGTACGATCAGAATGCCACTCTGAGCTTCAGCCTGGACAGAAAGTTTGGGTCATGGCCCCTGTGGAGCTTTGTGCGCTCCAGGACAGGTGGACCGGTCCATATGAGGTGGTGGAGCGCAAGACTGATGTCACTTATCTGGTGAACTTGCGGTCTGCCAAGAACCTTGCGGGTCCTGCATGTTAACCGCCTAAAGCCCCACTTTGAAAGGTCCAAAGTGGGCATGCTCCTAGCAACGGATGAGGGAATGGAGGAAGTGCCTTTTCCTGACCTCCTGTCTGCAACAGAGCAAGATGGGTCAGTGGATGGTGTCAGCCTCTCTGCCACACTGACCCCTGATCAGCACCAAAATTGTCACCAACTGTTGGGGCAATTCTCTGATTTACTTTCCTTGGTTCCTGGTGTCACAGAGTGGTGCGTCCATGATGTGGACACTGGAGACAGTCCTCCTGTGAAGCACAAGGCTTACAGAGTGACTGACAAGGTTAGGGCTTACATTAAGGAGGAAATTGCCAAGATGTTTGCTTTAGGGGTCACTGAGTCCTCAAACAGTCCTTGGGCCAGCCCAGTGATCTTGGTCCCAAAGGCTGGCTCAATTCAGTCACCAGGACTGATGCACACCCCATCCCCAGAGCTGATGAGCTCATTGATCAATTAGGGGCTGCACGGTACCTCAGCACGTTTGATTTGACGTCTGGGTACTGGCAGATCGCCTTGACTGATGGGGCTAAGGAGAGGTCAGCATTCTCCACACCAGATGGGCACTACAAATTCCGGGTTATGCCCTTTGGGATGAAGAATGCACCTGCCCCCTTTCAGAGGTTGGTCAACCAGGTGTTGGCTGGGCTGGAGGATTTCAGTGCCACCTACCTGGATGACATTGCAGTGTTTAGCGCCACTTGGGAAGAACATCTGCAGCACCTCTGGGAAGTGTTGATGGCACTGCGCAAGGCAGGACTCACGGTCAAGGCGAGTAAGTGACAGATCGGGCAGGGTTCCGTGGTGTACTTGGATCACCAGGTAGGAAGCGACCAGGTGGCGCCCCTACAACCCAAGTTTGACACCATCCTGGCATGGGAACCCCCAAAGACTGAGACACAGGTGAGAGCCTTTTTAGGACTAACAGAGTACTACAGGAGGTTTGTCAAGGGGTATGGCAACATTGTTGTACCCTTGACTGAGCTGGTTTCCAGGAAACAGCCCAAGAAAGTGAACTGGACTAACACCTGTCAGAAGGCTTCTGACGCCCTGAAGACTGCCATGTGCACAGCACCCGTGCTTCAGGCACCCAACTTCTCAAAAGAATTTATTGTACAGACAGACGCTTCAGAGCATGGTGTGGGGGCTGTTCTATCACAGAATAATGAAGAGGGCCTAGACCAACCTGTAGCCTTCATCAGTAGGAGGTTACTTCCACAGGAACAGAGGTGGAGTGCAATTGAGCATGAGGCATTTGCTGTGGTCTGGGCACTGAAGAAGTTGAGACCATACATGTTTGGGACTCACTTCGGGTTCAGACCGACCACAGGCCCCTCAGATGGCTGATGCAGATGAGGGGTGAGAACCCAAAGTTGTTGAGGTGGTCCATTTCCCTACAGGGTATGGACTTTACAGTGGAACACCGCCCTGGTACAGAATACACTAACGCTGATGGTCTGTCCAGATTTTTCTGGTTTTTTGAATCGCCCAGTAAATCACGAGACTGGCTAGATGGATGGAGGCCGGCGAAGGGGAGCCACAGACAAAGACCGGAACGGCAACGACGTCCCTCACAAGAGGCCTCGGGCGGACAGGAGAACGACACACCTGCCCACCAGGAAGAAACAAGAAATGGCAGTGAGGTGGAGTGACTCTCAGGGCCGGATTGATACACTGCTGAGCACTTGCCGAGCTATGGCTGTACTCGACCGACTGGTCGCAGAAGAGATTGGCACACTGAGACATGCACAACGCCTCAACAGGTTGCACTGAGGATAGCTTTTGGGGACAATGGTGTGGCGGGAACGGACTCTCCTCCCCCCCCCACTTTCACGCAAGTACACAGTTATGGAACTAAATTGCTCTGCTGAGTTGGGGTGGTGGGTAGTTTTAAATCCGCTGGGCAGGGAGGCAGGGAGGGGGGTGGTGGGATGGGCTCAGTTTGTTGATGTTTTTTTGGTTGGGGCTGCAGCCCCCCTTTGTGTTGTTCTAATGCAGATAATTGTGGAGCAAAACGTGACAGGCTGTTATAGGAGAGTCCGAAAGGGACGGTCCACCCTAGAGCACAATGCCCAATATGAGCGAGGGTGTTAGAAATACGAACACGCAGAACCATGCCCAGGGACAGAAATCGCAGATGTCTATAATCTCCTGGAATGTAAATGGGGTAGGGGACAAAATTAAACGGGGACTGGTCCTACAATATTTGAGGCGGAACAATGCAGCGGTGTCACTGCTTCAAGAGACACACCTGCAGGGGACGACAGTTCCAGCCCTAAACAGATGGGGATTCAAGATGGCAGTCCACTCGGATTTCACATCCGGATCTAGAGGGGTAGGGGTATTTATAAACAAGCGTTTCCCATTTATAGTCACGAATACATATCATGACGACCAGGGACGATTTGCGGCTATTACAGATCAGTGGGATGGTAAATCTTAAAACATAGTGTCGGTATATATTCCGCCCGCACTACACCAAGGTGCCTTTATAGACCTGGGTAGATTCCTGTTGACGCTTCCTCGTGGGGAGCTGATTGTTGGGGGGACTTCAATGCAATAATGGCCTCTACACTGGATAGGCAACCTCCTAGAGACGCGGATGGGCCATCCCATAGATTACAGGACTTTGTAGAGGCACTAAGGCTGATGGACGCATGGCGGACCAGTTCCATAACGGACAGGCAGTTCACATTCCACTCCGGGGCCCACAATAGTCTCTCTAGAATTGACTACATTTTCACATTAGCTGCCGGACTATTGGGGATGACAGCTGTTAGACACCTGCCTAGAGGTATATCGGACCACTCGCCAGTCCTCATCACATATGCACCTTTTACCCCGCACACTCGTAGGCTATTTCCAATTAGACCCGGAAACCTTAAGGACCGTAGATTACGTAAAGCACTCCTGCAGATCACAAAGCATTACTTCGAAGAAAATCAGCACTCAGTTCCCTCGCCGTTTACACTATGGGAGGCCTATAAGACAGTGCTACAGGGTGGCGCCATCTCACTCATAACGGGTAAAAGGAGAGAACACGAGCAACACACTGACGACCTAGAGTCTGAGGCCGCACGGGCAGAGGAGGCACACACGTACAATACTACGGAGGAGACAGCCCATGCATTACAAATGGCCCAGCAGGCATATAGAGCTTATGTACAAGAGGAGGCCTCTACCAGACTAACTAGCACGCAACACAAAATATATGGTCAGGGAGATAAAGCAGGTCGACTCGATTACTGGCGTGGTTGGGGAAAACAGAGAGGGCTAGTAACTGGATAACACAAATACTGACTGGGAACGGCAACTTAGTGTCCACGCCACAACAGATCTCAGAAGCGCTTGCGCAACATTACAAAACGCTATATACACCAGTTGCCGTCGCCACGGTAGAAGAGAATTTGTTTTTTTTGCATGACATTAGATTGCTTAAGCTAGATGCAGACGCAATGAATGCCTTAGAAGAGGATATTACGCCAGAGGAGCGTACGCAAGCCATAAGAGCGCTTCATACGGGGAAGGCGTTTGGACCCAACGGGATCCCGATCGAATTTTATAAGCTAGGAGTCAAACACATAGTGCCCCACCTACTGGCGATGTTTACCGACAGCTTCACAAGTGGAATCTTACCGGGAGATCAGCGTCTTGCCACCAATGTGGCAATCCACAAGGCCGGTAAACCAGCAACTGAATGCGCATCATACAGACCAATATCTCTCCTTAATGCAGAGGCGAAAATACTTGCTAAGACCCTGGCCAATAGGCTACAGCAGCACTTGTCAGACCTTGTACACGCTGACCAGTGGGGGTTTATGCCGCACCGCAATACGGCGCTTAACCTGAGACGACTATTCGGAGTAATAGAATGCAGGGCAAATATAACAGAGGATGCAGCGGTCCTTTCTCTGGATGCAAGAATGGGGTTCGACCTGGTGGAGTGGCCCTTTCTTTTCTCGGTCCTACAGTGTATGGGCTTCGGCCGAAGTTCTGTACGTGGGTCCGCCTGCTGTACACAAGCCCAGTGGCACAGGTGGTCGTGAATGGATAAATGTTGAAAGAATTTCCACTGGGAAGAGGGACACAGCAGGGCTGCCCACTGTCCCCCCTCCTTTTCACGATAGTGTTGGAGCCGCTGGCGGCATGGATAAGACAGGACCTCATAATACAGGGAATAAAATGGGCGATAGATTGGGAGGATCGTATCTCGCTATATCTGGACGACATTCTCCTATACTTGACGTCCCCACAGAACTCCATTGACCGCTTGTTAGAGATATGCGCTGCGTATGGCCGTCAGTCCGTATACACCATCAACTGGGACAAGTCACTGTTGTACGTCCTGCGAGGGACCCCACCATAGCTACCGAATGGCTGCGAGCTGCAAATAGTCACAGCCGGATTTAAGTATCTGGGGATATTTGTGACGCATGATCATGCGCAATTTACGGAAATAAACTACACTCAACCCCTGCTGCGATTTAAAAAGGACGTTAAACACTGGCGCACGTTGCCGTTGACAGTCCTGGGACGCGCAGCAATTTTTAAAATGGTGGCCCTCCCACGATTTTTGTACGCATTACAGAATAAGCCGTTCCCTATCCCTCTGACCTATTTCAGAGCAATTAATGCGGAAGTCACGACGCTACTTTGGGACGGTAAAACGCCTGGAATAGAGCCTTAAAAACTTATTAAGGGTTGGTACGATGGTGGGATCGCTCTGCCGGATGTCAAGGCATATTACTGGGCTTCCCAGATGGTCGCGATTAATCACTAGCTACACATTCCACAGGACGACCCGGCGTTTAGACTTGATAGGCATCTCTTAGAACCGGCGGGGATAATGAATGCACTATACAATAAGAAGAAGAAACACACGATGACAGGTCCGACATTACACACAGTACGTATATGGTTTGATGCTCAGCGAGCACTTGGCTGGGAAGGAGTGGTCACGAAGGCTATGCCGCTGTGGGATACGAAAAAACTGGGGATGCTAGGCAATACAAAGGGGTTCCGTAACTGGAACTCAATAGGAATTTCAACGGTTGGCGACCTATGGCAGAGGGGCGGGGTGGTCACCTTCGCTCACTAACAAGACACGTACGGCCTGGTGGAGACAGAGAGGTTTAGATACATGCAGATTACACACACATTGCAGTCCCTGATACCGCCAGACACGAACCCGGAGGACTCCTCCCCGCTGGAGGATAGACCCCTATCAGATCACCTCCAGAAAAAAGCGATATCAATGACATACAAGAAAATAGTGAACAGAGCAGACCCCACAGGGACCCTGAAGACTAGATGGGAGTGCGAGGTAGGAGAGATCGACGAGGCAGAATGGAGAGAGGCGCTGGCTTCCCGTAGAGAGGCTCCTATTCCATCAAGGCTCCAGCTAGTGCAGCTGAAAATAATGCACTGTACATACTATACTAGGGCACTTTTACACAAAATAGGATGGGCGGATTCGCCGCTCAGTCTTAGGGAATGTGGGGAAACGGGATCCTTCTATCATACTATCTGAAGTTGCCCCGTGTTTGTGAGATATTGGATGCCGGTCATGAGGACACTCTCTCAAGTCACGCAAATCACTGTACTGCCAAGCCCACGATGTTGCCTCCTTAACATATGGGACCCAACAGACTTAAACAAGGCGACCCAGGACTGGGTGACTTTAGGAATGACTGTAGCAAAGAGGAGCGCGCACATTTGTCTAAATATTGTCATAAGCGCTTTGGCTGACTGGGCATTGTAATTATACCTGCTAGCGCGCACTTTAGCTTAAATTTTGTCATAGCGCTTTGGCTGACTGTGAACTGTTATCTTATTTACTGTGCAGTACCTGTAATAATATTGGCTGCGCACTGTCTGTATTGCATTGGCTGTGTTGAAATTTAGACTGTGTCACTATTTGCTCTGTCTCCGCGCACGAACTCGCTCCCACCACGATAGTAGCGGTAAAATCATTTGGCCCTCATAGCGCCCCATTTCTCCTTGTGTTCGGCCATTTTCTAGGTTGACCTGAGCCCTCCCTCGACCTCACTCCCGCCTCCCTGCTGCCCCTCCCACCCACGAGAGCTACAGGCCGTCCTCTCCCACACAGAGAGCTGTGACCATCTTGCCTCCAAAGCGAGTGGTCGCTCCCTTCGCTTCCTCCCTCACCTGTGGTATCGTAGCGCTGATATCTGCATCTGCCTTTCAGCTAGCGCGCACATTTGTCTAAATATTGTCATAAGCGCTTTGGCTGACTGGGCATTGTAATTATACCTGCTAGCGCGCACTTTAGCTTAAATTTTGTCATAGCGCTTTGGCTGACTGTGAACTGTTATCTTATTTACTGTGCAGTACCTGTAATAATATTGTCTGTGCACTGTCTGTATTGCATTGGCTGTGTTGAAATTTAGACTGTGTCACTATTTACTCTGTCTCCACGCACGAACTCGCTCCCACCACGATAGTAGCGGTAACATCATTTGGCCCTCATAGCGCCCCATTGCTCCTTGTTGTTGTTGTTCGGCCATTTTCCAGGTTGACCCGAGCCCTCCCTCGACCTCGCTCCCGCCTCCCTGCTGCCCCTCCCACGCTCCGCCCCCTCCACTCTCCATTTATGACCAATGACCCTACGCGCAGCGTCCACGCGCAGCGTTCGCGCCCCAGTTGCGCCGAAGGTTCGCCAAAGGTAAGCCCGTCTACGCCCGTCCGCGCCTGGACCGCGCCACAGCGCCAGACCTCCTGGCCCCCTTCCCTCCCACCCACCCCGCATTACTTACGATGCCACCACTCTCTTAACCCTTAACCCCGGCCGACACCCCAACTGCGCCCAAGCCACTCCTGGACACACCCATGGACCCTTCTCCTGCAAATCCTGCAAGTTCGACGGCACCAAGAAGAACAATTCCTCACCCATGAACACAAAACAGATATCTGACTCCACCCACCTAAAATGCATCCTGCTCAACACCCGCTCAGTCCACAGACACGCCATCGAACTCTGGAATCTACTAAACACCATCTCTCCCGACGTCGCCTTCCTAACAGAAACATGGATGAACGCCTCATCAGCCCCTGACATCACCATTGCCATCCCGGAAGGATACAAGATCATCCGTAAGGACCGCACCGACCAAACAGGAGGAGGCATCGCTATCGTGCATAAGAATTCCATCCGCATCTCAACCAGCTCTGACGTCAACCCTGTCAGCACCGAACACCTTCACTTCCAGATCCACACCGACCCCAAAACCACACTCAGAGGCACCCTCCTCTACAGGCCTCCAGGACCCCGTGCACAATTCAGCGACGTTATCACTGACTTTATCACCCCACACGCCCTCCCTTCCGAGGAATGCATTCTACTGGGAGACCTCAACTTTCACCTGGAAAAGAGCAACGACAGCAACGCCACCTCCCTTCGGGACAATCTCGCCAACCTCGGACTCAAACAACTTGTCACTACGCCCACCCACATCGCAGGTCACACACTCGACCCTATCTTCACCTCCAGCAAACATGTCTCCTTCAGTCACACCACTACTCTCCATTGGACGGACCACAGCTGCGTACACTTTTTCTACAATAAATCTACCACTCACAACCATCCTCAACCTACTCTGCGAAGAAACTGGAACAAAATAACCATCGACCAGATCTCCTCATCGCTTCTTCAAAACCCCCCTGCCCTCTCCTCAAACCCCGACCAAGCAGCCATTAACCTCACCCAATGGCTATCCAACAGCGCCGACATCCTAGCACCGCTGAAAAAACGCCAAATCAAACTAGGCAGCAAAAACGCCTCCTGGTTCAACGATGATCTTAAGAAATCGAAGAAACTATGTCGCTCCCTCGAGAAGGCCTGGAAAAAAGACCCAAACACCATCACCAGGGACGCCTTCAAAAACGCCACCGCATTCACCACCAACTGATCCGGACCGCCAAGAAAGCTGCATTCAAAGACCGACTAGATAACAACGCCCACAACAGCAAGGAATTATTCAACATCGTCAAAGAATTTACCAACCCCTCAGCCAACTCCAACGACATCACCCCCTCTCAAGCCCTATGCGACTCCCTAGCTTCCTTCTTCCACAACAAAATCGCAGACATCCACAACAGCTTCGACAACCAACCCGGAGACCAACCGACCCAACCTTCTGCCGTACCTTCACCCCCCCTGAACATCCTTAATGACTGGAACTCAATCTCCACTGAGGACACCATCCGCCTGATGAACTCCATCCACTCAGGATCCCCCACAGACCCATGCCCTCACCACATCTTCAACAAAGCTGATTCCATCATAGCACCACACCTCCGAGACGTCATCAACTACTCCCTCAACTCCGCCACCTTCCCGGAAAGCTGGAAACACGCCGAACTCAGCGCCCTTCTGAAAAAACCCACAGCTGACCCCACCGAACTCAAAAACTACCGACCCATCTCGCTCCTACCATTCCCGGCCAAAGTCATCGAGAAAGCCGTCAACAACCAGCTCACCGCCTTCCTCGAAACCAACAAATCCCTCGACTCCTCACAGTCCGGATTCCGAGCCAAACACAGCACGGAGACCGCCCTCATCGCAGCCACAGACGACATTCGAACTCTACTGGACAACGGAGACACAGTCGCCCTCATCCTCCTCGACCTCTCCGCAGCCTTCGACACAGTCTGCCATAGTACCCTTCTACAGCGCCTCAGAAACATCGGAATCCAAGGAAAAGCACTGGAATGGATCACCTCGTTCCTCACCGGAAGAACCCAGAGAGTCCGCCTCCCACCATTCAAGTCTGAGGCCACTGAAGTCATCTGCGGTGTACCCCAAGGTTCCTCACTCAGTCCCACCCTCTTCAACGTATACATGAGCCCCCTCGCGACCATCGCACGCCAACACAACCTCAACATCATCTCCTACGCTGACGACACTCAACTGATCCTATCACTCACCAAAGACCCTAACACCGCCAAAACCAACCTACATGAAGGAATGAAAGAAGTAGCCGAATGGATGAAGCACAGCCGTCTGAAACTGAACTCAGACAAAACAGAAGTCCTTATCTTAGGTACCTCCCCCTTCGCTTGGGATGACTCTTGGTGGCCAGAGGCCTTTGGAAAAGCACCCATCCCGACGGACCACGCACGGAACCTGGGCGTCATCCTGGACTCCTCACTCTCTATGAACAGACAAGTCAACGCCGTTTCATCATCATGCTTCAACATTCTCCGCATGCTCAAAAAAACATTTCGCTGGATCCCCACCGAAACCAGAAAAACAGTCACCCATGCACTGGTTACAAGTCGCCTGGACTACGGAAACACCCTATACGCCGGTATCACCGCAAAACTCCAGAAAAAACTCCAACGCATCCAGAACGCATCAGCCAGACTCATACTAGACATCCCGCGCAAAGACCACATCTCTAGCCACCTGAAAAACCTCCACTGGCTCCCCGTCAATAAGAGGATTACTTTCCGCCTCCTAACCCACGCTCACAAAGCACTCTACGAACTTGGACCTGAATGCCTCAACACACGACTTTCCTTCTACCCCCCCTCTCGCCAACTACGATCTTCCAACCAAGCCCTTGCTACCGTTCCTCGCATCAATAAAACCACCATGGGAGGTAGATCCTTCTCCTACCTCGCAGCTAAAACCTGGAACTCACTCCCCACTCACCTTCGTCTCACTCAGAACCACCTAGCATTCAGAAAGCAACTTAAAACTTGGATATTTGACAAGTAATTCCCCTCCCTTCTCCCAGCGCCTTGAGACCCTCCGGGTATGTAGCGCGCTATACAAATCTCCTGACTTGACTTGACTTGTGTAGGGATATGGACTTGGCCATGGTGGCAGAAAGGTCAGTGTATATTATAGAGGCTGCCCACGAAAATGGGAGAAGATCTGGGGAAAGTGGAACACGTACAGAGGTGACATCTGTGAACCCCCGCAGTCTGACTCTGACGAAAGTATGTGATGGTATTATAATAGGTGGCTCCCTAAATATGGCCGCAAATGGGTGGGTTGGGTTGAGAGGGAAGAGAATGGGTATGCTGTTTTATATGTCTGTGGTACAAAAGGGGGTGGTGATGGACGGAGCATCTGAATCAATCAAACACTCACACCCAGTCAAAAGATCTGGGTTTAATCCATCACCGTTCTTTAGCCCACTCTGCCACCCCAGTTCAGACATGGCTATATGCAAATCAGTCTGACCCTGTGCCTCATGGGAACAGTCCAGCCCGAACTGCCAAGCCATGTCTTCCCTGGACCGGAAACAAGCTTCCGAGGAACGGTTTCTGGCATTCCAGCCGTCTTCAGCCCGGCTTGCTTGAATCCAGTGGCAAAGTGAGCAAGGGACTCACGTCTGAGCATACCCTGCCACACTTATGGCGGCCAAAAGTGGTACAAAAGGGGGTGGTAATGGACGGAGCTCTGAATCAATCATACACTCACACCCAGTCAAAAGATCTGGGTTTAATCCATCACCGTTCTTTAGCCCACTCTGCCACCCCAGTTCAGACATGGCTATATGCAAATCAGTCTGACCCTGTGCCTCATGGGAACAGTCCAGACCGAACTGCCAAGCCATGTCTTCCCTGGACCAGAAACAAGCTTCTGAGGACTGGTTTTTGGCATTCCAGCCGTCTTCAGCCTGGCTTGCTTGAATCCAGTGGCAAAGTGAGCAAGGGACTCACGTCTGAGCATACCCTGCCACACTTATGACGGCCAAAAGTGGTACAAAAGGGGGTGATGATGGACGGAGCATCTGAATCAATCAAACACTCACACCCAGTCAAAAGATCTGGGTTTAATCCATCACCGTTCTTTAGCCCACTCTGCCACCCCAGTTCAGACATGGCTATATGCAAATCAGTCTGACCCTGTGCCTCATGGGAACAGTCCAGCCCGAACTGCCAAGCCATGTCTTCCCTGGACCGGAAACAAGCTTCCGAGGAACGGTTTCTGGCATTCCAGCCGTCTTCAGCCCGGCTTGCTTGAATCCAGTGGCAAAGGGAGCAAGGGACTCACGTCTGAGCATACCCTGCCACACTTATCTGTCTGTAGCAGGCAATGTGGTCTTGATGATTATGATTTTACCAACGACGAATGTCATGCTGTCATTGAAATGCTCTACAATATGTCTTAATAAAAATTGTTTAAAAAAAAATACATATTTTAGTAACTTTGGTTTTAATATTCTGTGTTTGAAAATACCACTTTTAGAAAGTAGGTATTTTCTTGCCTAACTATCCTGGCCTGCCTCTGCTGGGTTGTGTATTCCTTGTCTGGGTTTGTGAGTGACAGGGCTGGGGTATTCCAGGAGACAGGCTGGGACAGCCCAGTGGTGAATAGAGATCTGCATCTAGATGGGAGGGAGGAGTTGCACCTGGGACCTGAAAAGGGGTGGGCCTTCCCTCTACAATGCTGGCTCCACCTCCTGTGGCGTGGCTGATGTCTCTGCCCTGCACTGTGAAAGGAGAGGAGGAATCATGTCAACAGAGTGCTCCAGAGCTGTATCTTGCCTCCCCTGTGCTGGCTCCACCTCCTGTGGGGCGTCTGATGTCTCTGCCCTGCACAGTGAAAGGAAGAAGAGAGTCATGTACACAAAGTGCTTAGGAGCTGGTTTGGACTAGGCAGAGGCCCCTCTGCCTTCAAAGGAAAAGGATTTTGGGGTATAAACATTGGGACCCTGATTCCAAGAAATTAGTTCACTTCTAGAACAAGAAACCTTTCTGCCAAGGAGAAGAACCAAGGAAGCTGCAGGAGTTTGGACTGCCCCTCTGCCAGCGTGCTGTTAGCTGGGTTGGCCTGCAGTGGTTGCTTAATTGCCAAGGGAAAGGAGAAGGAACTTTGTAAGGACTTTCATCTACAGAATATTCTCCAATGGCTTGAACTGTGCTTGCCTCCTGCTGAAGTCTCAGGGACAAAAAGACTTCACCTCCAGCTCCCTCCTGAATTTCCTTGTTGGGAATTCTGCCTCCAGACACTTGCGTGCCCCTGGGAGCTGGAAGCACAACGCATCAAAAAGAAGCGTGTCGCCGCCGCAGCTGAAATCGTCGCAACGCCGTAGAAGCGAGTGTTGGACCCGGCCCTTTTTGGCAGGTTCACCCCGAAACTTTTTACTTTTGCCTAGCCTGCTTCTGTAACCTGGTGTTGGTGATTTTAGGTCTCTACGCACTTTTTCACTGTGGTCCAGTGTAAAGTGCGTGCGCTCTCTGTGTGTGTGGTGAGTGACCTGCCCTCCCATAGGAATGCATGGGGAATATGTGTGACCATGGTAGTTCCTGATATGTGGGGAGTTCAGGGTCGAGTTTGGTATGTGCGAACTCGTGAGATTGAATGCTGCGCAATTATGTATGCGGCATGATTGTGTCTAGTGTGGAAGTGCCACTTCTAGACATGGGTGTGCGTGTGTAGTGAGTGTGCTGGCACGTGATTGACTGGAGCTGGCTGGTGAGCCTGGCTCCAAGAGTCTGGATGGGTCTGCCCCGGTGGTGAGTGGAGAGATTAGCATGCTGATGTGAGGGGAGGGGTGCACCTGGGACTGGGCTGGGCTTTTCCCACACAATGCTGGCTCCGCCCCCTGTGGTGCGATTGATGACCCTAGCCTGACTAGTGAATGGGAGGGGAGGCTGAGCTCATCAAGAGTGCTCACAAACCAGCTGCGCCTGGTTTTGCCCCCACCCTACACCTTTAGACAAAGGTTTGGACTGTATAAAAAGGGGCTGTGTCCACTTACAAAATGTTCTTGTTTCTGACTGGAATCTACCAGGGGCATGCTGCTGCTGGGGCCCAGTGGAAGGCTTGCCTCCCTGGGCCCTGCCCAGCCCCTGGACTGCTGATGTCCTGGACCCCTGAAGGACTTTGCTGCTGACTTTTTGGCCTACTAGCGCTTGGGAGCGCTGTGATTCTCCACCTAGCGTTTGGGAGCGCTTTTGTTCTCAGCCGGTGCCCACTCGGCATTTGCCCCGTTTATTGACCGATTTCCATTAATATCGAGTGCCCACCTCGATTTATTATTTATTTCAAAGAAGCCGGTGCCCACCCGGCATTTGCCCCAGATTGCCGCCGTAAAGCTGCCCACAGGCCGCCGTGCTGCCTGCGGCGACCCGGAAGTCCTTGCACAGAGGGCAGGAGGCGGCCTGAAGTCCCGCCCCGCAACCGCGGAGCGAGAAGGAGCTTGCAGCGTCTTGTCTTCGGCGAGGCTCTCACAAGGGAGAGAGCCCCGCCCGCTGCCCGCCGAAGAGAGGAGGCCAAGACTGAGCAGAGGAGGTCCGCGGGGCTCCCGTTCTCGGTAGAGCCCCGCCTGCTGCCCAGTCCCGCCTGACACCAGCGGGAAGAAGATTGCTGCCGCCTAAAACTGCTTCGAGCCTCAGAGGCTCCCAAGAGGAGCTGCCGCCTCCGTCAGCCGAAGTGGAGAAGCTGTTGAGTGACGGGGCGGGAGGGAGCACAGAGAGAGTTAAAGCCTACGAGGGCTCCGGGCACCATTGCCAGCGGAGAGGGCGTCGGGGCACATTGCCGGTGCCTGCCCCCTCCTGCAGTTGCTCAGTGGTTTGTGGGGCGCCATTGTTCTTACAGGCCCCATGGGGGCCCGAGCATTTATGTATTTCGAGTCTGAGAGGCTCCGACCTGGGGCATTGTTGATCTTGAGCCCTAAGGCTTCCGGGGGCATTTTAGAGATTTTGAGTCCCCCAGAGAGGGACTCCAACGAAGGAGGCATTCAGGGCGGCCCCGGATGGCAGTGGGCCGCCCCAACGGTTTGTAGATGGCCCCTGATCCCCGTGGCTCCCACGTCTGGGGGCATATTTGTTTAGGGAGCTGAGGTGGCTCCCCCGCCCCCATTAGTTTCCAGAGCCAGATGGCTCCGTGGGGCACCTTTAATGTAGAGCCTGTGTGGCTCCAACGTTTGTGCACAGTTCTGTTCTAGGGTCAGTGAGGGCCCTGTCGCAGTTTTGTTGTTTCCCAGCTGCCCAGCAAGTAGTGGGCAGCTGCACCGTTTAGGCACAATTTGAGAGTCCCTGGGAAGTACAGAGATGGCACAGTGGTGCCAGGCCTTCCACAGCTGCGCAGCACTTAGTGCCAGCTGCAATGTTTAGGCCCTGGTACTGTTCCCAGCTGCCCAGCAATTAGTGGGCAGCTGCAACGTTTAGGTTTGCGCTGGTGGCGCACCCCTGCCTGGCACTGCATTGGCAGCGCGCCCTGACATTCTGGATACAGGGCATTTGAGCCCCTTCTTGAGGTGGCCAGTTGGCCAGGGGGCTGGTATGTGGGTAGGGCGCAAGGCCCTAAGGTGATTTTTGCGCAATGTGATTTTACTATGTTTATAATGGTAATTGCCTAATGTGATTTTTGCGCAATGTGATGTTACTTTGATTATGAGGTTATTTTACCTATGTGGGTTTATGATAGTGAGAGTTTACTTCACTGTGAGTCACCCCCCTAATTGTGAGTTATGCTTAGGGGGAGAGTCTAATGTATTTAGACTAGTGAGAGATTGCCTACTGTAGTTATACTGTTAAGGCCTAAATGTGATTATGCGTAATTTGCTTTGCCTTTATGCTTGTGTTATACTTCTAAAGGTGCTTATGCTTAGAAGTTTGCTTTGCCTAGTATGTTATACTAGAGAGGTTATGTGTCCATGCGTGATCTAGGCCTATGGTTATTAGTATTGGTAGTGTGTACCTACCTGTTACCAGTGGTTACTGGTTGTGACCTATAATTGTTATTTTGTGCTACACTTATTCTAAGTTCTAGAAGTGCTATTTCTGCTAAGTGTTGATTCTGACAGTGGCCCATCTGGCCCTGTCCTGGTGTAAATAATCCTGTGTGAATATTGCCCGTGCCAATTGGCACAATGTATATTGTGTGATTACTATCTGATGTGTTTTGACTATACAAAAGTTATTTTTATATAACCTTGTGTGGAGTTCCTTTTGTGGTGTGCCTAGGATGTTGTTGCTGTTGTGTGATGGTACCTAGTCAATACAGACGTAGAATTTGCACTGTCTTGCTTTACTGCCCACCAATCTCCCTTTATTTTGTATGATACGTTGCATAGAATTGTACCTGTTTACATCTTGTCTTTCACTATGTAATGTTGGAGGAATGTATTAACCGTATGTAATATGCTACTTCTTGGATCATGCTGAGAAAGTATAATCAATTCTTTCTAAATTACTATTCTGTTGCTTTATTGTAATATGATAATATTTAAAAGGGCCTTAACATGTACGGATAGTTTACTTTTGAATTTCAAATTTGTTTTGATATTGACTGTACTTAACCCCTCCCCTGCTGGTGATGGAACCACTCCGTCATCAGCCGCGGTCGCGCTGTGCTGATGACGGAGCGGTTCCGTCACGGCCCGCCTGCGCGGCACAGATTCTGTGCCTGCGCTGAGCGTTCTATTGAGTGGGCGGGGCCGTGACAGAACCGCTCCGTCATGAGCACAGCGCAACCGCGGCTGGTGACGGAGCGGTTCCGCCACCAGCATGGGCACGCCGCGCAGCCCCCCCGCGCCCCCTTAGCACTGCAGCGGAATAGCCACCGCAGTTAAGGGGTTAAAATTAAACCTGATACATCTGCTAAGATTCCTGTATATCTGAAGCATAGAAGCTGTAGAGACATATAATAAAAGAACGCTGGAACTCTTTTCGTTCCCACTGTACACCATAGGCTTGTGATGTAAGCCTTTGAGAGAAGAGTTGAAGGCAGGCTTAGAATGTTGAGTTCTGACTTACACGCAGCAGAATAAAGACATGTACAACTGCTCTCTGTGTGTGGCGTGGTTATTGGCGAGTACCTGGGCAAGCAGGACGCTACAGAAGCCATTTTATTTAGCATCACACATTTGGTAATTTTTCGGCATCTTGTAGAATTGCACCAGGACCATCATTTTAAAACTGTCACAGAAAAGCGTAGATTTGAGGAACTCAGCATAGGACTGTATTTTGTTCTTATTTCAAGTACTTCTTGCATCCTTTCTCATGAGAGGATCCTATCATCTGCTCATTAGTCAGTTTCAAGTTTCGATCACGTGGTTTGCTTCAATTCACTACCATTGAGAAAAATTTACAAAAATGTATAACGATTGAGCAGATGGTCTGGTCTATTTAAACTTGAAAATGTGGCTGGTCAACACAACTGCTGACTCAGACTTAGCTGCGCACAACTTCAGTGATTTATAATGATCTAACACTTTTTTTCTTTCCACTAGTACAATTTATTCATTTTGATTCACAATGAATACCATCAAAAACAATGAACTAAGGTTTTTCCATATATACATTCATAAAAATCCGTTGATAGAACAATACAATACAACAATTAATGCATAAAGAAAACAGTTGACTCTTGGTTTTTGTTGTTATTCGCCCAATGCATTTCGGGACTACTGAAGGGTCCCTTCGTCAGGGGCAACACTATAAAATAAAACATAATATACAGGCACATAAGTATGTTGTTTTAATACAGCGGTAACATTCTGCAAAAAAGATTTTCCATTAAACAATCCTTCACCAAGATGATCACCCTGAGTGTGATTAGTGAGGAAAATAATCAAAACCACTCACACTATAAAACGAGGACCATACCCTCTGTATATTCCTGATATTTTCAAATGCCGTACACGAAATTCGTATCCTACAGAGATAACGCATTTTTTAATTACCCTGCTTCGATTAAAGTGTATCACGTTACAACTCTATTGGTTCTTTCACTGCTGCGTACCTGTAAACTTTTCAACCAGCGAGGCGCGATCGTCCAATGCTACTCCAAACTCTCTCTGCGATTCCTTAATCCCCGTTTCTGTCATAAGTTGAAAAATATCCGGTCACTAACGGTCAACACGCGGCTCGAAAACAGATTAGCGATCTGTTTCTTGGGTTCTTACCTCCTTCACTACCACGCTGCTCCTAGACACAAACTACGGTTTTCCTCTTCCTCCCTTCGTAGCCAGCAATGTAGTAACGCATAACAGTGCATCAAAATACTTCCTGGTTTAACTACACTAACAAGTCTCTCTATTGGTTGCACGCCTGACGTGTCAACCTATCAGGTTAACCCTTACTAACGTGTTCACGCTGCATGTAGTTTTCAAAGGAGAATAACTTTATCGACCTTAAAGCGTGAACGTTCATCATGCAATGAATGAATAATTCGACCATTCTATACGAACATCACTTGACACCGTAGCAATATACAGACTACGCTCCGTGTCTAATACAGTCCCAGTTATCTCTGAGAAACAACGTATCTCCTCCAATAAAACAATAAAATGTGCAAAATAACTGGCTCAGTGAATAAAAAGAAAAAAAGATGTGGATTAAAAGTGCAATTAGTAATGTGCCAATAGTTACCACATGTTTGTTTGAAAACGGACATCTGTCATTACAAACTTATTAATTTCATTTTTACAGATAACTGCTAAGTTCGATCCGGTCATTAAGACCCCCTGGGGTCAGAGTACCAAGCATTTTAATCCAGTATGTTTCTGTCTGTAATAATTTTTTATTTATGTCAGTACCTTCCTGCAGTGACACTGTGGAATTTTAGTTTACGAGCTGAACATCATCTGCGCCAGCTTGTCACCCACGTACAGCATGCACGACAGCCATTTTAGGTATCATGGTCTCCCTGTCCACGATCGATCGCCAGCGCGCTCCTCTGACCCTGCAAGCATCCTCCGCGCACCCTGGCTCCCCCTCCCTCCCTCACATGAGCATAACCCTTCTCCTCCTGCATGACCCTGTCCTTGGGAGTCATGCCCGCGCCTGACCAGCACCTCCTTTTCTTCCATGAATACCCCTCTGTTGATAAACCATCCCTCCGCGCTTGATTGTCCACGCGGCATGAATACCACTCCTTTGATGACCCCTTCCCCCGAGTCCGACTGTCCACACAGGTCCGAGGCCATCGCCTAAGCCGGGAGATACCGTTTACTGCCCCTTATTGTATGGAGTCGCTCCTCTTCAAAGGATCCACTATTGATCATGGCCTCCCCACCCCATGGGATACGATCAGGCGCACACATCCTAAGAATCGGCGGAACACTCAGCCGCGTGATAGCCCCCTCCTGTTATCAGCAGGGTGAGGACCTCTATTGTGGATGTATGTGGGGGTGGGTTGACACGAGGATTATGGGACATCATTTCATAAGTTTAAAGAGTCTTTTATGCAATAAAGAATGCTCACATGTCATAAACCAGGGTATAAGAGGCCAGGCCTCAGAGAGGCTGTTAGAGCACCTCGAGACGATACCTTGTTGTCTGATCTGATGTGTTCTGCTCCGTCGGAATAAACTTCTGTTTTCCTGCCTTCCAGTCTCCAGCGCCTGCCTCATTGCTTGGTAAATTGAATGGTATAGAGGCGGTTAGCGCCGGGCAAATCTTGGAGAAGGCCATAGCCCTACCCTTCTTTAACAATTGGCGTCCCAAAGCGTGGGGCCCATCAGCGACACGTGGATCCAGTGGGAGAGGTCCCGACGACAGAGTGAACGACTGCAACGATCGGGAGAGCTCGTGTCCGATAGACCCTCGTCTGACAGCCGATCATCCGACCTTCACTAGTTCCGAACAGACCTCTCTCGAGTGATCTACGGTCCTGACTGGGAACCATCAGGAGTGCCGCGAACGTCACGAAGAATAGAGGACGATCGGGCGCTGGATTCGGAAGACAGGAAACCGTCCATGCGGTCCGGGTAAGGTCGTGTAAACACGACAAATTGAGAAATGATTGTTTTTGGATAATACTAGTATTCCGCTTTTGTTGATTCCTCTGGAGATTCACCGTCTGCAAACGGAGAAACTACAGGCTCTCTCTTTGCAAACAGTGAAGGATAGGTAACGCAGACTTTTGTCCCCATTGTAATCCGTCGTGCCTATCTTCCTCCCCCACTGTTTTCCCGAACTGTCGTTCGTGGATTGTTGTCTGGAGATTCTCTGTCGGCAAACAGGGAGGAGCAAGGTCTCTCTCTCTTTGCAGGTAGAAAAAGAGCGGGTAACGCAAACCTTTAACACGTCGTACCCACTTATTCTCCCCACTGATTGTTTGATTGACCGTACATTAAGTGTTTGGTATTGGTCCTTTTGAGGTATTCACCGCCTGCAAACAACGGAGAATAGAAATATTCTGCCTAGTCTTTGCCCGCCGTGATAAGATAGGTAGTGCAGACCTTTGTCCCCGTTGTAACCCGTCATGCCTATCTTCTCCCCACTGATTGGTAGCCTGTTTAGCCCGGACCGCTTATTAGAGATGAACCATCCAGCTCCACTGGAGGGCACCCCTAATAAGGACATGTTCACCAAGCATGGACTAGTCGCCATCGCCTATACTAGGTTATGGCATAAATACACAAAGACGGACCTCAAAAGTCAGTGGCCACTGATAGGTTCCTTTGATGACGATAAAATAAAAACATTAGAAATAGCGCTACAGAAAAATAAGACTACGCCTACTATGCTCGATAGCTTCGGCATGTGGCACAAAGAAATGGAACAACGAAGAAAGAGAGAAGAAGCAAAAATAGGGAAAGAATTACGAAAGGCAGCCCACCTAGCCGCTAAGCAACTAGAAGAAGAAATAAAAGAAAGAAAGGAAGCTACACAAAAACAAGAATCAGGGTCGACAGGTCAATGTCCTGTTAGGACCCCCTCTGCGCTCTACCCTGAATTGCCCTCCAAACAACGGGCGAACAATGAGTTACTGCTAGGTCCCCCAATCATCTATATGCCCCCTCCATATGCCCCCTGCCAACAAAGCTTGCAAGCCCCGAGTGCGAGCGAGAGTGACCTCAGCGCTAGTGCACCAGCCCTCACGGCCTCCGCACCAGCCACATTAACAACATCGCCAGATGACCCCGAGGCTAGCAAGCAACCACCAGCCAGACCAAATAGGTTGAGCAAAGATGAGCGGGATGGGATTGACAAGATAGCAAAGACTCTAGTAGAACGGAAGGAGAGCGAAGAATACACGATGAATATGCACAATTCACATGCCGGTAGCCATAGACGGCATTTCATTTTATGATTCAGCTACCACACCTTGAATGCATATGAGGATAGATATCAGAATAAGGGCCCTGCTAAACTGACGGCTCTATATAGAAAGGTCGACGTCGGAGATGGGACTGAACACGATATGACGGACCTCTTCATGCAAATGCTTGAAGTCTTCCGCCACCTCACGGAACAGAAACCAGAAGTTAAGATTACAGTCCCTGAAACGACTGAGTCCTCAGTAGAAGTGGCCAACACTATGATGCCCATCAGAGAGGCGGCCCCTTACTGGGTTCCGCCACGTGGTCAGGGAACAAACGACGATATTAACCATGCAGATGCAAAGGGAAGGGTTGTGTACAATTGGGTTTACCAACCATGGGACCGACAAGATATCTTAACGTTTAGACAAACTCTGCCTGATTTAAGAAAGAACCCGACAGCATTTTATACCGAATTAGGCACCGCCTTAGGTTCAACGATAATGACTTTAGCGGACATTGACTTGTTTTTCGGGTTGTGCCTGCCAGCTGACGTGTGGAAGCAAATCCGGAAGGCTGACCACACGGATCTGTTCGGACATACCTGGAAGCAACTCAGTGACCTAGACAGACAGCGAGAGCCCGGAAGGAAGCCAGTAAAGGACATATTAGAACTCCCAGACAAATTAGTTCAGAAGCTAAAGACACTAATCCCAGAGAAAAAGGTAGATTGGTCGGTAGTCAAGGCCTGTCGTCAGAAACCCCAGGAAGATGTATCAGAATACTTCTCCCGATTCGAGACAGTGTTCTCCGACTACAGTGGCCAAGACATGACCACCGCAACCGGACAACACCTGTTTGTACAGAATTATGTGAAGGGGCTATCACAAGAGGTCTCCCAAAAGCTGCAGACGAGTGAGAGTAGTTGGGGGGCCTCCAAACCCGCAGCTATCCTTCAGATGGCTCAGTATTACGAGCACCAGAAGAATGAGAATGACAGGGCATCCGAGAAAAAGAAGAAAGATTTGAAAGAAAGGGTAATGATAGCCCAGATAGAAGGTATAGCGGTCGGACGGGAACCCCACTGGGGTAACTACCAATCGACCACCCCTAGAAATCCACTCCTAAAGACCACACCCCAACACCCCACACTGGACGTAGAGACATTAGCGATGACCAGTGTGCCTTTTGCAAAGGATTTGGCCATTGGAAATCCCAGTGTCCGGTTCTGCTAGAGATGAACAGAAATAGGGACCCCAAGGACGTAGCGGGTGGACCAAGAAATAGGGGACAAGGACGGGGGCACACAAACGACACCAACAATGACAGATCAGGGAGATCGAACACATTTGACCGTCCCCGACAGAACCAGTATCAATTATCTGACGGTGAGAATACCCCCGATTTTGCATAGGACTGCCAGGGGCAAGGGAGGGATCCAGTCGAGCTCTGTGTTGACCAGCAAGGTCCTTACGTTACTGCTAAGGTCTTGGGAACAGAGTCTCCATTTTTGGTAGACACTGGGGCGACACGTAGTGTGTTATCGAAACGACTGATTCCAAGGGCACCCTTGTCTGGCTCACACATTACATCGATAGGTTTCGATGGAACGCCCTCCACTAACCACCTGTCCGTGCCTATCTCCTTTGACTTAGAAAGCAACACCACTGACGTGACATTTTTGCTCTCCTCCAACTCCCCTGACGCCATTATGGGCATTGATTTACTGAAGCATTTTCGAGCTACTATCAGGTGTTCCCCAGATGGAGTCCGAGTCATCCTGTACGACAACCCGGGTGTGTCTAAACCCTGCCTAGCACGACACATGTACTCCCTGACTGACTGTGATCTGTCCTTGCTTGACGCCCTGCCCTCATACCTATGGGCCACAAATGACTCTGATGTGGGGCGAATGATGATTGACCCCATACACATAACTGTAAGACAGGACGCCATGCTCCCGAAACTCCCACAGTATCGGATATCGCCCGAGGGTGAGAAGGCACTGGTAGCGATCATTCAGTCTCTGGTAGATGCGGGGGTGGTTGAAGAAGTGGTTAGCAATGTCTGCAACAGCCCAATCCTACCTATTGTCAAGAAGCAAGGCGAGGGAGATGAGAAAGCGTACCGCTTCATCATCGACCTACGAGAGGTTAACAAAGTGGTTGTACCCCAATACCCCGTGGTCTCAGACATCACCACCATTCTGACCCTCATCCCGTCCACTGCCACCACCTTCACTGTCATTGATCTTAAGAATGCGTTTTTCTCTATCCCCATCCACCCAGATAGCCGTTATCTCTTCGGCTTCACCCTAAAATCCCACTCGTACCGGTTTTGTAGAGCTCCCCAGGGGTACACTGAAAGCCCCAGCATTTACAGCCAGGCCCTCAAAAGACAGCTGGATGCCTTCCAGCTACCAGATGGAGTGGTGTTGATCCAGTATGTCGATGATATCCTTTTGGCGGCCGACACCACCCCACTTGCAATCACAGCCACTGTTCAACTCCTACACTTTCTTGCAGAAAATGGCCACAAAGTTTCCAAAAAGAAATTACAGTTCTGCCAGCCACAAGTGACATACCTAGGCCATCTCCTGTCCAAAGAAGGGAGGAAGCTTACACCCGACCGAATCCAAACCATCCTAGACACCCCCGTCCCAAAAACGCAAAAGCAAGTCCGCTCTCTGGTTGGCCTTACTTCTTTTTGCAGACAATGGCTACCCAATTTCAGCCTCATTGTAAAACCCCTACTTGCCCTGTTGGCCAAAGATGCCCCCTTCCTGCTCCCTTGGACCCCTGAGTGTCAAACATCCTTTAAGGAGTTACGGGATGCCCTTTGCTCGGCCCCCGTCCTAGGAACACCGGATTACTCCAAGCCCTTTTCCCTCTTCACCCACGAAAGGGAGGGGTGTGCATTGTCTGTCCTAACTCAACCAATTGGTCCTAAGCAGCGCCCTTGTGCCTACTTCTCCGCCACTCTTGATCCTATAGCCAGAGCTTTGCCTGCCTGCCTTCGAGCAGTAGCTGCCGCTGCTGTCTCTATCCGTCAGAGCGAAGGAATCGTACTTTCAAACTCCCTCACTGTGTTAGTACCCCATGCAGTCGACACCCTTTTGAACCAGACAAAGACCCAACACCTGACTAGCGCACGACTGACAGGGTACGAATTGACTCTACTTGCACCCCACATTACACTGAAGAGATGCACGACTTTGAATCCTGCCACCCTGTTGCCCTTGCCTGAAAATGACCCCGACGTGCCTCCCATACACGACTGTGTGACCCTCACGGACGAACAGACTAGGAGTAGAGTTGACCTCCGAGACACTGCTTTTACAGACCCTGATGGAGAGCTATGGGTAGACGGCTCATGCATCAAGCTCCCAGATGGCACCACTTCAGCTGCCTATGCAGTAACGACAGCCCGAACAGTAGTTGAGACAGCCCGCATCACACAACGATCTGCACAGGCAGCAGAGCTGATAGCCCTCACACGAGCATGCATCATAGCCACAGGAACCACCGCGAACGTATATACGGACAGCCAGTATGCCTTCGGGGTGGTTCACCATTTTGGGCTCCTGTGGAGGGAAAGGGGATTCCTGAAGTCCCACGGCACGCCCATCCTCCACGGAGATCTAGTCTCCGCCCTGATTGAAGCAGTTCTCCTCCCCAAACGATTAGCGGTGATCAAATGTCAGGCACACAAAAGGGTGACAGACTTAGTCGGACAAGGGAACGCACTGGCCGACATCACTGCACGAACCACAGCTGAAAATAGGACGGTGACACACATGTATGTGACCAGGTCACAAGCAGAGAAATGGACTGACGCTAGGGAAACAATTAGGGACATCCAGTCAGCCAGCACCCCTCACGAACTGACCGAGTGGACACGGGTGGGTTTGAAGGATGATGAGGGCTGCTGGCGGACAAAAGATGCAAACAAATGGTTGCTGCCTGACTCATACCTGATCCCCATACTGACTATGGCTCATTCCCCTGCACACATAGGATCTGCACCCATGATCGAACTCATTTCCAAAGTCTGGCACAACGACAAAATACCCGACTCAGCTAGACGCCTAGTCCAGCAGTGCCTTATCTGTTTGCAACACAACCCTGGGAAAGGAACTGTGGTACCCCGGGGAGGGTTTGGGATCCCTGATCATCCCTTTGAGGTCCTCCAGATGGACTACATCCAACTAGAGAGATGCCAAGGCTTGAAGTATGTACTAGTCATTGTATGTGCCTTCAGCAAATGGGTAGAGGCCTATCCAACCCGTGACAACACTGCCATGACTACTGCCAAAGTACTTCTGAAGGAGTTTTTCCCACGTTGCGGCCTTTGTCGAATTTTATGGAGCGACAATGGCCCCCATTTCATAGCTGAGGTTATCCAACTAATCCTAAAGGGATTGGGGGTGAAACAGAGATTTCACGCGGTCTTCCACCCCCAATCCGCCGGTCTGGTGGAACGCCATAATGCCACACTGAAGTTGAAATTGTCAAAAATAGTGGCCACCACCGGACTTAAATGGCCAGACGCCCTCCCACTGGCCTTGCTATCGATGCGCTCCACTCCCACCAAACACCATTTGACCCCCTACGAGGTTGTATTCGGGCGACCGATGAACCTCTGGACTGCTCCCAAGCCGACCTCCATTCATGACGTCCCGGACGTCCTACTGTCTGATTATTTGTGCAAGCTAACTAAAACGTTGTCTGTCATTCATCAACAGGTGCAGCAGGCCATCCCCGATGCTTCCAGGGGCCCAGGCCACGACATCCAACCGGGGGACTACATACTAGTCCGCAACTTCCAACGGGCCAAGAGTCTGGAACCCCGGTGGACGGGCCCCTGGCAAGTGCTGATCACCACCCGGACAGCGCTTCGAGTGGAGGGGAAGCGGCACTGGCTGCACGCACACCACTGCAGGAAGGTCTCCTCGACCCTGGCCACGACAGACAACGTCAACACCCAGGAAGAGCTCCTGAACAAAGACCGACCAACATTGAACTGTTATCCCGATACTGAGGCACTTGAACTTGCAAAATTCTCTGACCCCACTGTGCCATCCAGAGAAGGGTATTTCCTGCGTCGAAAAGAGAGAGCTTTGGCTAAGTAGGCCACGGACTAAGTTAAATCTCGGAACGGTGACCTAAACACAACCAAGGGTTACCAGGAGAGAAGCTAAACGAAGTCTGTGGTTCTGCCTACCACCGAACACCTTGAAGATGATGGAAGCAACAGGAAATACCCGCTACAGGAACCCAAAGACTGACAATTTGCACAAATCAAAGACAATCGCCTTCTTCATTGTCTTCCTCTTTTGCCTCCTCCTCATGACCTCCTTCTGGATCCTGGAGGAAAACACACCTGCTCATCAGGCATTGCTACCCACTGCGCAACCAACCCCCACGAAAGAACATCACCTGATCTCCCTGTCGCCTCAGCTCCGAGAAAGGCGCAGGGAATTCTGGAACAATTCCTTTGTGCAACTGTTGCACCAACACAACCTTGCTGCAAACGCCACGAACTGTTGGATCTGCGGGCTGCTCCCGCACGCCACTGGACACTCCATCCCTTTCATCCCTTCTCCTTTCTCAGTTCACGGCTCCTGCCTCGCCTGGTTGATCCTCATGCAAGAGAGCCACAAGGATAATGCCACTTCCGGCCAGACAGTGTCGCACTTCTATTCTGGGCTTTGGCTGAACAAGACCGGAAAGACCTCTGCTCCCCTGTGTCCTGCGCTCACGGGCGCCACCTTCCTCAAGAACATTCCAGCCAAAGAACGTGTCGAAGTGCAGGTGCTCCACAATCCAGCTAGGTCCACCTTCTCACATCTGCAAAAACAAACAGCCGCCACTGTGACAGTGGCTCTGTCTGTTATCAATGTCACAGGTCTTGCGTGTCTCGAACGCCAAGGAACACAGCTGGTGGGTCACAGTTCCTGCCGAATCATCAGAACATTAGATTCAGTTGACCCCCCTTCCTTTGTTGCTTCTCCAAATATGTACTTTGTGTGTGGCACCAAAGCTTACACCTGGCTCCCGAAAGGTTGGAAGGGTATCTGCTACATTGCCTTCGTTCTCCCCCCCACGTATGTAGCCCCTGCTAACCATCACCGGCAGAGGCGTGCAGATGACATTGGACAAACCGACTCCACTGGAGCACAGTTCCTAGATGCAGCAAAGGGACTTGTTCCTCTGTGGGGCCCAATGGCAAACAGCCGCGCTATCCGACACCTGACTCAAGCAGTAGAAACAACGATCAACATCACGGCTGGCATCCTCGCTAACAACACGGCTGAGCTTCAGGCGGTCCGCCTTGTGACCCTACAAAACCGCCTTGTTCTAGATGTGGTTCTAGCCGATCGAGGAGCATGCCGCATCATCGGATCTAGCTGTTGCACCTACGTACCAGATAACTCGCCCTCAGTCTACAAAGCAATCGAGCACCTCCACAGACTTTCCTCAGAGGTTCACCAAGAGCAAGAAGGATGGTCGCTTGGGAGCTGGTTTTGGGACACTTTGAAGGTCTGGGGTTGGAAGTTGTTTTCCTTCGTACTGATACCCGTTGTGATATTATGTGGGTGTTGTTTAGGTATCCAATGTCTGCCATCTTTATGCGCACTCATTTCTAACTGTATGTGCCCAAAGACTTTGGACTTCCGAAATGAGCACATGAGTCCCCTCTATGAAGTAGAAATACGTGGCCTTATGGGGATAGATCCGAACTGACAAGTTGGCGAGACATGTTAAAAGGGAGGACTGTGGAATTTTAGTTTACGAGCTGAACATCATCTGCGCCAGCTTGTCACCCACGTACAGCATGCACGACAGCCATTTTAGGTATCATGGTCTCCCTGTCCACGATCGATCGCCAGCGCGCTCCTCTGACCCTGCAAGCATCCTCCGCGCACCCTGGCTCCCCCTCCCTCCCTCACATGAGCATAACCCTTCTCCTCCTGCATGACCCTGTCCTTGGGAGTCATGCCCGCGCCTGACCAGCACCTCCTTTTCTTCCATGAATACCCCTCTGTTGATAAACCATCCCTCCGTGCTTGATTGTCCACGCATATTTACAACAAGGGGTGGTGAGGGACAGAGTCTCTGAATTAAGCAGAAAGCTCTCACCCAGTCAAGAGATCAGGGCTAGATCCAACACCGTTTTTTAGCTCACTGCACCATCCCAGTTTCAGAACCTGGCTGTATGCAAATTAGTCTGTTCCTGTCCCAGTGCATGATGGGAACAGGGCAAACCAAACTACAAAAGCCAATTCTTACACTGGGAAGGAAACAAGCTCCCGGGGACCGGTTTCTGGCATTACAGCCGTCTTCGGCCCGGTTTGCTTGAATCCTGATGGTGCAATGAGCAAGGGTCTCACATCTGAGAATACCCTTGCACGCTTAGGGTGGACAAAAATATTTACAACAAGGGGTGGTGAGGGACAGAGTCTCTGAATTAAGCAGAAAGCTCTCACCCAGTCAAGAGATCAGGGCTAGATCCAACACCGTTTTTTAGCTCACTGCACCATCCCAGTTTCAGAACCTGGCTGTATGCAAATTAGTCTGTTCCTGTCCCAGTGCATGATGGGAACAGGGCAAACCAAACTACAAAAGCCAATTCTTACACTGGGAAGGAAACAAGCTCCCGGGGACCGGTTTCTGGCATTACAGCCGTCTTCGGCCCGGTTTGCTTGAATCCTGATGGTGCAATGACACTCTGTTCATCACCACCCCCTTTTTGTAAATCGTTTTTGGCCACTATAGGTGTGGCAGGGTATACTCAGACATGAGTCCCTTTCTCACTGCTCCATCAGGATTCAAGCAAGCCGGGCCGAAGAAGGCTGAAATGCCAGAAACCGGTCCCCGGTAGCTTGTCTCCTTTCTGGTGAAGAATTGGCTTGGTAGTTTAGTCTGCCCTGTTCCCATGATGCACTGGGCCAGGGACAGACTGATTTGCATATAGCCAGGTTCTGAGCTGGGATGGGGCAGTGAGATAAATAACGGTGATGGATCAAGCCCTGATCTTTGGACTGGGTAAGAGTGGTCTGTTTAACTCAGACACTCTGTTCATCACCACCCCCTTTTTGTAAATCGTTTTTGGCCACTATAGGTGTGGCAGGGTATGCTCAGACATGAGTCCCTTTCTCACTGCTCCATCAGGATTCAATGTCTAGGAAGGTGAGTAACCCAATATACCCTTGCGGGCTCGGGCAGAGTTTAGTGTAATATGAAGTGGCCAGCAAGGGATTTTATTTATATGAAGTTTCAGCACTAGTTAGGACTTGTTGAAAGGCAATCAAAGTACCTAAATCTGAGTTCAATCAGCGGCTGTTCAATTGAGTTAAAAGGTTTCTAACAGTGAGAGACAAGAGATGTTACCACACTAACATCATGGGTACAATGAATGAATAATAAAACATGAAACCAGGATAATTTGTTTGTCTGAAAAGTTATTATTTTGGATTCAAGACAAAAAATAATTCTGTACAAAAAATGAACAATAACATAAAATAGGGTACATACAAAGATATACTATGGATATTTAAGGTATTGGTTACTTTTCCTATAATATATCCAAAAGAACAGTCCAGACTGCTGAGAAAAGGAGATAACTTGATTTCCACTATCAATCAAGAGAGAATCAAAAAGTCGATACAAATCATACTGTGCAGAATTGGACTAGGTAGGTCGACGTTTCGGTCTTATCTTGATTATTTACAAGACCATCATCAGGACGAAGTGATGATATATACAGTGGTTGACCCTTTTTTAGTTCCGAATCACGACACTTTTAGGCTTAAGTGACGGCATCTGCTTATTTCTTTTAGAGGCGGGTAGTTTGCACACTCAGTTTTGAGTATCAAGCACTTGTGCATACAACGGTATTGCAGTGAACAGGTTCTGGTACTTTGTTCAATTCGCGGAACTATTCCAAGGCGTTCACAGTTATTTGTCAGTTACGATCACGGGACGTCAATTACGAGCAGTCCGGGTAGGATTCAAGCAAGCCGGGCCGAAGAAGGCTGAAATGCCAGAAACCGGTCCCCGGTAGCTTGTCTCCTTTCTGGTGAAGAATTGGCTTGGTAGTTTAGTCTGTCCTGTTCCCATGATGCACTGGGCCAGGGACAGACTGATTTGCATATAGCCAGGTTCTGAGCTGGGATGGGGCAGTGAGATAAATAACGGTGATGGATCAAGCCCTGATCTTTGGACTGGGTAAGAGTGGTCTGTTTAACTCAGACACTCTGTTCATCACCACCCCCTTTTTGTAAATCGTTTTTGGCCACTATAGGTGTGGCAGGGTATACTCAGACATGAGTCCCTTTCTCACTGCTCCATCAGGATTCAAGCAAGCCGGGCCGAAGAAGGCTGAAATGCCAGAAACCGGTCCCCGGTAGCTTGTCTCCTTTCTGGTGAAGAATTGGCTTGGTAGTTTAGTCTGCCCTGTTCCCATGATGCACTGGGCCAGGGACAGACTGATTTGCATATAGCCAGGTTCTGAGCTGGGATGGGGCAGTGAGATAAATAACGGTGATGGATCAAGCCCTGATCTTTGGACTGGGTAAGAGTGGTCTGTTTAACTCAGACACTCTGTTCATCACCACCCCCTTTTTGTAAATCGTTTTTGGCCACTACAGGTGTGGCAGGGTATACTCAGACATGAGTCCCTTTCTCACTGCTCCATCAGGATTCAAGCAAGCCGGGCCGAAGAAGGCTGAAATGCCAGAAACCGGTCCCCGGTAGCTTGTCTCCTTTCTGGTGAAGAATTGGCTTGGTAGTTTAGTCTGCCCTGTTCCCATGATGCACTGGGCCAGGGACAGACTGATTTGCATATAGCCAGGTTCTGAGCTGGGATGGGGCAGTGAGATAAATAACGGTGATGAATCAAGCCCTGATCTTTGGACTGGGTAAGAGTGGGCTGTTTAACTCAGACACTCTGTTCATCACCACCCCCTTTTTGTAAATCGTGATTGTCCACGCGGCATGAATACCACTCCTTTGATGACCCCTTCCCCCGAGTCCGACTGTCCACACAGGTCCGAGGCCATCGCCTAAGTCGGGCGATACCGTTTACTGCCCCTTATTGTATGGAGTCGCTCCTCTTCAAAGGATCCACTATTGATCATGGCCTCCCCACCCCATGGGATACGATCAGGCGCACACATCCTAAGAATCGGCGGAACACTCAGCCGCGTGATAGCCCCCTCCTGTTATCAGCAGGGTGAGGACCTCTATTGTGGATGTATGTGGGGGTGGGTTGACACGAGGATTATGGGGACATCATTTCATAAGTTTAAAGAGTCTTTTATGCAATAAAGAATGCTCACATGTCATAAACCAGGGTATAAGAGGCCAGGCCTCAGAGAGGCTGTTAGAGCACCTCGAGACGATACCTTGTTGTCTGATCTGATGTGTTCTGCTCCGTCGGAATAAACTTCTGTTTTCCTGCCTTCCAGTCTCCAGCGCCTGCCTCATTGCTTGGTAAATTGAATGGTATAGAGGCGGTTAGCGCCGGGCAAATCTTGGAGAAGGCCATAGCCCTACCCTTCTTTAACAACACTACACAAGAATTAAGAATCACAATTGTGCTATAGAATGTTTTTTTCTTGCCAATGCATTGCTAGAGGTGATGTCATGGATTTATTTCGTATTCTACTCTTGTGTTCTGATATACGAATTTTTAATTTTCGCTCAGTCTTTCCTACATAAAGTAGCCCGCATGGGCACTTGATAGTGTATATAACCTTACTGGTATTACAATCTCCTTCAAATTTTAATTTGATGGTTCTTCCTGAGGACTCTATTAGACACGGAGCGTAGTCTGTATATTGCTACAGTGTCAAGTGATGTTCGTATAGAATGGTCGAATTATTCATTCATTGCATGATGAACGTTCACGCTTTAAGGTCGATAAAGTTATTCTCCTTTGAAAACTACATGCAGCGTGAACACGTTAGTAAGGGTTAACCTGATAGGTTGACACGTCAGGCGTGTAACCAATAGAGAGACTTGTTAGTGTAGTTAAACCAGGAAGTATTTTGATGCACTGTTATGCGTTACTACATTGCTGGATACGAAGGGAGGAAGAGACAAACCGTAGTTTGTGTCTAGGAGCAGCGTGGTAGTGAAGGAGGTAAGAACCCAAGAAACAGAGCGCTAATCTGTTTTCGAGCCGCGTGTTGACCGTTAGTGACCGGATATTTTTCAACTTATGACAGAAACGGGGATTAAGGAATCGCAGAGAGAGTTTGGAGTAGCATTGGACGATCGCGCCTCGCTGGTTGAAAAGTTTACAGGTACGCAGCAGTGAAAGAACCGATAGAGTTGTAACGTGATACACTTTAATCGAAGCAGGGTAATTGAAATATGCGTTATCTCTGTAGGATACGAATTTCTTGTACGGCATTTGAAAATATCAGGAATATACAGAGGGTATGGTCCTCGTTTTATAGTGTGAGTGGTTTTGATTATTTTCCTCACTAATCACACTCAGGGTGATCGTCTTGGTGAAGGATTGTTTAATGGAAAATCTTTTTTGCAGAATGTTACCGCTGTATTAAAACAACATACTTATGTGCCTGTATATTATGTTTTATTTTATAGTGTTGCCCCTGACGAAGGGACCCTTCAGTAGTCCCGAAATGCATTGGGCGAATAACAACAAAAACCAAGAGTCAACTGTTTTCTTTATGCATTAATTGTTGTATTGTATTGTTCTATCAACGGATTTTTATGAATGTATATATGGAAAAACCATAGTTCATTGTTTTTGATGGTATTCATTGTGAATCAACATGAATAAATTGTACTAGTGGAAAGAAAAAAAGTGTTAGATCATTATAAATCACTGAAGTTGTGCGCAGCTAAGTCTGAGTCAGCAGTTGTGTTGACCAGCCACATTTTCAAGTTTAATTAAGAGTGTTTGGATATACTCCATTAGGTGCAGCACACAGATCAAAACATTTGGTTGAGGAACGTTTAATTTTTGAAAAAACCCGGTGTGCTCAGAACACACTAATTTGTTTCTGGTCTATTTAAACGGCAATTGTCCACACCGTTTTGCTAGCATGACGGCTATTTTTGCTTTAAACAAGTTAGACTATTAATCCTCTTTTATTATACTATACCAACCTGTCCCTGCACACTTTAAATTTATCTGAGCCCCGTTTTACTGCTTACCAGACTTTCTTGATACTGAATTCTTCGTATAGCTGTGTGCCTTATTACATCTGTTTAACGCAATACGTAACAATGATGGAATTTATTATTCGTTCTTAAAAAGCCTTCTAGTAACGCCCGCTCTTCGTAAAAGTGCGTAAACATATAAAATAACCAGACAATGCACATTTTGGGGCAAATTGATAGGACGCTCAGCCACAGCAGGGAGCGAACGAGCCACTAACAGTCTTTGACACGATTAACGGCCAGGCAGACGCAGGCAGCCAGAAACGTGTGCTAGCGTCTGCCCGGCAGGTGGGGAAGAGGGTAAAGGTTATCCCGTGTTCTTCTGGGAAATGTAGTCCTCCGAACTTGGGCTTGAAACCAGTGTCCAGTCGTCCGACCAACACTGGTAGTCAAATGATATACACTTTTCGCGCGTGGATGTGTTAACTTATATAGTAGCAAATGCTCTCCCATCGGCGCCCTGTAGCAGATGAATTCAAACCAGGAAGTCAGGCATATTTAGACTGCGTAGCCGGTGACGCCACTCTGATCACAATACGCAAAAGCAATTGGAGCGCCAAGAGGAAGTTCCTGAACGTCTTAGAGCCTTCTGGGAAATGCAGTTCTCAGTGCCTGGTCCTGGAGACAGCGACAAGATAGAGCAGCGCTAGTAACCCTCTGCTGTGCGGGCGCAGTGACACACGTTTATTCAAAAAGCAGGTATGTGTAGCAAAAGCATCGCCTATACCCAGTCTGGCAGAATAATCTAAACCTTCGTTTCTGTGTCCTATTCTTCCTCGCTCAAGCCTCTCTCCGCGATTGTACTCATGCTGCGTGCTACTCATGCTGCTGATCACAGGCTTTCTTGTACACCTCTGCCCAGCTGATGTTCACAGACGTCTTGGGAGGAAATCTGCTGTCACAGTTGATGGTTCAGGCGATATTGCCACCTGACAGATCCTCTGTTACCCACGCAGCCCATCATTTTTAAAAAGCTCTGCAAGTAATCTGTGTAGAGACTTGTACAGCTCAGCCTCACTATACCCTCTAAACTCAGGTATACTACGGTATACCCTGTTACATGTACTTACCCTCGGAATCCCCAGTTTTATTGATGCAAAAGCCACATTTCTTGACCACCTTCCTCTTGTAGAATTACTATACGAACTAGCACGCGTTACAATAATGATGTTGTCCGTGAAATAAAATGCTTTCATAATTGTTGCTTACGCTATTTTCTTCCTCAAAGCACAAGAAGGTTTTTTTCACACTCTGCCCTACAACCACAGTCAAGTATGTGCGTTTGCAGCAAAGCATGCTTAATGTATCTCGGTCTTGTATAGAAAGTCTGCCATTGCCATGACTATATGATGTGTCCACTTTGATGTGATGGATAAGTCTGTTGCTGAAATTATATCTGTTTTCTTGTCATGTCCTCTTAATGCAATAGCTTCCCACTGTTGAGTAAGGTCTTCCCAAATATTGGCTCTAAGATTAACGGGCATTCACAAGTCGTGCACTGAGATGTCCATTTGTTTGTTGAAATCTTAGCCACACCTTTTCGACTTATTTGCATTCTTTCTCAAATTCTGTGTGGCGAGGGTGTGTTCTTCCATGACACTGAAGATGCTATGGGTCCTAACAGGAAAAGAATACCAAAAATTCCTCCCTCCCATGTGCTTTGGTAACCCAAAAATATTGTAAGCAACCAGGTGCTCCCATGAGAATGACGGAATACCCCAGTATTGGTACTATATTTCTCAGAAGAAAAGTTTGTTTTCACTTCCTTTCTTTATCCCTTGTGGCTTACGATCCCGGATCTTGAACAAAAAGTTCAGATGATCGCAAAGGAAAAGTCAACTGGTTATGGGATACCTAATGCATCAAGGCCGCTCATAAATGTAAAGAAAAGCAGATCTCGATTGTCAGTTCCTGGAAGATACTTGGGGGCATATCAACAAGGGCCTTATCTCCGCTTTTTTGGCTTTAAAAGCCAAAGAAGCGGAGATTAAACTATCGCCCTATGTACAGGTGGGTGCTAACATGCATTAGCACATGTTAGCACCCGTTTTCCCGATGCTTCGCTTTGCATCTCTAATGAGATGCAAAGTGGGCGTCACTGGGCAGTACTACTTGTAAATTATCACTGATGTGCACATCGCGATATTTACAAGGAGGCCCACGCATTTTAGCAGACGTTATTTTTTGTCGAAAACCGCGTTTTTCGCCAAAAACTAACATCTGCTAAAATGCTGACTTACCTATACTTTACATTGGGGGTGGATTATGCTGATACGACCACAGGGTCGTATCAGCAAGGTTATCGCCGTTTTCCTTGGAACATCGCTGGAAAACTAGCGATGTTCCATGGAAAACATTGCTATCGCTGGAATAATTATCGACATTGCGCTATGCGTTGTTAATATAGCGCTAGCATGGCGATAATTTCCAGCGATAGCCGGCGATAAAAAATCTCACGCTAAGCACGGCCAGCGATAATTATCGCTGCCACTTGATAATATGCGCCGTGGTCATTTATGTGGATAAGGGTTGATGACCTTCATTTGTGTGAGATATAAGGAACACAGGTATAAAGTAATAATGCTATGCTATATGACTCCAGTGCGTGTGAAAGCAAGGTGTGATTGCTTAGATAGCTGAGGATGCGGGAATAGAGGCCCTCTGGATCAAATATTATGGTGGTTCAAACTTTTTGGAACATCCTCTTGTAGCTTATAACTAATCTTTCTATTTCACTTGGTGCTGTCATCCAACTGTTTATTTATTCTGGTGACGAAGGGGACTACCCAGTCAAACCACATTTTGGGAAAGGTATTACCTTTATGCTTCAGGCAGATAGACTAACAATAACGCATGTAGGAGAGTAGGGACTGCTTCCTATGGTCACCCCCATTTTTTGCTGTGATTCTCTGTTTTTTCGACTTTAATGTGGCTGTGGGCCTGCTAATCTGACCCACAGCCCAGCTGTTCTCTCTCTAAATTGATACCATGCACTTTAGGTGCATACCAGATTGGTTACTGGTTCAAACTTGTGAGCCCCTGTATAGTGCACCATAGGTACCCAGGGCATAGGTGCACCCTAAGCCTACCAGGGGCTGCAGCATGTATTGTGCTACCCCTGGTTTGCCTTCCAAACTGACACCACAGGTCTGTTCACACAGCCTGGGTAAGGTGGTGTAATCACCCCTTACTAAGATATGGTATACCTATATCTACCTTTATTCATATATATATATATATATATATATATATATATATATATATATATATATATATATAGACACATATAAACCTATAAGCCACTTCTATGGTAGGCCTAGACAATCCTGGAGGCAGAGTACTTGGTTTTATGTGAGAGGGTGCTCTGGCATGAGCTGAGCCCCCCTGAACCTTTGGAACCATCTCCTTATAGCTGTTCTATGATATAGCCATACTATATACTCAAGTGCATTATAATCCTCGCGGTTAATGCTAACTTTGGTTTGGCTGTATTAAAACTTGTTGTGTAAGGTGTCAAACACTTTGGAATACTACCCCCCGCAAATTCTGGCAGCAGGGGTAGTATTCCACCCTTCTAGAGGGAAAAGACATGTAAGTTGCTGCTTTACCCGGTTAAAGTTAAACAGCCTCAGCATCACCAAATGGATGCTGCTGCCACAGACACGAGTCTGACCTCATGTTGCTGGGGGAAACTCCAGCAAGGGCAGCCTGGACAATAGGTTTCCTGTCCAGGGAGGTGCCAGCACCTCCCCAGACAGGGGTTTTGTGTATTGGGGCAGGGAGGGCTGCATTCAGTGAATGCATCTAGACACTGCCTGGGGCACTAAAGGTGCTCCATGCATAGCCCAGTTCAAATCAGTTGCTGGGGCTCTCCAGCCCCAGCTCTGGTGCGAAACTGGACAAAGGGAAAGTGGTGTAAACACCCCCTTCTTAGGTCCACCCATAGGAGGCCCTAGTCAGGTAATCCAGCCCCCATCCTTAGTATAAGTATAGGAGCTGTGTCCCTGGGACTTTAGATTATCCTGGACGAATCTTTGAAAGACATATCTTGGACCTTCGACATTCCATTCTGACTGGAAGACAGAAGATATCTCCCTTGTGGTCAAGAAGTGACCACCCTGTGCAAACAGGCACCAACAGCAACTTTGCCGGTCTGCAGTTTCAAGGCTCCCGTCGGAACCCAAAGACTCTGCGACTCAAGAACTGGCCTTCCTGACTTCTCTGACCCCGACCCACATCCACAGCAAAGCTGAGAACCGTGGCTGACACGAGAGACGTGGGACTGGGCATTTTGGACAGCCTGCATTTTGCTACCTGCCCTCCTTTCCTGAAGCCTCAGTAAGTTGTGCATTGGGGTACGAGAAGCCAAAGCCTCGAGCACCATTTGCACCGAAGCCCAGGCCCCCACACTCTGCGAGTGTCCCGTGGGCCCCGCCTTTGCATTTGAGCTTGACGCGTCTTCCTGGTTCCCTGCCCGTTGGCTAGTGAGCCCCCTGAAGACGCCATCTTGAATCTAACTTGCTTTCCTGGTTGCTCCAGGCTTGCTCCAGCTTCCCTGAAAAGGAGAAGAGCCACAGACCTTGCTGGTCTGCAACAGAGCCAATCTCGACATCTTGCGTGGGTTGCTGTTGCCAAGGCTTGTTGAGTCCAATCGGGATACCGACGCAGCAGTCATCTAGATCCATCATGGGATAGCTCGAATCCAGCTCCTGGTCATCGTCCATGCCTCCTAGACCTCGTGGCCGAAGAGACAAACTCACCTTCTTCACCTTAAAGCACCCAACATCGCCTGGTTCCTTCCTGGTCACTGGCTAGTGACCCAGACTCTGTCCCCTCTGCTTTCAGGTTCTTCAAATCTCCGATCCACCCTTGGATCCACCCAGACACTTTTCCTCTGGTGGCCTGTAGCACTTCTTTGCAGCTCTCCATAGAAAACGACGACGAAACCCGAAACAAAAAGACACCTATGCACCCGGCTTCCCTGGGTGAGGTAACACGAGTACTCCGGTGCTCCCGTGGGTCTTGACTCTCGAAGTGTCCTAGTTTAAAAGGGTTCCATCCTAGTCCTTCCGGAAGTGTCCTTAAATTGTATATTTGTAGCTTCTTCGTTTCCCATAGAAAGTCAATGGTAACCCGCGTCTGTGTTTAGACACTGCACGCGTCTCCCGTGGGCCTCCTACTTCCTAACCTTTAGTTGTTTAGTGTAGCCCCATCGATTCTACAGGCCCCAGGCCTGCCTTCTAACTCTCACGTGGTACTTATACCACTTTCTTAGTGTGTGGTTTGTGAGGCCCCTAGGGCATAACGTATACTGTGCAACTTATCGTATATTAACTGTGTGACTTGTATTGTATTTTTACCTCTGACCTCATAAAGAGTGCAGAGGGGTTGTGTTTAGAGTAAATACATATATATTTGATATATTCATTGTGTGGTGTCCTTTCATTTGGTATTCAAGGGATTATATATGGTAAAACAACTTGCTTAACTCGCCTACTGAAGTCTTAGCCTGAAGACTGCTGGTTCATGCTACCACTAGGATAGCTTTCTATAAGGTTGACTTTACAACCACCATCAATAAGGGTCGATTAGACTGGTGCAAGGTGCCCACTAGAACTAGTGGACATCATATGCCAGGCTAACTTCTCACAACGCAGATCTTGAGGTCTCCATATCCTCCCTGAGTATGAGGCATTGAAGCACAATGGAGAAAGTGACTGTTGTACGACCCAATAACATTGAACAATGCAAGCAAAGATGAGATCCCCTTTCAAAGTTTATAAATCCTCTAATCATCAATTTGAGACCAGCGCCATCTCAATCTGAGTCTCTCAACAGAATGGGAATATTTGACTTGATCTCTTCATCTGATTCAGTCACTGCAGTATAACACCCTTCGACATCATCCTCCTTTGTCAGGAATCTGATGCTCCTTCCTGCTTTTGATATTTGATTGTTACTCAATAATAGTGTTTTGTACTGATTGATCTTTAGCAATGTTTCTCGTATAATGGTTTTTGCGCAATGGCCAAACATATCTTAAGTGCTCTTTTTAACTTTTTTTTAACTATACTGCCCTGCCGAGGGGATAACTTAAAGTGTGTCCCAAATTCGTCCTAGACAAAGTCTGGAATTCCCCTCTGGGAGACTCAAGGGTTTTATGCTGGAGGCTACTTGGGAAATGGTCAGGTCCATGTCCAGTGTTAGGCTTGTATGCATCCGATTGGCATGGCAGACCAGAATAGGCTTTTGTCTGGGGTTCGTTCCTACCTTTGTGATTCACCATTGGTTGGTTTTATTCAAACTACGATGTTTGTATGCACATAATTTTTATTGGAACAAATTGTACTTTTTATAAACGTTTTGTTTGTATTTGACGTTTGACGGCCTTTGGCTGAAATAAAGTACTTTTTGACTTTGATTACAAAATATAAGAAGGTGCAGCAGTAAAAAGTCCAGTATAAGTTTCAAAATAGTTTCTTTATTATAAATATTCAATATAGAAACGGTAAAGATCCAGCCAATGTTGTTGTTGTATGCGGGATCTTAACCCTTCTATATTGAAGATTTATAATAAAGGAACTATTTTGAAACATATACTGCAACTGGTCTTTTGACTAGTGCACCTTCACATATTTTGTAATCTTGGATCTGCTGGACAGTGGCACCAAACAGTGGCAGGTGCCTGAAGATCTGTACACAGGATATTACGTTTGTTTGGACTAAAGACTTAGGCACAATTTATATAGCCACTGCTGTTCTTTTTGTGTTTATTTACGTTTTGACTTTGACTTTGATTGATCTTTAACAATACTACTATCAGTATTGTATCATGGTTGGAATCTTTGCTCTGCAACTATGGCTTTTGATTTCACTTGTTCCAGTTATTTTGTTTCCCATGACTTCACTTTTCCTGTTTTTCTGTTCTGTTTCCTACTGCGTAATATATTTATATTTATCACTTAAAATTATGTTCTTTATGATATTAATGGGCCTCCTGTTTTCACATTCAGGAAGCATTCTTCTAGATAATGTTAAGCATATTGGATGTCAAAAAAAGAGAATTTGAAAAAAAATATTCTTTGTTTCCTGGGGAAACTATATATCTGTGCAAATGTTTTCCTTCTGCTTTACTTTGTGCGTAAACTTTTACATTTTTTCTAATCCATTTCTGAACTTACCAAAGAATGTTTCCCGTAGACCCTTTTTGGCCATCTCATTTCCCATGTACTCAACATCTGGCTAGTGTGAGAAATTGGGTTGTTGGTTGAGGGGGGTGTTAGAAATGGGATTTCTGGTTGGCTAGAGCATGTGCCTAAGCCCAGGCAGGAACCACAACTTTAGTCAGGTCAAGAGAGTTACATCTGAAGATAACCCCTGCTCACCCCCTTGGTAACTTGGTGGAGCAGTCAGGCTTATCAAAGGGGCAATGTGTAAAGCGTTTGCACAACACACTCACACAGCAGCGACACACTAGGCACACCACAAAAGAAACTCCACACAAGGTTATATAAAAAATACCCTTTGTATTACTCTTAAAACACATTAGAATGTAATCACATATATACACTGTGCCACCTGGCACTTAGTATGACTTTACATGGGATTATATACACTACAGGGCCTATCGGGCCACTGTCATAATCATCAGCACTCTCAATTAGGAAAAACAACCAGTAACTACTGGTGACACAGCACTTAGCATATGCAGAACGTAGGCAGCAGTAGTGCATTATTACCAACACTTGTATAGTGCACACTTCACATCAGCACATCATGCCCACCCTAGGCCTACGCAGATCACCATGATGATGCATATGGGGTAACCTTATGCCCACAGTATTGACTTCCCTTGCATAGGCTCCTGGGCTACTTGCCTGCCTATCTTTGGGAATGCAGAGCAATGAACTCCGACTTGCCTAAAACAACAATGCCCCGGAACAAGCAGATAGGGGTGCAGCTGCCCGTGACAATGCGGCGCCGCTGCAACAATGTCAGGAAGGTGGCAATTCAGTGGAGATCCTTTCTCCTTTGGGACCCATGGGGGCCTCCATCAAGGTTACACCCCGTTCCTGATGATCAAGAATGTCCCCGGTGCCCAGTGCACCCAAATCCAGGGTGGGGTGCAACGCACACCCTCCCCACTAAAATAGAATGCCCCCGGTGCCCAGCGCACCCAGCGAGGCAGGGAGGCTACTCCACCCCTGTCTCAGCTGGAATTCCTCCTGCTAGCATGTAGGGCCACTGCAGAAGCTTCGCAACAACATAGTGGGCGCGGGAGCTGTTCTCTGACCCCTGCTTGCAAAATTCTGCCGCTGCCCGTAACACCAGGAACTCCCGCCCAGGGCTCCCGGCTGCGGTGCGTCACGACCACCTGCAGCCCGGGGCCACTCAGCAGAGCCCAGGCTGTGTACAGTGGAGAACAACAGTGACAGGCTGTTAGGGAGGGTTATGTGGGCAGAACCCCTACTCATTTTTCTAGTATTTCTTTACACTTTGTTAAGTGTGATGGTTATTATTTTTTGTAATTATTGCTTATAAGATGCAATTGAGTGTTATCATATACGGGTCCCCAGTTTGGGAAGTTCATATACATTTAATGTAATATATGTTATTGTTGTTGTATGTCTGTATATACACTGAATACTGCGTTTTCCTTTCCCCGTCATATAACTACAATATTCATCTTTTTTCTGGATTCACTAGTTATAATAGTTTTTTTTATGATTTTCTGTTTATTTGCCACCTGCTACTGGTTGTTTCAGTTTGATGTACAGTTTGATGCTTAGAAAAATATGTCAGAACCTCATATGGTAAGTTATACAGAGGAAGAAATCAATAGACTCAAACAGATACCATCATTGTTAGGAGCTGATCTAGTTGGAGATAGACCACTAAGTTCAGATAAAGGAGAAAGACTTGTCCAATTGCGGAAAAATACCCGCACCCAGTTGCATGCTGAAGTTTTATTATGGTACCTAAAATCTAATACGATACATGTTGGATTACAAGTTAGAAATATCCCGGTTATTTTTCTCCAGGATAAACCGTACCTAAGTGACTTTAGTTGGGTTGGAACCAAATGCTCCCAGGACTGGATAGGCTTGTCCATTAATACTGCGCTACGTATTAGTGAAGAAGAGTTAAAGGAAATTAAGAAACTGGAAGAGGGAGGAGGAGCTTCGCGGGCAACCAAGATGGCGGCGTGAGCTCGGAGCTCCGAAGACCCTCCGTATTAATCCTGTCACATATCCTTATCAGTGTTTGTGGAATATTAAAGGTGAACCGACGCTGACACGGGACCCGTTGTCCGATTTCAAATTCAACGTTCCTGGGCGCAGTTACACCGTGTTGAAGTTCGCGGACTGCAGTGGGACCAAGATCCAGGCCGGGGCTGGCGGATGCGACATAGCCAGACGGAGGTGACGAGGCACGGGTCTGAGCGCTCCGGCCCACAGCGGAGCTGGCGTAGTGGCAGAGTGAGCACGTACCAGACGGAGTGCGGGATAACTAATCCCTGACGTTGGTGAACCGGTGAGGCCTGTTGTGTGGACGGACGAGGTGCCCGGTGACTAACTATGGCTGGCAAAGGTGGCCCCGATAAATCACAGCCTCGGGTCAGCAGAAAGACTACGTACTCGCAGTCCAACAACATGGAGCGATACGCTCAGCCGAAGGGCTCACCTGGTGCCTCCGCGAGACCAAAGGACCTTCATCGAGAAGTGTCGCCTGAGGCTCAAGACACCACGCTCCGCGACATAATGGGCGTGATTGAAGGCATGAAGGCCGAGATGCACCAGCAGCACGAGGTGATGGCGCACAAGGTGGACACTCTGGCGATTGACGTTAACCTGATCAGAGCGGACTTGGGCAAAACAAATGAGCGAGTCAAGTCGCTAGACATCAAGACTTCGAGCCTCACCACGGACGTCTCAGACCTGCAAACCGAGGTCCGGAACTTAAAGTCGGCCAACAACCTTTTCGCGAGGAGGCTTGAGGATTATGAGGGTCGAGCCAGGCGGCAGAACGTCCGCATTATTGGTGTGCCGGAGGGGGCAGAGGATTCGGCTGTGGACCTTTTCGTTGAGGACCTGGTCCAGAACCATCTAGCCCCTAAGGGACTTAGTAAGTTCTTCTCGGTGGAACGGGCGCACAGGATGCCTGGGGGGCCGGCCGAAGGAAGGTGCCCCTCCGAGACCTATCATCGCCCGCGTGTTTAATTTTAGGGACCGTGACTCCATTCTACAGGCTTCAAGGAGCGGTGGGTCTTTGAAGTTCCAGAACGCTGCCATAAACTTCTTTCCGGACTTCACTCAGTCCGTGCAGAGACGGAGACAAAGCTTCATGGGAGTGAAACGGCGTTTGCCGGACATGGGCATGAAGTATGCTATGCTGTTTCCTGCAAAACTGAGGATCGAACATGGCGGCCGGGCTCTGTTCTTTGACTTGCCTGAGGTGGTGTCGGACTGGCTTGACACCTTACCCCAACGGTGTGAAGACACCGAAGAGCGGTCAGAAGAAGCTACAGGCGGCCATGACCGGCAGGAGTGATGACTGGCTACAGGACTTTTTTGGACAATGGGTCTTCCCTCAGCTGTTTGGTTTGGTAATCCTGTACTCATGGGGGGGCTTCCCCTGTACTTTTCTATTTGGAGGATGGGGGGGGATAGGGTTACCTCCTTTCTCCTCGGGGGCTTCTCGTAGATTAGTTTTTTCTAGGGGCGACAGGCACACTGCGAGTTGGGTGGGCTTTTTAGTCTAATGCAGGGGTGCAGGGTGGGGGGCGGACGGGTTCCTTGTTTTCGTTCTTGGGTTGAATTCCTTTTTTCTTTGTTCCCTTTTTGGCAAGGCAATTTGAGGTATGATTCTGTTCATGTAGCGGCAGTGCCCATCGAGGGTGGGATGGGTGTGGATTTCGATGATGGGGGGTAGGAAATTGAATGTTTTAAGCTGGAATGTCAATGGGCTGGGAGACCGTATCAAGAGGGGTATTGTACTACAAATGTTTAAGAGGTGTGTGCCGGATGTAATACTGTTGCAGGAAACGCATTTGGTAGGGAACACGTGCCACGCACTTAATATAAAGGGCTTCAAAATGGTGGCACACTCAGGGTTCTCCTCGGGGTCCCGGGGGATGGGGATTATGGTGCGCTGGACCCTCTCCATGGAGATTGACTCAAGAGTGGTTGATGAGCGAGGACGCTACGTCGCCGTCACGGGGAGATGGGAGGGGGAGGGGCATACCCTGGCTCTAGTTTCGATCTATGTCCCCCCCCCGGGCTACAGACGGACAAGTTCAAAGACCTTGGGGGTGCCATTTTAGGTCTTCCCGAGGGGCTGCTTCTTATGGGAGGTGACTTCAACGCAGTAGGTTCAGGGACGTTAGATCGGTATCCATCCAGAGACCTCCGAGGTGCGCAGACCTGGCTTCCCGACTTTCTCGACACCCTAGGACTTGTTGACTGCTGGAGGCTTCTGCATCCTACCCAGCGCCAATACTCGTTTCACTCAGGGGCTCACGGTAGCCTCTCCAGGACTGATTATGTCCTGACACTGGCGGCCCACGCATCTGCGGTCTCTGAGGCCAGATTGATGGCGAGGGGCATCTCGGACCACTCTCCGGTCTGGGTATCCTTCGATTTTGATGTTGGAGCGGCCGAGAGGTACCCGTGGTACTTTCGTGACCCCAAGACTCGTGGACTCCTGGCCACAGCCATGGAGCTCTACTTCTCCGAAAACATGGGCTCGGTTACCTCCTCTGTCTCCTTATGGGAGGCTTTCAAGACCGTCCTGAGGGGGAGGCGTTCTCCCTAATAGCTGAGGTACGGAGACGCAGAGACGTGGACGCGGTGACTATCGAGCCCGACATAGCGGCGATAGACACTCAGTTGGAGGTCGGCCCTACGCCGGACCTCCTACACGCTCTCTCCCTCAAACAGTTGGAGTACCGAGCTACTGTTACGGAGGCGGCAAAGGCCATGGGTAGGGAGCAGCAGGGGCGAATCTATGAGGTCGGAGACAAGGCCGGTAAGCTCATTGCCTGGCTTGACAAGAAGGAAAGGGCCAGCCGCGTTGTCCCGGAGGTGCTGGGGGGGATGGCACGGCTGTCACCGACCCTAGCGCTATTGCTCTGGCCTTCGCTGAATATTTTTAATCCGTTTACGCCTCAGCCTCAGAGATGTCGGAGGAGGACTCTGGCGCCTTGCTGCGAGACATAGAGATACCGTGTCTGTCGGAGATTGAGAAGGAGGACATGGATAGAGACATCGCGGTGGACGAGATCGCTCAGGCGATACGCTCCCTGCGATCTGGCAAGGCTCCAGGCCCCAACGGTATCCCAGTGGAGCTGTATAAGATCAAACCGGACCTTGTTGCTTCGCCACTGCGGGCTATGTTTCTTGAGGCACGGGAGTCGGGTGCACTTCCCCCCCGACCAGAGGCTGGCCACCATTGTGGTCATTCATAAGGAAGGGAAGCCCAGAGATTTGTGTCGGTCGTATGGACCTATCTCGTTACTGAACGCCGAGCCCAAGATCTTGGCTAAATTGCTAGCCAACCAACTGGTTGGAGCGATTGGCGACTTGGTGCACCCGGACCAATCTGGCTTTATCCCACACCGTAACACCGCCCTTAATTTGAGAAGACTTCATGGAGCCCTCGCGAGGGTTCGCACCCTTCAGGAGCCGGCTATCTTGGCGTCCTTGGATGCCACGATGGCCTTTGACTCCCTTGAGTGGCCATACTTGTGGGCGGTGCTGGAGAAGTTTGGGTTTGGTCCGGGGTTCATAGGATGGGTCAAGCTCCTGTACGCCAGCCCGCTTGCCAAAGTGGCGGTTAACGGCCGCGCTTCGGCTCCATTTGCCCTCGGCAGGGGTACCAGGCAGAGATGCCCCCTGTCCCCCCTTTTGTTTGCACTGGCACTGGAACCACTGGCGGCGTGGTTGAGAGGGCATCCGGACATCCGGGGTATCAAGTGGTCCCCGGGCTTTGAGGATAGGGTGTCTCTGTACGCAGATGACATCCTCCTGTATCTCACCTCGCTGTGTATGTCCCTTATTGTTGTGTGTGATGTCCTGCGCACCTTCGGTAGACATTCTGGACTCGTCATTAATTGGTCGAAGTCTCAATTGTATGTCCTGAGGGGTGAGGTCCCGAGACTCCCGCAGGATTGTAACATACACGTCGCGAGGCAGGGGTTCAAATACCTGGGCATCTACATTTCTGCTGATCCCGCAGTACGTTACACGAACAACTTGCTTCCCCCTCTTGCGCGCCTTCAGCGTGACATGGAGGGGTGGCGGAAGTTGCCGCTTTCCCTGCTTGGACGGGCGGCCTTGTTCAAATTGATGTCCCTGCCCCGGTTTCTATACGTGCTTCAGAACACCCAGGATCTGGTCCCATCTGGATATTTTAGAGAGGTTGAGGGCCTCCAGCGGACCCTGCTCTGGGATGGTAGGCCGCGCATCGCTATTGCTGAACTGACCCTCCTGTGGTACGACGGAGGGATTGCGCTGCCTGACATCCGCAGGTATTATTGGGCGTCTCAACTGGCAGCCCTTAATCACGGCTTCTATGGACCAGCCATAAATCCGGGCTTTGCCATGGACCAGTGGCTCCTGGGTGATGGGAAATATTACAGGGCTCTGTACTCTAGGTCTCTGGATGGAAGAATGACAGGTCCCACTAAGACATCGGTCCCCATCTGGAGAGCGGTGACGAAGGCGCAGGGATCGAAAGGCAAACTCACGATGGTGACTCCACTCTATGACTCCGATCTGCTGGGTAACTTGTGGTATACCAAGGGGTTTGACCGCTGGGACCTGATATGCATCTCCAGGGTGGAAGACATGATTGCTAAGGGACAGGTCAAGCCCTTCGAGGTGCTGCAGAGAGAGTTTCAGTTAGGGGAAAGGGAGTTCTTCAGATACGCTCAGTTAAAACATGCCCTCCTGGCAGTTATGCCGGAGGGTGAAAAGATCCCTGAATCTTCCCCGCTGGAGGACAGGTTGCTGAACGGCTACATGTTGATTGTGTTTTCTACATCGAAGTTTGATTTTCTTTCCTGGTGTAGGTGTTATTGGGTTATTTTATATATTTTTCCTTTAATCATTTCTTGAGTTGTCTGTTGTCTATTACCAGTATCAACCTCTTTTCGAATACTCACGTTGCCTTTTTTGTTGTCTAGTCACCTTCTGTGTGTGTGGGACTACGTGGATGTAGTTCCCCGTGTTTTATATTCTTTACTATATGTTTTTCTATTTATTCATACATTTAATTTTTGTTTGAGCTGGATTTAAATTAAGCGTTGTTTCCTTTTATTGCTTTGTAGTTTCATCAACTCATTTTGTTTCCTTGATTTTCGTTTGGCCCCACCCTTCCCTGTGTGTCATCCGCGGTTTTTTGTCCTCCCTTAGTGCCACTTGCTGGTTTCTGCCCTTCCTGGATACTCGTGAGGAGTTGGGCGTCTTCTATGTTGACAGATTGGGGCCGATTGAGTTTTGTTTCTATCCGGCCCGCCAGTCCTTCCTTTGTGTCGATTACCCACTCGCGTTGCGTTTGAGGTCACCGGGTTTGCACTGAAATGCTGTGCGTCAGCGTCCGCGTTCTACCACACGGACTGCTGACGTGGGCTGTGAGGAATGCTCCGAGAGTGAGCCTGTCGTTTCCTGACCCCGTGATTGTGAGGTAACTGCAGCGTCCAGCGCCTCGCACTTTCCCTGCACGTTTTCCGTGTTAGTCCTCGGCCACTGCTGTGTGAATGAGTTTTTAGCTGCTACGTTGTTCGTGCAGTTAGGGCGCATGTTTTTGAGATACGACTTCTTGCCCCCTCCTTTCTGCTGAGCCTAGTTAGTTCTTTTTGCTCCATTAATTTATGTTGACATGCGGGCCGGTTTTATGAATTTTGGGTTTTTGTTTTTTTTCTTGTGTTCTCTTTTTGGTTTCGTTTCTGGGATGGAGCAGGCTGTAGACACGAGTGAATTACCCCTCTGGAACACTGACCTAGACTCCGTGACTGGACGTCATTTTTGGGCGTTCTCAGTCTCTTTAGGTATGTTACTGCCTTCCTTTACCCTCGCACTGTTTATTTTCTGTGTAAAGGTTGTAGAAGCCTCCTGAGTGTTTACGTTTTGTACCTCCCCAGAGACATTTCCTTGCTTTAGGGGACGAAGCTTAGACCCTGCCCCTGTTGGGTGTGATTCATCCGAAGACCTCCGCCGTCCGGGCTGTGCTTGATAGGTACCAGCCCATTTCCGTTTGAGGCTGATCGCATATTTTGTTTTTGTGTTTGATTGGTGGGAGCATAATCCGTTAGCCTCCGGTCTTGTCATTGTGTTTGATTGGTGGGATGTGTGCCTTGTTCCCTACATCTCGCCACCTCCATATTGCATAATATTTTTATCAATTGAGTGTTCACATGTGGTGTCTCCTTATTATGTAATTTCTGTTGTGGTGATTTTACTTTTCCCTTCTGTGGGATCTAAGGTTACCTCTGGGGCTCCAGCCCATTTCCGTTTGAGGCTGATCGTATGTCTTGTTTTTGTGTTTGATTGGTGGGATGTGTGCCTCGTTCCCTACACCTCGCCACCTCCATATTGCATAATATTTTTATGAATTGAGTGTTCACATGTGGTGTCTCCTTATTATGTAATTTCTGTTGTGGTGATTTTACTTTTCCCTTCTGTGGGATCTAAGGTTACCTCTGGGGCTCGCTTGCCCCTGTCTGTCTCTATCGTGGTTCTTCACTGGTTCGTTGGCACTGCACTTTCACGGACGGGTGAGAGCTTGAATTAGCAGTTGTAGTATATTATATATATTTTTGTAGTAGTATAAACCTTGTCCATGCTACCATTTTAGTACCCATGTCCTGATGAAGCCATAAAGACATCTGGCTGAAACGCGACCGTGACTGCGTCAACACCTTGTCCTTAAGGAGTCCCCATAGACCTATAACCTAGTCTGAGATTTGCTCTTTAGCGCCTTGATAAGTATATATTTTGTGTGCAGAGAAGTGCGATCTCTGGCGCTTAGTGTGGGACTACCCATTTGAGATGTATATCACTCGTAGCTAGGGGTGGATATTCTAAAAAGTTTTTTTATTATTTTCTTAGGGTACACTTATGTACAGATAGCTTGTAGTAATTGTAATGTACAGTTTGTATATGTGATTTGTATATATTGTGTATGCTGTATTGTTATATATATATTGTATGCTGTATTGTTCTATATATTTTGTCATATATGTTTATTTTTTGAGCCACTCTCGCTGTTCCCGTATATGTTTATATGAAATTTTGAATAAGAATGTCTTCAAATACTTGTAGTTGACAGGATAAATAATTATTTCTTGTTTGCGATTAAATGTTTGATTAATCCCTCAAGTGCCACCTCTTTCTATCTTTTCATCCTTGGATGTCACTTGCTCAGGTATGGGAGGGTTATGTGGGCAGAAACCCTACCCATTTTTCTAGTTAGGGAGAGGAGGAGCACTTCTTCCTGCTCAGCTCCCCTCTCCCGTCCCTCAACAGCCACAGACAAGGGCGACAGCGCAATAAAAACGAAAGCGCTTCTCGCGAGCCTTCATCCCTCGGTGACAGAACTGACAAGAGAGCACCCTTGAGCGCTCCAACCACTTACCTCAAAAATAACAGGAAGGATGACAGTCCACTCCCTCCTGTGCTTCAGACAGAAAGGTATCTTCACCCCTCACCTCAGGGCAGCACATAGGGTAGAACTGGGCCCAGGCAGGCCAGCTAACAGGGCCCACCAGCAGAAGGGAAGTCCTTTGTGGTGGGTCCTCCTGGCGCCCGGCGTCCTTCCATCCCAAAGTAAGCACAAAGTTCCCTTTCGTGGGGTCACAGCCCCAATATTTATACTCAATGTGTCATTGTTCTGCCTTGGCACAGGGCACTGGACTTAGTCCAAACCAGTTCTGGGGGGCACTTAAAAAGTGCACAACAGTCCCCATTGTCAGTGTAGGCTCTGGCCCCAGACACACTACACCAGCATTGTGGAAGACAGGCACAGTCCTATTCAGGGTCAGGTGCTACTTTTCCCACTACTCCAAATGCAGATCGGCCTATTGAGCCTAGCGCTGACTCACCAAGCCCCTCTGGAGCCACTGCAGCTCCCCAGCCCCTGTCATCCTGAGCCAGACATGCAAAACACAACAGGCAGGCACAAAGACACATAGCAAACAGAAATGCCCACTTCTAAAAGTGGCGTTTCTAAAATAATGATAATAAATCTGCGAACATCATTACGCAGCATTTATTACCACTATTCCAAACATACCAAACTTGATCACGCTATTACTCTCATGTCAGGAATTACCACTGAAACACATATCAGGGAATCTCCAATCCATTCCTATGAGAGGGCAGCCTCACAGTAGTGAGAAACCAAGATGGCTGTTTGTCACTACCAGGACATGCCACACAGTTAAGGCACATGTTCTACCTTTTACCTACATGGCACCCTTCCCATAGGGCTAGCTAGGGCCTACCTTAGGGGTGACTGATATGTAGTAACAGGGGAGTGACAGACGCGGCACCCACTTTATGTGCCACATTACAGCAGCAGTAAACTGCGCACGCAGGCCCTGCAATGGAAGAGACCTGAGACAGGTTTGAAAGGCTACTTTGATGGGTGGCACAAGCAGCGCTGCAATTTACTGGCTCTGGGTATATGAGATACCACTTTACAAGGGACTGATAGGTAAATTAAGTACACCAAATAGGTGTAGACCAATCTTTCCAAGTTTACCACGGAGAGCACATGCACTTTACACTGGACAGCAGTGATAAAGTGCCCACTGTCCTAAAACCACCAACACCAGGCCAGAAAAAATACCAGAAGGAAGGCAAAAAGATCAGGGATGACCCTGCAAAAAAGGGCCTAGTCTAACAAGGGGTAAAACCCTACTTAAGCAACAGCCACAGTCCTGGTCCGGATGAACCACAATGATCATTATTTAGACAACAATGCATTTTTTAAATAAGTTTGTGTCGTAATGCCAGTCTTTTGGGAACTGAGTAGAATGTTTGATTCCTTTTTAGGTCTTGCGCCTAGTGTTGCAGTGCGTAGCATTTGCTCGTGCTTTGCAAGACCTCTTGTAAGGGGTTTTGAAAGCTGACTATATTGGAAAATAGAGGGTTAGCACTGGGCAGAAGTGCTACTTATACATATGTGCTGCAGCTATATCATAGATATCTATGCAATGATTGTAATTCACACATGTGTATTATCAAAAAACAATTTTTTTATTTTTATTTTCACAAAATCTACGGTTGATATTTTTCTTTTCACAAAATCTGAGATTGATATCAAATTGTATTAACAAGCATTTGCAATGCAATAGGTCTCGCATTAGGAAAGTTTGAGCTATTGGTATTGTAATTGACAATTTTTTTTATTTATGTGTTGGTTTTGAAAATAGCGTAATTAATAGCTTTGTCATTTACAATGTCAATAGTTTTAACTTTCGCAAATGTGACACCTATAGCATTTGTAATGCAATATGTGTTGTATTTACGTGACTTAGATGTATTGATATTACAAATAACAATGGCTTTTAATTTTTTTAATAATTAATACTTAAATAAAAGTAATTGTAATGTATAATGGCAATAGCTTAAACCTTGCAAATAACTTTTGTGAAGATTATGTTCAGTGTATTATATTGTGATGCAAATAACTTTTGTGAAGATTATGTTCAGTGTATTATATTGTGACGAAAATCCAAGAACAGAAGTGAAATATTAACATCTTTTTGTGACATTTGCAATAAAGCTTGAAACATACATATATACATACATATTTGAACCAGTTGTTGTTGAATGGTTGCACAGATTGATGCTGTAAGGGTGCTGAGTGATGTTTTGGTGGCGACGAGTGATGCTATGGCGTTCAGTGATGAAAAAAATTGAGGGTGGTTGATGCTTACAGCTTGCAACATATCAGATCATACGTCTTTCAGCTTTGACACATTTTCATTTCAATGTTTTCCAAAACTTTATACAACTGCTTCAAGACTCAAGAGAGAAACAGTTCCGTAGGCTAATGCCTTAGTAAATGTCTCCTAATAAAGCTTGATTTTTAACAGGAACTCGGAATAGACAACCTTAAATAGCTAGCAAAGACACCAGGATCTTGAAGAGACCCGTGGGCGCAAATGGGCAGCATTGAAAACTTCATAAATGTTCACACAATTGACAAAGGTAAACAATGGATGTCACCTTCATGCCTGCACATTTCGATCTTTATATCTCCGGAACTCATACGCACTGGTTTTATGCCTTTACCACACCAGTGGCTGAGGAGTGCTCTTGGATGGCTGTTTAATCTAACCTACTCAGCACGACCCCATCCCAGACTACAACCCCGGGACCATATCATACAAGTGCTCTGGGGACGAAACGGGCTTGTGCGTCCACTTTGTGTGCCCCTGGGGCACTTTGGTATTACAGAAGGGGCCGCAGGTGCCTGTGCAACGCCTTCTGTTGCACAGGCACTAGCTCACATAAAGCACTAGCTCAGGCACTAGCTCACATAAAGCACCAACGCTATCTTCAGAGAGTGTTCCCTCATTTGCATGGGGGCGACCAACAATTAACAGCTATCTAGCCTCACGTCCCTTGAGAAACGTGAAGGGGCCAGAAAAAAAAGCACAGACCACAGTGACATATGCAGATGGTGAGGAGAGACTAAAGCTATAATTCAGATGCATTTATGTAAAGGCTTAAAAATGAATACTACTGGAATACTCCACATCAAAACCCGATATGTGCATATTGTTCTTTTGAAATTTATTTATCTGATGCTTTTTATAGTGTACAAAAGAGCTCAAAGGGTGCAGAACACTTCACAGACGTCACAGAGTCAGTGCTGACCTGGGAAAAAGAGAATGAATGAATACACACTTGTATAGCGCATGGCTACCCAAGGGCATCTCAGCATTTCTACCAAGAAACGTGAAATAACCTAGAAGGGTCATAAGTACAGTCCTGATGTAGTAACATGTACGTTTGCACAAGTGTCTTAGTAATCTACTACCCAAGCATATTGAAGCTGCCCCGGCACCAAGACGTGAGGTTGCTTACTCCTGTCTTGGTGGGAATGTGAATACCCTCTTCATGCATAAGAGCTATAGGACCATGTCTGTGCCTATTGCATAGACACATAGGGAGGATTCCTGGTGCCCTGCTGTGTCAGAGCCCATGTACCAGTTATGTGAACACAACACACACCCTTTTTGTTACATAATACAATAAATCCAAATCCATTCACCATAGAGTTACCACTTGCGCAAGAGCACCACATGTCGACCAGTACCACCGGAGAAGACGAGTCCATCTGAGTCGGTTTACCAAGAAAGAAAAGGTTATAAAGCCACCAGCCCTGTGGTGTACAGAGCCAACCGTTATTTGTATTCATATGTTAGCTTTCCTATACTCAGAAAATACAGTAGCAAGTGCCATCCCGTGGTTATTCTGAAATGTAGGCACAAGCCTGTTCCTCCAGGACCAGGCCTCAACTGCCCTAGCTCATAAGTGTAACAGGTTCAGTTTCTTTCTGGGCAGATAAGGGTTAAATGGGTATGGGGATATTTCCGACAATAAACAACATAACTGGGATTGAGCTGAAACATTTGAAAGGTAATATGAAAGGCAAGGGCCACAATCAGTCTGTAATAAGATCCACACATAAGATTATGCAATAATAACTCTGCTCTTCAAAAACAAACTACCAAATTGCAGCTTCAGGAAGAACATGAGCTCGCAACATCATTAAACAAGAGTGGGTAATTTGCTAGGCCCCCGCTGCTCAGCTTCAACATTTATTTAGATCAGGGGTCTCCAAACCGGTCCTGGAGGGCCGGATCCATGCCCGATTTTTAAAATAACTACATGTATCTCAATGGGGATATCCAAAAAATCTGGCATGGATCCGTCTCTCCAGGACCGGTTTGGAGACCCCTGATTTAGATATTCTAAAGAAAACACGCTGTATTTAATAATTACGAAGGAGCTAACATGATTAATACCACTAGATGGCTCCAGAAGCTAGATCCGCTCTGTTCCCGTTCCTTGAAGGACTATTTTTTAAACAAATAAAAGCAAACCTTTTCTTGGGCTCGCAAAGTTTTCCGACATGCCCCACTGTGCCCAGTATGGGGGACTCCGTGTCCCTGCTGGTCTTTAATCCTACCCACGCTGTGTTCACTGCTCAGCCCCCGGTTCCATGCCACCGCTGCTGACTATTTTCTCCTCTGCGTTTTATAAAGCGGTAGGAGTTTTATTGCCCTCGGAGGTGGGCTCGCGCTAGATGGATACCATTAACAGCTGACGTGGGGGCGGGGCCTTGTCGAAGTCCACTGAGCACTTAAATACACTACTCAAGTCCACGGGAACAGTTGTTTGTTAAAATGCACCGTCGAGGTAACTTATTATTCTATCTGTGCAGTGTGCCAAAAGAGGGCAGTGCACTGGGATGGCAGACGCAGAGAAATATTTCCCTCCATCAACACTATCACACGTATTTTCCTAAGAGAGCCAACATCACTTTTTAAAACAAGCCTGTCGTGGGGCGGGACTTCCGCCTTCTGCAGGAAGCCCGCGGCCACTGAGTGCGTGGCCGAGAGGAGCAGTGGTGACGCGGGGCTCCCATGCCCGAGGGAGAGCCCCGTGGTGGTGGCAGTAGTAAGGAGAAGCCCTGGGTTAGAAGTGGCGTGAAGGAAGCCCCACGTGTGCCAGGTGATGCGGAGGAGATGACACCAGCGCAGCGACAAAAGAGCCCGGTGAGTTCGCGGGGTGTGTGTGTGTATTGTGTGTGTGTGTGTTTTCTCTATTGCAGGAGGCTGACTTGCAAGTGGGACAGGAGATGTGTACGTGCGCGTACACCTGCTGAAATCGCTGGAAAGCTCTGCGCGTGCCCATCTCCTGTCCCACTTCCAAGGCAAGTCACTAACAATAGAGTTCGCTGGCGACAGCGCTTCGCCCTGTGACTCCAGGCACGATCTAAAAAATTGGTACAAGCCAAATGGTCTCACAAGCTTGTTAAATTTGTTGTTATGAATGTTTTAAGTGACTTTGCAGCTGCCTTCGATTTGAGTGCTTGGTTAGATGGTGATTCAGTAAGAGGAGAATCGCCTGTAGGTGGGGAAGAGGGAGAGCACCAAAATTTAAGGACTGGCTCCAAGACCTCATCTACTGTCAAGTGCAATTACATACAAACGCGTATCTCCAACCCCCTTCATCATGACCAAAAGACATCTGGGCCCCATACAAACCTATCTATTTGAACATACCACCGATGCAGATGCTACGACACCCTAGTGGATAAATGACATGATGCTAGGGGACCCCCACCCTCGCCCACACACATCGCCCGCCGGAGAGCACAGGACACCAAGGGACATCACCCTATACCCCATTGATTGGAGTGCGTCATCACCCAAGATACATATAATTTGATTAAAGTGCATCAGAGGTAATGTCAATTTCCTTTTCTGTTATTATTAATGTTTGGTATTACATGATTGCAATGATGCCACAGCCCTTAAAGCTAAATGCTCCAACTAATGCGGCCGGCCGAGCTGGGTTGTAGGCGGCTTGCTGTACATTCCCCTACCCCTCTGGTATATCATCTCCATAACTGTCCCAACGCAATGCTGGCCTGGGGATGCAGGCAGTATGCTGTGATTTATATCTCTTTACCCGTAATAAAGGTTTTTTTTAAAAAAAAATGCATTTCACAACTAATGGTCTTGTTACCTAAAAACATCAATATTAAAACAGGCACTTCAGTTAGTATTTTATATTGCAAGCATTCAGTGGGCAAGTTTAGGTGGTGGCATATTTTTTTCTTTTCCTTACATTTTTGTGGATCATGCTTGCAATAGAAAAATAATAATAAAAGAATGCACTAGCCTTCCAAGACCAATGCTTGTTCTCCTAGCTCTCCTGTGCTGGCTGTGTGCAAATACAACATCGTCCAGAATGGCACTTTTCTAGGAGAGGTAAAGCCGTGTGGGGTGGTGCATTTTTTGGCTAGCAAGCTGCAGTGGTTGGCTGACCGGTATAAATATATGCATGAGGAATTAGGTAGCAAAAGCTGATTCTGTGCTCTAAGGCTCTCTGAGAGAAGAGGTGAAGGAGCTAAAGGCTATTGACACGATTTCTATGTGGATTGGGATTAGTGTCAGAAGACATGTAGGGACACATGGATCATGTTTTTTTGTGTTTCTGCATTTTTCCCATTGAAAACTAGCAGATTGTATTCTCCTAAATCATGGATACCTGCTAAAACTACACACAACAAAATACCAGGGACTAAGAGAAGCAATTATTTGAAACCAAGAATGTCAGTGGAGTATTCCTTTGAAAGGCCAGAGGTTGCATAATTCATCATCATAGAGCTTCTCCTCACACCGTAACGGCAAGTCACGGCGGAGGCTTCAACTCCCGCTATAATCGGGAGGAGCTCTTCGGATGGTTTTGTACGTTATGATGTACCCTTTAAAGTGAATCGTGTGGTGAGGCTAACAGAGTGTGAAAAGTGCTGTGGTGCAGACAAAAAAAATGTAAGGGGTGAGGTCAAAACTAACTCCAAAACAGACTTTGTTTTATCGTTGTCTGTGTGGGTCAGAATTATTGGTACCAATATTGGTGATCACTTTCTTTATGGTTTTGTATTTGGATTTTATGCTTTATTTGGCATTTCTTACTGAAAACAGAAGCGAATTGTTTGAGGTCCTGAAGAATGCCCCGTGATCTCAGTTGAGGGCTCTAGTGAGGGCAAAAAACATGTGGACCATAAGATAGTACACAGGCAGGGGTAATAGAGTGCTTCCTTGTGTATTCAATTTTTTTTTAAATCCTGACCCAGACAGATAACAATTAAGCATAACGTCTGTTTTGAAGTTAGTTTTAATCATGCCACTTACATGTTTTTGTTTGCACCAGACTCACTACACGATTGACTCCATTGGGTACAATATAACATACTAAAACATCTGAAGAACTCCTCCCAGTTAGAGCAGGAGTTATAGCCTACATGGTGACTGTAGTTACGATGTGAGAAGAATCTATATGATTAAGCATGCTACCTCTGGTGGGTGGGGGATTTTGTATTTTAAAGGAATACTTCACTAACACTCTCGGTTTCAAATAATTGCTTTGCTTAGACCCAGATATTTTGTTGTGTGTAATGTTTAAGATTCAGGAGTGAATACCCACTGGTCTTAAAATCTCCCTCTGCCCCCCTTTTTGTGTTTTTTGATACCTGCTAAGAGTACCACCTAACACAATCAACCCAGCAACACAGTGATCAATCCTTTTCAAAAGATACATTGAATAAAAATAAACAGGACAGGATGTTGCTCCTTTGCACGTGATGTACTGTTGGGTGCTTTCTTTATTATTTTTTATATAAACCAGATCTTATTAGAATTTGCTAAATCTTTAGCAGAACAAAACATAGAAGGTCATGCCTGTTGAAAAGCAAGACACCAAAGAGGTACTCTTCATTATCACGTCTGTCCCAAACAGATGGTCTGATCAGAAGTTCCTTATTTCCTTAAATTTAATATAGTAGAGAAATCATGAGGGGAGGGGTGAGTAGCACTGCCATGAATCAAGCATCAGAGGTTAGACTAACACATTTTAGTGCTGGTGTCCTGATCACAAAATGCTTTAGGAACACATTATTAAGCATTTAGCAGCGCAAAGAGCCCCTAGAGGCAGCTCTGTTGCAATAAAAGCAAGCATTTGCAAAGCTAATAGGTTTTGTCTATGCAACAAGAATTGGCTTTGTCAATGTTTTGCAGCCATTTTATTTTACCATCAGAAAAGTTAGTGCCTCTTTGGAAACACAATGCACATAAGGAATGCATTGTTATGTTTATGAATGCAAGAAGGTGACATTTTACAATAAGCCAAAACAAACAAGGTGTTAGGTAACAATACTGTGACACGCAGAGAAACCACCTCACTGAAATAACAGTTAGTATGTAGCAAAATACAAACACAGCAATAATCTTAAAATAAAAATGCATTAAGAGCATTTCTGATCACTGCGATCGCATTAGGGGGGTGTTGTATAGTGAGAAACGGACTGTGGGAGCAAAATACAAACACAGCAATAACTCAATAACTTTAAACTAAAAAAAGCATTAAGCCCATTCTCTGATCACTGTGATCGCAAACTCCAGTGCACTGGGCAAAAATAGAAGGTGAGGGGCGGGGGGGGGGGGGGGCGGAGGGGAGGGGGGGACGTCGGGATAGTGAGAAATAGACGGTGGGAGGAAAATACAAACACAGCAATAACTTCAAACTAAAAATACACGAAGCCTGGTCTCTGATTACTGCAATCACAAACTACCTGGCAAAAACAAGTGGCGGGGGGAAGAGGGGTTCGGGGTGGTGAGAACCAGACGGTGGGAGGAGAGTTGCTGAGAACTGAATATGGTGACACGAGGGCATAGGAGGAGAGAGGGTAAACAACCAACATGGGAGGATAGCGCTGCTGAGGGCGGGGGGGGAGGAGAAGAGGTTAGACTAAACTAGTGTTTATGACAGGACTGATGTGGGAAGAGCGCCAGGGAGAAGAGAAGATGGCCTACAGATGCACTCGTATAGAGTGCTCAATAGCAAATTGAAAAAACAAAGAAAGTAATTAGCATAGTAATTATCACTGCATGCCGCCAGGCCCCGAAGCACGTCTCCCACAGAGGTTGCTATCATAAGTAAAGAAATGTAAGGCGCCTGCTCACCAGTGTTCAGGACAGGAGCACTCACCCATAATTAACGCCCAGCAGGTCTTCCGGCGAGGACCACTCAAATGCAATTGAACGCGCAAAAGCTGTCCTTGGGAGGCGCTTTCCCATTTTAGAATCTGCTCGTGGAAGCGCTTCCACAGAGCAGATTCTTCTCGTGCACTTGTCTGTCTCGTCCGCCCTTCACGCTTGTCCTACTTTCCTTTCACACCTGGGTTGTTAATATCTACAGATGAGGGGAATTTAAAATGTTATTTTGAGGTTTAGAGGATTTTAATTTTAAAAGCTGGTATGCTTATTTACTAAAATAATGACGGGGAGAGCGCTGGAAGCTGACCTGATCTCATCACGCGAGAACTGTTGGCAATCTGCTTCTGCGCAGGACCTCAGAGGTTGAGCGGAAGTTTGGCGCCACCATCTCCCTGGCACTGCAGTGCATGAGGGGCGGGAGAAAATCTGTGTCTGTGCTGCGTGGTATCAGTGCACAAGCAGAGGTGAGCTGGCAATGCAGTGCGTGAGGGGCGGAAGAAAATCTGTGTCTGTGCTGCGTGGTATCCGTGCACAAGCAGAGGTGAGCAAAGCGCCGGGTCCAGCGTTTGAAGTTATGTTGGGATAAACTTCGTCCAATTAATGGAGGCCTCTTTTGGCCGGGCTTAAGTCACAGTTTTTGATCATTTCTATACCTAATTACTGTCTCTAAGCCTCTCTCTGTTACTGATATGTTAACGTTGGCATTAAACTGCAGATTCTAATGTTATCAGATGCGCGCTTCCGTACATCGCATAGATTTTCGCTATTCATCGCAGTGAAAATTGTGTACTCGCAGGGTTACACATTTAGCTCAGTGTATAGGTTCTTTTATCAGTAAGCTATCTCTTAATTGTTTACAGTTCTCATTGCAGCCAAGTGGTATTATGCCGTGTGTGATGTTTCAGCTGTTGTGGTTTTTATATGCCCTCAGATTTACCTTTCTGGAATGTGTAGTATCGCTTTAAACGTTTTAAGTGTGCAAACATCCTAGCTTGCAAAGTACTGTTGACTCACACACCGGAATTGACAAATATGTCCACATTCACGTTGCTGCATAACAAGCTAAGGCTGGCAGCGACAGTGACCATTTTATAGTAGCTCAATGGGAGAAAACGGACTCTGCAGCTCCTGAAACTTTTAAAGTTAGGCAATGAGAAAATGTGTGACCTACTAATATGCATATGGCTTTTCTCTGGAGTGGTGCAGGGGTGTGTGTGCCTGCGTGTGTAAGTGTGTGCGCGCACGTGTGTGCTTCTGTGAGTGTGGCTGCGTGTGCGCGCGTGATTGTGAGAGGCTGCCGCTGTGAACGTGGAGCAAGAGATGTGCACGGCTCCGGGGGGCTGGGCGTGTGCGCCCACGGTGTGAAATCCACGCGCGTGCACAGGTCTGTCTCCCTTGAGAGGCAACTCCATCACAATAGGTCTCAAGAGCGAGACCTAAAAAGACTTATATATACAAAGTTAATGTCGTATGTCCACAAAAAGTTTTTTGTTCATAAATCATTCACCATATAAGTATAACCTCTCTAAGAGATTGACAAAGATTGCATCATTTTGTAAGGTTCAAATGAAGAAATTAATACAACACTACAATTAAATGTCAATTCTGAATATTTTGAGAGAAACACTGGTGTTTGACAAATTGTTTGAAAGCTGACCACACGCTCGTGTAGGCTTCGATTGGCTTTAGCGTTTAACCCCTTCCATGCTCATGACGGAACGGTTCCGTCATGAGCGTAAGATGGCCTGTGCTTATGACGGAACCATTCCGTCATGGTTCCATAGGCCCAATGGAACGTTCAGCACCGGGGCAAAATTCGCGCAGCACAGAAGGGGTTAAAAATAAAAATAAGGCACGCAATTGGGCAAAGGCGGGCGCATGTCCCGCCTTTGCTCCGCCCATTCCCATCGGTGTCTAGGACGCCCATCAGCGCGCAGCACAGAAGACAGGCTCCCTCGCCCCCGCTCCTCTGTGGTGCGCGCGCACCACTGGTTTCGTTTCCCGCGTCGGGTCCTCTGTGGTGCGCACGCACCACAGGTTTCGATTCCGTGCTTGTTGTTCTAAATGTAACCGGAGCCCGGGTGCCACAAAGGATTATTCTTATCCCAGCAATTTCTGTACCATTCAGCATCACTGTCCCAAGATCCGCTGCTCTTAATTGTCATCAAATCCTGCATAACGAGCAGCGTGGGGCTGTTAATGCCTTCAAATTTATTTTTTCACGGATGGAGGACAGTCCCTACCACGGAAGAAGTTGGTTTTAATTGCTCTGAGCTTTTCGTTATTTCAGGTCTCAGCTGCAAATCAATTTCATTTCTTTTGCGTATCTTTGTAAAGCTAAAAGACACATCAGATAATAGAAATATCCATAAAAGAAGTGCATTTTTGGTGATGTTTCCTATCTTATTTAAGGATTTTAATTCTTTCGGTACTCATCGATGTTGTAGATTTAATTATGGCCCATGTTAACCAGATCATTCTATGTTAAAGATGTGCCGGGTGCAGGTTGGGTCACACTTCTTTGGGCCAGAGGCACACCTGCCTGCCCACATAGGCATATTTGCACACAGAACTACAGGAAATTCAGACTTGTTCTATTTACAGCAGACCTTTGCCTCAGTGCAGCAGACTCTTTCCACCCCCCCCCATCCCCATACGTGGCCGGTCCAGAATTATGCACTGCACACCGGATGCCACTGAAGGCTTCACTCGGTCGTCCTGCCCATGGATGCATCAGACTCCCCCCGCCCACCCCCCCTAACGCGGCCGGTCTAGAATTATGCACAGCACTTCCGGATGCCACTGAAGGCTTCACTCTGCCTTCCTGCCCATGGAGTGAGAACAGAAAGCCAACAAAGTATATTCTGGGCACAAACATAATACAACCCCCCCCCTCCCCCTTGTCCGTAGGCAACTGTTTGCACATTTTGGGTGCTACCCTGGTGTGTGGGATTGTGGAAAGTGTTGCAGCGGACTTGTGGGATCTGCAAACATGCCCGCCAGGAAGCAAGGTAAGCAGAAGACCAGTTTACCCTCTAGTGTTGTGCATGCTCCGTGGGTATCTCAGATTGCAGCATGTGTGCGCGATTGCAGCGGCTCCATAACGTCTGGTATAGTTTGTTGTTTTGAACTCACAACCATCCCATTCTTGGCCCCTTGACAGCTGCTTAGAGGCTTTGTAATCCTACATCAGCATTTGCCATCTCTCCCCCCAAAAAGAAAGTTGAAAGTCTAAGTGTACTCATGGCTGCTCAAGGAGGGGCAGACCCTTAGTATGCGGGATACTGCGACAGTGTGCACCCGCACTTTCCAGTGGGCTGGGAAACCCCGGATTGGGAGCGCCTAGTTGAGATTCCTGGGCATTAATCTGGACGATGCCGCTAGCATGCTTAATCCTCCCTGTTTAATGCTTCCAAAACGTTTAATTTCAAGCCCATTACTGTTGTTTTTCTCTCCACTTTGCTACTCTTACTTTCTCTTTTCCACGGTACAGGCAGGGCTGCAAGTACGACAATAAAAAGCTTAAATAACATTATAGTAGGAGTTCCCAATTCTACTTAGTCTACGTGCGTAGGTTTTCCAGCCCATGTTTTACTTTTGTCTTCTGGGTGTTGTTGCCCCTTTATAAAACAGGACCACCAAACCCATTTTATTTAGTTGATTTCTTGGTCTTGTAGCGTTCAGAGGAATGGGTCTGGCAAATTTAAGAGTTCTGCAAGATCAAAGAAGCTTCACGCTCTCCACAACGTGAGGGTTGTCTGTAGAGGGGTTTGGGCTGAATACATTTTGTGTGTTTAAGACGGTAACCTCACTCAATGTCGCCTCTGATAGTTTCATGTTTGGGAATTTGCACCCAAAGGCCATTGATATCAGGTTAGATTACCCTAATTATTAAATAGAAACAAAGGTTACATCACCTCGGATGCCTTTGGTTGTCAGGTGAAAGTCCAAGACTGAAGAGAAACTGTGCTTGATGACACAGAGTTGGACTGAGAATAGATACAGATGAGGACAAGCATTTGCAATGCAATAGGTCTCGCATTTGCGAGAGTTTAAGCTATTGGCATAGAAAATGACAATGCCTTTTATTTATGTTTTAAAAGTCAACACATAAATAAAAGGAATTGTCATTTACAATGCCAATAGCTCAAACTCTCGTAAATGCGAGACCTATTGCATTGAAAATGCTTGTTTCTAGTTACCCCTGATGAAGGGCTGTGGAGCCCAAAATGCATTGGGTGAAAAATAACATGAGGTTAACCATGATGAATTAGTTAATCCTGACGTGCCACTGATAAAGCATGGATGAGCGTGCCACTGATAAAGCATGGATGAGAATGCCAGTGGCATTTGAAAAAATGTGGAATAACGCTGCCTTTCGAATGAATGGATAAACAATGGATAAACTTGAAAATATAAATAAACAGTATGGATTAAACAGAGATTACTGGATGAACATTGGTTTATTGCAAAGAGAAAGATTTCGCTTCTAGGCTCTGCGTCTGATTTTGGCATGTGAGGTCATGCCAAACACACTGTGAATCATGTATGCGTGCTATTTGGGGCAGAGCACGCAATCAGTCAGCACAGCACAACATTGCTACAAGCAGTTAAAGAACAGTTATGAGTACAAGAAGGTGTGTATGCTACCAGTCTCATTGAACTATGATGAAAAAGGTATATTTTGCCAGGTCGAAATGGCAGTTTGAAACTGCTCACAGAGGCTGTAATGGCAGGCCTGAGACATTATTAAAGGGCTACTTAAGTGGATGGCACAATCAGTGCTGCAGGCACCCTACTAGCATTCAATTTACTGGTCCTTGGTACTTGTAGTACCACTTTACTAGGGACTTACAGATACATTAAATGTGCCAAGTGGGGTTAGCGTATTGGGGAAGGCAAGATGGCGGCCACTCCTGTGGTTGTGAGAGTGGTGTATAGGCTGCTCCTCGCGACTCCTTACCAGGCGGCACCCACCTGTGTGAAGCGGCTTGCGGAGCGCATTTTGGACAGGGGCTGATCCCCTCTGGATGATTCGTGGGCATTTTTCCATCTCAGTGAAGTGAAAAAGACATTTCCTCTGCAGTTTGGAGGACCCGGAGCCGGACGCGGTTCCAGAGTTTCAGTATCCTACGCCTCGGCGAAGGCTGAGGCGTAGGATACTCCGTGGGCAGAGCAGAGCACCTATGCAGAGCACTTTGGCGGAGTGGAGGCGTAGCGGAGAAATCCGGTGCGGTGCGGCTCTGGTGGAGTGGCGTTTAAAGATTTCTGGCACCTGTGACAGTGCCAAAGCAGTGGTGAAGGTAGAGACAGCAGCTGACGAGAGGTTGGACACGCCGCCAAAAACCTGTTGTAGGGCACTTGGCTGGAGCGTAGTGAACGCGGAGCAGTTTGGCTCGGCTCGGTCTGCGTGCTTGTTGCAGTGAGGTGTGTGGAGCAGACCAAGCTTCAACTCTGTGTGGAGTTCTGGTAAGGGGCATTCTACGCGGTGTATTCTCCATTCGCTGACAGCATGGCAAGAGGCAGAGGCACAAAACCCCGGGGAGCTACTGTGGCAGATTCGGCGAGCTCTGCAAGCTCAGTTAATTAGATGGGCTCAACAGTTGCTACCAACGGAACAGTAATCACGGGTGGTGAGGAAGCCAGGCAGGGTAATGAAGGTCCAACAGGCTCTGATTCCTCCTCCCAGACCCCTAATGTTCGGCGACAGAAAGAGCACACCTCAGTGGTCCAGCAAGAAGTACCTGAAAACATTTGTACAGTCCCAGCAATTTTTAATAAACGTGCAGTAGCCAAAGCAAATATCGATAAGGGACCGGCAATGTGGGGGCCAGAATTGGGGCCAGACTCTGGGCCAGGTACTCAAAGTCTTGCACAGAGAACAGCAGCAGTAACCATAACGCCTGAGGTGCTCAATCTGCCTTTTATTCCACATGTTGGGAGTCCAAGTGCACTTCAAGGAACAGACATACAAATATCGACTAGCCGCAATGACGGAGTAATTGTGGAAGTTTCTAGTATGGTAAATCCAACATATAAAGACGCTGATGCTGATGCCGGCTCAGAGGGCAAATTCTATTCAATGTCTGACCTCTCAGCGGTCTCGGAGCCTGAGAATGATGACAATGATGACAATGAAGAGGATGATGAGATTGAGGGGTTAAGCATAGCAGGCGATTGGGCTGATGAAGATGAGCCTGTATCAGAGCAATTCTCTTTTCAGGAATCAGTGAAAAAAGCACTGGACTTGGCTGATCACCCCTTACATGCATTATCCGGTGGAATCACTCAACCTAGATGGGAAACTGTAGCCACTGGGGATTCATTAACTGAAGACGCACTAAATACAGTAAACGTTGATCCATACGTGGATAGGACCCCTGTAACTCTGGAAATAATTTATAAGAGCATTATGGACCATCGTGCCGAGACAAAAGCTGAGATTCTACTCATGCAGGGGGCAGTCCACAAACTGCAGAATTCGGGCAGAAGGGTGGTAAAAACGTGTGTGGAATTAAACACAAGAGTAGTGGAGGCAGAAGAACGAATTTCAGCGGCTGAGAACTCTGGTTAAACAACAGTATGCCATCGAGCTGCTGCAAAAATCTGAACAGGATGTTGATTGGAAACTGACAGATTTAGAGAATCGTTCCAGACAGATCAACCTGCGTGTACTTGGTGTAGCTGAGTCTAAAGTAGGTCAGGATTCAAGGAAATTTATCATTGCCATGTTCAAGGAGGCATTTCCGGAACTGAAAGATTGGAACTGGGACACTGAAATAATTAGGGCACACAGATTTCCTTTTGTGCTACGTAAGAGAAAAGGTGATATGAGATCTGACACTAATACATTCTCCAGGGCTATTCTCATCTGCCTTAATAATTATCTGCTTTGGGAGGCAATATACGATCTGGCCCGTCCAGATAGGCGACGTCAGGGCATGGGATGTGAGTTCTTTGTGCGCCCTGATTTCTGTCCAGCCACTGTACAGCAAAGGTGGCAACTGCGTCAGATGATTACATTATTCCAATCTAAAGGTGCAACAGCCTTTCTCCTTAATCCTGCAAAACTTAAAGCTGTACATAAGAAGCAAACTCGCGACTTCACCTCCACGATAATGACACAAGACGTTTTGAAGACCTTGGGTAGTGAGTAATGGTATAGAGTATGTCTTGCAAGCCGCTCGAAGCTTCAAGTATGGATGTAGTTATATAAGACTCTCTTCCTATGGATTGGACTGTTTTTGGGTCCCTTTTTTTTTCTCTCCCACTCCCCAACTTGGGACTTATTACGCGTTTTAGTTGGTGCTTGTAGTTTTTTACTTTTTGCCATCCTTTTTTTTTGTTCTGCTTTTGTTTTTCTTGGCTTTCTAAGACAGTTATTAACTATGCGAGAGTAAGGCATGGTTGAGCTAGGGCAAGAATATATAGTAAAATCGTTGGTTCAAAATTAATATATTAAGCCAAGGCTCAATTGTGAAATATACTTGCGTTAAGTTCTGGAGCGGAGGTAGTACATTGTATATTGAACAAGAGTACACAGAAAAAGAAAAAGTTTTGTTTTAGGAAGCATAACCGAATGTAACCTGATAACTGATAAGCTATTATGAATGATATACAATATTTAGGAAGTATATGCAGTATATTTGGCCTATTCCCAGGGGAAGGCACTTAGAATTTGAAGGTTTTTTTTTCTTTTTACTTTTTTTTCTTTCTTCTTTTTATTTTTGCATTTGCATTTGTGGATAAAGGGATATAAGGGAGGAACTAGACAATAGTCTTGGAAGAGATTTGGTGGTGGGGGGTTGCCCGGTGGGAGTCGGGGGGAGGGGGGGGGCGGTCTACAACCATTTGCCATCGCAGAGGACATGTTCCTTAAGCCCTGGTTTGGGTGGTGGGGGGTTGCAGGAGGGTGGGGGTGGGGGTGGAAGGTGGGGTGCATGGGTAGGGTGCTGGTGGGGGGGTTTGGGGAAAAAATAGAAAATAATACAGGAGTACAGTGGGGAAATTAGCATTGTTTGGTCTTTCTGTGTTTAATTCAGTATGGGCAGCTAAAGGAGGGTGTTTATGAAAAATTCGATGGCGGTTAAGGGTATCAGGATAGGTACGCTGAATGTCAGGGGTTTGGATAAAAGACGACGGGTGGCACAGGAACTACGGTTGCTCCAATGTGATGTAATATGTCTCCAAGAGACACATATACTTTTGGCGAAGAGGAAACTGTTAGAAGAGTTGGGATTTAATCTATTGACATGTACTAAACAAGCTTGTACATCTAGAGGAGTTGCAATCCTGGTCAAAAAACATATTGGTAATACAGGTAGAATTTTAACTGATGGGCTGGGGAGGTGGGCAATCGCCGAATGCACTGCTGTTGCTACAAAATTTACGATCTGCGCAGTATATGGGTCTAATATAGACGAAGCTTCTATCATAGATTTTCTAAACTTAGAACTTGCAACTTGGTCAGCACCAGTGATCCTTTGTGGGGACTTAGACATACATTTGGCACCAGATATATTATGCAATGATAATGTGAGGTACTCCGGTAGAAAACCACGTGTTTTCAAAGCTTTGCAATCATTGCTATATGCACATGGGTTGGTTGATGTTTGGGCCTCTCTTCGGGGGGGGCTGAAGCTGGATATACCTTTTTTCTTTTCCCCATCAAAGGTTAGTGAGATTGGATTCTTTTTTTGCTTCGCAATCGCTACTGAACCAGGCGTCTATCCAGGTATATCCACGAGTTACATCTGACCATGGTCCAGTGGTTGTTTTTATATCAGGTTTAGCAACAATCAGTAAACCAAGGGGGTTCTCTTTTGATAGCAAACTACTACTGGATCAGCAATTCGTGGATTATATGAAAGAATGGATTGCCATCTTCTTCAGCATAAATCGTGGGAGCACTAATGTAAGGTGTGTTTGGGATACCTTCAAGGCCGCCTTTAGGGGCGAAGCCCTAAGTTTTGGTTTACAGAATCAAAAAAAGCAGGCGGCAAAACTCCAAGAGCTGTATCAGGGCCTTATAAAGGCTGAAGAGTTACTTATGCGGGGTATCCACACAGGGACTGATATAACTGAGCTTATAACGGCGGTAGCACGTGTTAAAGCAAGGATAAACCTTAATTGGACTCAGGAAGCTGCAAAAACATTTTTGGTTAAACACCAACTTCATTATGAGTATGGGGAGGCAAGTGGCAGGTGCCTAGTCCAAAAACTCAGAGTAAAAGAGGCAGCCCAAAGGATCAACAACATCTTGGACTCGAATGGTTTCTCTATTGTGGGTGAAAGTGGTATCTTAGAGGTGTTTAAACAGTTTTACGATACACTTTATCCGGTAGACAACTGTGATTCTGATCGGGCAAGTATCCTGCTTCGTCAATACTGTGAGCTAGATCTTACTGTTGACGAGGCAGAAAGGTTAGATGCTCCAATCACGCTCGAGGAATTGGAAGTAGCGGTAAATGGGCTAGCAATGGGTAAGGCGGCTGGTCCAGACAAATTACCCCAGGACATTTATAAAACCTTTTTTAGCGTACTAAAGGGTGATTTACTAGCAACAGTTAGAGAGGCCCAGAAAGGTGCTGCCCCCAATTCTTGGGACGAAGTGTGTATTGTCGTGTTTCAAAAAAAGAAAGCCTGCAAATCTTCCGGGCTCATATCGGCCAATATTGTTATTAAAGATCTATTCAAAGATATTGGCCACCAGGCTCGCATCAGTTATTACCCCACTAGTATCAATCACGCAGCATGGATTTATTCCAAATCGGGGTACAACAAATCATGTAAGTCGGGTAATAACATTATTAGACCATGCCAACGCAACAGGGGAGGCGCTGTGCCTAATTTTATTAGGTGCCGAGAAGGCTTTCGACCGAGTCTCATGGTGCTTTGTATGGGAAGTAATGAGGCAGCGTGGCTTTGGTCTACAGTTCATCACTGCCGTGAAGTCACTATATCGTCAACCAGTTGCTAAGATGAGCACCATGGGACTCGAGTCGGAGGCAGTTTCCATCCAGCGGGGCACTAGACAAGGGTGCCCGTGGTCCCCATTGCTCTTTTCACTATACATCGAGCCGTTTTTAAAAATGTTGGAATCAAGCACCAAGATTTAACCAATAATTGTACAGAACCATCAGAATAAGGTCCTTGCTTATGCTGATGATGTTGCCGTTGTCTTGCTCAGACCAGCTTCAGCGATGCAAGAGATTGAGTATTTGGCAACGAAATTCGGGGTAGTATCCGGCTATAAGCTAAATACAGCTAAAACCCAGATATTATCTGCAAATTTGCCTTCTTATTCGGATCCAAGGGTCTTACAAGAGGTAACTTATTTGGGTGTTAAGATCCGTACCTCAGCAACTGCACTTCTTAAAACAAATTGGGAAGCGCTATTGACGGGGGTTAGGCATCAGTTAGATCAGTCTGAATGCTTACATCTTTCTCTTGTAGGGAGATGTAATCTGTTAAAAATGATGATACTTCCAAAAATATTGTATTTTTTTAGGTGTGTGCCCTTAGAAATTACAAATGCTAGTCTGGCACAATTACAATCTATTTGCATGCGATTTCTGTGGTCTGGGGGGAAGGCTCGTCGAGCAATGCGATATATGGTCCTACCCAGAATGTAAGGTGGCTGGTCTGTACCGGACTTCACTTTGTATTACTATGCATGTATGGTCCAAAATATGAATATACTACTCACAGGTGTGGGGCCTTTAGATATTGCGGAATGCCCCTCTATATATCAGATACTATTGGGTGTGAAAGCCAAAAATTGTCTGTTTTTTAATTCAGATTGGAGCTATTACAAGCGTACTGGATTCAAGGTTTTGGGGGCAGCATATAAAGTATGGAAAGTAATTAAGAAAATGTATGGGTTTTAGAAAATATCCTGGTATACACCACTGGCGGCCACAACTTTTTTCCCAATTGTATTTTGGGACCGTGTGGTCCATAATTGAAGATCTAAAGGAATAAGGCTTGTTGGAGATTTGTATTCAGAAGAGGGCCTCAAATCATTCAATCAACTTACGGAGCAATATCAGTTGCCCAGGGAAGATTTGTTTAAGTATTTACAAATTAGGCAATACTTGTTGAATACGTTTGGTAATATCCAAGCCAATCCTTTAGTTGAATCAAATAGTAAATCAGCAAGAATAGGCACTTTATATGGGCTTATGCTTAGTACAAAGCCTAATTATTTGAAGGAGCAAAATCGTAAATGGGGGATTAGATTGGGACGACAGGACATATGTTTAGAGGCCTCCTTTAAATTGGCTTTTCAACTATTCCTTTCTGCTAAACTATCTGCTCAACACTTTAACACTGTCTTCAATCTATACTACACTCCGGATAAGATCTCGAAATGGAGTGGGGATCAAATAGGGAAATGTTTTCGCTGTGGGAATCCTGCTGCTGACGATGTGCACATCTTTTATGCATGCCCATCATTAGCTAGATTATTGACGCAGTTGGAAACATTCCTAACAGAAATTCTTGGCGTTCCTACGCAATTATCAGCTGCTCAGATTCTGCTAGGGGTGGAGATGGGATCTGCAACAGACATACCTAATATTCTTAGCCACAGCTGTATTAAGATTGTGTTTAGCTTCCCACTGGCTTCAAAAAGAATCGCCTACATTTGAGAGTTGGAGGGCACGGTTCTTTTCTATGTACAATATGGAACATAGCTTGTTCGCCGTTAAAGGACATCGCAAAAAGAAGCTAGGGAGACAAATTTGGGGCGTAGTCTTGAATTACTTGGATTTAGAAACTTACATTTTGTTTAATTGGTCCCCCAACTTGTTTCTATTTTCTGTAATATACTATTTTCATTTTCCCTTCCTGATTACGTTTATGATTAGGTATGATAACATTGTTTCTTTTTTTGAGTTTATTTGAAAGATGTATGTGGTGTGTTGACTGTATGTAATTGATGTGAACCTGCTGACTCATGTATTTTCAATTTTAAAAAAATGTGCCTATTGGGTGTAATGAATTATGGAGAGAGCACACGCACTGTAGCACTGGTTAGCAGTGTGCAGAGTTAAAAGACCAACAAAAACAAATTCAGCATAAACCGGAGATAAATCAAAAAGTTTGGTGGAATCCCACTTTAAGCTTGATAGGTCTAACAGCTGTGGTATAGAAACATAATCTCACTGTTCAGCCCATCAGAACAGACATGATCCATCCTCCAAGATGTGAATAAATGAATCTCTTTCTCCCCTTAAATTCTGGCTATTTATAATTCCCTCACTAAATTTATTGGTATTCTCACAAACGTTTCAGTCCTTTTCTAGGATTACCACTGGGAATTTAGAAGGTCCATGTTTTCTAATAAGGGGTGCAGTCTGGCAACATGGTAAGCTTCACGGCAGAACTCCCCACCTGTTCGCACATCTGCAACATAAACCCGTCCGCCTCCATATATTCCACCAGCATTTATCTCTGCTGCTTAAACATATTCTCATGTTTCCCTGGTGAAACTTTAAGCTTTCATACTCTTGCAAAGTGTCCACACTTATTGCAACTCTGAGGTGCATCTGGATAGGTCCTGGTGTTACTTGTGCAATTTGCTTTCACATTGATAACATGAATTAGGGGAAAGTGGTCTTCTCAACAAGCTCATCCTTGCCCCATTCTCATCGGTCATATCTTCCCCATTCTTAGCCTGCTGGTGATATGTACTTCTTTCCTGACCCCATTTTGCATAGGAATTTATTTCCGACACCACCACAGCATGTGTATTAACTCTTGCCAAAACTGCTTGTGGTGTGGTGTCTTAAGTGGGCACCAACCGTTCTTGATCGTTTCTCCTATCCGTTTTCTCTAACGGCTGATCTCATTTCATTTCATCATCGTGGCAGTCGTGGCCAAGGAGCAGCCAGGTATCATTGCATTGACTTTCTTAGCATTTGCACTGTCTGGAAACGTGTATTTCTAAAGCCATCTTCTTCGTTAGTTTATGTCTGGTTGCCAGCATTTCATAAATTGCAGCACATTCATTCACTTCAGCTTCCTTATCTACTATAGTCTCTATTGGTAGGTTCTGAACACCCCCTGCACTAATGCTAAGTCCTATATTTAGACGTGTTGATGTTGCTCACAATAGCCTCCATTTAGGCTTCACACCTTAAATTCCATAACTTCTTGTTGAGTGGTGATACTCCTGGACACTGCAGCAATGGCACAGCAAGAGTGATACTCTGTAAACCTATCTCATCCAATATTTTGCTGTCTAACTCTCTTGCACATAAAAGAATAGTTTTTAAGTGTCTTAGTAAGTGCATTCCTAGCAAGTGGCTTCTCGTACAAAGTACAGCACTCATTAATTTACTATTCTACTTGTGTAAGATGTACGGTGGTGCTAGACTTTGGGTGAATAATAATTGTGCTCATTCCTTTACACTTGTGGGATGCTTGTTGCTTCAACCTTATGTATGAGGTTCCATACTCTCTGCAGAGATACACTCCTATTGTTGCGTTTAACAGAGCCAGATAACTGCAGACCCCACCGGTGGGATAGTGCTACCCGTCGATAGGGCATTGTAATGTGCCCTTGTATTTCCTGGTGTTACAGCAAACAAATGATGGACAGAATGCTGACAGTGCAAACATTCTCCCCCAGTCAAAATATCTGGGTTAAATCCATCGTTCTTTTGCCCACTATGCCACCCCAGTTTGGACCCAGCCATATGCAAATCAGTCTTGCCCTGTGCCCCATGGCAACAGTCCAGACTGAACTGCCAGGCCAGGTTCTTACTGGACTGGAAACAAGCATCCTGGGACTGGTTTTAGGGTATGTTACCCTTTTGCAGCCAGGCTAGCTTGAATCCAGTGGCACAGTGAGCAAGGAACCCACGTCTGGACATACCCATCCCACTTGGGGCGAAAAGTGTTACAGCAAATAAATGATGGACGGAATACTCACAATGAAAACATTCTCCCCCAGTCAATAGATCTGAGTTAAATCCATTGTTCGTTTGCCCACTATGGCACAGGGTCAGACTGATATGCATATGGCCATGTCTGAACTGGGGTGGCAGAGTGAGCTAAAGAATGATGATGGATTAAACCCAGATCAGTTGACTGGGGGTGAGTGCTTGCATTGTTCAACACTCTGTCCATCCTCCCTTTTGGTTTTGCTTTGTTCGCCCTAAGTTGGCAGGGTATGCTCAGACGTGAGTCCCTTGCTCACTTTGCCACTGGATTCAAGATAGCCTGGCTGATGAGGGTTATGAACCCGAAAACGGTCCCAAGGTGCTTGTTTCTGGTCCAGGGAAGACAATGGCTTAACAGTTCGGGCTGGACTGTTGACATGAGGCACAGGGTCAGACTGATTTATATATGGCCATGTCTGAACTTTGGTGGCGGAGTGAGCTAAAGAATGATGATGGATTGAACCCAGATCAGTTGACTGGGGGTGAGTGCTTGCAATGTTCAACACCCCGCCCATCATCCCCTTTGGTTTTGCTTTGTTCGCCCTAAGTTGGCAGGGTATGCCTAGATGTGGGTCCCTTGCTCACTTTCCCACTGCATTCAAGATAGCCTGGCTGATGAGGGTTATGAACCCGAAACCGGTTCCAGGATGCTTGTTTCCGGTCCGGGGAAGACATGGCTTAGCAGTTTGGGCTGTACTGTTCCCATGAGGCACAGGGTCAGAATGATTTGCATATGGCCATGTCTGAACTGGGTTGGCAGAGTGAGCTAAAGAATGATGATGGATAAAACCCTGGTCAGTTGACTGGGGCTGAGTGCTTGCAATGTTCAACACTCCGTCAATTATTCCTTTTTGTTTTTGCTTGTATTTCCTGGCAGCACAGACCATGACAAATTGTGTCAAGACAGCATGCTTACTAAGTTTCCAGCAAAAGGATTTGCCTGTGTGCATCTAATTATAGCTCTTGTTCACTGAACTATTAAATGTTTGCAAAAATACTTTGCTGGTCACCCCATTTGTTCCTCAAGCTCATTTGCTTTAAAACCAAACAGTCTGATATTCTTCAATGGAGTGTGACACCACACTGATGCCCACACAGGCCACCTACTGCTGCCTCCTACTGCCCTACGATGCCAGGCAAGCAGTGCCACCATTTAGACCTGCTTCTGGTGGAAAGAGTGCCTGCTGGGAGAGCCTGTTTCAGAGAGTTGGGTGCTGGGAAGCTGAGACGTCATGCATGTTTGTATAGAAACTGTTTTAGTGCAGATCTATGTAAGTCTCGTGGCGCGCTGACAAGTGGAGGGTGGTGATATGGGGAAGTATTGGGGATGTCGGCAATAGAGAATGTGGATAAGGGTGATGACAGGAGACGGGTTGTCCATCAAGGAGGGTGATGAGGTGACATGGAAAGGAGGGAGCAGAGATGTAGGGAGAATCCCTGTGATGAGATCTTCACAGCTGTCAAAGAGCACCAACCTTGTTCTAGAGATCCAATGAAAACTATGCACTCTTCCATCTCTCAGTGCCTCTCCAGTGAACACATACAAAAAAATATGAGAGCCAGTGATAGAAGTGGGAGAAGACGAATGGGATAAGAGAGAACACGGAGACACTGTACGCTTCCTTCCAAACTCATCACTTTTGCTGGGAACTGAATTCTGGGTGTCTAAAGTCAAATCAGATATCTGTAGTAACTTCACTAAACCGTAACAGTCAATGGATATATCGTAGCAATTTTTGTGTTACTCACTCTCTGTAATTTGATGTATCTTAAATGTATGTTGAATGCCACCTCTCTATGAGCAAAATAAAATCTCATAAGAAACTGTTTGTGGAACATAAGTTCTAGTTTCTAGTTGACTCGTATGCTACTACCAGGTAATTAGTAAACATTCATAAGAACTCGTATAAGCATTATTGTAACCCTGAATAACTTATGCATAATCATATATACATAAACTGTTCAATCATAAAAATTCTCCCTGTTCCGTTACAGGATATTCGCTAGTTAATGTAACAAACCTACAGTCTATCGAACATTTCAAGTTAAATGGTGAAAGTTTTTCACGACACAATTAAACTTTCAGAACACTTCTCATTATTCACATTGTGCTTCAAACAACTCCAAGAGGAGGCTATCGTTTTTTACAACGGAAATCCTAGTTCTGGATCGCATGGTCCTTGCCACAGCAACACTGTATTGTGATTACCTCGCAAAGATATCATAGACTATGAGGGAAGTACTACCCAGAATTCCAAGATGGCAACCATGTCTCCAAACTATGCAAGAGTTCATGGCCTGTTACAAAATGTATTTTGTGTTAGGGCACTGTCATGTAGTTTGTTCTCAATGCAGTCAAAGCTGCTCTCCAGACAGCCCTGACACTCTGCAAGAAGCGCCAACCTTTCCTTCCCTGAGATAGACTCAGCACGAGCAGGTCTTCAGTTCCTTGTGCTCACTTAGTCTTAAGTGGTATGCCATGTCTTCAGCTATGCTTCCTGATACTCTCCTGTGCTCTTGTCACAGTTTTTACCTGGCAGTGAAGATCATGGTCTGAGACTGAAGTGCTCACCATGGAAACCCTGAGGAAAAAGAAAATAGTTTTTGTAGAACTAGTCTGGAAGAACTACTAATGAATTGGGTGTTGGAAAAACTGATTTTACACATTTTGAACCTATGAACCAATACGTACATCGAGTCTGGACTGATTTGAGACTCCACTATCAAACCAGCTTTGAGCTGAGTCCCATGGTACCTCTTTCGCCTGGTCAATTTTTTCCTGCCAAAGTACGCCCAGTCTCTTCAACAACCAGTTGAGATGTTGACTCTAAGAAGTAGAACCACTGCCGAAGTGATGGCTTGACGCACATCTGGCTTTTTTCTGCCTTAATAGACATCTCACCATAGATTGCCCTGCTGGTACCACAGCATCTACTTCTATTTCTCAACAAAATCTTTTATTTTTCGAGACAAACGTTTGACATCTTCAGAGAGAAGCTTGACTGCTTTCTAAACTTGATCACCACTTTTTTTTCAGTATTTGTTTTATTTGTAAAAATGTCAAAAATAAGAAAAGTTCAGTCAAAGTTAAAAAATAATAAAACAAGTCATTAATCTATTCTTGACCCTAAATATGAAAGTTGAAAATCATAATAGTTGCACTTATTATAGGTTAAGACAGTAGTAAATTATTTATGGAAATAGGTTACCTTAACATTTGTCCTGCGTATTGCCTACATTTACCGAACCTTTTACCGATTCCTGGTTGTCTCATTTCCTAAAACAACTAATGTCTTCAATGTGTGTTTATTTAAAATCAGACACAACTATTTTTTGTGGTATTGCAAAAGGGTAGGACACACACAAGCAATATGCATTAAGGTCTCGACTTTATTACCACAGAGCCTGCACTCTTTACTGATTGCCTTGAAAGTGGATCATTCTCCCTAATATTGCACAAGCAAAATTGAATTTGAATACGTTTATGCTTATATTCTTCTCAGAACATCACATTACATAACATTGGCTATGTATTTTTACAGTGTAAGATAAAGATAAGATAGGATGCATTTATAAAGCACACTATACCTGTAGGTGTCAAGGTGCTAAATGTAAGTGTTATGGCCTATCTCATCCACTTCCACTTTGTGAAAGCCAACTTTTCTTCTTCAAAGGAAATAGCCCTGGTTTACACATTAGTGTTTTTTTTAAACTGAACTAAAGACCTAAAGGATCTGCAAATGTGACTGGCCTATTAAAAACAGACCTACTGATTAATTCTCATATTCTGCCTTAGAAACGCCTCTGGCTAAACCAAGGCCTTCAGGATACCGTCCTCACATCCATACATTTGAACCACAACTTCACAAAGACCGAGTTGAAATCTATTTTGACTCCTTACTGAAGACATCACTACTACTTTACAACCACTGACATCGAGATTAACTGGTATCTTGACAGGCATCCACAGTTAGGCTAACTATTGGATTTTGGTTTGCATTGGAAAACCCACTGGGTTCGGGGGGATTCTGACTTGGCAAGTTGTTATACATCTGGCTTTCTGTCCCATTTGTATTTGTTTTCACATGTTTGACCTTGCACCATTGTTATTTTTCGTTCCTTAGATGTTGAGACTGCAGAGAAAGAATAGGTGGAATCTACATCCTCTGCATGGGATTTAGTGAAACCCGTTAATTTTAAAGAAGCAAAGGCAAAGCAAAACAGCCTAATCTTTTTTTACCAGGCGTCAACTGTTTGGCTTTCTCAATGTTCCCAAAGTCTGACCTGATGGCCATCAGGTGTGTGCAAGTATATCCGGCGTCCAATAAAAAAACATCAAAAGATGTCCATCATGTATTGAACACTATCAAAGAGAAGAGATCTCCACAAGTGTTCTAAAATACATTTGTCATCTTAATGCCTAAACTTGACAATGCCCCACTGTAACACAGAAATTACAGACCAGTGTCACGTGTCAATAAAGACTACAAATGATTGACTACAATTTGCACTTGAAGGTTATAAAGAATCATAAAGACATTGATGTAAAAGGAGCAGGTAGGTTTCATCACAAAGGCATGGGCGAAGCAATATTGGTAAAGCAATAAATATGATTAACATCACAAAAAACTAAGATGAACCTTATCTAATTCTTAGTACAGCCTCTCCGAAAACGTCCAACCACATTAATATAAAATATCCGTGACTTAACCTGCAGTTCGTAAATTTTTGTGGTGTTCATAGTAGCCAGGAGACCCTATACATGCTGTGAGGAAGATCTGTACTAATTGTCTATTTAAAAAAAAAAAAAAATTAATGGAACAAAACAGGACTTCCCCCTCTTACCATTTTCCTTTGAGCTTGCTTTGAAACATCAAGCATTTGTAGTAAGAGGGGACAACCAAATTGATAGCATGAGGTATGTGGATTTAGATCTTAAACAGTTACCAGATGCAGATGATGTGATATTCATCTTGTCTTTCCCGCTTAAGCCAATTCCCGCTTTGTTTGAATGTATATCTTCCTCGTTGAATTCTCTGGCTACAGAATAAATCATTCATCTCACCACTATCTAGATCCACGTTGAAGAATCAATAAGGCCTATTTACTTTTTGTGGAAGGATTAATATGTGAGGTATTTGGAAATCAATGTTCTTCTTGATCGCGAAGATATTTTCACAAAATTCGGAGCAATTAATGAAACGGTCCAAGATAAACTTTAAAATATTGGAAAAAATTAATTTAGGCCTGCAAAGACAAATCATTGCAATAGAAAAGAAGGCACTTCCCTGATTCCTATTCATATATTCAAAACGTCTCAACGAAGAGCCCAAATAAATAGTTCCAACAAATATACAAGTTGTTGATCTACTTTCTCTACGCTTGGAATGCCAAGTGGACAGTTTCTTTGTCTAAATTACGAATCGGCTGCCATGTGGGCAGGCTTGGCTTTCAGCATCTGGAAGTTTATCATCATTCATTTGTCCCACAACAAATCAAGACAGTAAAAAGCCTTTTCGTATCTGAAATGCCCAGCTGGGTAATTCAGGAGAGTTCCGAAACAGATAAAATCGCTTACCTAAATACTCTCAGTTCAGAAATATCTGGTAGAGGAATTGCTCAACACCTCACAGTGAAATGGACAACGTTCTTAATTTGCAACCTAGCAATAAAAATAAAGTTAATTTTAGATCCCTATTCAGAAGCTCCATTTGGGGAATAAAATCAGCACTAAATTACACAACAGATGCTTAGGTGAAAGTCTTGGTGTCCATCAGGAATCACCCTCATTCAAGTATGGAAGGAAGAAACTATGTGCTTATTTAAGGAAATAAAGCAGTCCTACACGCTAGAGTCAACAAAAGAAGGAAAATATGATCAACTGAAACAATGCCTTCAAGAAGCCTAAAGAAGGGATGGAATTGGAAGCAACACATTTTCTTCTTTTAGCATTACTCTCCACACCTCACAAGGAAATGTATCCACCATCTGCCTCAAATTTCTTCGTAAACATTGCTTACAATTATCTTCCCAATCATGGTCATTATTGAGGAATAGAAACTATCGAAATGATATACACAGAGGACTGTTACAGTACTGGAGCAAACAAAGTGGGTGCTGATGTCCGACAGAGATGAAAAATTATAGGCCAATCTCCCTTCTCCCATGCTGATCGAAAGTCATGGAGAAGATGATTAATCAGCAACTGACAGACTGTTTGGAACAGAATCAACTGCTGGACCCAGCTCTATTGGGTTTACGAGCAGGTCACAGCACTGTGGCGGCCATGATGGAAGTTACTGACAGCACTATGTCAGTAACCACCCCACTTGACAATGGGGTACCTCAGGGGTCCATCCTAAGTCCTACTCTGTTCAACATATTTCTGGCGCCTTTGTCCGCCATCATAAGAGCTTGCGGCTTTGAGACGATTTCGTATGCAGATGACACGCAGGCGATAATCCCATTCGAATCGGATCCTGCTGTCACCAGGGCCAAGTTTAAGACCTGTATGTTGAACATAGCTGCCTGGATGGGGGACAACTTCCTCCAGCTTAACTCCAACAAAAAGGAGATTCTCCTGTTCGGGAAGGCGAAAGAACTGTGGATGACAGACTGGTGGCCCTCTGAATTGGGGGAGCCTCCTTCTCCCACAAAACAGGTTAGGAATTTAGGAGTTCTGTTGGCTAGTAAATTATCGTCTGAAGATCATGTAAAGGCACTTTCGAGCACCGGTTTTGGGATACTGAGAATGCTAAGGAAAGTATTTCTTTGGATCCCTTTGATGCAAGAAAGACCCTTATTCAGGCGCTTATTGTCAGCAGGCTGGACTATAGCAACGCACTACTGGTAGGAGCCAGGGAAGTGCTTTTCCTTAGGCTCCAGGTACTGCAAAATACTGCCGCAAGAATGGCTTTGAATAAGCCTAGACGTTCCCCATCTCGACCCTTGCTTCAAGCCTTACACTGGCTTCCCATCAGAAAGAGAGCAGGCTTTAAACTTCTCACATTGGTGTTCAAGGCAAGGTGAGGCCTGGGGCCAGTATACCTAAGGAAGAAGGTAAGGGCTTATGTCCAGGGTCGCCAGTTGAGGTCAAGCAATAAAACCTTCTAGTTCCTTGCAAGATCAATATATCAAGAATGGGAGGGCGCGCTTTTTCCCTCCTTGCCCCCTTTCATTGGAACAAGTTACCGGAAGAGATACATCGCTATACCTCTCTGGGACACTTTAAGAAATGCTTAAAAACCTGGTTGTTTTAGGGGGTCTGCGAGGGTCTTGCTAGTGTGCTGCCAAGCGCCGAGAGATCTCCCTGGAGATTATTTTTTGCGCCATATAAATGTTAAATAAATAAATAAATGTCAAACTCAAGTGAATGCAGAAAATAATTATGTGGAGAGTCTACTACTCCTGAACAAAACTATACAAACTACATCTGTATAAAAATGACTGATGCTGGAATTGTAAGGCACTGAGAAGTGACTTAACTCACTTGCAGCCCAGTAATTTAGGGCCAGATGTAGGAGCCCTAATCCCGGTCAGTAACGGCCGAATTCGGCCGTTACCGACCGGTATTAGGGTTTTCAGGTGTAGGGGGCCTATATTTTACCGATTCTGTAAATTTACCGAATCGGTAAATTTACAGAATCGGTAAAATACCGAATCGTTATATTTACCGATTCGGTAAATCCACATGTAGGTGGCACTCCTAAGAGTGCCACAGGCCCTTAAGAATCGGTATTTTACCACATAATCCTATTGTGTGGTAAAATACCGAATTCAGGTGTGCATGCACATCTGTGCATGCACACCTGTGCAATGTGACACACAGACATGCCCTTAGGGCATGTCTGTGTGCCACATGGCACACAAGTCCGGAATTGGGGTACTAGAGGGTGTCAAAGTTACACCCCCTGCACCCTTGCAGGATTCGGTATTTACTGATTCGGTAAATACCGAATCGGTATTGCCCATTGATTCCTATGGGCTTCATGGCCCACAGGAATCAATGGGCAATACCGATTCGGTATTTACCGAATCGGTAAATACCGAATCCTACCGATTCGGTAATTCTAAAATTCGAATTACCTACATCTGCCCCCTTCCTATTTACCGACTCTTAAATACCGAATCGGTAAAATTCGGTATTTAAGAGTCTGTAAATAGGAATTACCTACATCTGGCCCTTAGTGCCTTAGGTAAAAAATGTTTGTGAGAATAACAATGATTACTTTTAGCTGGGGGAAATAATTATTTTGTTTAATGATTTAGTTCAACAAGGTTCAAAGTAATAATAGACCAGTGAAATGGATTACTAGAGCTGTAATAGTAGGGACAATATTTTTACCAATTGGGAAAAAACATCAAGTTAGATGTGTTTTCGGGGCTATAAGATAAAGCTAAAAGCCTCTGAATGGTACATGGCTACTTCAAAAGTAATAACACATTTACCAAAATCTATGTAATGTGGGATACGTTCTTTTATTTCTATTATGCAGTTTAATCAATATATTATTCTAAGATCAATGTTAACTTATATAGTCAATATCTTCTACATGGTTCAAAGGATTATGTTTTGTCCCAAACTAGAATTATAATGTGTAAAAATACAATGTTTTATGTTTTTTAGTTGTACACATGCATACTTCTTAATGTTATTGTAAATGTTGTTTTCTCTTGGATTTCATAATAAACAAAAAACAATTTTCATAGAAAGAAACAACCAGACATCAACAAATAATTGCAAAAAACCTCCCTAAAGGTCCATGTGAAATGAGTCCAACTGCACCCCTCTCTAAAACTGGGAGCAACATTGTATATACTGTGGTCTTAATTATAGTGCTAACGTTCGGGTGGCGGAAGGACCGCATAATACAAGGCTTTGGATTGTGGCAGCACATTCTTAACAGTGTTGCCATCCTTTATGTATAAGAAGTCGGGAACTAAATTATGCCATGGCACACTGGACTTTTCATGACTGCCTGTGCTGGAGCTGTGATGGGTCAAGCCTAGGGACTACCAAAAGCTGCTGTAAATTTGAAGGTAATGATTGTGTGTCTCATCTGTTTCTGGGAAGAGCCGTAAACAACGGCTGATCACATTTTAGGATACTCTTTAAGTGCCTGGTAACAATAAAAGTTAAGGAAAGTGCCAGACAGTAGACCAGATATTGTCTGGGATCTGAACAGATGCCAATAAATAATAATGATTGAATCACAGCAGCTTAACATTATGGAAGTAATTGTAACAGGTGTTTCCATATCTCTTCAAGAGATTCTTCGGTTTAGCTCATCTGGTTTGGAAGGTGCAAATAAAAACAAAGCACTTGGGAGTCGTGGCTTACTCACATTATTAACAAGTTAAGTCCAAGTGAAGCAGATTATTCAACCAGTGACTCTCAATAGTTGTCGCTCAAATTCAAATGTTTTGACAGTCTTCAGATGTGTGGAATATTGTAGTCCTATTCATGTTACACAAGAATATGACATAAGCATTGAGTGATCTATTTAAAATATTATACAGCTTTTGATTTAGTAAAAAGAAAAAATCATGCCACCCTGCAATTAACAAAAACTGCTGCTTTCACGTGTTTCACTCCATATAAGTATAGCTTAGTTAAGGCACAAGGAAGGCTCCCGATAGAAGTGAATCTGAAACAGTCTTAAACGTACGGTGGTACACTTGATAAATATGCTGAATTGAAATGGGGTAATGACTCTTTTAGGCAGAGCGCATTCACATTGAAAATATAAAGAAAGCTGCGAGCGACAAGGCCATGGTGTTAGTAAGAAGTGGTTTGAACAGTTCCTAACGTTCCACATCAATAAAGTATGTGCTGTTTGTTATAAAACCTGGTTATGGTCACACCACAACAACCAGAGACAAAACTTAAATTTCACACGAGCAATATAAATAAAGAAGCAAAATGTTCTATAAATGTGAAAGAATGTGACACTGGAGGTTTAAATCTAACTTACTATCCTCAGATTGATTTGTGGGTGCTTGGCAAGTGCATCAAATAGAATATAGTATGAACGAAGAGTGGCCTCAATTTAATTTAGAAATGCCCCAACCTTCCTGATAAAATTAAAGGTTTTACTTTTTTTAAATAATTTGTTTGTGATTTAAATGAAATATTTCATCATGTGTGTATTTTTTTGATGAATGCTTATTTATATATTTTTGTGTACTGTATTGCGGTTAAAATCATCAAACATTATTATGCTGGGGTCTCCGGCTTCCAGTAATGACTCAGTGGTGGGCATCCCTGGATTCGAATAATGATTCAGTGGGGGTCCCTGAGTTCCAGTAATGATTAAGCAGGGGTCCTCAGGAGTCAGACGGTTAAGAACCTCTGCCCTACATCACTTACTTCCCCCTAAGGGACTCCTCTGGGAGTCTTCCACTGCCTTCAGAGTGATCACTGTCCTCCCATAATACTCTGATGTTGTTTTCCAGGGGACCTCTTTATGTGTGGCCCCCACCTGCTTTCCTGAACGCCAGTGATGTGCTCAAAATAGTGGTGGGCATGGGACTATACCCATCTACTGCAGTTATTCCTGTTTGTGTTTACCCTGTTTGTTTCACAGCGCTTCCCCACAATCGGTACCCTTCGACCTGCAGCACATGGAAGAGAACAACTGTTCTATCTGCATGCTTTCTTTTTGTCCATCTCCCATGCCTTTGTTTTGTTGATGCATTTACATAGTGCTTCATATTCCTGGTGACACATACGGGTAGCACACTGTTTTGTCGGTGTGCTCAGATGGAAGAAAATGCCTCTGATCGCATATTTGTGGGTAGTGTTTTGATGTTATATGCGATGACCAGTGTTATGCTCTCATGCTGCTTTTGTCACTGCACCTTTGCAAGGGATAGGAGAATGAGTAAGAGGGAGGATTCTTAAGCATACAAGTAGTAACAATACAAATCTGTGGCAAATGCATACCGGTTCTTCACAGAGTGTTTAAATTCATGCATATGTAGGACATATTTAATATTTTGGGAAGATTTGTAAAATGATTAGAAATTATTCGCAGATTAAGTATCTTCCAAAGAGAGAAAAAATGTGTAGAAACATCAGAAAAGAAGGAGTAATAACTGGAGTCAAGGAAGCAGAGCCACAGTGGCAGCAATTAACAGAGATGCAAGAGCACAGGCACTGGCTGAACTACTTATGAATTTTAATACTCAGCTGAGCTACAAGTGGGGCTGAGTAGTGGGCACCTGAATAGTAAGTGTATGCAGGGAAGGCACCCGTTCTAAGTTACTTAGTCACCTAGTGACTCCTATGCTTAGACTGAATGTGACACACCTGTGTGCTGTGCTGTTAGATGTAGAAACACGCAAAGCAAAGCTTGAGGAAAGATGTAGGATGGTGCAGTTCAAAGAAAGGTTCTAGAGAGATGTGTGAAAGAGACAGAACCCTTGATAACAGAAACTGTAGCTGAGGATGGAATTACTGGTCTTCGGCAACAAGACCTCCCCATGGGACTCCACCTGGTGGCTGTCAAAGCTAGGACTAACACCTGCACCCACAAACAACGCAAGAAATCTAGAGATCACCCTAGACGACAAGCTCAACATGCCAGCTCAAGTCAATGATGTGTGCACCTTCTGCTTCTACATCCTACGCATGCTGCAAAAGATCTTCAAATGGTTGTCTCAGAACACCAGATGGACTGTCACGCATGCACTACTTACCAAACAGGCTGGACTACGGCAATGCTGTCCATGCCAGACTCTCCAAACATCTCCTACACAGACTCCAGACAATCCATAACACAGCTACAAGACTCATAATCAACCTGTCATGCCGCTCCCACATCACTCTGCATCTCAGGAAGTTTCCCTGGTTCCCCTTTCACAAGCGCAACTAATTCAAACTTCTCACCCACACATGCAAAGCCCCACACAACACAGGACCAGATTACCTGAACAGCTTCATACACTTTCCCCAATCCACCAGGCACCTATGATCTGCCTCACTCTCACATACATTCCCCTCATCCACAAAACAAAACTGGAGGTCGCTCATTCTCCTACATTGCACCCAAAATATAGAACAACCTCCCTTAGCACATCAGAGCCTCCTCCTCGCTTCTTGAGTTCAGCAAGAAGCTGAAGACCTGGCTTTTTGTGTAAGCACCTTGGCTACCACACACCTGCCCATGCGGTATACAAATCAATACAACATAACATGAAAGATGACATGACGAGCAGCGAGGCCCTACTTTGAGTTCACTTGTTGTCTAAGCAGTGAGGAATGTTGAAAATAACTAGTGAGTGCAGTTTGACGTACTACTCTAAATATTTGTAGGAAAAGGAATTATTTTTATTTGCCAATGTAGAAGGGTGAAATCGGGACATTTAAGGGAGAGGGTGGCAGGTTGCTACACAGAGCTGACCAAGGTCAATCTTTTAGCCATGCAGGCGGGAAAGAGGCTGGTTTGCCGTGGTGTTGTCGTAGACCTTGCTATCACTACACTTGTGGAGGGCAGGGCTGGGACATACTAAAAAAAATAGCACAGACCTGTGCAGCTTGGCACCTGCATTTAGAGACACCACACAACTGTATATAGGTGGCCCATCTGGGTCTTGAGAACTACTGCTTCGTAGAGGGTTTTTGAAGACAGGACGAACTGAGAGTCTGCGGAGTGTTTCATTATTGGGGCAAATGTGAGGAGGAACAATATATTATGAGCTGATTGAAGGAAAATATAGCCTTATAGCCGGCTGTAGCAGGCTATACCGGCTATTAAAGGCCTGCTCTAGCGTTAAAGTTTTTTTTCAAAACAGATTTTATTGACAGATTGCACACATGACGCAATCCGGAGAGAACTGCAAATCTAGTACACAGCATCAGATGATTGGCAATCCATGTAGCATTTGAATCAAATAATAACAGTAAAACCAACCAATTCTCCCCCCCCCCGCCCTTTATCCCACCTCTACCCCTAACTCCCCCCTCCCGGGTCCCTCCCTTCCCCGCCGCACGATATCGTCTCATACTTTAAAAAATATTCTCCTAATTGATAGTGTACACACATCATGCATCTTGGCCCTTTCATGTTGTCCCCGGGTAATCGTCTTGCTCAACTGGTGGCTCTATCCACAGGCCCCTATAATCCGCCCTACGCTTCCATATTTGGTAGTGTTTCCTTCGGCAACCCCGGTCCAGCGTTAAAGTTTAACAAAGGAGCGGGACTTTAATAGCCGGTATAGCCCAGTTACGAAGGGCTATAAGGCTATTAGAACATTCTGCCAGTAGAGGGCAGAATGTTCTAACAAATTAAACAAAGGCCTCCCGGAGCCCTTGGGCTCAGAAAGGCCTCTGTTTAAACAACATTGGAATGTTGCTCCGCGGGGCTTTACCGGCCCGTAGAAGCACGGAGCACTCAATTGTCTGCAATGGAGTGCTCCACATTCCAATGTTATTATATCCTTTGCACATTCTGACATGAGACTATGAGGTACAACTTATCTGAAACATTAACTTCGTAACATGTAAGATATTGTGGTGTAATTTTCCCATCCACCTCAGAGGAATATAACTGAATAGGCTGGTGGAGTCTTTACCACAATACAACCCCCTTCATAAATCAGCCCTTGCATTGGTGGCAAGTTTGGGGAGGGGGTGAAACAGAGGGACACACCAGGTTCAGCAAATCAAACTTGAGAAACATTCTTCCTTGAGACAGTTTCAAATTAATTCAACCTCTTGAGGGCCAATTTTAGAAACATAGAAAAGAGTTGTTGAACAATCAGCCAAGGATTATCCAGGGGTGATCAAGAAGCTGAAGACATGCATGAAACGGTTCCTATCTAACACGAAGACAATGATGTCTAGAATGGAAGATGCAGTGGACAGCGCAAGAATAATATCAGAAAGGTTGGGACTCTGGAGGGACTTTAGGGCAAGAATGTGGAACTTTTGTAGCAGATTGGATATTCATTGTATTGAAGTCTTTCAGCTTTTTTCTCAGCTGAAATAGAATACAAGGCTCTGGTCTTGCCATTCCCCTCTGTGGTTACTGTGAGGCCCGTCCTCTCTTGTCTTTTGAATTTTAGGGACAGGGATGCACTCTTTCAAGGGGACAGCAGAAGGGATGCAGTGTTGTATGAATGTGCCAGTGTTCCTGTTTCCTAACTTCGTGATCGCTGTACGAAACGGAGCAAAAGCTTTGATGCAATTAAGAAGGGATAGAGAATTTAAATATATGATATTGCCTGCATGTCTTAGGGTAGTGTTTACTTGAAGCTTAAGAACCGAAGAACCCGGGCCCACCTGGTGGAGAATAGAATCTACTATGTAAGGATAATATAAAGTCGTATGAGTCACACATGATGTTATGGGAAGCATATTCAACCATACTCTGGAAAAGGGCCATTGTGAAAGTAACTTGCTTAGAAAAGACTTTTTATGAAAGATGAGATCAATAGAATCTGAAATATGTAGACGGAAGACCCAATATGAGTTGTTCGTCTGTTTTGCAGTTAGGAAAATACAGGGCACTAGTGGAAAATGATGCCAGTAAAATGGATCTCTGCAAGCAGAGGCATCAGTATGAGGTTGGAAATGAGAGGATCAAGTAACTAACCTGGCTTAATAAAAGTGATGAGGAGGCAAGATGGGTTCTTGAGATTAATATCCTAGATAGCACATTATCAGATGGCCGGGCTATTGCAAATGCTTTTGCTGCCTATTATGAAGATCTACATAGATCCTGATTCACCCACCTGACCAAGGAAGTTAAACGTTTTGTATTAGATGTCCCAGTGCTCACTTTAAGTTTGGCTTAGGGATTTGAGCTGGACTGGGTCATAGAAGTCGAGGAGCTAACTACAGCAATATCTCAGTTACAGGATGGTGTATCTTTGTTCTACCGGGGCTTCTGGTGGAACTATTCTGATGTCTATCAGGGAATTTCACCAGTCATCTAGTAGCAAGGTATACTGAAGCCAAGAATGTGAGTGGGCTGCCCCATTTGTATAAGTTGCCACAGTAACATTCATAAGTAAACCAGTTAAACCATTGGAAGATTGCACCCCTTATTAGTGGATTTCATGCTAAATATGGAGGCTAAAATTCAACACTATTATACACCAATCAGTAAGGTTTTATGCCTGGTAGGGCAACCAGGAATAATTTCAGAAGGCTAAATCTGACTCTAGAACAAATAATCTCAGTAAACAAACAACCATGTTTTTGTTGCTCGTCACTGAAAAACCAGGAGTCGCTAGAATGGTGCTTTTCATTTGCAATCTTCCGAACGATGGGCTTTTGTACCAGTTTCATAAACTGGGTTAAACTACTATATATGTCATTGTTGCTATTGTATTATATTGTAATAATAATATTGTGCTTACGTAGGCAAGATCTTCGGCTCCCCATATGGTTATGCATGCTACACAGTGTAGGGTGTTTGTTTGACAGTGTGTTGTCTTTGTTTTGATTCTATGTGGAAAGTGTATACATGGCATGTGTGATGACTACTGTTTAGTTGTGTATATTGTGAGGGATAGGCATGCAGTTTGTGTTTTTCATTATGTTGGCAGATCTGAACTGCTTTGCAGTCCTTTTATAGTATTTCCAATGATCATAGTCTACTAAGCAGGTCACCACACTGGGCTGCCAATTCTGACATTGAGCAGGCATAGGTTGGGGGAGAGATGGTGGGGAGAACCGCTGGGATGAGCTTTGTTACTATCATCCCATATATGATTGTCATTGTGAAATGTCAAGAAGTGGTCATACTATTTAGCTAGTTGGGACCTGCAGGGGTAGATTAAATTAGGGCCTCTGTTGGCCAGCAGTATGTGTCAGATCTGCTCAGTTACTCTTTGTCTTTTCAGTGGTGATGGGTTTTTTATTGTTGTGGACCAATATAGTAACAGGTGATGGTACATGTCTAAGTGAAACGGGTAATGTCGACAGATTTTGTGTTAAACTAAGGGACTCAAGCCCCCACTGATTTCCTATGATAGTAGAGCTATTGGCATGCTGGATTAGAGGAGGTTCCTTAATTAGGTGACTAGAATGGGAAGTGGATGGGATTCCAGAAGTGCAAGATATACTGCTATATTTAGCAAACCCAGAAGACTCATATAACAGGATACTAGATCAATCTTGTATATATGATAAATACTTTGGATTGCGAATTAATTAGCTGAGTTGGTCCAATGTCCCTTGATCTCCTCGATCCCAAAGGCTGATTTTTAATGTCTGCTGCACATCTCCAAATATGGCTTTTGATTCCTGGGGATGGTCATTATAAGGGACATTGGTGAATATAATCACCGTCTAAAAGAGAGAAGAGAGTGTTTCAAGCATGATGTGTCACACTGATAAAAACTGCCACTGTCATCATTAAGAAAAACTGCAGTGTATAACAAAAAAAAACGATGACTATTCCAAAAGTCCTGTATATGTAACAGAAAATACTATTAAATGAGTGCTGAATGCCTTTTTACTGCAAATACAACGTATACTCGTTTTAGGAAAGCCCCACAAATATCTTTGACTAAACAGTACAGGATGGTGTTTGATAGGGGATAGCCCTCCCAGCTGTTTGCAAATATTTCTGGGCTGCCGAGTTAGAGTTATTAAATGAAAGTTGTTCTCTCCAATAGATGAACCCACACTGGGAATTGACTGATGTGTCATGGGCAACAAAGGATATCCATCACTGATATGTGGAGTGACCCCAGTGCTACACTCACTGCCCAAACCCACATGAATGGTGGGCTCATGTAGCGAGTGGCCACATGTCTAGTTGGCTGGCAAGGTGTTATCACATGGGAGACCCCACTCTGGGACAGTTATACCGTAAAGGTACTAAAATCACTACAAAGTTTCTGGAAATGGGATGCTATAGGAATATCGAAAATCAATGCTGTTTAATGCACACTTGAAATCGGAACCTATTGGCCAAGTCTCAGGTTTTCAAATGTGTACATCTAAAACACTCAGTGGTAGGGTAAGAGAAGATTACGTAAACTATTCAAGGATACTCCCTCCTTGATGTAACCCCTAAGACGAAAAGTGATCTCACAAATATACAAATATGGTTTACATCCCGGAATTTGAAGGAGATGCAATTGCTGATTTGTACTCCTGGATTATTTTGCACCAACTAGGAGAGACGTTGTTCTTCTGAGTGGGTGAATACTGCACCAGACTATGCCGGTCATCGAGCAATTACAAATCTTATGGAAATGCTTCTCCCATGGAACCCTAATGAGAATTGTTTGCTTTCCAATCTTCTGATGAGATGTGAGTCTCAGAATAGGATAACCATGAGATGAAACGTATACCTTTTAAAGCCTTATTGATCTATGTATACGACATGATAATGTCCCTTCCCAATGCCCTTTTGGTGTACATATGTAAGTATTTATTTGTCTCCCCTAGCCCTTCATTCATTTGATTGTTTTTTCTTTTCTTTCATTCCTTCGAACTTGGCAATCTCCCATTTAGTGATGAGATGGAGTATGCCAGTGCCTGATCATTTCTGGGCACCAGAAAACTCTCGGATGTAGTGGTACAGCTCTTACTTTCAACCCACATCATTGATACGAGTGTAACATCACAATCGTATTGGAAGAACTGAGAGGGATTCCCTAGCCCATGCCAGGTACTTCCCCAGATATGGCTGGTGGGTAGAGCTTTTGCATGGGTTAAAGGTCATCACTGCACTTCCCTAGCCAGGCCATGTTGGGAAGAAGAGAGTTGAGCAGCCCTGCTCCTTCCAACCCACTTCTCACAACTCCCTCCCCCACTCCACCAGCAGAAGAAATGAACCAGAAGTTGAGTTTGCAATGGGAGTAACGAGGACTAGTTCATCTCCTTCCAATCCCCACTTTCTGGTTCATTTGTTTGGATGTTGAGGGCAACTTCTTCCTATCGCGGAGCTATTTTGTACAAGAATGGCTTTGTTAGAGGAGGGAGTTAAGTGTCTTTGTGGTCCATACAGAGTTTGGCTCAGTTCTGGCGAACAGATAAATCTGTGCCCCTGCAGGGAACCAAATGCGGTTTGGATTTTTTTTCTTAGCCTAAGAAAAGATCTAAACGGCGTCTGCCTCGTTTCTGGAACAATTAGTTACAATTCTGTGCCTGGACAAGGAGCTAGACTCTGAATTCTTTTTTACTTTAAGAAACAATACATGCAGCGACTGGCTTCTTGCTAGTGAAACCGGTATAGAACTCTTGGTGTAGAAAAGCTGAAGAGTAGACAAAATTCTGCATTTAGCAAGGTGTCATTTATATTCATTGCTTAGGGATTGCATTAAGAAACTAATGGTTGAATAGGTAACAAAGTATCTACCTCGACCCTTTTGTACAGAGGGCCGATTCACAAATAATGACTCTTCCATTCACAGCCATGTATAGTGTATTTCATTGGTTCAAAGCCCATGATACCCAGAGCTAACAGGCTGTTATGCAGTCCACTTTCAGTCTCAGATTCAAGTTGGGCTGCTTCTAGTTGCTTCACAGTTTCACAGCGTTAAACAATTGGCTGTCCTTTCGGTCAGCATTTAAAAATAAGCATTTGCAATGCAATAGGTCACGCGTTTACGCAAGTTTAAGCTATTGGCATTTTAAATGACAATGCCTAATGCTTCAACTCGCGTAAATGCAAAACCTATTGCATTGCAAATGTTTCTTCAAGATTAAAACTCAGCACGGCGCCGCTTCAAGGACACTGCGCTAGTTTTTTTTTTTTTTTTTTTTACTTTAACACTGATCGCAGTGTCCTTGAAGCGGGAGTAGTTTTCAGTGTTAAAGTTAAAAAAGATAAAGAAACCGAGCGCAGAGTCCTTGAAACAGGCACCGCACTCAGAGTTAAAGTAAAAAAATTTAATTAAGGAAACCGAGCACGGTGTCCTTGAAGCTGCGCCGCGCTCACTCTGAAAGTAAAAAAAAATTGTTAAACAGAGTACTGTGTTCCAATAGTGGCCGCCGTGCTCAACGTGAAAGTTATACAAAATAAAATTTTTAAATTAATGATGTGTCCCTAAAGCGGGTGCCGCGCTCATTTTGCAAATACCCAAAAAAGGAGCCGCCATTGTCCCCATCAGTGACAATAACAACAAAAATAGTACTCACTTATTAGATAAAGAAGTCTGTGTAACGTGCCAAGTAAAAGGTCCAGTCCTTGTGGGCGTTAACAAATGGCGACAAGACGGTAACAAGGAGGGACTAACAAGCCTCATAATGAATCGGAAGCCAGCATTTACCAAGGACAATGACACCAGCCAATAAACAATATGGGAGGAGAGTGGGTGAGGCTTCCACAGCATACTCTACTACAGCATGCTTCGCAAAGCGAGCAGCACATGCGCGCAGCGGCAAGGCTCGACCCAAAAAGGCCGAGACTGGCCATGGGTCCTATCCAATTGCTATCCTCCATGGAATGCAATCGAACAGCGGCCCTGCTTGCCCTGAAGAAGTCTCCTGAGAGACAAGCAGACATCCCTAGCGGTTGGAGGACCGCACAGCACAGCCCCACGGCATCTCTAAGAGACGCCATTACTGTGTAGAAGCGAGCGCACTCCCGCTGGGAGATTTAATGAACCCTGAAAAGAAAAGGCATATGTTGCATGAAAATCAGCATAAAACTGACAAGGCAAAGTGAAATATAAATGGCCAAAGGGCCTGCTGAAAACTGACAGCTGCGAGAAGCAGGGAAGAAAGAGGAGGAGAAGATGCTGACATGAAACTGTAATGGGGTCTAGAGCATCCTGATTGGTTTGACTTTGATGAACTTTATCCCAAGTGTTAATGAGATTTGTAGTTTTATTACAGTTTTTTACATGACTGCTGTTAATAAAGCGAAGAAAATATAAGCATAATCCTTGCCTCCGTTCCTGACATAGAATTGGGTTTGCTGGATGACAGGCTGGAAGAGGCAAAAGTGTGCCTCTGCGATGTAGTTGGAAGGCTGGCTTCTGGCTAACACTGCTCAAGCGTTTATATCAGATATACTAAACCAGAACACTGCTCAAATTGTTTGGTTGCATATAACCAGACTTGTGTCTGAGATCCTGTGGCATGGAAGTGAGAGTTCCTGAAAATAGCTGAATTCCGGCTAAAGCTGGGTGAATGCCCCTCTGTGGTATCAGAAATATAAATACAGTGCAAAACGTATGTTTTGGGCTATATGGCTAGATCATTCACCATCGAAATATACTAAAATAACTTTGTGATATGGGTCTGGTGATGGCTAGATGAGTTATTGACAAACTTTGAAGTGAGAAGCTACCAGTCAGGTTTCTGAACTGATGCAGTAATACAGATTGTGTAATGCCACTGAAAGGGTGATATATAAAAGTAGGGGATTACAACGCAAATGCTCCAACATATGGGATTGTTGGTGTGAATTTCATGAGATCATTGGGTGTAAAATACTTTATTTGGGTCCCTGGGGATATAGTGACCCATGAAGGATAACTGAGAAATACAAGTTTTTTTATAAATGTATAAGTGCTTTCAGTAATTGTGCTATGATTTATGTCTAGACGATAATGGTTGACATGAAAATGTAGCTGTTCTATTATTTTGAAAATGTCGATTGTTGCATTTTGCACTACTATGTAGGCAGTATGATGAACAAACACTATTAAGGCACATTTTATTTGAATATATTACTTTAAGATGTGAAGCAGTCTCTGTCCTTTGTAAGCAGAGCCAATGTACTTATTGTATGTAGTTACGAGTCTGCACTGCCTCTTCACCTTACAGTTGAAAGCCTTCGCTTGAAAGTACTTTAATTTTAAATATTTTATTAAGCATTGGTGTTAAGGCGGTGATGTTGTTAAAATGTGTGTTATGTTGTACTGAAAATGGTAATGTAAATTAGCACAATTTTTGTTTTTAATTAATGTATGCTAGCGATGAGCTTTTGGATTCTGACCATTTTATGTCATTAAGTGGTGGAGGGTGTAAGACTGGGCATATGCTACTTCTTAGAATGTTAGCAAATTGCTTGATAATCACTAGAGAAATCTGGATAAACTTGATTCCTTACTTAATTTTGAAAAATGTGCTCTTTAATCCTGGCTTTGATGTCGGGAAACAAGCCCGTGGCTTTTAAATCTTTAAATTCTAAACATTTTGGAGATTTTCTTTTTTTAATTTTATAAACAGTTGTCTTCACACATGTGAAAATCTGAGTGTCAAGTTAAACTTCAGAGTCTGTTTCCATCTATGAACAAAAACAAAATTACATTTTTGGCCATACTTAGAAGGAAATGCTTTTTAAAGTACAGTACATGAAGGCTAATTTAGATGGTCGCAGTAAAACAATATGCTTTATTGTTGAGACCACTGGGTCCATATTGTGGTAACTAAAAGTCCCGCTCTTGGGAAAGAAGTACAAGGACGGGCACTGACGTCTTCTTTGCCTGCATTCGACTTGGCGTGTTGCTGTCATATCCCCAGCTCTAATGTGCCAAAGAGGTCTAAGTAGGGACTGCCTAGACCCAGAAAATTCATTGCATATGTGGCCCTAATGTGGTGGCCTTGCGCTCCTATTTATTTCTCTTCATTCCCAGTATGATGTGGCTTGTCTCCATTGTGTCTGTACTACTGTGTTCTGTGTGGTGGGGTACCATGTACGCCAGTGAACCCCCCACCAGAGGCTAAGGGTGTGCCTGCTGCATACCCGTCCTACTCTTCACTTACCCTGGGTCCTGTACCAGTTCTTAGGGGACCCTTGCTAACTACTCCCCTACCCCTCACCCCAGGAAGGAGCAACCTTGGAGATGTTAAGCACAATTGTTTGTGGAGTCATTGAGGCTTCCTCACACATCTGACTCCTATTCACAAAACATTCTGGCCAAGGCAGGCTTCATACATGCATATTAACCATGTGGCCATTTGCAACCTGTTTGTGAACGCTGCCTGCCAGATCCTGTTCATACAGTCCACACAACCCAAAAAGTCACATACTTATTGGTAGGAACACTCAGTTATGACATCTACCTAAGGGAGACAACAGTAGCATGCAAACATGCTATTTAGACTCTCAGGGCATTCTTCCTATGCCTACTCACCATGCTTGCTAGTCCTTTCAGTCTATAAAAGTATAACAAGCATTTATGAATGTATATATTGGACCTTACATGGTATTCAATTTGGTATGGGTTTACAATACTTGGTAATAGTTTCTTAAAGTCAGTTGCTATTTACCTTGATTATAGAAGGCTGGGTGGTAAGATAAAACAATTATGTAGCATTTTTTTAGTGGAAGATGGTGTCTCTTAGTAAAGCAGACTTTGAGTGTAAGTTATGTCTATAATAGAAGACATCTGTTGAGAAAGATGAAGAAGGGTCTGTGATTGTCTGTGAATCTAACTGAGTGCTGTAAGCTTCTTAGTGAAACACAGTCTGCTGATCAGTGGTGTCTGGTGGTGTACTCTCGCAGTCCACTAAACTTCATCCTACCCAAACTACTGTACTTATTTCTTAACATACCCTATAATCCAAGACACATCTTTTTCGGCACCCTCCGATCACTGCTAATTAGGTTACCATGGGGTGGGAAGCAACCCCAGGTGGGATGGCAGACTATGACTATGGCAGCTTCGAGGCCCCGGACATGGAATTGTATTTTCTTAGCGCCCAAGCCCACTATGCGATATATTGACTCCATCCATCACCATTTATGCCATATCTGGCCACAGAGCAGGGATATATGGCGCCCATGCCCTTAACCCGCTTCCTGGGAACACGAGTGCCTGGAGAGGGAGTCGCTCATCACACAGTGACCCATACCAACCAAGCATGGGAGCTCCTAGCTAGGATAGTGTGTAAAACTGTGCTATATTCCCCGCGTTTACCCCTTCCGTACTTCCCCCTCGCACCGGTCACCCACAAGGCTGTGCAGAGAAATGCTCTGGAAAAGAAGCCTTCATACCTGGGGTGACCTCTACCAGGAGAGTACTTTTAAGGAACGACAGGAGCTTCAGGAGGGGGAAACTGCCACTCCGCTGGAGGTATTTTTATATATTAGGCTGAAACATGAAGTCGGAGCTAATATCCAGGGCCACCACACGCTAGAATATAGCGCACTGCACTGCTGGAGAGACCACAGATGAAACATGGGGCTTGAGAGGCATGAGACCAAGACCTTGACTTGCCACTGACGGACGAGCAATGGGTGTGCTGTTGCGCATAGACCGAAACCATCACAGCAATATAAACTGAGAAATGATGATTGTTGCAAGAGGTTCCGCTCGAGGGAGACGGGTTTCTCCACCTTGCAATGTTTATAGCTATTGGCAGGAAGTGATTGCTGCCCTGCCCACAATAATTGGCTCTTCTATTCCTGTGTTCTCTATGCTTGCGCTACTAGGCTATACGGCTAAGCTACAGAAACCACATACAAAGCTTGTTTTGGTGCGCCTATTGTTGGCAAAACGCAAGGTGGCATGCAGATGAGGCAGAGGGTGAGCCCCAAAATTCAAGGACTGGCCGTCAGATTTTATTTATTGTAAAGAGCAGGAACTCCTGCCTGCCTCATCTCGCCCCAGAGATATTTGGGATCCCCTATTGGAATATCTGTGAGCACATTCAGACTCAGTCTGCGTATACCTGTTGGGCTGGCTGGGGTGGACATATGGGTTATGACCCTCCTGGTTTGGGTTAAAATAAGATTAACTAAACTAATCTGTTGACAAATTTTACCTAACATGCAGTGATGGTGAAAAGGCTGTGCCTGTTGTGAAGCAAACACGATTGGCGGAATTCTGTGCTCTTTGGTTTCCACATGCAAATGTGTTCCTTTGCTCTGCTGTAGATGCCAGTTTTAGCAAGCCATTTAGATGTATGTAAGCTTATTTAACGTGCTATGCTCTTATGTGCTGTATAGTTCTATATTTTGCTGTATGCAGTTGAAAAACTCAATTAAAAAAACTGTCTACTAAAATAGCATTTACTTACCTGCTGCTTTACATTAGGAAGCCTTTCCCTCTATACAGGTTTCTTTGGCCGATGAGGGGAGTTCCCTGTTAAAGTGTTGCCTTCAAGAGTGATTTTCTAATTACACTTCCTCTTGAGAGCCTTGCTGTGCTCAAGCCATGCTGGAGGGGCTTGTAAAATATTACAAGATACTGATAAGCTAATGTTCAAACGTTACTACAACATAATACTTCCCCCTAAAATGACCCATTACAGTAGAACTTGATTTCTGAAACTCTGAAATAGCACATAATCCCACTTAACGACAGTGATACAAAAAGGAAAGTACACTCTCTATACAAGTGCATTCTATAGGAAAATTAGTTTTTGGGAATTAAAAGCAGTAAGGTGCGTAGAAGGAAGTAGCGCTCAAAAGGTTACTTTAGGTCACACTGGATCGTAACAAAGTCAAAGTGCGGGCCAACCTTGTGGAAGCGCAGCCCGACTACAGTGCCCATGCAGGCCCCGTTGAAAAAAGTAGCTTTTCTGGTTGCAAGCAACGAAATGTGTAGATTGTCTCCACAGAGTAAAGTCAAGGCATCAGTTCCGACTCATGCTGATGGGTTGATGCATCGCAGTCGACCTCCGCGGTCAGGACCTCAGATCAATGCTGCGTCATCGTCGAACCTTGAAGTAATTTCGATGCGCCAAAGTCGAGCCTTGAAGTCAGATCCTGCATCGTTGACAACCCACAAAAGGCTAGTTCCGGATCGGCGCTGTGTCGGCGTGAAAAGGCACTGCATCAGTTCTGATTGGTGCAGTGGGGAGGATGCTTCAATTTTGTAGCAAAGCAGCTGTGGAATCTAGATCTGAGGCCCAGAGCTTGGAGGGGGCACTTCAGGAAAGGTAGGACTCACAGAATGCGGAGTTTAGCAGCACCAGCAGGTTTGCAGATAGTCTTTTGTGTCCCTAAAACTTCATAAAGCAGGGGACAAGCCAGCAAGTTCTTGGAAATCAATTGGAGGGAAGACGGACTCCAGGTCAACTTCAACAGAGTCAGGGAGCAGCAGGCAGCAGGGCAAGAAGCAGAAAAGTAGTCCAGTTGAGTCCTTTGAGCAGCACAGCAGTCCTTCTGACAGAGGTTCAGTCAAAGTTTCAGAAGCGTCTGTTTTGTGTGGGTCAGTGCTTCCTTACTTATGACCAACAGTGCCTTTGAAGTGGAGGTTGCATCAAAGGCTGGCCTCTGAAGTGCACATAATCCCTTTCCGCCCTGTCTTGTCTGCCAGGCTAACCTTGGGAGGTAAATCAGTGCTCTGTGTGTGGACAGAACACTATCTATTTCAATGTATGTGTCACCCCCTCTTATTGCTCCCTGCCCAGGAAGACCCACCAGAATGCCAATTAATTCTCAGAATGCATATGAGCCTCACCTTCCAGTGTTTGTGGCTCTCTAGAGAGAATGCACACAGTGTGGCTGTGACCCAACCCAGATGTGTGTAAGAGACAGGCTGTAAGGCACAAAAGAGCTAAAAGCAGAGAAATGTCTACTTTCTATAAGTGGCATTTTTAAAACAGTAAATTTAAATTCAACTTCACCAGAAAAGAGGATTTATCAAGACCATTCCAAACAGAGTAAACATGAAAAAGCTACTCCTCTCTGATCAGGAATTACAGCTGAAACATTTATTAAGGAATTCCCTATGGTAGACTATGAGAGAAGTAGGCCTCACATTTTTGAAAAACGACATAGGCTGTTTGTCTCTACCAGAGCATGTAAAACATGTGAGCGCATGTCCTACTTCTTAATTAAATAGCACCCGTCGCTTTGGGTTACCAAGGGCCTTCTTTAGGGGTGACTGATATGTAATAAAAGGGAAGTTTAAGGCTTGACAGGTAGTTCAAAATGCCAAGTCGAAGTGGCAGTAACCTGCACACACAGGCCCTGCAATGGCAGGGCTGAGAGACGTTTGAAAGGCTACTTGTGTGGGTAGCACAATCTGTGCTGCTGGCCCACTAGTAGCATTTAATTTACAGGACCCGGGTATATGGTATACCACTTTCTGTAGTAGGGGATCTCTGTGTATAGTCATAATCTAGTGAATAGTCCCGCCCATGTGCGTGAACCCCGGCAATCAAAAATAATCTCTTAAGTTGTCAAATCATGCAGAAACTGCAAAGACACTTAAGAGAGAATTTAAAGACAAATAATGCAGCCTATATCCACAAGCTACACTGTCCAGTACTTCAACTAGAAATTCCACCAAACAACACCACACACAACACAGCCTGCCCAGTTTCTACCATAGAGAAACTTGCCTCCACCAGTAAAAGACTCTGGAATGGTAGAGAGGAAGGCATGAACAGACAAGCCCCATAGGCTGCCATTATGTGGCTTAAATAGGATACTGTGCCTTCAAGAGAACGTTCGAGAACTTTCTCCCAGTATCCCAGAATGCATAGCAGGTCCCTCTTACTTTCAGTTCTTTTTTCCTACTCCTGCTAACAGGACCCTGGCATTGAGCTCTCCCTTGTTTCAAGGGTTTATTGGATTTTTGTCACTTTTTTGGATAAAAGTGTTTGAGTATATATTTCTTGGTGTGTCTCTTCTCTCCTGTGTGTTGGTTCAGGCTTTTTAGGGCTCTAAAATGCCTGGTCTTTTCGACAAATGCCCAGCATGTGGAAGGAAGAAGGCCAAGAGTGATCCACACAACGTCTGTATCGTATGTCTCCCTGACACACATGTCCCTGAAGACTGTGACATCTGCCAGCAACTTTCAGCAAGGACCCTGAGGGACAAGCTGAAGATTAGGCTTCAAGACCTTGAAGAGAGACTACTGCAGGCTGCAGGTGGGTCTGGGCAGGCTGGGAAGGTTCCCTCTGCCTCTGCTGAGGCCTCTGGGGAGCTCCCCAGAGGCAGGAAGGCCAGCAAACGGTCCTGGTCTCTGTCGGCGTCGATTGCATCGACGACGGCGTCGAGAGGGATGACGACGGTCTGTTCCCCATCTCCCCGGGGCTCCGGGCCGAGACGGCGTGAAGATTCGACGTCGAAGGGCCTGGATAGGCCGCCGTCGAGACCACCGTCGACTGCATCTTCATCGTCATCTTTGACGTCGGCCTATCGACGTCGAAGACGGAGCGACAGGCATCGGCGCTCGCCGTCGAGACGACGGTCGAGGGCCTCGAGAAGGAGGAATCGACGCTCGTCGTCGAGAATGGAACGGTCGACGTCGCGGAGGCGGCGTTCGGCGTCGAGAAAGAAGAGGTCGACGTCGCGGAGGCGGCGTTCGACGTCGAGGAAGAAGAGGTCGACGTCGCGGAGGCGGCGTTCGACGCCAGAGTCGCGGAGGCAACGTTCGACGCCGGAAAAGCGACGCTTAGCGTCGAGAAGGAAGAGATCGGCGTCTAGGAGTCACTCCAACTCCCCTAAACGGCGCAGGAGGAGTTCTGGCACCAGAAGTCAGGCTGGATCTAGTGGAGGACGCAAGAGAAAGCGATCGCCTGCTGAAGGGGCTGGGTCACAGTCCCCTTCGCCGAAGGAGTCACCGGGCTCGGTGTACTCGGTGGTGTATACACCAACTCTGCCTAGGTCGCCCCCTCCTCCTGTACCTAAGGAGGACCCTCCCACCAATCCTCCACTTCCGCCAGGACGACCACTACCACCGCTTCCACCGCATGGGCCTGCCCCTCGGTCGGTGATACCCACGATCCCTCTGCCGAGGTCGACGCCATTGCCTCCTCTGCCGACACCTCCTAAGGGGACCCCTAGACCTAGACCCCAGGAGGACCCGAGGAAGACGCCCCCCACGGAAACCTGTGGAGCGTCCACGGGCCGGGAGATCACGCTCTCGCTCTAGAAGGAAGGAGCGATCGCGCCAAAGGTCGTCCACGCGGTCGAGACACCGCCATAGGAGGCACAGATCTCGCTCTCGCACGAGGTCCTCAGGGACCAGGGACTACTCTCCTACCTTGTCGGGATCACCGGACACGAGGGTGTCGCCGATTGATGACCTGGTGGCGTTCCATGATGTCCTTTTGAGAGGCGCTGCCAAATTGGGCATATCTTTGACGGTGCCCACGCCTAAGACATCAGTCATTTTCGAGACACTGCACCAGAAATGCCTGTCTCGTCCACTGCTGCCTCTGGTGCCGGGCCTGGAGGAACCGGCCATGGACCTTTTCCTCACCCCTTCGGTGACTAAGGCGGCCCCATCAAGATTGCTGAAAAAATACCGGGCTCCCGATTCGGACCCGGCCTTTCTAAGGGCGGAACCTCCTCCGGATTCTGTGATTGTGATGGCGGCCCGCAAACAACCTGCCACCACCCTGTCATCCACGGTTCCCCCGGATAAAGAGTCTAGATGGATGGATTCAGCTGGAAGGAAAGTATGTGGAACATCGGTGACCTCTATGAAGGCTGCGAGTGTGCATCGGCAATTGTGCATTTCCAAGGCCACTAGATGACGTCTGTTTGACCATGATAATCGCGGTCACAGGTATTCTGATAGTACTTGGATCCCTCCCAATGTAGTGACAACAGGTGAGATATTAGTGGCTGTTGAAGCAACTGCGCGGATTTTCCAATAATTTAAGTAAATACTCCATTGAATTCTTATAGGAATTTTTAAAAAAACATTGGATACAAGATGGTAGGAGAGAAATGGTATCCTTAGGTGCACGTAGAACATTTAAACTGGAATATATTTGGTTGCATAATAATGTATTCGTGAAAATGTCTTCTTTTCTAGGAAACCCCTCTATACAAATGTGTATGTCCAAAACAGGTAACCAAGGTTCGGATATTATTGATTGGTTCATACAAAACAGACAATCAAGGTTCTGATATTATTGAGTGCTTCATACCTGAGCTTCTTCACTAACAACATTTTGTCTCAAGATGTGTGCGTTGGATGTTCTGCTGAATGGTCATAATGCACTATTATGTATGTGCCACCTTTCTGGCTTACTTATTCTGTTTTTTGCTTACCTTTTTCACATAGATTGAAAATGCAGGCACACGAGTCGGAAGGGTTAATTCACCCTTTTGAAGAGTTTATATACTGTAGCGGAGCTGCCACTCAAGTGCTCAAGTATGGCCCATGGAAAGATCTCTTCAGCAAAGAACATGAAGCACCTCCTCGAATGTTGTTTCTTATAATTCCTGGTAAGTCAAAAATGATTAAGCTTATTAAAGTTCGATTTTTTTTTCTGAAATGGAATCTCTAGGAATTCCGTCAAAGTACATAGAATCCTCCAATCATTCACACCTGTACCACACTCAACTGCACTACAAATTCAACCAAAGTTAAGTACCTCATTGTATAAATTTGGTAAGATCTTTAATATCACTTCTTAGAAGGTATAGGAAGCCTTTAAGCCTGTGAAATGAGTATCAGGTTGAAATCCTAGTGAAGAGGAATCGTTCAGCTGTGTGGGTGACTGAAATATACCATAGGATCAGGGGCCCATCCTTAAGGTGAAGACTGCTGATGACTGATTATATTTATAAGGTAGGCCAAATTTGCACCCGTTGATTTTGGTGAAATAGGAAAAGGGAAGGGTATATAAGGATAGATGAAATTCCCTTGTAGTAGTCCCTTCCTTAATACCTTGTTGTGAAAACTTACGAGTCTTGGATCCACTCGGTTTTATCGCGATTCGTGTAAAAAAGTGCAACAAACTCAAAATAGAGACTTATAAAGTTGTTGAGTCGAACTGATAGATTTGAGGCCGTCATGCAATTTGATAAGTAATGACTGACTGATAAGGACTGATATGGTGAATAACTTTTTTTTATGGATGGATGGATGGACTTTAAGGGTTTTTAGTTTATATGGAAGTATGAATGTTATTAATAATTGACACGATAGGTTAGACCTATTTTTGATTTGCGGTACCACTTTTTTGTGGGGTTGTGGAGATCTTTAATGGGGAAGAAGGCTATTGATTAATGTACATACAGCAAAACTTCAGTTTTTTGTGGTAATTTTGAGTCTAATCCAGGGGGGGAGCTTACAAGATACCAAAGACTATTGATCTGGCCCACACTAGTGCCCCAAACCCCAAGGCCCTTCCTACCCTTTGTCCTGCCCTGGTACCAATAGATCCATTACGCCCCTCCCATATCCCCTTTGGTTCCTCTGACCCATGCCCAACCTGTTTTAGTAGCGATGAAAGCTTATTGGTAAAAATGGAGGCCATGATAAAACTCTTTTACTTCCTGTACTTGAGAGAACAAGGCTGATGACCTCTAAATTGGATGTACTTGAGTCCATTGTAAATACTAATACTGGTTTACTACATAAGTTTACTAGCCCCAAAAATGTTGTGGGGAATCCTTGTTCCTCTACGATCAACACAAAGGGCCAGAAAATTGCATTAACTGGTAAAACAGTAACCTCCGTGACCACAGGTTTAGCATTAAATTATCCTGACCCTAAAACAAATAAAGATTCAGTGGCGGGGGGATCCTCTAGGGTTAAGGATTGTTCTCTGGTTGTAGGCTCTTTGTTGTAGGTGCCAAAGAAGGCCACCTCCAAATCTAATCCCCAACGAACACCGGCGTTACGGCCGCAAGACCGTGCAAAGGGTGCTCCTAGTACATCGTCTCAGTCTACCCAGGGCAGGCAGCTAAAGGGAGCATGAACTCTACCACCCCCTTAGGGAAACCTAACAAGCGGGCTCACCCTCGCACAGACCTACCCCCTGAAGCAACCCGGCACACAATAGTTTTAACTGGTGTAGCACAACTTAGGGAGGGTGCCATGGAATGTTATGGGGACCTTCGTAACAAAGTGGTATTTTGGTTCAACAAAAATCGCCCCCTTCTCCCATCATCCTCGACTGAAATTCTGTTTGTGAGTAGAGTTGAATGGGTGGGTCACGGCAGTAAGGACTTAGAGGGGGATTGTATTATTATATCTTTTAAAGATCCCTGGGTGGTAGATTTCTTACGTAGGGAAGCAAGGTTTGCAAGATTGGGGGATGTGCAGACCTTAGGTCTTGGCTATTTTTATCCAAGACGATTCTGTGAGTTTCCCCCGAGAAATCTACCCTCAAGATTGCCAGTCAGGAGGCACTAAGTTGATAGAACACCCTACCTCCCGCAGTACCCATTATTGTTTAACCGCTTTGAGCCCCTCTCTGGCCTGGAGGCGATTGATTGACTCTACCCGGTTGCAGGGAATGAAAAGGTTATGAGGAATCGGGTGAGCGAGGCAGACAAAGCTGGTTTGGAAATGCCTCAGGGGGTTGTTGGAAAAGAGAGAATGGAGGTGCTAGATTCAGGGGAGAGTTCTGAAATACCCACAGGGGGTGTGATAGAAGGTGCTAGTGGGGTGAGGTTCAAGCAGGGGGACACTAGCAAGGTGGTAATGGCTCGCGATGCGACTAGGGTGGAGAGTCATCAAGTGAGCTTAGCTGCACCCATGGCAGTGGACCGGAGTGGGCCACGTAGCATAACAACAATACAGGAAACACTCAAATTAGCCTCTTGGAATGTGGCAGGGATTAAGGGGCGGATGGATACTGAGGATTGGTTAAAATACATTGATACATTTGATGTTTTATTATTTCAAGAAACCTGGGCACCGGATCCAATTCATAGGGCCGGGTTTTTAAATTTTTACAAACCAGCTATAAGGGGCAGCAAGGGCCGGGCATCAGGAGGGCTAGTGACATGGGTTAAGCAGGCAATAGGATACCATCCAACTGAAATACCTGCGGATCACCCAGACCTTTTGGGTATTAAATTAAGCAAGGACGGCTACCAGGATCTCATAGTCATTAATATCTATGCACGAGGCCAACCGGGTGGCCGCTGCCCTAGCATTGTAGACTTTGTGGACACATATCTTGAAGGGATAGGGAGAGACAAGATACTTGTTCTAGCTGGGGATCTCAACTGTACCTTTGAGCCCCTTTATGCTGTAGGGGATAATTGGGGGTTAGCAGAGGATGTAGTTTGGAAGATCCCAGAACTGTCCGTTGATAAAATCACAAAAGGGACTGAGGCAGCTCTACATTGGATGGGTTTGTGCCTGAATTGGGGGCTAAGAGCTACAAATGGCCGTACTGCCTCTGATCAGGGAGGCAATTCCACCTTTGATAATGGGCTAAGGAAAAGCCGTATAGATTATATCTTGTTGAAGATGGAATATTGGCCACTTCTGATAGACATGGAGGTAGTACCCCGCCCTGAAAGCAATCATAATCCTCTGTCACTTAGCCTGAGACTTCCGGGTGCATGTGGAAGGATTCCACCAGTTGTTCACTCGACAGGGGACACTATCCTGACCAACGATAGAAGAAGCCTTAAATGGACAAGGATTGTGGGGGATGAGACTATTCTGGATAGCATTACGAATGTGGTTTCCAAGACTGCTAACGACATTTCGACCCTTGTCACCACTAGGGGTGATATTGATAATATTTGTGAACTTCATGAACAATGCTTCGCCCAGCTCAAGGTCCTTCTAACGCTGCCACCAACCAAAGGCACCCCAAAGGTGCATGCCTCCCGGCAGAAATGGTATAACAAGCAATGTAGGGAGGCCCACAGCAGATTAGTGAAAGCAGTTAAGTCCAGGATTTTGAGTGACATAAAGGAAACCAGGGCACAGTATAAAAAAATCCAGTGGGAAGCAAAAAGAGAGTGGGAAGATAATTATTGGCCTGACCTTCTGGACGCCTGCACTTCCAATAACCAGATTAAGTTCTGGGAAATTGTAAAGTGGGGCAGAAACCCCGACTCCCAAACACCTACTAACCATGTATCCGCAGAAGCCTGGGTGGAGTTCTACTCCGGTCAATTCAAGGATTTGAATTTAGAATCCACTACAGGCTTATCCAGGTTACAAACTATGTTTGTCCATACAGAAGAGCTGACTTTTACAGAACAGGAGACCGAGATTGCACTTGGCCTGACCCAGCGGGGCAAAGCACCGGGGATGGATCTAATCCCAGCTGATCTATATAAAAACAATCCCCAACTTTGGGTTCCCTACATAACCAGGATCGCAAATACTATTGCTAAGGGGGCCAGGATCCCTGTGTCATGGAAGGGGGCTGAGCTTCTCCCAATTTTTAAAAAAGGTGATCGCTTGAACCCAGGGTATTACCGTCCAATTAGCCTTATAGACTCATTCCAAAAGGTCATAGCAAGGATGGTCCTTGCAAGAGTTCAGGGCTGGATGGAGCTAGAGGGTATTTTGTCCCCAATGCAGGCCGGCTTCAGATCTGGTACAAGTACCATCGATCAGGTTTTCAGATTTTGTCTGATCTACTGGAAGGTGGTGCTGCTGGGCGGTGGAACTATCTATGCCGCGTTTATCGATCTGAAGTCGGCCTTCGCCTTGGTGCCAAGGGCTAAACTTTGGTCCGTTCTTAAAAACCTGGGATTGCCAATAAAATTATTAGATCTGATTGTCAGATTACACGAGGGCAATTTTGCAAGGGTTAGGTGGGGAGGCCAAGGACAGGTGACGGACTGCTTCCCCGTAACACGGGGCGTCCGTCAGGGGTGCGTACTGGCGCCCACGCTCTTTCTATTGTTCATCGATCAAGTGGTTACGTTTTTTGCTAGTATCCCCACTGATGCACCCACTCTGGGGGGGACCAGGTTTCCTATGCTCATCTTCACTGATGACACATTACTCCTCTCTAAGACCCGTAGCGGTTTACAGTCAGCACTGGACCGCTTTGAGGAGTTCTGTCGCATCAATGATTTTAAGATTAATGTGAGCAAAACGAAATTTATGGTGCTCACTAAGAGTCATCCCCTAAGGAGTGCAGTGACTATGAATGGAGAGAGTTTGGAACAAGTCGAGGTTATGACCTATTTGGGAGTAACCTTGGACTATCGTCTCTGTTGGAAAGCGCAGGTGGACACATTACATTTAAAATTTGTGCGTCTCACGGGTTGTCTCCTACAAGAGCAAAAAAGGTCCCTTACTAAACGAGTTAAACCTGCACATCGGATCTATACCACCAAGGTTAACGCTGCAATTTTGTATGGTATTTAACAACAAGGGGTGGTGATGGACAGAGTCTCTGAATTAAGCAGAATACTCTCATCCAGTCAAGAGATCAGGGCTAGATCCAACACCGTTTTTTAGCTCACTGCACCATCCCAGCTCAGAACCTGGCTATATGCAAATTAGTCTGTTCCTGTCCCAGTGCTTGATGGGAACAGGGCAAACCAAACTACCAAGCCAATTCTTACACTGGGAAGGAAACAAGCTTCCGGGGACCGGTATCTGGCATTTCAGCCGTCGTCGGCCCGGCTTGCTTGAATCCTGATGGTGCAATGAGCAAGGGACTCACATCTGAGTATACCCTTCCACGCTTATGGTGGACAAAATATTTAACAACAAGGGGTGGTGATGGACAGAGTCTCTGAATTAAGCCGAATACTCTCACCCAGTCAAGAGATCAGGGCTAGATCCAACACCGTTTTTTAGCTCACTGCACCATCCCAGCTCAGAACCTGGCTATATGCAAATTAGTCTGTTCCTGTCCCAGTGCATGATGGGAACAGGGCAAACCAAACTACCAAGCCAATTCTTACACTGGGAAGGAAACAAGCTTCCGGGGACCGGTTTCTGGCATTTCAGACGTCGTCGGCCCGGCTTGCTTGAATCCTGATGGTGCAATGAGCAAGGGGCCTCACATCTGAGTATACCCTTCCACGCTTATTTTGGACAAAATATTTAACAATTTTGTATGGGGCAGATCTCTGGGGACATATGGACCTCTCTACCCTGGTGAAAACGCAGTGCAAGTTCATGCGGAAACTTGTAGGTCTACCCCAATCCTCTCCATCTAAACCACTTTGTCTGGATATGGGTTGTAACCCAATAAACGAAATGGCAAGGTACAGACTGGTGGCTTTTTGGAGACATATTTGGACCTCTCCTGACCTTAGCCTTTTTGCTAATGAGCTTGCAGAAGTAAGATCAATTTGGGGGTCCGGTGGTATTCCATGGCTGCGTGCAGTAAAATCGATTCTGGTTGAAATGGGCCTTGAACAGTTGTGGGTTTCCCCGGGATCTAATATTTTTCCATCAAAACAGGAGTACAAGGCACTTTATTGGGCCTCTGTTCGTCAAGCTTTGGTCACTGCTTCTGGTTCCGCTAGTTTAACAGGAAGGTTCCTGACTCACAAGTTGGATCCCTTCCTAGAGAACTATTGGGACATTATCACTAGGCCATTTGACAAGAAACTTTACCACCAGTTTCGTGTGGGATCCTTGCCCTTGAATTCGTTCACTACTGGTCTAATGGAGTGAGTGAATATTGGCCTTGGTGCCCGGGACACAAGGAGAGTGTGGGTCATCTTCTATTTGCCTGTTCGATTTATCAAGCCCCTCGAAGTAAATGGATAAAACCCCTTTGCCAGCGACTTAAATACAAAGGGTGTGCTGAGGCTATTTGGGCACTTAGAACTAACACCTCTGATGTGATTGTTGTGAGCGTAGCCAACTTCTTGGGGTGGGCATGGGTGATCAGAACGAGAAGTAAGCAGAAATGATTAAAATCCTGTCTCTATTTTAATTCCAACGTTTTTAATTCCAACCTTTTTAATCTTTTTTAATTTTTAGGTCAGGTTTGTCTTTGTATTGTCAGGCTGTTTAATTGTAATTTAAAATTTTTTTTATATTCTATATGTATGGATTTCATGAAATTCGAATTTGTATACAGTAATTGAAATTATAATTGTGTTTGCTGTAATACCAACTCTTTATAATAATTTGTATTTCCAAAACTTCACGTTTAAAAAAAAATTCTTTTATGATTTTATTATCGAAATAAAGACTTTAAAACCTGAAACCTGAGTCTAATCTGCATACAGGTTAAATCCTTTTTTATGTCAAGTATGTGGGAGATATCAATGTGTCCTGAAGAAGGTGTTCTAATTTTCTGTAAACCACTGAAACGTTTTGACGTATAACTTGTGTTAAATCTGATGAACAATCAAATGCAATAGATGATGATCATTTGGAAAATCATGTACTCTTAACAACGATCAGAACTGATTAGTATTGTATAAATACTTATTTGGTTGTCTTATGTGTTCTCCCTCTTTTTTGAATATTATGTTTTAACTGTGATTGTTTTTTAAAGCATTGTGTGCTGTGGTTTTAAAAGATGTATGAAAGGCTTTGGCAGTGCATTTTAGGTAATCTCAATGTTTTGCAATTACCTAAAATTGCGACTCCAAGTACATATACCATGCATTTCCTAAATGCTTGGTATGTGTTTAGGAAATGCTATGACCATCGACTCCAAGTCAATGGTAACCATGCGCACTTTTTGAAAATGCACTAAAAATGCATTTTTCAAAGTGCCATTGAGCCCCTAGGGCATGTGAGCACTTTACAAGTGCACAATTTGTTTTGGGGTGCTTCAGGCAGGGCTTAGGCCCCTGGGAACCCTTGGTTTTGCATTTCCTAATTTGCGATTACCAATTAGGTAATGCAAACCATTTGCACCTGCTGGCCTTTAGGCCAATAGGAATGAATGGCGCAGCATTTCCTAATAGTGATTCCCTAATTGCGATTGCGATTCGATAGGAATCACTATTAGGGAATCGCTATTTTCTTGCATACCATTTTGCATTCCCTAAATAGCGATTCCTGAAATTCGCTATTTGGGGAATGCAAAACTGAACTTTAATACGTGGCCCATAGTGTGTTGTATCAGTCCCAGATTTTATCTTCTTACTTATACTCTAAAATGGAAATGGAAGCGGAAATACTCCAGTGGGCAGAGTTGCTGGCTGTATTTTGTGAACTTCTCTTGAAGTTGGATAGCTGTTGGATGAGAATCCATTGTCCCTTGTTGGTTGGATACTTTTCACACCTTTGCCTAGTCAAGATTTCTACCTTTAAACCTAGTCTCTTTTTGAAGTTCAAAATCCTCCAGCACTGCAATCCTGGACTCTGCGAGGTCCTGCTGATGCTCTAGAGGTCTTGGCATTCCCCAAAATTTCCAAGTCCTACTTTCAGATTTTCTGGAGTTTTAATGCTCCTGGACCTCAGGTATAGCACAAAGGGCCAAGACTTGTTCCAACAGAGACAATCAGCAGGGTCCTGCCGAGGTCCAGTTGCTACTGGTCAGCTAGTTACTCCAGGAAAAGGGCCCCTTGTAGCTAGTTATGTCCTGGTAGACCAACTAACCCTAGAATTTCACTTCTCAGTGTAGGGTACAAGTGGAAGCAGGTCCAGCCCGCTGAGGTGATCCACAGGTAACAGGCAGCGCTCCCAGTCCTTTTCTGTTCTTCAACAGGTCAGGAAAGCGTTCTGATGAGCCAGTGGTGACATGCCCCTTTTGTAGGGTTCACTAGCCTGTGCTTAGGGGTGCCTCCGGGACACTCTCTAACCAATGAGCACAAAGCTTCCAGGCGGACCCCCTCCCTCTTTAGAGGCACATTCTGTTTGCCTTACTGCAAACTACCTTACAGAGCACTATTCTGAGTAACATTCAACATGGCAGAGCCCTCTGCCCTTGGAGGTGGCTGGTGCCTCATCCAAGGGAATGTTTAACCCCTTCGATGCTCATGACGAGCTCAGCTCGTCATGAAGTACACCTCTCGTACACTCATGACGATGAACAATGGGAATTGATGTTGGTCAGCGCACAGGGTAAATCTGCACCACACCGATGGTGTTAAGCAAATGAGGAGTTTGCATTCCTTCATAACCACATCACACTGATTCTGGGGCAGCTGTCCCTCTGACTGGGCTGGTGCCAATATGACTACAGTTGGCCCTCAGATCAAAGGGCTTCCCTTTCCAAGGCCACAATTTCACTTCACCATGAATAGGCAGGCCTCACCCTGGTCCTTTTAAAGTAGTAAAAAAAAAAGGTTCCTGAAAGCTCCCCAGCGGCTCCTTCTGAGCTGTTCTCCACTCTTGAGCTGTTCCAAGAATACTGAGCAACACACCCTTGGGCTGTAACACCCTTTATAATAGGGGCCCACGCGCAGCCTGCTGGGAGCTATAGATTCCAGGAAACCAGTGTGGATTGTTGTTGCAGTGCCACCAAAAAAAAAGGACCGCACGTTCCTAAAAGGCCTTTTACTACAACACTCCGTTGTGTTATAGTGTACCAGAGCACAGGAGTTAGAGGTGGGCAAGTTATTATTATTATTATTATTTTGTGTACTTATAAAGCGCAGTCCTGTTACCCAAAGGGCATCCTGGCGCTTTGAACTTGAACGGTTGCACTTTTCGCTGCTCAAACAATTTTAGGAAACAAATGCGTTTTTAACGCTTTCCTGAACGGAAAGTAGTCCCTGTGGCTTCTCAAGGAGAGCGGCAGGGAGTTCCAAAGTTTGGCCGCTGCAGCACTAAATGAGCGGCCACCCATCCTGACTCTCTGAAACCTCGGGACTCCCAGTAGATGGGCCGAAGAAGAACGGAGAAGCCGCGGGGCAGAGTACTAGGCGAACATGTTCTGCAGAGGTACTGGGCCCTGTTGATGTACTGCCTTAAACACCATACACGCGGCTTTATACAGCACTCTCAGGTGTACCGGGAGCCAGTGTAGATCTCTTAAAGCTTGAGTAGAAGAGCTAGACCTAGGGCGGGAGAGAGCCAACTTGGCGGCCATATTCTGCACCTGTTCTAGCTTCCCCAGCAGGTTTTTTGGGGCCTCTAGAAGTAGCCAAGTTCATTTAGAGAACTGTGCAAAAGCTGAGTCGAGGATCTGGATTATTTTGAAATATGAATCATGCAGCAAACGCCGTGTAAAAATGAGTTTTTAAGATGTGTATTTTCAATTATAAATCTTTATTTGGCACTTAAAAAGACACAATAAAAGCACATACACAATATACACACATATATTTAAATAAAAAAAATTTAAAAGTTAAAATTTGGCTAAAAACGCATTTCATAAAGATAGGGAAAAGAGGAATTTACTTTACGTAATTAGGAAGCATTAAAATCATTTATTTCTCTAGTGTTCCTTAGCCTCAATGCAACCCAGATAAAACTTGTAGTGCAAAGCAACGTGTGGGCATCTGCGGCTTCCTGAAGAAATCTCAAGGCCTTTTTTGCTTGTCTGAGTTTCGTTTCTTTCAGGATCCCTACTAAAAACTTACGTCTTGGGGCAGAGTAAAAGGGGCATAACAAAACAAAGTGAAGGGTATCCTGCGGAGACCTAGTGTCGCAGCCGCAGGTACTCTTCGCCTCCACTGTAAGAGTGAACCCAGACGGGACCGCAAGTAAATGGTGAAGCATATTTAATCTGAATCGGATCATATGGTACCGGTCCTGAGCATTATGCATGACCCTCAAATATGGTTCCATTCCTTGCTTCACTGTTAGTTGGCAATAGGATAAAACAGTGGGCTTATGTCTTTCCATCTCGGCCCTCGTCGTTAGGGACCAGTCTGAAAAAAGTTTTTTAACCATAGTTTTGTTCTGGCCAGTTAAGGATTCTGGGTCTGTGAAGAAATTTTTACAGCCAATTGCCTCCAGAGAGTCCTTTATATACTTTAGCCAGGGTATGTGACCCCCTTTGTCACGTTTCAGACAGTCTTTTATGATTTGTCTTGTAAGGACTGCTTCTGGATTAGTCCAGATTTTAACCCAGGCAATGAGAGGTTTAAATTTGATCCGGTCTTCAAAGTAAGGTTCTCCAACTTCCTCATGAATAATATAGGCCGGGATACTCTGTGGCAGTTTCAAGATTCTTCTGAAGAATTTATTTTCTTCCACCTGGATCTGTTGTAGTTTTTTGTCTATAAAACCCCATACTTCTGCTCCGTATGTAACCTTGCAACAAAGAAGGTAACCCACACTTCTAATGGTTTAACACCATTCTGTTTGCGGTGAACAGATAAACAAAACTTAATATGTTTATCAAGGCGATTATTTGCGCCGTTTTTATTTTTCAAATTTTGTAGAAAAATTGTATGTGTGTACAGAGAAATCACACTGTCATTTGCATAATGACCGACCAAAATTAACTACACCAGTCATAAATTTACAAACATAAACAATATGAAAAAACAGTGCGTGAACAGTTTTATATATACAACAAAGTGAACATATATCATGAACGTGGGGAGGGAAAGATGTCCAATTATTTTTTCAAAAAAACATCAACAAACGCAATTAAGCAAACTTTTTCAAACCATAAAGCAATTATTGCCCAAGGAGCAGCCTTTCAATGAATCTGCATGAAAAACAAAAATAACCTCTCGGAAACAATGTTTGTAAGGTTATAGATTCCCAAGTGTTTTAGCGTATTTCCAAACTTAGGACGTAATCCTGTTCGCCTACGCGTTTCGAGTTTGCAGGGTATCTTCACAAACTCTCTTCAGGGCCAAATTAATTCTTTCCCCTGTTTCTCAACCTACCTTCTGTCCGCGTGGGCCAAACTCCTTTTTATTACACCGTATGTAACATTGGCACAACAAATTGATCTGTACAGGTTCAAAATTTGCTCTGGGGACCATCTACCCAGTCTTCTCCCGTACCCCATTATAGCCCTTGTTGACGCCGCCAGCTTTGTTGCGTGTTTCTCCACCAGAGGGTTAAAATTCAGTTGATCGTCAAACAGCACACCAAGATATGAAAAGATCTTAACCTGGCCAATCTTGTGTGACCCAATTTTATAGGTAAATTTCCCTTTGTCTTTTGCTCCTGTTGACATGATGTAAGATTTTTCCAAATTTGTCGATAAATCAAGTCCGGCCATAAATTCGACAAAACCATCAATCAGCTTCTGTAATCCCAATGGAGTTCTGGCTAACAGTACCGCGTCATCGGCATAAAGTAATACCGGCACCGCTCGATGGTCAATTTGGGGTGAATCCACGTGTAATTTAAGCAGTTCTTTTTCCAGGAGATTAATATATATAGAGAACAGGAAGGGCGCTAAAATACAGCCCTGCCTCACTCCACTGGTGCATAAGAAGGGGTCAGTCCTACTTCCCTCTTGGTTATATCTCACACTTGCAGACGTATTCCAGTGTAGAGTTTTTAGAACGTCTACAAGGGGTTGATCCACTCCTAAACTTAACAGCAACGACCAGAGTTTTTCTCTATTTACACGGTCAAAAGCCGCGGAGAGATCCATGAGCCCCATGTATATGGTCCCACTGCTAGCGATGGTGTATTTTGCTGTCAGGAGGTACAGGTCCAGGCATTGATCAGTGGTGGATCTACCCTTCCTGAAGCCATATTGAACATCTGTCAGGACCTGATACTCCTCCTCCCATTCCTGCAGACGATGTAAAATGACACGGCCCAGTACTTTAGCTGTCACGTCTATAAGGGATATGGGGCGGTAACATTGAGGGTCATCGCGGTTCCCTTTTTTATAGATCGGGACTATGGTTGCTGTTGACCAGGAGAGAGGCAGTCCTCGTGTATTACTTTAACATCCCAAAGCCTTTCACTTTAGTACATTTTATTATAACACTGCTCTGAGTGGCATTTACAAGAAGGGACAGTTTCTGTTCATGAGCTTGCAGCCATTCTAGCCCCCCACCGACCATGACAATTATTTTTGTTGTCCAATTTGTGGTCTAGATTGGTATTATAGATGGTCGGCAACATTATAGCCTTTTAATTATACACAAGAGGTTTTGTTGAAAGTGCATCCTGACTGGCATATTCCAAGGTGCTATCAGATGTGATGATGAATGAAAAGGAGACAGTTTAATAAAGTAAATGCCTAGGATCACATAATTTGATCAAGTGGGGCAGCCAGGATTATCACTAGTTTCTTACTTTCATATTGTGCAATAAAATCAGTAAATGGGCATGTCTTTCTCCTGTTTTATATTAAAAGTGATTGCTTTTTGTTTAATTTATTTGAGTACACTGTTCAAATAAAGTAACATACTACATATCTGACACAAGAGGTCTTTTAAGAAAAAAATACAAAGTTCAGTTAAGTATAGGACTCTATTATAATGCTTGTTTGCATTCACAGAACTACGGATTTGATGAGGTTTCTGGAAAGGCTCAACACCTTTACACCCATTAACAAAACTACAGTCTGAGATACCCCATCCGGCTGCATCCACACAAGCGATATCCAGCGCTTGTTGCTGATAGATTCTCCTGAGAATAGGACTGCGATGCAGGCCAAGGAGCTGATCACTCAAAATGTTGTGAACACAGAGGCTGGTAATGGTGCTACAGCGCAGCTCCAAAAACTATTTCTAATCATCACTCACCATTTCCCTGAAACCTTTAAATACAGAAAACATGCACCAGTGGGGCCCATAACACTGCACATTTACTCTACTCACTTACACTTGGCTTCAAGGCTTTTGGTGAATCGCAATGGAGAAATGCTGTAACATTTGGTGGAGCCTCCAAACCTATTTAACTATTTATTATTTACACCTATAATTTTAAAAACAATTTACCATTGTACATTTTATTTCAGACACACCACCATAGTGGCAATGGATCTGCTAGAAAGAAAATTAGGCGTAGGAAAATCACAAGACCAGCTTTTAAGATTCCATTTCCCAATTGTATTAAAAGCAAAACTTTATTATGTCTGACATTTATGCATTAGTCAAATCTTTATTTAGTAAAAATCTTAAACTTTATTTCAATAATGATCATTTTATTCAGAGCTCAAGAAAAAAATCACTTTAGTTTAGATTTCAGTAAAGTTTAGCAAAGGACAGATAGTTCCAAACTCATTCTCTCCTAACCTCCCTGTCTAACACCCTCATCTTATCCTTAAGTCCTGCAAAGCAAACAAGGTAACATATTTAGAATCTTACATCCAGGAATCGGTCAGCAAACGGTAGAACGATAGAAATTAAAAAAGCGACCCCCTTCTAGTCAAATCCAGGGGTTTTTATACCTTAATTCTCCTAACTTAATCTATCTAAAAGTAACTTGTCAGTCCTCATTCAAGTTCTCATTAGACAGTTTCGGGGTGGGTGAGCATCATCTCACCATTACAACATCATTTTTTCAACGTGTCAGCAGTAAAATAAAGGGTCTTTGTTATAGTCAGTTTGCGGCCTAGGCGCATCCTCGATTAGCTACATCGATCATCTTTCCCAGGCTCTTGAGCATTACATCGTCCATGCTTGGCACCCATCCTAGGTTCCGGGCCACATTAACCTTGAACTTTCTCAGACACAAGCAGTTCAGTCTGACTTGCAGATTTTAGAGCGCCTGCGCTTTTCAGCTCTTGCTCACAGTTTACCCACACGTCCATTTTGTTTAGGCCTCAGAGGCCACTTTTTGGAACTATCATAGAAACAAACCCAAATTCATGTTTGTTATTGAGTTTAGACCCCAATTTGTTTACCTCCCACCATACTAATGTTTCCCATTAGTTGTTACCTAGCAAATAAGCCACACAAATGCGTTTTATACTTACATAATCAACCTTCTCTTTTCACAAGGTTTATTGCAACATGCAAGCAAAATTAGTATTCCTGTGTGTAAAAATAAAATAATGAGTGCATCGTACCCTATGGTTGATTATTTTCACAAAACATGCAATTAGTAAACATTATTGTTATGGGACATTGACTTCAAGAGGGGTACACAAAAGTTTGTGTTTGCCACCTCGCTCCATCAATTCCCTCATCTGGTGATTTTATCACCAAATATCTCTCAAAATTTTGGAAAATTTTGTAGAACATGTTTCAAATTCTCCTTTCTGTTAATGTCATCTATACTTTGTCTCTTTTTCTTTTGAATCTTTGAAAAACTTTTCCTTGATTGCTTCCGTTTCTATTTCGTTCTTTTCTCTCATTCTTGCCTGCTGTGCTTCATTTCTTTTCTTTATTGACTTTCTAAAATCTCTTCTACCTTAGTATATACAGCATAATCTTATCATGAAAACTACTATTACTAGAATTGTTATTGGAATTAGTATTTTACCTATAATTGAACTACCTATTTCTTGAAACTGATGCTTATTTGCTGAGAAACTTTTACCCAGCTTTTCAAGGACACTCTCAATCCCCAAGGGGGTCAATTTCTCCATGCAAATCTGTAATGTTTATAATGCACTTTTCAATATTCTGACTTTTATCTGGGATATAAGTACAACAATGTTTCACTTCCAAAATCCCACAGACTCCTCCCTCTTTTGCTAAAATTTTATCAAGGGCAAGTCGATTTTGCATAACCATAGTTCTCATCGCAATCATCTCAGTATTTACCATCAGGAATCCTCCTGCTGTGTCTGTTGATAATTGATCAACAATTGTGGACAATTTTATAATTCTATTTACATTGAACAAAATTCTCACTGCTGGTATCAGTGCTCCAAATACATCACCTATTATTTCTAACACAGTTTCTCTTCGTTTTCGACTTAGAACTTTACCTATCTCATGCTTTCCATCAGTACCTCTATCTAGATGGAAAATTTTAGGAAAGACCAATTCCACATAACATGTTCCATACCAATGGTCCGGTAATCTATAAGAAGCTCTGTTCCCACAAATAAAATAAATTCCAGGAAAAACAGGATCATTTCCTCCTTTAAATCCCCAACCCCCTAAGATTCTATAGGTATCTTCACATTGACTTGCACCCATAAAATAATTATCATACATTGTGTTGTCTCTTCTGATACAAAATTCTCCCATCATTGGTGCATCTATATTTATTGCCACATTCACATTCTTATCCTCAATATTCTCATCATCAAATGTGAAATATTTTGACTTTTCATGATTCATTTTCTCTTTCCGTTTGTAAGCAATTCTCCTTTCCTCAACCATATTTAAAAAGGCTTTCTCCTCAACTCTCATTTTACATGTCAAATTATGAGTAAAAGCGTATTCATGCGTTAATTCATCTACTTCTAGGAAATATTCTCCCATTACCTCTGCATGCTTTCCTTTATTCAATGTACTGTCAATCTTCAATTTTGCAAATATTTCATCCACATTGGAATATTGATATTCCAGTTTCCCAGTTTTATAAAACAAACTTGCAATTACACTACAAGTTACTCCAAATGTAAGAGGAAGATGGTGATAAGTCACCCCTTCTGACACTGATGCTGGCAATTTTACACAAACATAGCAGTCATCAACATTCATTGTTTTAATGTACTTAAGCAGTAATTTCGAAAAAGTATTCTTAGTATAATCGCTCATAGACTTATCTTGATGCAATTCTGGCTTATATACATGAGTTTTAGGTACCTTTTCTTTCTCAACTTGCTTACTTGAACTCACATTCGTTTTCAATTTTGTTGAATTAGTTTGAAAAGGAATCACAATAGCTAAAATTATCCATAATACAACTAATAATCCCATACAGATTGTAAAGCATCTACACCATTTTCTAAAAATCGAGCATTTTGTTTTATGGTTATTCATTGCCATTTTCACTAACACTGTTTCTTCGACCTTATGTCACCTATAAATTTCACACCAATCAGCACTCTAACAATTTTTCCTCGACCTTTTGTAAATTTATATTCTATATTATGCTAGGTTTAAGTTTTCTAACAATTTTTCTTCGCCCTGGTGTCAACTCTGACCTCTTCTATATTTACAAAAACCGTCTCACAGTACTTCAGACTTTTTACTTATATATCATATACTTTGAGCACCTAACTTTTCATTTCTTAATCAACTTCTTTTACTCACTTTTCCCAATTGGCTTTGGGTCGTACAGATTTTCTTGACTGCTATGTACTTCAACAATTGGTGGTAGAACAATATATGTCCATTCAGGTGATTTGTACTTCTGATTTGGACGTCTCACTCTCTTTGGCCTTTGAATAGTCTCCATTTTCTTTCCCAGTGTTTCTTTTTGACTGGTAATCTCGTTCACTTGATCTTCTTGTTCTTTTGTTGAATTCACTATTTTGAATTTCAATCCTCCAGCTCCTTTATGCCAGTTGTCTCCTTTGCAGACTTTCTTAGTCTTTGTCTATTGTATTATGCTCCACTCTCCAAGCTCTTTTTCTTGTGCTTTTTCTTAATGGAGTCTCGTCTGCACTGTCATCAGTTTCTCTTTCAGTGTCTTCTGCTGTATCATTGATTATGATTTTCACAATATCTTTGTCTTCATCAGATTTAGTTTTCTCTACTGTTACTCTGTTAGGAACACCTTCATAACTGGTACTTTGAATCTCATCCTTGTCGTGAGTCACTTCCTCTTCCCTAGTTTCAGGATTTCCCTTCCTGCTTTCAGAGTCTTCAGTTTGCGGTTCAGTTTTCTTCTTTCCAACAGCTTTCTTTTCACTTTCTTTTGCGTCTTTACTGGTGCTTGTTTCTACCGATTCTCGATCTTCAAGTTGATCTTCTGAATCTGGTATTTCAACAATCTCCCTTTCACCTTCACCTTCAGACGCAGAACTGGCTTCTGATACTTCCAGATGTCGACGTTCTTGTCGATCTTCAATATCTGGATCCTTCTCTGGTTCACCTTCAGAATCGGAGTCAGTTGCACTTTCACTGTTGTATGGGTATTCCGGTTCAGGCACACGGATGGTGTGACTAGCATGAACCCACCTTTTCAGTCCAGCACACTTAACTGCAGTAGTACTAACCAAGATGACTTGACATGGTCTTTGCCACCTTGGTACCAAACAATTCCTTCTGCGATGAGCTTTTACTTTTACCCAGTCCCCAGGGACTAGATCATGAGCTGGATTTTTCTCTTTGGAATTTGATTCAGTTCCCACCTGGTGGAGCACAGAAGTTACCACATCAGACAGATTTTTGCAGTAATCCAGTATGATGTCATCATTATTGGTTAATAACTTGTCAACTGGTAAATAAGCTTGTCTCATCACCCTGCCCATCAAAATCTCATGTGGACTTAATCCAGTTTTTCTGTCAGGTATGCTTCTCGGTGTCATCAAAACAAGTGGCAAAACATCAGGCCACTTCATTCCTGTTGCCAAACACATTTTTGCAATTCTATTCTTAATTGTTCCATTTACCTGCTCAACTACCCCTAAAGCCTCAGGTCTATAAGCACAGTGCAGCTTCTGGTGAAAGTCCAGAGCTTCGCAGATCATTTGCAGAAGTTCATTTTGGAAATGCGGGCCTCTATCCGATTCAATCGTCACTGGAAACCCGAAGCGTGGTGTTATCTCACGCAAGAACAATTTAGCAACAGTTATTCCATCATTCCTCCGCGTTGGGAAAGCTTCCACCCATCGAGAGAACAAGCAGATTATCACAAGGACATATCTAAGTCTGTTGCATGGAGGTAGCTCAATAAAATCCATCTGAACTCTTGTGAATGGGCCACCCTCCCGTCCTATGGTTCCCATGCTTACAACAGGTTTTCTGTTTGGATTGAATTGCGGACAGACTAAGCATCTCGGACACAGACTTTCGGCAATCATTCTAAATTTAGGGTTATCATAGCGTCTCTTCCAATGTGGGCTTGACCATGGTACATTCGGGCCATATCTGAAATCATGCTATCGGGCATTACTGTTCTTTCATCTTTGTAAACCCAAATTTCATCTTCCTCCCTTTGCCTGCATCCTGATTCTAACCAGATATCTGTTTCCTCTGTTCCTGCCTCTTCCTGCATTTGCTTCACTTCCTGCCAGGTCTCAACTACAGTCGTTAGCATTAAAGGACTTGGAACATGTTCTTCAGTTTTTTCTCGATTGATTGAAATTAGATTCTTTGCACAATGCTTAGCAATTGCGTCCACATAATTGTTACCTCGAGTGATATAATCCTCACCCTTTTTATGAGCAGAACATTTTACCACGGCCAATTTTTCAGGTAACTGTATCACATCTATCAATGTCTACACAAACTCAGCATTCCGAATAGGTGTTCCTGCAGAGGTCAAATAACCTCTTTGGGACCAAAGCTGTCCATAATCATGAACAACTCCGTAACCATATTGACTATCTGTCACTATGGTTACTTTCACCTCTTTTCCCAACTCACATGCTCATATCAAAGCAATCAACTCCGCTATCTGAGCAGAATAAATTCCTTTCAGACAAGATGCTTCGAACACTTCTGCCAGTGTACATACAGCATATGCAGCACTTAAAACATCACTCTCTGTTCTTAGACATGATCCGTCTACAAACATTACAAAATCTGATTCAAGCAAAGGCTCATCTTTAATGTCCGGACGAGGTTTTGTACAGTATTCCAAAACATCCAAACACTTGTGATTGAGCTCACCTTTCACTTCTGCTTCAACAGTCTCAGGTAACAATGTAGATGGGTTGACATTCACACATCTTGCAATGGCCACATTTTCAGCTCCCAGAATTACTTTCTCATAATGAGTCAATCTACTGTTAGTCATGTACTATGTTTTTGCTCTTGTGAGAAGAATCTCCACTGAATGAGGTACATACACCCTCACAGGAAATCCCATCACAATTCCTTCACTTTGTTCCAGACTTACACTTGTTGCTGTTGCTGCCGCCCTTGCATTGCTGCCGGACGTTCGCAGTTTGATCCTTCTTCTGACACTAGAGAAACTTGCTTCGACTAAACGCGGCAACAAAGTGTGTCCATACTGACTTGGTGGACTACCTAGACTAATGCCTCGATATCAACTGCATGAAGGTTGAATATTATTTCCTCACCAATGCTTGACGCTTAGACCACCCGTACTACCATTTGGGGGCTAATTCACCTTCAGTCAAAGTACTTTCCGTTTTGATCATCGCTTGAAAACTGTTATCATTTCCTTGCAACTCCTTTGTGCGGAGCGGTCCAATAAATAGGAGCATATCCATTACTCTTGATGACATAACCTCGTGATTCGAACCCCTTGTCTCCAGATTTAATCTTACAGCATTTTGTTTGAGATTACACTTGGTCCTATACAGCACGTAATTGACATCAGTCCTGAGGATGGTCTCGAAAAGTATTCTTTAGGAGACCGAAACGTCGACATTCTTCTTATCCCTTTATTGTCTCATTAATCTTCAACCAGGGATAGCTGTTTTGTTAGGCTCTGTTGTGTCACTTACCAATTTTATTTCTTCATGTACTTGCAGGCCTAATTGTTATCTGAATTGTTTTCATCTGTATATGACATCATCTACCACTTAAATTTTCTTGATAAATTCTATTTTTCTAAAAAACACCCTTGTGCTTGTTGTTTATATGTTGTTTATGTGTTAAAGATTTTTTCTAAAGTCATTTAAAATATCATATATGGTGTATTAATTACGTATAGGGATTAGTTTATCATCCCTTTAAATCAATTCAAGTGACAAACATTATTTCAAACGAATTCCCTTGAAGGCACTTTACCCTTTTATCTAATCACCCAAGCCCTCAAGGGTATTTCTGGTCGCTCACTGTTCCCTGATCATTAAATTAACTAGGCCAATGCTGATTATCATGTATGTTACATACTAGAAAGTATGCCGTCTTTATCTAGACATTAAAACGTTCCCTGCTTTTACTCACTCTTTCTTAAATATCTCTGCTATTTATTTTCCACGTCTATAACTTGGCTAGGAGTTCTAAAAGAAAATGAAATCGAAAAAGTCATCTTTACTGTATTTACCTATTGAAGCATTGTTGTTCGGTATATATATATATATATATATATATATATATATATATATATATATATATATATAATACCTACTGGCAGTCGCCAGTAGGTAGTTATAGTTAGGATTATTTTATATAGGGAATTCACAACATTCTATTGGGAATAACTTTGGTGCCGGTTGAGGAATCTGTCTGAAATTTTCCTAAAATTTGCCTCGCGGCGCTCCGCACCTTCCCTGAAAGTTTGGGGGGATTCGTCAAGCGGGGGCCGAGATAAAAGGGGGGTCCCAAAATGTGTTTTCCTCATGTTAATTTCCATAGGGCGGTTGAACTCACTTTTAACCCGAACGGCTGAATGGATTTCCACCAAACTTGGCAAAATTGTAGAGACTGGTAGCCCGATGTGCCTTTGCTATGTCTCTAGATATGTGCTCCAGTGGATTTTGAGAAATTTAGGTTAAAAAAAAAATATATATATCTATAAGCGCGCCCCGGTCCGCGCACCGGGGAGCGTACCAGCGCGCTACGCGAGTTCGCTCGCGGAAATCGGTAGGATCGAGACACAAGAGGTGTCAAAAACAAAGGGGGAAATGACCAAAAGGGGGCAGAGTAGACCCCCCCTGACCCCCTAGGTTTGATGTGGGGGCCATAAAAGGGCCCCGCGGGGCAAAAAAAAAGATTTTTTTTTTCGATTTGCGTGGGGGGAGCGCCCGGTACGCGCACCGGGGAGCGTACCATAGGGAAAAAAGAATGACAGAGTTTTTAAAAAATGTAGCTTTTTTTAATAAATTGGAGGTAGTTCTAAAAAGAACTGTTTTTTTCTTCTTTTTGTTTTTTGAACATTTTGTACTTTTATTGGCTTTTATGAACAATTTTATATTTTTTTGTTATTTTTATGGGGAGAAACAAAAAACAGAGAATTGTAAACGGCTCAACTGGAGCAAAAAAAAATCTGGACAAAATTAAGGTTTTTTGGGGCAATTGTGGTTGTTACCAGCACAGTTGATGAGTTTTATGCCTTGCTCACCATAGGTAATTGTTTTACCACAAAATATACAACTGATTTTATATTGTCCAAACTGGGGTTGTACGTTTGGGACCATCTCCCTTGCCTCTGGACCCGATGGAGTAGGTTGCTTACTTTTGGAGGTGCTGGGTGAAGATTGGGGAGGGTTTCTGGCCAGTTCTCTTACCTCTGCCGCAGCATAGTTGTAAGGGTGCCGGCGTTGCATGTGGCGAATCATGGTGTTATTGCCAAAAGAGTACTTTTTGTTAGGGTTCCCCCTTGAAAGTTCAGTGCCACAGATTAGGCAAGTAACCCTTGGCGCATTTACTTTTTTGAGGTCCTTTGGGATTGAAAAAAAATCCCAGATAATGTGCTGCTTTGGCCTATATGGGGTATTATCTTCCGGAAGGAACCTCCTCCTCTCCTCCTCCTCCTTCTCCTATTCTTCATCTCCACCACTGTGGTGTTGTGGTGGTCCTCTTGGTGGTGGTGGTGGTGGTGGTGGTGGCTGAGATGCTCCTGCTGCTGCTGCTACTGAAGCCATTTCTGAGTACAAATTAGTAATAGCTCTGGAAACAGGTCTTCCTCACTCAAAGTACAAAGTGAGAATGAGGAAAAAAGGTGGGGGCTTTCATCATTAGGAAAAAAAAACTGTCCTGAACCAATGAAAAGTGTTATTTTCAGGTCACATGACCAGGGCTTTCATCATTTGGAAACCAAAACTGTCCTGAACCAATAAAAGGTGTTATTTTTAGGTCACATGACCCAGGGGCGCGTCGCGTAAGCGCGTCGGATGTTTACGTAGCGTGATCGTATGCGCTCGAGTGCTTCCGGGTGCGCTTACGCCGTGCGTATCACGCAGACGCGGCTACGCGATACGTCATGATGTTTTCGTTCGCGGCAATAGCGCTAACGGGACGCTCACCGGTACGCGCCGCAAGACTGCGCTTACCGGTGCGCTCACCGGGACGCGCACCGGGAGCGCTCCAGGGCGAAAAAAAAAGAAAAAAAACATGAACAATATACATAAAAAAAATAGTATTACATAAATATACAATATAGGATTCATTATAAAAAATATTACATTTCATACCTATAGAAATATGCTATTAAACAACCTTTGAAATTCACTGAAAAAAACATAGGTTTGAGGCCCTATATATAGTTAGGAATTAGCATTTTAAAACCTATTAAATTCACTGAAAAAAACATAGGTTTCACACCAGTTATAGTTAGAAATTAGCATTTAAAAAACCTATTAAATTCACTGAAAAAAACATAGGTTTCACACCAGTTATAGTTAGCTCGAAATTTTACTGACATAAAACCATTGAAATTCCCATGTTATAGTTAGTTGGACTCACTATAACTTGCGCGCCTGCAATGCACTGCTGATGAATTCACATATTACATCACTCATGACATGGTACATCATTCAGCTATCAATAGAAAATTAATGTTATTAAAAGACCCTACGACAGCCATCTTTTCAGAAACAGGCCAATTAGAGGGTCTTCCAAACCCATTAACACCGCAAAAAAATCATTTAAGACCCGAGACTAACAACATGGAGAGTACAGAAACTCGGAATAATAGTCATATAGTTATCCAAGCTCAAGTTCACGCTACGGACCATGCAGGATACTCACATTCAACACCCAAGTCAGCATTACAGGCAATACCATTTACACAAATACCTGAAGAAATGCATTTGGAAATTTCGGATACCCTTAAATCTGCAAAGCTTCTACAGAACTATTCATGGCTACATTCAATTTCTTTAACAAACAACACTGATCTCCTTCAAGCTCTGGAAGCTGAAAACACAAATATCCCAGAGAATGGAAAGAGTAAAGTATCAATAGAAAAATGGATAGATCCAAAACATCCGACGAATAATATATCAAGTACAATGGAGCCAATCGAATCCCAGAGCCTATCAAACAACAGGTATATCATGCATGATCTAGAAGTTGAAAATCCAAACGCTCTAGTGACTAGAAAGTCAATAGAATCAACAGAAAAAAGGATAGAGCCAACGCTCACAACAATTGAAATATCAAGTACTCTGGACCGCCAATCCAGAGCCTATCAATTCATAATACAAAAAAAGCTGATCAAGAACATCTAGTTGAGCGCTCCCCCTAAGCGCAGAATCAACACCCCCAAGACAGAGTATCACCAGAACAGCAGATAATGTTGCAAATCAAGGAATAAACAAAGATAAAAAGGGAGCTACACATGTATCAGAAGCAGAAGGGGGGCCTCAGCAGGCAGCATACACATCATTACTCAAAGTGCTGGAAACTACAATAACAGTCCTGAACATGCAGTTAGATAAGTTAGATACCCAGATTGACCTAATGAACATTATATCCTCGTATATTGTAGGAATAAACACGAAACTGGAAACACTAGCTGATCTAACAATGAAAGACCAAGTATCAAAAACGGTATTAAGCAAAGACTGTGTGTGTGGCCCTATAATTGATAAGCTACGTAATGTTCCAGCGATCCTAACAAGTATTTTAAACGACATAAAAAGGACCAATGATCGGGAGGGAATAATAAACTGTCTAACAAAAACTGCAGTAGCAATTCCACAAAGCGCTACAAAAGTATCAAATGTGGCATAAACTCCAATAAGCCGTACTGACATCGAAAGTCATAAGCATAAAAAGGGCAACGCTGGTAAGGAATCACTAAAGATGAGAAGTGATAGACATATGACCACAGTAAAAAATGCAACCGAGGGTCATAGTGAGCAGCAGCTACAAGAAGGTCAAAACAAGATGGACAATGGCCGGCAAACAAAGAGACAGCGAAAAAGAGCAAGGAAATCCAGAAAGAATAATCTCAACGGAATACAGGAAACTTCGACCAGTAGGAAATGGTTCCCCATCTTTGAAACTAAAAAACTCGACGTAGACCCAGAGATGCAAGTCGTACAAATAAATCAAAGATCTATAGTAGAGGAAGATGGTCAACAAGGAGATCTTACCCAATGGACATCATTAAGCCATAGTATATAAACAGACGATTCATGTGATATAATGCAGATAAATCAACATCAAATTGTATGTGCATCGAAAAGAACCATCGCAAAGTGCACAACCACCAGCAGGAATTATCAGCCAAAAACTATGGGTTGCCCACAGATGGGGCGAATAGATCACCCGCATGAGATGGAAAAAAAGGAAAACTACGCAAATAGAGGCAACAATCCACTAGGGGATCTCGCAAGACGTGTACAAAGAGTGACAATAGAAGAATCGCAAGAAAGGCTACCGTTGGGTGGTAGGAGCAATACCATGGGAAGAAATGGCACAAGAGATCCGGATTTCAGAAATTCTCCAAATAAACAGGAATCGAAGGAAAAGGTACAAAGAGTGACAGTAGAAGAACCGCTAGAAAGGCTACCTTTGGGTGGTAGGAGTAACCCCATGGGAAGAAATGGCACAGGTGATCCTGACTTCAGAATTTCTCCAAACAAACAGGAATCGAAGGAAAAACTGAGCATTAAAATCAATACACAAACTGGAGTTAGACATGGTAGCATTCACAGGGAAGTAACAGACCACACCGCATTAACCCAAGCTGGTGATCATCAGAATAACCCAGTGCAAAGAAAGGAATCTACGGAGAAGGAGCAAAGAAAACCTCTGGTAGGAGACATACCCAATGAAAACGTTATAATTAAAATCATTAAGCACGAAGGTGACAGACATGGAACCACACAAAGAGAGGTATTCCAATGCTCCGAACCAAGTCTCACACATCTGAGTGATAATCGAGAAAAGAATCTGGATAAAAAGATCATATTGACACCCCATTATATTTCTCGGGGACAACAAGACCTTCTCAATCGAGGGAATTTATTAAAATTAATAGCTGAAATTCCGTCACTGAAGCATTTGTCTATTTCCGACTTGTTGTCAATTGAATTTCTCGAGAAAGAAGAGAATAATATTACGGAAAAAACATTATCAACGTGGAAAAACTAAGAAATCGTAACACTAATAATGAATGCCAGAGAACTGTTTGAAAGTTGGGGTATCACAATGACAAGACCAGCAAAGAGACGATATCCCGTACCTCTACTAACAGAGATAAAGAAAAAAAAAGAGAGGAATTACAGATCGTACCCGCATACTCAGTACTCAACAATGCAAGAGGAAAAGCGAACCCGTCTGGAGACGCTACAGTGAGTCCTATTCCGCAACAATAGGACAACAAATGGAACTGGATGGCTAAGCCTTAAATGTAAGGAATACGGAATGACCAGCCACAAAGGGAAAAAGCTCCACCAGGAGTAACATAAGATTTTTATCTTGGAACATCGCGGGTGCCAAAAAACAATTAGAGGAAGACATAGCCCCAGCTTATTGGGAGTCTTATGACATCATCACCCTGCAAGAAACATGGATGATGGAGTGTAAGGATGTACCCAACTATACACTCCACCAAGTAAAAGCTCCCAGAATACACAAGTGTGGAAGGGCGGTTTGGCAACCTATATTTCAACCGCGCTAAACATTCACACAGAACAATTACAGAGTACTACACACGACCTACAAGTTATAAAAATGGAACAGTAATGCTAATAAATCTGTACATTCACCCGAAGGTAAAGAAAAAAAAAGGAACACATTGAAACATTAATCTCATTAGTCGCTTCAATCAGATTTGATAATCCAGATTGGGAGATAATTATAACTGGTGATTTCAATTCAAATCTAATCTATACACCAGACGATGATGATCAGCTGTTAGTAGACAACGAGCAATGGTCCGTTCCTCCACAAGCATGTGCATTAACAAAGAGACAGGATCTAAAGGGGCAACAGTTGGTTCAGAAACTGGAACATCTAGGCCTACGAGTCCTAAATGGTAGTACAAAAGAGGACAACCCACCACGCTGGACCTATCAAGGTATTCACGGGCAGTCAATTCTAGACTACACTATGTTAACTCTTCTCTTAATGGTGCGCGTGACGAAATATAAGATTAAATACTCCAGCCGAAGTGATCATGCATATCAAGTATTGGAACTGGAACTAGGTTACAATAAACATAGTGCAGCGCCTGTGGAGCTGGGTCAGCTAACCACGGCAAACCTTAAAAGAATTCGATGGTCAACAGAAACCTTACCAGATCTATCAACATTGGCAAAAGAATTTGTCGAAGCCACAAATACAACAGGTAAAAACGCAGTAGACTGCTGGTCTATCTTCACCGAAACGATATTGTTTAAGGCACCAAAAATCAATTTCGCACAGACTAGGAGGCTTAAGCCTAAAACTAACATGACTAAGAAAGATGGTGAGAAAAACAATATAAAATAAACCCAATCATACATGGCAGGATATAAAGACCGCCAAAAAACAGTACAAAATCCAAATTTGGAAGGACCTAAAAGCACAACAGGAAAGCCTCTGGACAAAATTACTTTTCAGTGCCAAACAAACAAATAATGGGCTTTTCTGGGAACAAGTCAATAAATTGATAAGATCAAAAAAAGTGATAAATAACGCATCTATATCAGAGAACGCGTGGGCATCCCATTTAACCAAAATATTTGATGACCATACAACATCTGGGAATCAGCCAATCACGTTGAGTACCAAGGCCTTTAACACAGTGAAGAATTCTGCAAGATTATTAGACCATGGAACAACTATAACCCAGGAAATTCAAAGCCATTCAGTAGAAGACATTACAAGCATAATAAAAAAGGGTCGCAACAATGGCGCTCCAGGTCCAAATGGCATCCCCCAGGCCATTTTTTGGACGGATCCAGAATACTGGGCGAAATCGCTACATGGTCTGTACAATGAAATCACCTTAACAAATATCCTTCCGACAAGCTGGAAGGGTTCAATCATTAATCCGATCCACAAGGGTGGTGAACGAGCAGAGTCGGCAAACTACTGGTTAATTGCACTCATGGATGTGGAAGCGAAATACTTTGCCACACTAATCCTGGAGGACCTGGTGGAATGGTCCAATACACATGGCCTGATTCCTGTTAATCAAACAGGATTTCGTAAAGGTTGTGGGACCACAACAAACATTTTAGCTCTGGTAACTATGGTCGATAAATGCAAATGCCAGCGAAGACCGGTACATGCGTGTTTTATTGGTGTTCGATCGAGTGAAACGTGGACTACTATGGGCCAAACTACACAAACTGGGGCTTCCAGACACAATATTACGCCCTATTATCGAACTCTACACAAACACTTGGGTCCATGTAAAACTAATGAATTGTACCAAATTAGCAAAAAAAATACCAACTGAGATTGGATTAAAACAAGGCTGTGTATTAGCCCCCCATTTATTCAATCTTTTTATGGCCGACCTCTCACCTCGATTGGATCAAGCAAATGCTCACCTACCACGGCTGGGAAGATTGCCCATAACGCATCTCTCTTACGCAGACGATATCGTTTTGTTTAGCCTGACCCGTGTAGGCCTTCAAAGGGCACTTAACGAACTTTTGCTGTTTGCTAACACCAACGCACTAGAGATTAATGAGACAAAAACAAAAATGATGTCGTTCACGAACAGCCCACGACAACAGTATCAATTTAAATTAGGAGAAAAGCGCGTTGAAATAGTAAAAACCTATAAATATTAGGGGTATATATCGACAACAGTCTTAATTTCCAATCGCAGATCCAATATCTTGGAAAAAAAGGAAATGGAAATATTTATGCCTTTTGCGCTATTGTGAAGAAGCTACATGGCCCGTCATTCATGCCTCTAATCTCTGTGATGGCCGTAAAACTCCTACCGTCAATCACATATGGGAGCATAGTGCTAAATGGGAAAGATGTAAAAATCTAAGACTCAGTACAGACAAAGGCATGCAAAAAAGCTTTCAGGCTACCACAGTCAGCAGCCCCAGCACAGGTCCGACTTGAATTTGGCCTAATTAAGCAGGATATTGGGAGAAAATATGCGACAATTAAAACATGGTATAAACTATGGCAGAATAGATCCAATCTGCTTAATGATGCCTTGTGGCAAGCCCAGGAGGATCCAAATTCAAGTTACGGTACATACTTAAAAAAGGCATTCGATGATACTAATATGAAGGAGCTGTTGACTAAGAACCCGTCATTTCAAATCTTCCGTGGCTTAGCAAACAAGTCATCAAAACTGCAATCATTACTGGCAGACAAAGCCACCTTAGCAAAAAGATCGCACGGATGGATGGTTCTCCAATCATATACTACACTTCGACCGGCGGAATACCTCGGTGCAACATACTCGCCGCATTTAAAACTCAAATTAATGGCATCTAGATTTGGGGTATTACCAAGCCGAGTGGAACAACCATCATGGAAATATAGTGGTATCAAATCTTGTGGTTTATGTGGGGCAGCCTGGCAAGACATCATCCATCTAATATGCGTCTGTCCTAATTTAAAAATGCAACGTATGCGATTACTGAAAAAGGCATTTAATGACAGAGGTATTCGAACATGTAGAGGGGCAATAATTAAAGGACTCAGCACGACTGACCCTCAGCTGGCTTGTAAAATAATAAAATTCTTACTGTATTATGAGACAAATTTTAAACTGCTATTGTTTACTAGGATAATGTTTAATTCATAAGTGGGTTCCTGTTTAAAAAAAAGAAATTATCTTTTTTTTTTAAATAATATTTTATATTGATCTTATATTTGTATTATGAAATTGTTATGGTTTTAACTAACTTAAACAATAAAGACATTCATTCATTCATATATATCTATATATATATATATATATATATATATATCTATATATATATATTACCTACTGGCGGTCGCCAGTAGGTAGTTATAGTTAGGATTTTTTTCAATGCAAAATCTCAAAATTCTATTTGGAATAACTTTGGCGCCGGTTGACGAATCTGCTTGAAAACTTCCTCAAATTGGCCTCGCGGAGCTCCGGTCCTTCCTTGAAAGTTTCGGGGGTATTCGTCAAGCGGGGGCCGAGATAAAAGGGGTGTCCCAAAACGTGTTTTCCCCATGTTAATTTCCATAGGGCGGTCAAACTCACTTTTAGCCCGAACGGCTGAATGGATTACCACCAAACTTGGCAAAATTGTAGGGACTGGTAGCCCGATGTGCCTTTGCTATGTCTCAAGATATGTGCTCCAGTGGATTTTGAGTAAGTTAGGTTAAAAAAAATATATATATCTATGGCAGCGCCCCGGTACGCGCACCGGGGAGCGCACCGGGCGCGCCACGCGACTTTCGCGCAGAAAGCTGATTGGCTCTCCGATTGTCGCGGAGGGAGCGCCCGGTACGCGCACCGGGGAGCGCACCGGGAAGGGCACAAAAGAGAAAAAAGAATGCCAGATTTAAAAAATGTTGCCAATATTTTATAAATGGGAGGTAGTTCTGAAAAGAACTTTTTTTTTAATTCTTTTTGTTGTTTTATATTTTTTTATTATTTTTCTGAACATTTTTTCTTTTTTGTATTTTACCACAGAAAATGCAAACAAATTTGAGGTTGCCAAATTTTTGCTGAATATTTGGCACCATTTGGCGTTCTTCAGGACCAGAAAGTGAGGGTACAGTAGAGGAAGTGCTGGCCACAGGGGGTGGGTTGTTTCGAAGTTCCTGTACTTCAGCCTGGGCTAAGTTATTGGGATGCCACCTCTCCATGTGGCGGATCATGGTAAAATTACCAAAAGAATATTTCTTTGTGGGATTGCCCCTGGAGAGAACTTTGTCACAAATAAGACAGGTGACTTTGGGGGCGTTCACCTTTTTCTGGTCATCAGGAAAAGAAAAGAATTGCCAAATAAAGTGCACTTTAACGTGCCTTTGTCTTGGTTCTTCAGGCAGGAAGCGCCTTGGTTGTTGATCCTCCTTCTCTTCTTCCTCCTCTTCTTCTTGTCCTCCAAGAAACTGTGGTGGTGGACCTTCTTTTCTTGGTGGTGGGGGTGGTGGTGGGGGTGCACCAGCTGCAGCAACAAGTGATGCCATTGTTTGCTCAAAAATAGCTCTTGCTCTCTCAATGAAGAAAGTAAGAATGAGGAAAAAATGAGGAGGCTTTCATTATTTGGAGAAAAAAATGATGAGAACCAATGAAAAGTGTTATTTTCAAGTCACATGACCCGATGCGCTTACGTTACGCACTCCGGCGCGCTTACGTTACGCGCTCCGGGCGCGCCGCGGAGCGCTTTTGGGTGCGTTTACGCAGCGCGTCATAAGACACATCGCGCGGCTACGCGATACGTCACGCTTACGCGACGCGTCACGATGTTGTTTTCGATTGCGACATTGGCGCTAACGGGACGCTTCCCGGTTCGCGCACCGGGAGCGCTTCAAAATACTACGCTTGCCGGGGCGCTCACCGGGGCGCGCACCGGGAGCGCTCCAGGGCAAAAAAAAAACAAACAAAACAAAACAATATACAAAAAAAAAATTGAAAAATTGGAAGGACTGGTACCCCGATGTGCCTTTGCTATGTCTCAAGATATATGCTCCTGTTGTTTTTAAGAAAATTAACTTTTAAAAAATATATATTGGGCTACATTGGGCTATATATATGTTAAAGCCCAAATGTAGCCCAATGTAGCCCAATGTACCCCAAAGATGGCCACCAGAGACAAAAAAATACAAATGTAGCCCAAATATCAGCCAGATGTAGCGCAACTATAGCCCAATGACAGTATGTACCAGAGTGTTCTAAAGAACAACTAGAGCGCTAACAGTCTTACTTATAAAGTGAGACTTATAGTTAGGAATTAGCATTAAAAAAACCTTTGAAATTCACTGAAAAAACCATAGGTTTCACACCAGTTATAGTTAGCGGGAAATTTTACTGACATAAAACCAATGAAATTCCACGTTATAGTTAGTTGGACTCACTATAACTTGCGCGCCTGCAATGCACTGCTGATGACGTCACATATTACATCACTCATGACATGGTTAGTGACATCACTCATGACATCACTGATGACACCATTCTTGTGACAAAGTAGCAGACCTCCTATCAGCATAAAATAACCTTTGACAAACACATTCAAAAATAGAAACTAACATTTTCTTAAAAAAGGAGAAACCAATACCAATTACAACAACTTATTAGGTAATTCCAACATCTACATACACATCCACTCATTCACCAACAGTTCTATATAGTCATTCATATATATATTCACTCATCATATGTAGTGCTAGACCTATACATCCTGTTACACACTGACAGTCATCCAAAAGTTACTCACACACATATTCACACATGCAAAAAAACTATTGAACATCCATTTATTTGCATATACAGCTATACACACACTACCACTTTACTTCTAAGGAAACTTACACATACTTACTCTCTTAAACAATCACTTATAGAAACACATACTTATTTAAACAGGAACTCTTACAATCTCTCACTCTCACATATACTCACTTATATATATCAATACTCACATATACTAGATTAAAACATATGTCGTTACTGAAAAAGACAATAGTGAGACACTCGTTTACTCACTAACACACACATATACACAATCATCCATCCATACAGTCCTGTACATATGCTGTCTTCAAAACACATACAAACAGCGAGTCAGTCACCAACCCATACAGCCACTTATACACAAAGTGAAACACTGATACATACATTTCAATATGTAAAAGTTACTTGCTAATATATGTATTCACTAAGATACACTTAATAAGGCAGTTAACCAATCAATTCTTTTAAAAACAAACATCCATTTACACACTTATTTAACCATTTATTCTTCCATCGTCCTTTACAAATACATATATAAAATATATATATTTTTCAGAAAGACACACATTTACTGGATGGTGTCATCAGTGATGTCATGAGTGATGTCACTGACCATGTCATGAGTGATGTAATATGTGACGTCATCAGCAGTGCATTGCAGGCGCGCAAGTAATAGTGAGTCCAACTAACTATAACGTGGAATTTCATTGCTTTTATGTCAGTAAAATTTCCCACTAACTATAACTGGTGTGAAACCTATGGTTTTTTCAGTGAATATATATATATATATATATATATATATATATTACCTACTGGCGGTCGCCAGTAGGTAGTTATAGTTAGGATTTTTTTCAATGCAAAATCTCAACATTCTATTGGGAATAACTTTGGCGCAGGTTGAGGAATCTGCCTGAAAATTTTCTCAAATTTGACTCTCGGTGCTCCGGTCCTTCCCTGAAAGTTTGGGGGGGATTCGTCAAGCGGGAGCCGAGATAAAAGGGGGGTCCCAACACGTGTTTTCCCCATGTTAATTTCCATAGGGCGGTCGACCTCACTTTTAGCCCGAACGGCTGAATGGATTTCCACCAAACTTGTCAAAATTGTAGGGACTGGTAGCCCGATGTGCCTTTGCTATGTCTCAAGATATGTGCTCCAGTGGTTTTTGAGTAATTTAGGTTCAAAAAAATATATATATCTATAGGCACTAGGCATGGGCGGAAAATCCGTTCCGCTCGCGGATTTTGCGGATTTTCGGGAAATCCGCAATCCGCGAGATTTGCGAATTTCCCGCAAAATCCGCAAATCCGCGAGCAACGGATTTTGCTCGCACTGCTCGCACTGTTCGCGTGAGTTCGCGCCCCGCGAATAAGTGCAAAATTGCAGAAATACGATCTTAGCAAAACTGAAAGTAACTACTTACCAGGTTCAAAAGTTCAGGCTCATCATTAGTAGCCATTTCCTGTAGTGCTTCCTGAGGGGCCCCTCCAGAGTTCAGTTGCCAGTTGAAACTATTATGTGACCCTGCTCTGAACCTCAGAATAGTTACACATATGCCACAAAGGTCCTGAATTACAGCTAAGGGAGACAAGCAGGAGCCAGGCTGGAAGTTAAAATCCATTAATCAGCCCCTAATTCATTATTGTCAGTTGGGGCAGGGCAGGTGTTGTAACTAATTTTGCAACAATGAAAGCACTTAGCAAGTGCAAAAGATCACTAATCAGGGCGCACTAAGGAAGCAGGTGCCAGCTAAAAAAATATTCTGTGACACATTAATCAGCCCCAAATTAATTCAGGTCACTTGAGGCAGGGAAGGTGTGCTTTGCTTTGCCGAAAATAATGTACACTGGACAACCAGAGGGTGTGGTGATGAAACAGAGGGTGGCATGGGTGGGCCAGAGGGTGGCATGAGTAGTCAGAGAGTGGCAGTGGTGACAGAGAGTGGCAGTGATGAAGAAGAGTGTCCCAAACAGGCTGGACACGTAGAAACAACAAGTTCGCGAAACTTGCGACCCGACAGGTAAGTTCGCAATTTGCGAAAGTGTACAAAACCCTCGCGAACTGGCAGAAACACGGGCGAACACAAAAAAAAAAAAAATCCGCAAATTCGCGGGAATTCGCGGATTTTGCGGATTGCGAATCCACAAATCCGCAAAATTCGCGAACGCGAGATCCGCAAAATTCGCTCATGCCTAATAGGCACGCCCCGGTACTCGCACCGGGTAGCGCACCGGGCGTGCTACGCGACTTGCGCGCAGAAAGCTGATTGGCTCTCGGGTATCTGTAAACATTCGAAACAGTCCGGAGCGGCCGCCATCTTGTGTCTCAGTAAGATCGAGACACAAGAGGTGGCAAAAACAAAGGGGGAAATGACCATAAGGGGGCAGAGTAGACCCCCCTGATCCCCCAGGTTTGATGTGGGGGCTATAAAAGGGCCCCGCACGCAAAAAAAAAAATCGATTTGCGGGGGGGGGGAGCGTCCGGTACACGCACCGGGGAGCGTAGCATGGGGAAAACCCAGTTTATTCACTGCGTCATCTCTACGACCCTTTCTTGCGTCAATACGCCCCTTTTGCATACATTACACCTGACATAGGTATAATGTGGTGGAGGGGTTTACAAAGTGACGCATCTACCTAGATGCGTCACTTTGTAACTATAACTCAATAAGGTGCATGTTTTACGCTGCTGATGCGTCACAAAAAGTGACGTACCGGTGGCGTAAAAGTGACGCAATGCCTTATAAACGAGGCCTTCAGTCTTCTACTCATGCTTCATATTAAATATAGAATGTATTATGTCGCAAGTACTTACAGATACGTCAGTATTTCAGATGTATCTGTATGCGCAAAAGTGATGCATTGCTGGAGTGTGTCACAAAAATGATGCAACTCCAGCAATTCATCCTTTCACATGGGGCCAGGCCCATCTGAAAGGGCCTGCATCAATCTTACGCCTGCTGTGAAACAGGCGCAAGATTTTGACGCAACAGCGTCATAAAAGTGGCACAGTGATATCTCATAGATTTCACTGCCTCACCTCTTGCGTCAATACGTCCCTTTTGCATACATTACACCTGACGTAGGTATAATGTGGCACAGGGGTTTACAAAGTGACGCATCTACCTAGATGCGTCACTTTGTAAATATGACTCAATAAGGTGCATTTTTTACAGCACTGGTGCGTCACAAAAAGTGACGTACCGGTGGCGTAAAAGTGACGCATGGCCTTATAAATGAGGCCTTCAGTCTTCTACTCATGCGTCATATTAAATATATGACGTATTATGTCGCAAATACTTACAGATACGTCAGTATTTCAGACGTTTCTGTAAGCGCAAAAGTGATGCATTGCTGGAGTGTGTCACAAAAATGATGCAACTCCAGCAATGCGTCCTTCCACATGGGGCCAGGCCCCATGTGAAAGGGCCTGCATCAGTCTTACGCCTGCTGTGATCTATCACACAGCCAGAAACAGATCCTTTCTACATCCGTGCACATTGAACTTATGCGACTTTCATAATGACGCTGAATACTCCCTGCCAGAAAACACATTACACACTAACATGCACACTGTCAGACACGTACACAAATAGTACTTACACACAAACTGGCAAACATTTATTCGAAACATACATAGCAAGATGCACATTTCATCAGAGCACCCATGCTGCTAGCACTGCAAGACAGAAAAACATTATCTGTTTCTATCATGAAGCCAAGGGTTGCAATCAACAAGCCAGCGGTCGCAAGCTGAAGTGCAGATGTCGACGCGGCAACCTTGGTCACAATAAATTAATGCCCACGATTATTAAAGTGTAGAACACAGCTTTGTTTTGACTAGTGTACATTTATTAACAGTCATTCACGATTGCTCTGGGATGGAGCACTTCTGTCCTTGTTATGTGGGCCTCAGTAAGAGGGAGAAAATGAAAAAGTGATTGTGCGTGAGAAAGAGGAGGTTATGAGGTCGTGAAACAGAGGACAGAGGTTAAGGTGCCTGAGAGCAGGAAGCATGCATGCACATGGCAGGTAAGGTGTTTGTGGTGGAAATTACTATTTGAGAGGGGAAGGGTGTCTGTGATGGTGTTCAGTGAGAGGGAAAGCTGTAATAGTGTGTGAAGGAGAGAGGTTTTTAAGTGGTGAGTGTGTGGACCACAGAGAGGAGGATCTTACAGAGAAGGGTGCAAGAAGAAAGCAGACTAAAAGATGTCGGATGTCTATAAAATATGCTTGCATGTCTGGATTCGTGTGTTTCTAGGGTCTTGTCGGTAATCCGACATTGACTGTGGAGTAGGTTTTGGGGGTGCCTGAGATTCTGTTTATAATCTTTGGGGTAAAGTACCTTTCCAAGGTGTGAGATTCATCTCATGTCTTGTCAGCGGAAGGACTCCAGGGGGGGCCTAATAAGCTGAAGGGGGAGGGTTGCCTGCATGTCAGCACCGGCACTGCCAATGCGTAAGACACAAGTTCACAATAACAGCGAATGCGGTATAGTATGCTACCCATCTGATTATCCACTTCGCGCCTCGCATTGGGGTACGAAACTCATTGGAAATGCTTATTGTAATACAATGCATGACAAGCATGATCCAGACCTGGGATGTCAGAAGGAATCAGTCTCAAAAGAGTGGCATGCATGGTTTTAGTAATTTAATGATATTTTCCAGAAACGTGAAGAAAAGCTCCTGAAGGCTAAAAAAAAAACTTGGCACTGACTCCCAATCCCAAAAGGCATCAACTGATTTGCCCCAACCTGGAATGAAATGCATCTCGAATAACCCTGCATTTCCTGGACCTTAGCTGGCAAATGGTATAGCCTTAGCCTTACAAATTACGATCTTTCATGGTAAATGCAGATTGACAATATTCTGGAGGCCTCCATTCACCCTAGCTGCCCGCTGTATCTCCGAAATCAAAAAGCAGGGACCACTATCGGTTTGAGTCAAATTCCAGTCTGCCAGGTTTAAGAATAAGGTGATGTTTTCAAGAACCTGATTTTCGACCATTATGGTCATTATTTTGGCCTGCTTTAGGGCAGTTTTCATTATCTTTGATTTATCATGGTTAGTTTTTGGTCCCAGAGAATCCATATAGATTACATAATTTGACAGTGCCTATTTTTGGAAAACCGCCTAGGGCCTGTACGAGCTCCTCCGTCAGCCAGTTAGCGTACCTTTAGAACAGTAGAGGATCCACCACCCAGCCTTGTTGGCCTTTCTTGGCATCGTTAAATAGCTCAGTGCATTCACATATAGGGGCCGATTATGATGGCGGACGGACCTGAGTCCGTCCGCCACCCTGGAGTAGGAGGGACCGTCCGCAGGGGCAGCGGCGGTCCCTCCGTGCAAATTAGGATGTGACCGCCACCCAGGCGGTCACATCCTGTATTTTTAACATTGCGGCGGGTGCTGCTTGAAGCAGCACCCGCTGCAATGTCAAAAATGTAAGCTGTGCATTTGCATGCACAAAGCGGCAGTCTCCGCGCGGTGCCTGCCGCTTTGTGCATGCAAATGCAGGGGGGTACCATAGGTACTCCCCATGTTCACCCCCCACCCCTCCTTCACCCCTGGGGGCCCGCAACGGGCCCCCAAACAAAAATCTGTATGCCTTTGCACGGCGGAAATGCCGCTGTGTAAAGACATAGTACTCCAGACATCCTAATATGGCTGGCGGTGTCTGATAGACACCACCAGCCATGTTAGTGCTTTTCCGCCGCGGTCGGAAGGCGACCGCGGCGGAAAAGCTGCGGACGGAATGCCAGACCCACCAGCCATCCTAATATGGCGGTGGCTCTTTCGAGGCTCCGCAGCGGGTTTCCCGCATCCACCGGGCCGGTGGTGGCTTCCGCCGGCCCGGAGGATGCGGGAAAACCACAATCATAATAGGCCCCATAGTCTGTATAACTCTTGGTTATATAAAGACATCAAGGCCAAGGCTCTTCTTTGTCGAACTCTTTTGTGAAGCATCACAGCTTTGTTTTTTAGAGTAAGGAAAATCTTCCACAGTGTGATCTACTGTAAGTGCAGCAGTCATCCAAAATGTGTTACCTACCAAATAAGTAAGATCAGAGCTTCCACATGTGAGGCAAGAATAGATCCCTTGTCTATAAACACCATAGACATCATGTAGGGGTCGCCAGTGGTAGCAGCTGAGACCCCTGGCTTTCCTCCTGCGACCCCCAGCACTGTCACTGCGACTCCTGACCTCTGATGACATTAGCTAACTTGGAAAATAATCATTTATTGTTCCAAGTTGTGTTGATCGTCTCCATTCCTCCCGCTGCCCAGAGCTTGTGGAGAAAGTAAGAAAGAAATACATGGGAGAGAAGAAGACAGGCGCGCCCATGCATGTATGAGTGGATGGGGGGAAGAGATAGGGTGGATTCGTCTTTGTTTTCTTTTTTTAATTTAAGTTTCCCTCATTGTCGTATGTCAAATTCCCCACACACTCCCCCACCGCTCTTACCTGCACCGGCCTCGTCTGGAAGATGAGAGAAAAAGAGAGAGGAGGTAAAGGTAAAAGGCTTTGAGGTGAAATAAGGGCAAAGTAACGAGACACTACAGAGAACAGGGTGAGAGATCACGAGACCAACACAGGCGGATGTATGTTTGAGAGAGACAAAGAGGAATGAAAGAGACACCAATAATACTGCGACATAGACACGTGAAAAAGGACAAGTAATGGAGTAGGAGAGGAGGGAGAAAGGTAAAATAGAGTGGAAATAGGTGAGAAAGACGATCAATGAGAGGGGGGAAACATGTATTAGAAGGAGATCAGTGAGAAAGACACAGTTAAGATAGACAGGAGTAGTGAGCAAGAGTCAAGTCAAGAAAAGCTTTATTCAACTGCATTTTTTTACAATCATAAAAGCGTACAATATTCATAAAAAACAAGCAATTACAGATCTCTAATCTCTACATATATCTAATTGCTCATTCAATTATAATTCATCATAAATTAAAAAATATTAAAAAAAGAATCTTCACATAAAATTCATCACAATTTAAAAATCTTCACATATCATACTTTTTCTAAAGTGCAGTACTTTCTTCAGGAACCTTGCTATGCGCCAAACTACATGTTCATTCCCCAGAAACTGAGGTCTAACCATAGCCGGACGACATTGTCTTAGCCCCTGCTGCTTTAAAAGTGGTAATATCCACACTTTCCTTAACACTATACAGTATTTACAGAACAGAACTAAGTGTATTGTAGACTGTTCAGCCTGCATGTCACATGGACCCAATTGCAGTGTCCCTGACCAGTCGTTCATTTTTGGAAAGGTTACTAAGCTATGAACGATATCCAGCCTGAACCATGTTAAGAGCCGCCTGTCAAAGTTGCCTATCTATCCAGTTGGTAAAAAAAACCAGATGTCAAATACTTATCCTTGATGTATTCATGGTCCCCTTTACCTAGTATGGTACGAACCAGTACTGGGGTCCTAAAAGTTAGGACTACAGTCCCTCTCTAGGCACTTTTTAGAATTACCTACCCAGCCAACCTGCCGGACCATCTTGAACTCTGTGAATAAAGGATTTAAAATACCTGTTCTAGCTGATAATAGATGCAGAGATTTGGTCCAATGTATTTCCCTGTAAAATCGCAGACACCTGCATTCACTGGTTCTCTCAATCCTGTGGTATTTCATTGATAGAAAAGGGAACATTCCTGTCTCAGCCTGTTGTTTGATTAATTTAAAATGTACACCCTCGTCATACATTTTGAATGCTACACCATCCAGTGTAAAATAGTACAATTTAACTTGCACAACAAATCCCTTCCTAACAGGTTCATAGGACTCGAATCAGACAAAAAGATGGTGCTACTCTGAAAAAAAACCTATTTTTACTGGAACCTTTTCAGAAACTGGATTTTGAATTTGTTTATTATTTACTCCTACAACTTGGATAGTTTTCCCTGAGAGAGGTACGTCTGGAACTTCCACTGTTCTAACTGTGGATCTTCTAGCACCTGTATCGATAATAAAGTATGCGGGTGGCCATAGACTTCTACATCCACATATGGGCAACTCTGGTCTACCTCTAAGACTGTGCGAAATGCGCAATCATCTTCCCCTCTCAAGCACCTTCATCACTGAGAATGCTCTGAACCTAAACCATCAGTTTCAAATAAAGGGAATTGTTGTAAGGCATTCTGGTTTTCATATTAGAAATGTGGCAACTACGTGAACTCCTGAGCAACAATGAGGCCCCAGAGCCCGATGTTGGACCTGCAGCAGGCAAATAGCAACAGAGACCCCTCACAGGTAACATGTAACCTAACACATTTAGCGACACGCGCAATGGTTACACGCTGCGCCTACACAGACTCACACCCACTTAACTAGAGTGCCGTGCCCTCGCCCTCCCCGTAATACCAAGCCTCCCCTCAGGCGCTGCTACAGTGATGTAATCTGCACTCCAGCAGTCCACAAGCACTCTGCCCACACATGCCCCCCACTCAGTTATTCGTAGTTACCCCAGACTCCTTCACTGCTCAACGCCCCCCAGCAGTACCGAGATATGGAAGCAACGAGAATACACTTCACAGGAAAATTATTCCCCCTCTGGCAGGCAACCGCAAAGTTCTGGGTACATACCACTGAACACTCGCCTGTGCCCTAGCCTTAACACATAATTATCACGTAGCTGGTACAGTCACTCACCTTCCTCTACTAGGCAGCAGACACAAGTGCCACCTCCACGTCTTCAGCTTGAGCTGAACCTGTAGGAACAATAAACACGGTGAATGCATGCCACAACATGCTGGGGGGTATGGGAGGGCATGAACGATGGTCTGATCATTTATTGTCATAAATGTTGTCCTCACAATTTGTTTACAGCATTAATTGTTTACTTTTGAAATCACAAAGGCTGGTACTCCAGGTGTAATATGACATCCCAGCAGCTGAAAGGTGTCCTACATTTGTACTGATGCTTATTATCCTGATGACAAAGTATTGTACTCTCCTCCATTAACAGGTACTGTTTATGTCAGGGTTGGAGAGTTGTGAAATGTTGTAGACTGTATTAGAATATTCTCTCACGAAAATACAATAAACAAATTTAAACAAAAAAAGGGGAGTTCAGTTGGGGTTGCGTCTTGATGTGTAAGCAGTAGACACTGTTGAACTGGTACTAGCACCTGATTGAATTTTCCCTGTAGGGATCATATGTGAAAGAGGTCTGGAAGTGAATATTTGTTCTCATATGTCATCTCCTGAATCTCTGTCTAACTCACCCCCTTCTTTCTTAAGCTAATCTCTGTCCTTTCCTTTTTGGCAGCTTCTGAAATAAGCATTGGATATAATCTAGTCCCTCTATAATGGATTTTCTCCATCTGCACTGTTCTTTGTCCCATCGGGTATTTGCCTGTTTTTTCACTGCTCCAGTAGTCCTCCTCTGATATTTTTTTCTCTCTTTTTCCCTTGCAACTTTCTCCCACACATTAAAAGCTTCATACTGAATGGAACTAGGTGGTGGCTTCATTTTGTACACTTTTCCTTTCAAATGATTTAAAATTCAGGATTTGATGTCCCATTTCTAGGAAACCTCAAAGCACCCTCCTTCTCAGTGATCCTACTACATTGATGAAGCCAAAAATGTGCTTAAACTGTTGAAAGGTAAAATCTGAATTCTCTCATTTTTTTGATTAAGCTGTGCTTCATCCATTTTTCACCCCTGCCCTGCTTTCAGCCTGGCTCTCTCTCCTTGACACTGCACCTGCATAAACATTGGTAAAGAATCTAGATTGGGACATTGTAGGCTGCGTAATCATGCAAGGTCAGCACAAAATAAAAGCTGGCACTCTGCTCGAGGGTTTTCAGGCAATGTTTAATCCTCAAGTAAAGTCTACTCAGATAGCATATCTTGCTGTTCAGTCTTAGGACATAGCAATTGCACAAAACACCGAGGTTGTCGATTCTTGCCTTACCTCATTTGTGTGTTTTCCCCAAAGATCTATTTACCTCTGGGCGTCCCTTGTTAGTGATCTCTTGCTATAAAAACCCATGTAACCATCGTTCAGGATGCTCTCTCCTTGAGTATCTCTATGGTGCTTGTCGGACGGAGCCCCATTCATAAATGCTTAATAAATGACCTATGGTTTGTACTTCACTCCACTGTTAATTCCTCCTTACTTATTAAGCACCCGTGGCGAATTGGTGACCCTGCACCAGTGGATTATTAATAATCCACTTCCACAAAACCATGTTTAGTAGTCTTGATGTATGCAGGCGTACCCTCTGGCGGTGCATCTTCTGTGCGTACTGTATTGGTAAAATCCCTTCTCTCCAAATTCTTAAAATCTTTAAAACATTTCATAATGACGATTCATGGTTGAACAACACAATTTTTATCAACCCTGGATCTTTCGACTACAACTAGACTAAAATCTTCGAACACCTTTTCAACCACTTATTAACTATTTCTCCTTTAGCCACTTATTCTAATCAACATCCAACCCGAAGGGAAGCACAATCACAATGACAACACATTTGTCTTATTAATACTCACACTTTCAAAAACCGCAACTACCTTCGAGTACTCCTTTGCCGAAACTTCAAATTCTGGACCTTGGATTCACGAATCAGGAATTTTACGATAATATTTACAGGTAGTATTTTATATCTCCATTCGGGGTATTAATATTAAACGTATCCTCTGATATCAGATTTGTAAGAGCAGAAAACTCATTAAAATGTTATAAATAGCTCCAATTTAAGACTTACTATGTGAAAATCCAATTTCCATGCTTATTTCTTGTTTTAGTTGATGAAGCTTTGCAACCATGTTAAAATGGAGCACAATTAGACAGGTTCTGGAATGGGGTTTGGAATGGCTTGGATGAGGTCCTTGGATGGGTTCTCCCCCGCACGCCTCACCTGGGACTGTTGCATGTGTTGGATGGAGTGGGGGGAAACCTCTACGAGAGGCATCTATTGTTACTGGGACTCACAGTTGCCAAAAGAGATATAGCGCAGGCGTGGAAGGACCCGAGGGCTCCGACATTGGTGGCGTGAAAGAGAGGGCTGGACTTTTGTATGGGGATGGAGAAGCCCATATTTCTTGCCTGGGGCTGCCCTCGGAAACATTATAAAATCTGGAAACGTTGGGCTGATTTCAGGGGCATTTGGCTCGAGCCTCCGCTAGAACAGGACACGATACTGGATGTCTGAGCGTGCTGTGCCGATGGATGTGTGTACACAAATTGCTGACATTGTTTGAAACCGTGCGGGGGGGGGGAGGGATCCGGGAGGGTTGGGGATTGGGGGGTGTTGGGGGGGGGGCGGAGGGAGGGTTATTAATTGCATTCATTTAAGGTTTGGATGTAAAAGACATGATGGATTGCAAAGCGTTATATGTATCTACATGATTGGCAGTTGCCTCTGGGGTACAGAGCTCTGCGATTTCTATGTGATCTATCAATAAAATCTGTTTTCAAAAATAAAAATGGAGCACAATCTGAATACATTGCTTAAATAATCAAGTTACAGAATTTAACATTTAGTCACTGATGAGCGGTTTGATTATGTTTTAAAAGCTTTATTTCTCATTAAAAGAGATTAGTTTTTATTTTTGTTCTTTTATTCAGGTTAGTCAAATAAATCCTTTCACAGAAATAGTAAAAATTGTTATTAGAGACAGCATACAAAATAACAATGTGTTCCATGAGGAATTAGTCCCTATCCTAATGTAAAGGAATTAGTCAATATCCTAATCTAAACGACCTAACCTATACTAAGGAGAATCCATAAAGAGTGCCTTTCGTAAAGAGCAAGTACATGTAGCGTCGAACTCCTCATAAAAAGTAGTTCTGGAAACTCAGCTCAGTTCCCTAACATCTGCCTTAACCCGTTCGCCCCGGGGCTAATTCCTCTGCGGCGCGGGGTCGGGGGGGGGGGGCGCATGCGGCGCTGCGGTGCTTGTTACGAGCTCAGCTTGTCATGTAGCACAGTGGAGCTGTGCTCATGACGAGCTGAGCTCGTCATGACTCCGTCCACTTAATGGAACGCCCCCGCACAGGAGGGGAATTATCCCCGCGTGGGCATTCCACAGCCGTTATGACGAGCTGAGCTCGTCATGAGCACAGCTCTACTGTGCCTCATGACAAGCTGAGCTCGTCATGAGCGCCGAAGGTGTTAACAACCGCACACTTTTGTACAGAAATAATCTCAGCAGTAGCTATGATTACCGTAAAGATAGGAACTCACCTCATAAAGGATAAGGAACTCAAGGAAAATCACTGTTAGCAGTAGCTAACAGCAATCCTGGGCATAGCAAGGAAGGTGTGAATAGAATGCATTGACTCCTAGGAACACATACTATATAAAAAAAAGCACAAAACATGCTGCAATTTGAATCGTAGACTTCATCTCTGGCCAATAGGAAAGAATCTTCCGATGGTCTGTCGTCTTCTTCCTCGATTCCCAAGGTAAACGTCTATGTCGACATGTTGTTGTTTGAAAGCGGCTAAAAATTGTTAGAAAGGATACATCTGCGAAGGTTCTCATGAGAAACCTTTAGCAAGCCTACTCAGTCAGCTGTTCAGTGTCCCATTGTGTTAAACATGGTCTGCTCTATGAATATGAAACATTAATAATAAGCATGTCCTGGTTAGAGCATGGAAATCAGAGCTTATAGCAAGCATTTTCTTTCATTATTAGATGTATTCATTATAAGCATGTGGCAAAGAAAACTATCTTAATACGATTTAATCATATGGTGTGATGCGAAAAGAAATACATTTTGCAGCAAACAGCACATTTCAACTAGGTGTCAAATTCTGCAGTTCAATTATAATATTATGTGAACATTTAAAGAGAACCATTTATTATTATTAAAAGGACAGTATATAGTAAGAACATTTTTAAAGCCTAGTAGTGAAAGAACTATAGAAATGGGAGCTTTCTGAAAAAAATTACTGCATTTTCTATGTGGCTTCTTTAATAGCTAAGCGCATTTTTCTCTTACTACTGAGTGGACACGCATTTCCCACGTTAACGTTAAAGCACATTTCTATATTATTATGAGGCTAAATTTATGTTAAGATTTTCAACTTCCGCAGGGGTCACACTGCCCACCTATCCTTTAAAATAAATAGGGCCTGGTGGATGGGTCCCTATGGCCTAAAGAGGTTCAAGGAGGGCCCTCCCCTTTTAATATATATTAATGTAAATATATATATAAATACATATCCACACACATACAACTTACAACTTCCACTTGGGCCACGCAGCCCCCTCCACTTAAAAAAATAAATAAATAAACATTGGGAGATGAGGTCCCCAGGGCCTAATAAGGCTCGGAAAGAGGAACCACATGCACCTCCCATTTAAATACATAGGACCCTTGGGATGGGATCCCTGGAGGCCAAGAATGATGGGGAGGTGGGTTGCATGCCTCCCTCCCTTGTTTAATTGGACCCCGGAGTTTGAGGTCTCCAGGGCCCAAAGGCCAATCTACGCCCTGTGGCAATGGCTCAAACCCCTCCCACAGCGGACGGCCGAGGGTTGGCTTACTGAAGGAGTTAGCCGCAGTACAGACCCTGTAATCACCCCGCCCCCGCACGGCCATAGGCTGCGCACAGCATGGCATTGGCTGCCTTTGAGAGGGTTGGCCCCAGGGTCTGGTCACAGGCCAGGCCTTGTGGCCAAACATGCACCGTGGGCGGCCAAAGGCCTTGCGCAGCATGGGGTTGGCTGCATGCAAGGGGTTGGGTGCTGGGCGTGCGCTGCAGAGGGTTGAATTTATATATGGTAATAAAATATTACTTTATGTTGAAAAAAACAAGTAATTATAGCTTGTGCCTGAAGGTAATTATACCTTGTGTCCTTGCCATGCACTGCTAACTACCCCGCATATTACATTACTCATGACATCTTCTATGACATCATTGATGATATACCTGCAACATCTGCAATTAAATTATTGATGAAAAAAACTGTGCATGGCAGGGGCACGAGTTATTATTACCTTAGGGCACAAGTTATAGTGACTTGAGATAACTAGAACTGTAACTGGTGAACGTCTGTGTTTTTTAGAATTTACTATAACGTTACTTTAACCTTTGTTTTTTCAGTGAATGTATATATTTTCCTTTGAACTATTTAATCTTAAATTAAACTTTACATAAATTGTTGTTTTTATTTAATTGTTATGAATTGTAAATGTATTCAATAAACGAACTTACCTACCTAACTATCTGTATCCAACCCCAAATGATGTGTTGAGATGTATCTGTGGTGCTTTATCTATTTTGCTCATCCTAAGGAAAAGATTCAATTTATCTTTAGCCTTTCTCTCGAACCCTCTGTTAGCTAGTGTGAATAAATATTTAAAACATTTGGATTCCCATCACATGACAAGCCATTGAGATGGCCTTCATGGTACCCCGGAAATGGTCAAGTTGTTGTGCTTTTCCCTGTTGGTTCTATACCCAGAGAATTTGGAGACTAAATCTATCAGCAACATGAAGGTCTTTATCTCCACCAGTGCTCGACATGCTTTTAGGCAGAAGAGGACTATAAGGCTGAGGCGTCCTTTTCCAGGGCCCATTCAGATTGCTGTTTGTTGCGGTTTACGTCAATGGAGAATTAGTCTTTCTGTCTTCACCAGGTTTACAGATTTTATGACAAATTTCGGCCAGGAAACAATATGAGCATTTAGTGTATTGACAAATGTATTTTAAAGTCGCGAAGCATTTTGTTCAAAAACATCTCAAAACGTTCTTTAAACTTTACAATGTTAACGAACATTGTAACGTTTTTTTTTAATGCAGGTGGAACTTCTTGTAAAAGTAAATTTTACTTTCAAACCATGCCTAAATCACTCCTAAAACATACAATAATGAAAACCAAACGTTGCATGTTTCTTGTTGAAACAAACGGCAAATCACCAGTCATGAGGTGCATTGCTAGCTAGCTCGACTACTCAGCCATCCATCCATCCATGCGAAGTGAGCGAGTTGAGTACTATTAAGATGGGTGCTAGTGCACCTAATGTTTTCAGTGCTCAGAAATGCAGTATTCAGCGCTGTAAAAAACAAGTTATAGGTATTATTACATTTGCCACCATGAGGATTGCTTGTAAATTGACTGAAGTGTGGGGGCGTCGGAGCCTCATGAACCCGTTTCAGATTGAGTCCGACTTTTCTCCTTTGATATTTGTTGTGCACGTAACGTTTATAAGTTATGTATTTTCCTGCATGCTCTATTTGCACCGGTGCTCTCCGTTCCTCTCAGACATGAGGAAGGATCCGGGCACTTTGGACAAAAAGCCACACAACATGCCTTTGTTCCTCACAGCATTGCATAATGAGGCCTTTCTGCGTGCATGTGAAGAAGGTCTTATCTCCTGCTTGTAGAAAATAAAGCCGAGGTAGCGCCTGCATTTACGGCAGGGCTGGAAATAATCTGCCTTTTGTCTCGAAAAGACATTAGTCACAGGTGCTTGAGAGACGCACAAAGGGCCATAAGGGCTGGCTGGTGGCCTGTAAACACGTCTCACTTTCGCTTCTTTTTGAAACGGGGATCGAGGCATGGGAACTTTCCCGTCCCGATCTACCAGCGTCAGGAGAAGAAACCTGCATTTTTTCCATGACTTGATGTTACAAAGAAAAATAAATTGCAAGCGTTCCATAGTTGATATTTGATACATGCTGTTAAATAAGTGCGTGTTTTGGGGTCACCCAGGTCCTTCCAGAGTAAACACCTTAATGCACGGTTCTCCAGACTGGAGCGGTGGTGTTCGGCTTCTGTACTGTAAGCTCACTGCAGCCGCGGGTGTGCCATGGCCTTGAAAGGCGTGTATTGCTCTAACACGGATTCGATATTACACGCTACATGAGTCGTCGTCAAACATTATCCTGTACAAAAACAACAAGCGTTTCACATACTGCCATAAAGAGTCAGGGTCCCAGAAGTTGTTTTACACGTTTTTAAGGCATTTTACGCCGCTTTGCTGAATAAATGTTTTAGCACTAAAAGAGATCATAAAATATTATAGGAATATTGGCTGTTTTTGAGGGGAGATGTTGGCCTTGGTGGGGCTGTTGGTTAATAATATTTGATGTTTTGTATGCTGTGCCACATAGAGACACCTGGGGGAGAGGCAGGGAAAGGGGGCAGTGCTTAATTTGTGCTGGTGTTTGCCAGTGCTTGGCACGAGCACTTATTTCTCAACACCGAAACGTATTAAAGACAGTTCAACACATGGTGGCGCAGTCTGTCTTCCAGCAGAGTTCCTCAACAAAGTGGGCAATGGTGCAACGCAGCTCCAAAAATTCTTCATAAACCACCACAAATAAACCCACGGAACCTCTTACAACGTCTTGCAATTTGGGCCCATCACTCTAATCATCCATCCATATACACATTTAGGGGCCTATTATGATTGCGGTTTTCCCGCATCCTCTGGGCCGGCGGAAGCCACCGCCGGCCCGGTGGATGCGGGAAAACCGCAGCGGAGCCTCGAGAGATCCACCGCCATATTAGGTTGGCTGGTGGGTCTGGCATTCCGTCCGCAGCTTTTCCTCCGCGGTCGCCTTCCGACCGCGGCGGAAAAGCACTAACATGGCTGGCGGTGTCTATCAGACACCGCCAGCCATATTAGGATGTCTGGAGTACTATGCCTTTACACAGCGGCATTTCCGCCGTGCAAAGGCATACGGATTTTTGTTTGGGGGCCCGTTGCAGGCCCCCAGGGGTGAAAGGGGGTGCACATGGGGGGTACCTATGGTACCTCCCTGCATTTGCGTGCACAAAGCGGCAGGCACCGCGCGGTGCCTGCCGCTTTGTGCATGCAAATGCCCAGCTTACATTTTTAACATTGCGGCGGGTGCTGCTTCAAGCAGCACCCGCCGCAATGTTAAAAATACAGGATGTGACCGCCAGGGTGGCGGTCACATCCTAATTTGCACAGAGGGACCTCTGCTGCCCCTGCGGATGGTCCCTCCTACTCCGGGGTGGCAGACGGACTCAGATCCATCCGCCATCATAATCGGCCCCTTAATCTGTTCCGAGGATTAAGTATGGGTTCAATAAGGGAGTAGCTGTGCTATAGTGGAGTGCTAAACTATACTTTATACATTATTTACAACTGCAGTTTTATTTCTAAGAACCATGGCTTTCATTTAAAATATCTGCTAGTAAAGTTGACAGTAGGAAGGATCAAGACCAGCTTAATTCTTCATTCATCTAATTTTTATTTTCTCAATATTTTAATTTTCTAGCATGATCTCTATGTTTAATAAAACTAAAGGAATAACTCAACTTTGCAATAAAATCCTGAAAGAAAAGGTTACATTTTCAATAACATTCATTTATTAGGTTTTGCCTGGGGCACGGAGCTTTAGCTCCGCCCCCAGGAGAAATCTTTAGTTTCAGTATGGGTGCCTTGAATACGCCCTCTGTTCCATTGGCTAGCTCCATAAATGGAGGCTAGCCATTGGAACAGAGATCTGGCCGTCAAGGCCGGACCAGATTCGGGGGCGTTCCCGAGATTTTTTCGCTCTCCACCCTTTTTGCCTCGTCATCGGGCGGTGGGCGGGGTTTTTTTTTGTCCACGTTTGTTTTGGCCATTCTGCGGCCGGAAGAAGTCCAGGTGAGTGCTTTGTTTTTTTCTTGTTTCTTGCCTTATGTCTTCCCGCCCCCCTCCCGCTCCGTGCCTGTCCGTGTGTCTGTTCCCGCTCCCCCCCACCCGATTGCTCGCAATGAAGCGTGCCCCTAGCGTTAATATCTCCTTTTCACGAATTGTCCCCATCGCCGCCCGGCCCGCGACCAGGAAGTCAGGCAGGCCGGGGGTGGTACTGCGGGACACTCGTCATTCCCCGGGCCGCGCTCTGATTGGCTGCCGGCCCGGGACCTAAGTGGAGGAAGAAGCAGCCTGCAACCGGCGCCTTCTACGCCGCCGACCAGAGACCGAGGAGAGTCCCGAGGAGCGGGAGCTCTACAGCCGCCGACGAGACCCGGTGAGTGCCTGAGAAGGAAGGGGGAGGCGTCGGGGCACACTGCCGGTGCCCAATGCCCCCCGCGGCCGGTGCCAGCGAGAGAAGGAAAGAGGCCAGCGGAGACTACCATTTCACCCAGGATGAGTCGTAGAGGAGCCCTCGCCAGCAGCCACCCAGTGAGTGCGGGCATCGGGGAGAGAAGGGCACCACTGTTCCGTGAAGGCCCTGTCACCCGAGGCGACCCTCGGACAAACTTCACCCGCCTTGTTGGATGTTAAAACGGGAAAAAGGTAAAGGCAGGGGGCTGCTCCAGGGGGACAAGTTGGGATGGGAGAGTGTGCTGCTCCTGGCGGAGAGGGGCGTCTGAGTCGGGTCTGGCTGCAGGAAGGGATGGCTGGTGTACCTGGGAGGTTGTGTGCCCTGGCTCTGTGTATTGTGCCTCTGCGCTGGCAATGTCTCCCTGTGTTTTGGGAGAGGGCAGCTCGCACCTTGGAGGGGCTCCGCACTGAGGGGAGGCAGGTCGTGAAAGTTGAGCTGGTGGGGAGCCTGAGCCGTGGATTGTTGCCCTTAGCAGCAGGAGCAGGTCCCCGGCGCACTCCGGGGCTCTCCCGCGGCCGGCGCCTGCTCTTATCATGCCACAATGACCTTCATACAGCTATGCATGCCTGTGTCAAAGATGGCTGATTAAGTGTCACACATTGATAAATGAATGCCCCTCGGGGGTGTTTTTGGATTACCACTTACAATGTTAACTGAAGGTTAGTAGCTGGGTTGTGAAGGACGCACTTGGCCTGATTCCACACAGTGCTCCGGGGCACAACGGGCATTTCCACCACATTTTGTGATCCCAGGCCACTTCAGTATCACACAAGGTACCACAAATTCTAGCTTGACCCCTCCCCCCTTTTTTAGTTTGGATCAGGTCAGTACAAAGTGTGCACCTTGGAATCCCAAGAGATAATTGCCTCATTTGCATACGTCTGCCCCCGAAGTAATAGAGGGTATGCTGTTGCTCTTGTGTCTGTGGCATATTACAGATGTGGGCTATGTGACAAAGAATTTGTTGGGAGGGGCGCTCATGCGCAATGTACCAGGTGGCACTTGTGCTTGCCTTGATTGCACCATGACATATGGAAGTGTGGTCCCAGTGAACCCCACCCAACGCAGAGACGGATGCAGTTTCATACGGTGCCCACTTGCCAGGGACCCCTCAAGTCTCTTGAAACTAGGCTGGGTACACCACCCAAAGGGAACAGCTGATCCGAGGGTTCAAACAGTTGGTCCCCCTTGGTTCACATTTGCTCCTGCACTAACATATACACATTTTATGTAATCTGGTGTGCAGTCTGGGTCTACGCTAAGCACAGATCAGGAATGTAAACCTGTATTTATGGGGCCACAACACGGTCATGGGGTGTTTGAAGAAAGCAGGCGTTAGGGAAGGGAAGCAGTCACATTGTAATATGCTAGAAGTAATGGTAGCCCTGATTTTTTTTCCAGAAATGGACTGGTAAAGAGTTTCATAATCTAGGAGTTTATAAAAACCAATCAAGTGTCGGTATCACAGAATTGAAGTCTCTAAATCAAGAGCAAAGCCTTTGAGTGTAGACTACATATAGGATTTTTTTGACTGTCTTTTGTTGTCAAGAAAGACAGCCTAGCACCCTCAAAGCCACACAACCAATGTTGGAGTATTGAGCAATTCCTTATTGACAGGAGATTATATACTGTTGCCTTAAGAAAACCGTTAGACTGCTCTGTTATGATGCTGGCACTATTGCAGGAAAGCTTCGTGGATTCGAATTACTCATATTTTAAAGTCTGCCACTCTCCGTTGGTCTTGGGCTACCTCCATACCTGGGGTAAAACACAATTGTGATATTTTTTTTTAATAATAATGCTAATATTGATTCTCCAGTTAACTGTTACATGATTTGCCCAGAATCACAGGATGGTAAACTTCCAGCCAGACTCAAACCTGATTTCTTAGCTCCAGGGTCGGGCGCTCTAGCTGTTACGCCACACCCTCGTTCCTTGTTGTGTCCTTCTTCCCTCTCTCTGCCTGTTTTTTTGTGCCAATCTGCCCTCAGTTATAATTGTTTCCCCTCGTTTTTGTGTCCTTCTGCCCTCTGTCTGCCTGGTGTTTTGTGCCGTTCCTCCACCTGAACTGAGCCCTTTAAAATAAGGCCATGCTCCAAAAAGTACCGCAGCCCCCTGCCCTGAACCATAAAAAACTGACCCCTACCTCCGTGAAGTACTCTGACTCTGCTCCCTACCCTCCCTTGGCGCCTAAAACTGTTCCCTGCCATGCACCCTACAAAGCCTCGACTTAGTAAACTGCCCCTTCTCTGTGTGCTTCAAGGCCGTAAAATGTAAGCCTAGGCACAAATGGATGGTTGGATTTGTGGGTTAAAGTTTTATTTAAAGTGATTTTATGTAGCGCGAACTTTACCCGAAGGTGTTAGAGCGCTTTACATAAGAACCAGTTGCAAAACCTAAGGACTTTGATTTACATGCGTTAAGTAAAAGATACAAACAGGAAAACAATTGAAATGTACTAGATGTAGTCACACAAAGAAGAGACTGTTGATTCTCGTTATATTTCTATATACATATGGAAGGGATATGAATAGATGTACTGCAAGAGTCACATAGGAATGTTAGAGTAGAAAGGTCTACTGCATATACTAGTGAATACAGTCATCTCTATATACAGAAAAAATGAGTTATATTTAGAGGGGTCGGAGTGGGACACAGTGGGTGAATGTATGCATGATGGATGGATGTATGCATGATGGATGGATGTATGCATGATGCATGGATGTATGGGTGGATGCATGGATGGGTTGTTGGTTGGATGGATTGGTGGATTTCATAAATTGTTGAGGGATTGGCTGTATATATGCATCTATCCATCCATACACCCATCCATGCATGCATCCACCAACTCATCCATGCAAGCATTACAACAAGAGCCCGCAGCTCTCCTTCGTCTCTCCTAGCCCCACCTTCCCTGAGCCCGCAGCTCTCCTTCGTCTCTCCTCGCCCCCCTTCCCTGTGCCCTGCCCTGCTATTGTAAATGCCAATGTCATTTATTTATGTTAAAAAAAACATAAATAAAAAAAAAATGTCAAGAGCAATGCCAATAGCTCTAACTTTAACAAAGGCAAAACCATTGCATTGTAAATGCTTGTTAACAATGATAGCGGAAAGAAAATAAGACTGTGAAATATTACCCAAATGAAGAGACGAAGACATCAGTACAGAATGCAATAATCCCAAATAGAAACCTCTCTGCCTCGCTTTCCCTCTCTGGATGTCGCACCCATTCAAAAGTTAAAGTCAAAAAGGAAAATATTCTAAGTCCCTGCGCCTCAAATGAAAAATTGCGCAGACCGACAGCATCTCGGAGTGTAAAAAATCAGATTGAAAAGCGAGCTTTTTTTTGTACCGAACGTCCTTTTTTATTATACCCTTTTTCACTAACTCATCTTTCTAAATTCGTAACTCTTAAGTTCTGTAATGTCTGTGATTTGGTCAATTTGGAGTCGGATGAGCATAACCTCATCATTCCTTATTCAAACTTCTTGCAAGTCATCATCACGTTGCTGTAACTGGGGTGTCTTTGTGTAAAGTATGTCTTCCTTCGAAGTGTCCTTTAAATTGTTATTCATCTCCTCTTTCCCACAGGTAGGATTTTCACCTCACTGTCATCTTTGGCTTAGGCCCCATAAAATGGCCACGCTGTCCTTGACCCACACTGTTCAGTCACAGGCAGCTTGCATTCTCCGATTCTGGCACATGCGTACTTCTGTCGCCATCTTGGATTTTCAGTCAGACTCCATTTTTTTTTCTTTTGTGTGCTCACTTAGGCCTCAATTTATGAACTATCACAAAAACAAACACAAATAAATGTAAGTTTACGAAATGAAGGCCTTTCTGTTTACCTTCCCTCTACTAATGATAATCCTGTTAGTATTTACCTAGCTTTAAGCAAAAATTATGCATAGTTTGACTTACCAATCTTCATGTTTTATGCCACAGGTAAACAGACAAAAACACATTCATGCAGTTTTTCTTTTAGTTTATAACATATGCGTACATTTTAAAATACAATATTCAACAAATTAATTGATTATTTGCTTATGCAATACATGCAAATTAGGATCCCACGTGTATTGGTGTATGCAATTTACTCTAGGTTGGTTAATTTTCAAAACCACACATTTAGTACTTGTCAATGTTATGGAGTGTTAACTTTGCAAGGGGTATACAAAATCTTGTTTTCCACCTTGCTCAATCAACTTCCCCCTTTGGTGTTTTAATCACCAAATTTCAACCCAAAATTTTGAAATTTTTTATAACTCAACATGTTTCAAATTCTATTTAATTAGCACTTGTTATAATTCTGTCTCTTCTAGTTTCTTTGTGTCTTGATACATCCTCTCTTTATATTACTCCATTTCAATATTACCTTTCTCTCTTTCTCTGTTTTGTTTCTCTTCAAAATTCTTTTTACATTTCTTCTCTGCCTAAATTGACAACTAAGTCTCAAAACTAAAATTACTATTATAATTATAGTCACTGGTATTTGTATTTTACCTATTATAGATCTACTTATTTCACAAAACCAATTTCTAACTGCGGTTAAACTCCTACCAAATTTTTCAAGTACACCGTTTAACTACTTCTAGTGGCTCTATTTCTTTATGCAATTGGGTAATATTCGCAAAATATATTTCTCAATGTTCTGACTTTTGTCTGGGATATAGGTGCAGCAGTGTTGGACCTTTAAAATTCCACAGACTCCTCCCTCTTTTGCTAATAATATATCTAAAGCAAGTTGATTTTGCATCACCATGCTTCTCATCGCAAACATTTCCGTATTAACCATTAAAAATCCTCCAGCTATATCAGTTGACAATTTATCTACAATTGTTGTCAATTTTCTTATTCTATTTGCATTAAATGATATACCCACTGCTGGTATCAATGCCACAAAAACATCACCTATTATCTCAAGTACACTTTCTTTTTTACGACAACTTAAAGGTTTGCCTATTTCCTGAATTCCATTTGTGCCTCTGTCAACATGGAAATTTTGGAAAAACCAACCCAACATAACATGAACCATACCAGTGGTCCGGCAATCTATAATAAGCTTTGTTCCCACACAGAAAATAAATCCCAGCGAAAACTGGATCATCTCCACCTTTAAATCCCTATCCCCCTTGATAATGTATGTGCCTTCACATTGACTTGCTCCCACAAAATAATTGTCATACACAGTATTGTCTCTTTGAATACATAATTTTCCTAACATTGGCATATCAATACTTATAGCAACATTTACATATGTCCTTCAATATTATCATCTGAAAAAAATCCATTTATTAGATTTAGTTTCACTGTTTCTCATCTTTTATACTGTTGTCGCCTTTCTTCAACCATATTCAAAAAAGCTTTTTCCTCATTTCTCATTTTACAAGTCAAATTATGTTTAAATGCATAGTCGTGAGACAATGCTTGTGTTTCCAAAATGTATTCTCCAAAAACATTTGCATGCTTAATTTTGTTTATTTCTGCTATGATTTTTAGCTTCGCAAATACACCATCTGAGTCAGAATAATAATACTCTAATTTACCAGATCTATACAATAAACTTGTTAGAACACTACAGGTCACACCATATGTCAATGGCAAATGATGATAGGTCACACCCTCGGACACAGATGCAGGCAACTTTACACAAACGTAACAATCGCTGGCATCCATTGTCCTCACATATTCAGACTACAATTTTGAAAAAGTATTCTTGGAGAAATCACTCACAGAGTTATCTTGATGAATCTCAGGCCTATATACATGTAATTTCTCATCTTTTGAATCACTATTTTTATCTTTCAGACTCTCATTTGTCTTCAAGTTTTCAATGTTAGGAGCAAAAGGAATGACAATAGCAAGAATCAACCATAACATCATTAATATCCCAGTACAAATTAACCACATTCTACACCATTTTCTAAAAATTGAACATTTTGATTTAGTCATTTCATTAGTACCCATTTTTTTCAAACTCTTTACCTTTGCTTATCTCTTTACAACCTTGTTTCACCTACTAAGTTCTTTCAATTTTTCAAATACAACTCTACTTGGACATATACATATAACCCCCTCTTTTCACCATGACATTCAGGAAGGATTTTTCTTTTTAATTTCTTTGATCTTCTTGGACCTTTGCTCTGTTAAACAGTTTAATTCTCAATCCATCAGTTTATTTAGGCCAATTATCTCCTTTCCTTACTCTCTTTATTTCAGGTTTTGTAGTACCTCGCTCTACCTTCCAAGTTCGTTTTCTTGAACTTCTCCTTAATTCAGTGTCATCATCACTGTCATCAGTTTCTGTCTCAGATCTTTCTATAGTCTCATTTATAATGATTTTCATAGGATTGAATTCTTTTCCAGAATTCAAAGTGTCTTCAGTCAATTCTTTCACTCTGTTAGGAACTTCTCCATAGCTGGAACCTGGAAGCTGATCTTCAATGTGAGTTATTTCTGTTCTTGCTTTCAGAGCTTTCAGACTATCCTTCAGTGTTTTCCAAATTACCAGCTTACTTTTCACTCAGCTCAGTGTCCTTGCTGGTATTTGTCTCTACCAAATCTCGACTTACAGGTCGATTTTCAATATTTGGTATTTCAAAACTTTCATTCTCTCCTTCTGATGCAGAACTAGCATCTGATATTTCCAGATGTTGACGAACAGGTCGAGCTTCAATATCTGGATCTTTTTCTGGTTCACCTTCAGTATCTGAGTCAGTGGTGCTTTCACTTTCTTCCTGCAGATTTTCTGGCTCTGGCACACGAATTGTGTGGCTAGCATGCACCCATCTTTTGAGTCCAGCACACTTTACTGCAGTAGTACTAACAATAATTACTTGTTGTGGCTTCTGCCATCGAGGTACCAAACAATTTCCTCTCCTGTGGACTTTTATCCGCACCCAATCTCCAGGTATTAGCTCATTAACTGGATGTCTTTCTTTCGTTTGTGATTCAGTTCCCACCTGATGGAACACAGAAGTTACTACGTCAGACAGATTTTTGCAGTAATCCAGTATGATATCATCATTTGTGCTCAACAGTTTATTAACTGGCACATATGCTTGTCTCATTACTCTTCCCATCAAAATCTCATGTGGATTTAATCCTGTTCTCTTGTCAGGAGTGCTCCTTACGGTCATTAGAACAAGTGGCAGGGCGTCGGACCATTTTAGTCCTGTGGCCAGACACATCTTGGCAATTCTGTTTTTTATTGTTCCATTTACTTGTTCAGCCACCCCTGAGGCTACTTGTCTATAAGCACAGTGCAAAGTTTGTAGAATATCCAGTACTTCACAAATCATTTGCATTAGTTCATTGTGGAAATGGCTTCCACGATCTGTTTCAATTGTTACTGGAAAACCATATTGTGGTATTATTTCTCATAACAAAAGTTTGGCAACAGTCACTCCATCATTTCTCCTGGTGGGGAATGCTTCAACCCATCATGAAAATAAACAAATAATTACAAGAACATACCCAAGTCTGTTACATGGCGGAAGCTCAATAAAGTCCAATTGCATCCTAGTGAATGGACCTCCCTCCCGTCCTATGGTTCCCAGACTTACAACAGTTTTTCTTCTTGGATTTAGTTGTTGACAGACAAGACACCTCAGACACAAACTTTCAGCAATCATCCTAAACTTCGGATTATACCACGTCTGTCTAAACAGCCTGATCATGGCATCTCTTCCAATATGGGCTTGATCATGGTACATTTGCGCCATATTTGAAATCATGTTATCTGGCATCACTGGTCTCTCATCTGTGTAAACCCAGATTTCATCCTCTTCTCTTTGTCTACATCCTGCCTTTAACCAGTCATCTTTCTCTTCATCACTGGCCTCTTCCTGCATTTGCCTTACTTCCTGCCAAGTCTCTACTACAGTTTTTAGCATCAAAGGACTTGAAACATGTTCAGTTTGTCTATCCCGATTAATGGATGCTTGATTTTTAGCGCAATATTTTGCAATTGAGTCAACATATTTGTTGCCTCTCATTATATAGTCATCTCCTTTCTTGTGGGCAGCACATTTGACTACTGCCAATTTGTCTGGTAATTGAATGGCATCAATCAACATTTTTACAAATTCATCATTTCTCATGGGGGATCCTGCCGAAGTCATATAACCTCTTTGGGACCACAGTTGTCCATAATCATGAACAACCCCAAATCCATACTGACTATCGGTCACTATGGTAATCCTGATTTCTTTTCCCAACTCACATGCTCGAATCAAAGCAATCAATTCAGCAATTTGAGCTGACCGGATTCCTTTCAGGCAAGATGCTTCCAACCCATCTGATACTGTACAAACAGCATAGGCAGCACTTAATACACCCTCATCTGTCCTCAAACATGATCCATTCACAAACATCACATAGTCAGATTCAGGTAAAGGTACATCTTTCATGTCAGACCTTGGTTTGGTGCAATATTCTAGTACATCTAAACATTTGTGATGAACTTCATCTCTTATTTCCACATTTATAGCATCAGGCAATAAGGTAGACGGGTTCACATTTATACATCTCGAAATTTTAACATTGTCTGTACCCAAAATTGTCTTTTCGTACTTGGTCATCCTATTGTTGGTGAGATACTGTGTTTTACTGCTGGTGAGGAGAATCTCCACCGAGTGAGGTACATATACCCTCAACAGAAATCCCATCACTATGCCTTCACTTTGTTCCATACTCACGCTTGTAGCAGCTACTGTCTTTAAACATCCCGGCAAGGCCCTTGCAACAGGATCCAGAACAGAAGAAAAATACGCAATTCGTTTTCTAAGTTTTCCATGTCTCTGTATTAGAACTGACAATGCACATCCCTCCCTTTCACTACAATATAGCTCAAACTCTTTTTCATATTCTGGCATTCCCAGAGCTGGTGCTTCGCATAAACTTGTTTTTAACTGCTCGAAAGCTTCCAGTTCTGTCTTGAACAGAGTTATTGGGTCTTTTATATCTGATTTTGTCCATCTTTGTAAAGGTTTGGCTGTTACTGAGAAACCACTAATCCATTGTCGACAATATCGGACCATCCCAAGGAACATTCTCACCTGTCTCTGTGTTTTGGAGGTTTCATTCCCTGTATCATTTTGATCCTTTCTAGAGTAACCTGTCTGATTCCCTTTGCAATCTTGTGTCCCAAATATTGCACCTCCTTTTGACAAAACTATACTTTTGATGGTGACACTTTATGTCCTTCATCTGCCAAATGATTTAACAGTATAACAGTATCTCTAACACGTGTCTCTTGTTTTTGATGCCAATAACAGGTCATCAATATACTGGACTAAAATTGATTCTCCAGGTAGGCTTAGATCCTCTAGTGATTTCTTCAATAAATTATTAAAAATCGAAGGACTCTCAGTATACCCCTGAGGAAATAGACGCCATGCTAAAATACGATTTCTAAATTGGAATGCAAATATTGGCTGGCTTTCAGGATGTAATGGAACAGTGAAGAACGCATTACATAAATCAATGACTGTATACCATTCTTCATCGTGTAGAATCTGGTATAAAAATACTGCTGGGTTTGGCACAATCTGACAACATGGAACAACAATTTTGTTTACCTTTCTCAGGTCCTGTACTATTCTAAAGGTTCCGTTTGACTTTTTCAGTCCCATTATCGGTGAATTACAAGGACTGCTCTCTATTTCTCTAAAAATCCCTTGCTCAATCATCTTCTCTATCAATGTTGTTATTCCTTCAATTATTTCAGCTGTCATTTTGTATTGAGGAATATTCGGGTAACTCACTCCTTCTTTTACAGAACTTTTTACAGGATCTACATTTTTCATCAATCCAATATCTTCTCCTGTAAAATTCCACACCTGATCTTTAACTACCTCTTTCAGTTCCTCTGGTATTGTTTCTTGCTCAAACACAGGAAACATTTTATTATTTTCTGCCTCTATTAGGGTCATTGTCATTTTATACAGACTATCCTCATCCGTAGTCTGGAGCTCTATGCCATCCGGTGAGCAATAAATGGCACAGTTCATTTTGCACAGTATGTCTCTCCCAAGAAGATTTACAGGACTACTGTCACACACAACAAATCGATGCTTGTCTTTAAAGTTTCCAATTTCAATTTCCAGTTTTGTTAAGGACGTCTTGATCTGCTGATTTGCTACACCTACCACTTGGATGTGTTTCTTTTACTACTTCTTTCCCCTCAATTACTGGAAATGCCAATGTAGACTTATCACTGCTTTCCTCTTTTTTCTTTGACCATATACTTTTCCATTTCTCTATGTCTCCCCATTTTCTTAATAGCACAATTAACTCTTTTATTTGAGTAATTCTCCCTGTTGTATTCATATTGTCTATATCTTTGTCAGTAAAATCCACTCTATACGGGTTATGCAAGCTTTTGTATTTAGTAAAATCCACATCCATTTCATTCGCCAAATGTTCTAATCTTTCATGCATACTTTTTGTTTTCCAAGTAATACTTTTACACATAAAAGTAACTTCATCATCCTGGTAATTTTTCAGCTTATCTGTGCCGATTGTTCCAATTATTAGTTCTTCCATATCAACCTTTAATCTAGCTACGTCTAACAATTTTGTCTCAGTCACTTTTAGTTTTAAGGTCTTTACCCATTCACTTAATTCCTGCTCAGTTGGCCCTATTTGGGTTTGCGTTAAATCAATATTTTCTACACTTGTCTCAGGAGTTACAGAATCTGATTCTGCTCCTGTTGGGAATTTATACGGAAGGCTCTGAATAAATGTCAAATCTGGTGGCGTCATTTGGTTAGTACATGAAATCCCTGGCAAATCTGGATAAACTTTCTCTTTTACTTTCTGCAGACTTTGATTTAAAGAAATAGTTAAAGATGGCTCTTTTATTTTCTGATTTTCAAATACTGGAATCACTGGACCTATTGTTACCGGGACAGTTACAGCCTCTATATTTTTAGTAAGCTCCTGTATCTTTTCTGCCAATTAATTTGTTGAACCTATATATTCAGCAGTACTCTGTTGTGCTTCAACTTGTTGTTCTACTCTATTTCCCATACTCTCTATTTAATTTCCCTGTTTGGGTGTTCCTGTATATCTCGTTCCTGTTGATGGATCATTCGGTTCATATCTCATTTCTACTCTCTGGAAGATCTCTGAAATTTGAAAATCGTTTTGGGGTTTCTGATAATCTATCCTCTAACTGTGGTGCACTTGGAGTTGTACTTATAGAGTTTGCTTGATAAGGCAGTGGTCTTCTATTTAGAATTTCTTCCAATACTGCATCCTCAGATCCACAATCCTCATAACCTCTTTTTCCCCCTTCTATATTATTTCTCTTCTCTGTACATTTTCGCCCTTTTTCTTCATCTACCAATCTAACCGGATACATTCCATCACACATGTTCGCATTTCTCCATCTCTGCATTCTTGTCTCATGTGTTCCTCTCCAGAATATTCACTGGTCCTAAATAATCTCCAAGCCTTTCATGTTCTAGATCATACATTTCATCTTCCCACTCAGCCAAGGCTTCAAACTGTGTTGGTCTAGGTCTCGGTTCAAGCTTCATCATTCTATCTCTCAGGTTTCTTAATATCGCAAGACTAAAAGATCCTTCTTCAGGAAAAGCTAATGCACCATCATTTTTTGTGTACTTCGCCCAATTCTCTAACCATATATATGTATTATAGCCATATTTTGTCATCAAATATGATGCTTGCGTTTTCGGCGGAGGAATTACTTTTCCCTCTCTAGTTTCAATTGCTTTGACCTTTTTGAAAGCGTTTTTCAGTTTTTGAAACAATGAAGGTTTCTCTTTCCCCATCCCGTAATAGAATTCCGTTTTTGTTAATAATCTCCTGATTTTCAAAAGTCTGCGTACACTCCCATAAACTGCTTCGCAACACCAGCCTATTACAGCGCGGTTCACACTAACGCATCAATTAGAACAAGATACGTTTCAATAGTGCTCAACCAATTACTTTGCTGCTTTTACTGATGCACCAATCAGCCCTTACTATGTCTTGGTCACATGGACCAATTCCTGCACGTCAGCAGTGCTCTGGCTTCTGCAGCGCCGACTGACCCCTCCTTTACAAGGTTTGTTGAGAAGCCGTATATACAATTTTATACATCTGAATCGGTTAGTAACTACAGAAAACAACTCCATTCCTCTGTTTCGCTAAACCAAAGTGATAGTTTATTCAATCACACAAGAATTCTGTTTTCTTGACAGCACTTACCTCTTCTCTACCACAGAATTTTTACTTTCGCCAATAAGATGGCACTTCCCTCTATCTTATCTTTCTTTCAAGCTTGGGTTAAACTTGGTTACTCTCTCCGGGTAGAGTTTTAGCCAGAATACGTAATGATCACTATGCTCAGACCCAAGATTTCACAGGTTGCCCTCACTATACATTCACCACTTTTACACGTAAGGTCCCTAACTTGTGATGTACGACGACACCACATACAACGATAACACTACCTTTTGAAACAGACTATGCGATGTGCGACTTCACTTGCCACACTTCCTCTGCCTGCAGACAGAGTGACCAGCTTCCCACACTATCCGGAAGCCTCTTTTAGACTACATGTAACGCGATACTAACTCAACAGATGTTCATTCAAAAATTCTGTACATCGCGATCCTATATATTCTACTCTACACATCATATATCCTAGTCAACCTATAGCAACCAATGCTCTGCTACCAAGAATTACTGGTGCAGCGCGGCCCCCAAAATTATTCATAAACCGCCACAAATAAACCCACGGAACCTCTTACAACGTCTTGCAATCCATCCATATATACATTTAATCCGTTCCGAGGATTCAGTTTGGGTTCAATAAGGGAGTCGCGGCGCTATAGTGGAGTGCTAAACTATACTTTATACATTATTTACAACTGCTGTTTTATTTCTAAGAACCATGGCCTTCCTTTAAAATAAGAAAAATAACATCAGCCCACTATTCATATTTTAGATTTGGACCTGCTAGTAAAGTTGACAGTAGGAAGGATCAAGACCTGGTTAATTCTTCATTTATCTAATTTTTATTTTCTCAATATTTTAATTTTCTAGCATGATCTCTGTTTAATAAAACTAAAGCAATAACTCAACTTTGCAATAAAATCCTGAACGAAAAGTTTACATTTTCAATAACATTCATTTATTAACAATGACAGCGGAAAGAAAATAAGACTGTGAAATATTACCCAAATGAAGAGACGAAGACATCAGTACAGAATGCAATAATCCCAAATGGAAACCTCTCTGCCTCTCTTTCCCTCTCTGGATGTCGCACCCATTCAAAAGTTAAAGTCAAAAAGGAACATTTTCTAACTCCCTGAGCCTCAAATGAAAAATTGCGCAGACCAACAGCATCTCGGGGTGTAAAAAATCAGATTGAAAAGCAAGCTTTTTTTTTGTCCCAAGCGTCCTTTTTTTTCACGATTTTATCTATTTAAATTCGTAACTCTTAAGTTCTGTAATGTCTGTGATTGGTCAATTTGGAGTCGGATGAGCATAACCTCATCATTCCTTATTCAAATTCCTTGCAAATCATCATCACGTTGCTGTAACTTGGGTGTCTTTGTTTAAAGTATGACTTCCTTCGAAGTGTCCTTTAAATTGTTATTGATCTCCTTTTTCCCACAGGTAGGATTTTCGCCTAGCTGTCCTCTTTGGCTTAGACCCCATAAAATGGCCACGCTGGCCTTGACCCACACTGTTCAGTCACAGGCAGCTTGCATTCTCCGATTCTGGCGCATGCGTACTTCTGTCGCCATCTTGGATTTTCAGTCAGACTCTATTTTCTTTTCTTTTGTGTGCTCACATAGGCCTCAATTTAGGAACTACCACGAAAACAAACACAAATAAATGTAAGTTTACGAAATGAAGGCCTTTCTGTGTCCCTCCCCTCTACTAATGATAACCCTGTTAGTTTTTACCTAGCTTTAAGCAAAAATTATGCATAGTTTGACTTACCAATCTTCATGTTTTATGCCACAAGTAAACAGACAAAAGCACATTCATGCAGTTTTTCTTTTAGTTTATAACATGCGTACATTTTAAAATACAAAATTCAACATATTAATAGATTATTTGCTTATGCAATACATGCAAATTAGTATCCCACGTGTATTGGTGTATGCAATTTACTCTAGGTTGGTTAATTTTCAAAACCACACATTTAGTACTTGTCAATGTTATGGAGTGTTAACTTTGCAAGGGGTATATAAAATTTTGTTTTCCACCTTGCTCCATCAGAATCAATTTAGTTTACATGAAGAAATAAATAATTATAAGAGCATATCCAAGCCGTTCGTACTTGGTTCAGAACTTTAAAAGCCCCACACCAGCACGTTAAGACTCTTACAGTGAGTAGCCGTGCTTAACAAGCACTGATTGATTTGGGTGACCTAGAATAGTCTAAGTTGTCACATCTGTAAGAATGTGATGGCTAGTAGGTAGCGTTTCTACTAGTGTTTGGCAGCGCATGCAGTGGGTGATTGCTGGGACTATTGAATCCTCAGAAAAACCCAGGGCCCTGGCCCGTATCTAATTTTACAAATTAGGAGCTGTAGAGTGGTGTGACCGTTGGGTTACTAAATGTTACCCACTACACTCACCCTGTAACTATTGCTTTTGAATGTGGCAGTCCATTGGCCTAGAGAATTAAAGAGAGGGGTTGCTCACATCATGTCTGAACCCTGCTGAACGCCAAAACCACAGTGGTTGCTACAGGATGAGTGTAGCAGGTAGAATTGACATTGACAGGTTAAATCGGAAGAGGTACTGCACATGTTCCGGAAAGTAATGTATTATATTGTGGAGTCCTGACTATTTGTCATCTAAAAGGTAATGAGCTTCATAACACAGATTATGTGCAGAACACATTCTGCCTGTGTTTGCTTTGATGTATATTTGGGATGAGTATTGACACATTTAAAACAATAGGGAGTGCTCTCTGTTGCGTTCTTAATTTCTTTAACTAGTGCAAATACAATCTTTTAGCTGTTTTCTTCAGAAGTATTTCTAGATTGCTTATTTATTTGCAGTTTTCTAAAGTGCGAATGTGACTCAAATACAGTGAAGTGCTTTAGAAATGAGCAACAATAAAACACTTAAATAACAGATACTGATACAAGAAACAATTTAAATCTTATTTATTTATTTATTTGGGGGTTTATATAGCGCTTGAATAAACTCCCAAAGGAGTATCTCCGCGCTAAAAGACAACAGAAACGCAGGCAGGGACAATGATAACAATACAGCCCCAGAACAATAAATTAGTTTAAATTTAGGTGTCCCATAGCGTGTCTAATTGGACCTAAACAGGAAAGTTTTCAGTTGCTTTCTAAAAGCAAAGTGGTTGGAACACTGTCTTAGTTGGAGAGGAAGGCTGTTCCATAAGGTAGGACCCACCACTGACAAGGCCTTGCCACCCAATCTGGTCCTACTGATCTTGGGTACCCTTAGCAGCAGCTGCTCGCTTGATCTAAGTGTACGTGTGGGAACATAAGGAACAAATTGTTAGCCAAATAGGCAGGTCCTAAATCATGTAATCCTTCATGTATAATGCAGCAAGCCTTAAATTTCACTCTTTGGCGAATGGATAACCAATTAAGTTTATCCAGCAGGGGTTTAGAGGCAGATCTGGGGGGAGCATTGAGGACCAGCCTGGCTGCTGTGTTTTGAACCACCTGCAGTCGGTCCAACACCTCTTCGTTTGCAGACACCAGAAGACCATTACAGTAATCAAGACGGCTGATCACTAGAGCCTGGACCAGAGTTCTTCTAATGGAGTCTGGAAGGAGCGGGAATATCCTACGAAGGAGTCCTATCACATGGAAACAGGACCCCACCGTAGCATTTCCATGTTGTTTCATAGTCAGCTCTGGCTCTAGACGTACCCCAAGGTTCTTGATTAATTGTTTTGGTTCTGGAACTGGTCCCAGTTCTAATGGCCACCAATCAGGGGACCATTGTATCTTGGCCTCACCGAAAAGCATCACTTCAGTCTTACCAACATTACACTGAAGAAAGTTGGAAGACATCCACTGGGATACTGCTTTCATCCCCTCAGAGAAAGATTGTATTAACTTCGGGGTAAGGGATTTAAAAGGGAAAAGCAGCTGAGTATCGTCAGCATAGGACACTGGACAGAATCCAAAAGCTCTAGTTTTATCTGCCAGGGGAGCCACGTAGGTGTTGAAAAGGGTTGGGCTCAAGCAAGAGCCCTGTGGCACCCCCTTGGTGATCTTAACCTCATCCGACCGGAAATCACCCATGGTGACACATTGGGTACGGTCGAAGAGAGAGCTCTTTATCCAGTCCAGTGCCTTGCCACCCAGTCCATTCACGGTCAGGCGTTCGATCAAGTTTTTATGAGAGATGGTATCGAACGCTGCCGATAAATCCAGCAGCACCAGGACAACGGAAATACCCCTGTCCTGGTACATACGGAGATCATCAGTTGTCGACAGCAGGGCCGTTTCAGTACTATATTTCGGCCTGAAACCTGAATGTGAAGGATCGAGGCTTCCCGATTGTTCCAGGAAGTTTGACAAATGCTTATTCGTATGCTTTTCAATGATTTTCCCCAGAAAAGGCAACAGGGAGATGGGCCTGAGGTTGGACATGTTGGTCCATGGGATGGTGGTGTTCTTCCGGATAGGTCTAACTAGAGCCTTTTTCCACTCTCGTGGGACACATCCCGTATTTAACGAGAGGTTCACCAAGCTCTGAATATCCGGGCTCAGTACTCTCCCCACCACTCCCATTGATCTTGCTGGTAATAGATCAGAAGGGAACCCACTTTTGATGTTATCGATCAACATCTCTACCTCTGACAGAGTGATATTAGGAAAGTCAAGGAATGTATCCGAATTAGTAGCAATTGCTTGCTCTGGCATGTGAGTATACTGACTATTTATAGAAGGATTAGATGCCTCAATCTTCTCATAGATAGCATCAATCTTATTGGTGAAAAAACTTGAGATGTCGTCACAAAGAAGTTGAGACGACATGTCAGCACTTTCACATGCCACTGGTTTTTAAAAGGTGTTTACAATTTGAAATAGCACTTTCGGATCGTTACCTGCCGTCTCTAGTTGTGAGGTGACATAGCTCTTACGTGCCAATCGAACGGCTTTATGGTAGATGTTTATTGCTGTATGAAAATTGATTTTATCCTCCTCTAAGTGTGTGTTTCTCCAGACTTTCTTAAATTTCCTGGCGGTACGTTTAAGGCCCCGCAGTTCTTCTGAAAAAGAAACTTCCTGCTTCCTTGCAGGACGGCTTTTAAATATTTTAAATGGGGCAATCTGCTCCACTGTGGTACGAGTGGCAGATTCATATTTAAGTAGGGCAGAATCAATACCTTCAGTGGTTTGAATATTCGGGGCAAGATTGGAGTAGATTCTATTCTCAGTTTCTATAAAAATGATCTGGAATAAGAGGATTTTAAGATCCTTTTAAAAGCTGTAGGACGTAGAGTTGGTGATACTGAATTACAAATGATTTTGGCGCTTCCAAAGAAAGATTTCTTCATACATATTAAAGCTGTTTGGTAGCCCATAGGTATACAAAACATGCAGGAAAGGTGGTTGCAAATGATATGAGTCAACACCCTACTTCATTGCAGTAAAAATCCCTGTTCCACCCTTTGGCTGAAAAGGATACATGTTTAATGGGTCATTTGATGATAATGCCTCATTTGGGTACTTTCTTGATGGTTTTACAATACCAATTTAATTAGCTTTCTCAAAGAAGAAAAAAGAACTCCAATTCCCAGAAACGTCTTAGATGTTGTTGAAGGCAGAACTTTCATTTACTCCCAAGGGCCATCTGGTCAGTCAGCAGGTGTTTTAAGTCTACATTCTTTTCAAGTAAAAGTTGTAATAATAATATTAATGTTAATGTAATTTCTGAGAGAGAGGTCTTGAGCTTCCGTGCCAGACCTCTTCGCTATAGGTGATCTGTTTCCCCTGCTAGTGCTTAGAGAGGACACCAAACACCATATCCTCAAGAGTGTCATTATTCACAAACCCCTGTGCTCATTCATAAACTGAAACACATGGTAGATGCACACATTAGTACTACAGTGCTGGGTTAAAGTGTGTTCTCAAGGAACCAGATGATGCTCACATCCATTTGCATCAATCAATCTAATAACTAAAACACACAAACATGTCTCGTCATACCGGCATACTTTAGTAAAAGGTGGCAAGATTGAATCCTTTATGAAGAAGGCGTCCATGGAAATAGGAAAGGAGGCAATCTTATTTTGTATGCTCAAGCTATACAATCATCCACGAGAAACAACTTTTATTTTGACTGATCAGTACAGAAATTAGATGGAAAAGGTATAGTTTTGTTCCTATTTTTGCCAAATGTTTTATTAGACCAACACGTCCCCCCTCCCCCCAGCACCCCTCTGGGATCCGTATTGTTTAGCAGACATTGAAAGTATTGGAATAGTTAAAATGTGCCCCTTGAGAACTTGCTTCACTTTTTCACCCCATTGACCCTTCACACAATGCATGATTGCATGCACGTAATGCACGTAACGCTAACATTACATGTGGAGTGAGGGTAGATTAGTGTACCTTCTATATGATTGAGACTGAATTCATCCTTTCTGGGATGCCATCAATGCTAACCTAAATAGCACCTTAAAAATCAGGATCTCTCTGAAATTTGATTTGTCATACCCTGGGGTTTTCATGCGTATGTCCAAGCGCTCCAACAATAGATATGACTTATGTTAGAAATGGGGTCTTTGGTTGGCAGTGGTTTGCACCTAAGCCAGGCAGAACCCACCACTCTAGTCAGGGCAAGTACGTTTTACACCAAAGATAACCTGTGCTCACCCCCTTGGCAGCCTGGCAAGAGCAGTCAGACTTATCTCGGAGGCTATGTGTAAAGCCTTTGCACAACACACTCAACACCAGTAGCAAAATAAATACACCACAAAAGAGACTCTGCACCCGATTATATAAAATATATCATATATTATACACAAAACATAGACTAAAACAACATGAATCATGAATACTGGCAAGTAGGCAATTATTAAACGTCACAATGAGTGCACTATGTAAACAAAAAGCTTGTACATTGCAAGTATTATGAAAAACATTACTGTGTATATTAGCAGTCCCTGAAATAGTACTCGTTTGCCAGTCATTGCAAAGTAAAACAACATACATCCCTATCCGAGCATGAAATGTAGTAGATTATGAGTTTCCTATACCACCATAATGCCTAGGTCACGACGTATCTGCGCTCCCTTTAGGGGTTATACGGTAGCTAAACCCCAAACGTAAGGCACAGGAAAACTTGAACACCTGCGACCGTTAGTATGGTCATTTCGGGATGTTCACATTGAGCAAGTTCCTAGTGGGGCCTCCGTCGAGGACTCACCCCTTACGGCCACTCACACGGCAGATGTGTCACCAAGGTATGTGCCAACACAGGAGGGTCTACACTGCCTTCCTCTGCAGAGTGACCAGCTGGGGTCCCCTGCGTGTGTTAGCCTGTGGCAGCTAACGAACAATGCACTCTCCTAGGTCCAAGTAGAGTGTCTCCCTAATGCACTCAATGTGATGTATAGTTCGTTATTCCATACGTGAAAAACTTCTTCGTAAAACTGTTAGGTATGATCAATCGTTTTATTCTGGTATCTTAGTAGTGTTCTCAATGTTCATCACATCTATTAATATTCCTTCATAATAATTTGGATGATAAGCCAAACACTTCTTAATGTTCAATGCATTTCGGGCACAAACGCCCTTCTTTTAACTTCCACACCTGGAATACCCCACGGAGTGCACTCTTCTGTTCTTAACCAAGTTATTTTCCCAGCCTAGGGCAGCCGCCTGCTAGCATGCAGCACAGCTGCTATACCAAGCACCATATTCTTCTCCCGCTCGATCTGGGCAGTGTAAATACCCCCGGGGCCACACAGATCGGTGGGGCCGCCCGCGGGTCCGAGTTCCCACAGCGGACCTCGCGGGCCTCCACCCAACAGCACAGTACCTTTTGTGGTTCCCTCTTTGGGCCCAAGGGTGCAGGTCACGTCAGAGACATCTTCTGGTCTTGGGGGGTCGTGCTGCTGGAAAACAAGGATTTCATCCAGCTGTGCCGTGTTAGAAGCCAACCACCCACTGGGATAACAGCTGCGCTGCTTTCGCCCCGCCGGTCATAGGTCTGGGCATCTTTCTTCACTGCAGGGCGAGTCACGACTACAACTGAGGTTCCGTGACAATTGTAAGTGGTGTTTTTTAACTCGCACGAATATGGTCGAGTCTGGTATCTATGAACCGCAAATGACGAGTTTAGTAAGTGTGCGCAGTTTCGCTGTGCTAACTTAAACCGTTCGTTTGTTATGTGGGTTTTTCATCTGTACCCACGGGTTCCATCTTAGATACGGCATCCATTTTGTCTCTTGCCCTCAAGTAGCCAGCGAACGGACGTAGTCCGCTTCGCGACCCTGGGACTCCCAAGATATTTGCGGAAGACACATGTTCTTTGAAAGTGTCTTTATGACGAGGGGGTTGCTACTGTAAGGCAGATGGCGCCGCTCGAGGCTCATCTTGCCGCACGGACTTATTGTCTCAGCCGTGCATCTCATTAGGCACGTCCCTTTGATGCCTGTATCTCGTGTTTCCCGATACCTCCCCTTTTACACCCTTTCCGATCTCCCCACTGTCTCCGTCTTCCTCTGCACCTGTCTTCGTTCCTATTTCGATCTATTTTACTGCTGATTGGAATTTACTAATGGTGGGAAGATGGTTTTTACAGTTGGGAACCACCAAATGTTTCCGCACTTATGTTCCGGACCTCGTGTGTTTCAAAGTGACCAAAGCGACCCCTCTGGGGGATAATTGTGGGAACCGGGTTGTAAACTTTTGTGTTCAATGTTATCCTATGGGTAAGAACTGTATAAAAGGAGCGATCCACAGAACCAATTTGAAGCAGTCTCCCCGAACTACACTCGATGTACTTCCTGTGATTTCTGTGTTCCCTGCAGCAAATAAACCTTGAATCTTTGACGCCGAAGGAAGTGTCCCGTGTCTCTGTGACTTGTACGCCGGAACAGGTTACCCACGAAGGTTTCAGGTGTTGTGCCCTGGCACCGCTGGGTCTTAAAGAACCCAGTCCTTCAGTTGGCGCCCAACGTGGGGCTGCATCAGTGGTACCGGTCCAAGCCCGACGATCGTGAGGAACTTCGTGTGAAATCTCCGAGGGAAGGTGCACTCCGCTTCATCGATCCTGTTGTCGAAATAAGTGGCCCGAAGACTTTTCCCGCGAAGATTCCCGCCTCCTGACGGCTGCGACGGACTGCTGCCCTGACTGTAGACCTGTTTTGGCGCCTGGCGTAGACCTTGGTATAGCGAGACGATTGACGGGCCTTCCTGGTGACGCCATCGATCTTTGAGTTAAGTATTTGTGGGTCGCTCCCAGAGTTCTTGGTTGTTGACACTTTAGCGAGTGTTTTTGTTGTTCACGCTGTGTGAGTGTTTTTGTCGGTGACACTTTGCTAGCGTACCTTGTTGTATTGTTTGACGACTGCAGCCGCCAAAACCGAGGGTTTTGTTCTTTGCTGGGACTTGGTAAATCCCGTAACCCTTGAAGTTTGTGAAACTCGGCTAGTGTGCAAGATGCCTGGTCGCAGTACTTTGTTCAGTTGTTTCAGACCTTGTGGTGCGGATTCCCGACTGGAGGACTCGTGTCCGATACCTCCGGTAGGCATGAGCGGATTTTGCGGATTGGCAATCCGCGAATTTGCGGATTTGCGAACTCGCAATCCGCAAAATCCGCGAATTCCCACGAATTTGCGGATTTTTTTTTTTTTTTGTGTTCGCCCGTGTTTCTGCCAGTTCGCGAGGGTTTTTACAATTTCGCAATTTGCGAACTTACCTGTCGGGTCGCAAGTTTTGCGAACTTGTTGTTTCTACGTGTCCAACCTGTTTGGGACACTCTTCTTCATCACTGCCACTCTCTGTCACCACTGCCACTCTCTGACTACTCATGCCACCCTCTGGCCCACCCATGCCACCCTCTGTTTCATCACCACACCCTCTGGTTGTCCAGTGTACATTATTTTCGGCAAAGCAAAGCACACCTTCCCTGCCTCAAGTGACCTGAATTAATTTGGGGCTGATTAATGTGTCACAGAATATTTTTTTAGCTGGCACCTGCTTCCTTAGTGCGCCCTGATTAGTGATCTTTTGCACTTGCTAAGTGCTTTCATTGTTGCAAAATTAGTTACAACACCTGCCCTGCCCCAACTGACAATAATGAATTAGGGGCTGATTAATGGATTTTAACTTCCAGCCTGGCTCCTGCTTGTCTCCCTTAGCTGTAATTCATGACCTTTGTGGCATATGTGTAACTATTCTGAGGTTCAGAGCAGGGTCACATAATAGTTTCAACTGGCAACTGAACTCTGGAGGGGCCCCTCAGGAAGCACTACAGGAAATGGCTACTAATGATGTGCCTGAACTTTTGAACCTGGTAAGTAGTTACTTTCAGTTTTGCTTAGATCATATTTCTGCAATTTCGCACTTATTCGCGGGGCGCGAACTCACGCGAACAGTGCGAGCAGTGCGAGCAAAATCCGCTGCTCGCGGATTTGCGGATTTTGCAGGAAATTCGCAAATCTCGCGGATTGCGGATTTCCCGAAAATCCGCAAAATCCGCGAGCGGAACGGATTTTCCGCCCATGCCTAGTTGGAACTCCTACTTATGACTTGTATAGCAAACATGGGCTAGGCCCGATTACCTTTAACGATTATTGGATTAAATATACAAAGAAAGACGGCGACCTTCGTTGGCCACCTCACGGTAGCTTCGAGGCGTCGATCTTAGATAATCTAGAAATGAAGTTGTTCGAACGTAAATCAAGGCCGGCCATGTTTGATGCCTTTCGGTTGTGGCGCAAAGAAGCCCGACAGAAAGAGATCAGACAGAATAAACGCAGTCAGCGAGATAATGTTGCTACCATAGTGAAGAAAGCTGAGCAGTTCCAGCGTGATAAGGAGGATAAGGATAAGGAAGTGTTCGAAAGACTACAGCGTATGACCATAGATAAATGTTATCCTGCTTTGCCTACGGAGTCGGATAAGAAGGAAGAGGCAGTTGAGGATCCTTTAATGTCTTATCTTATGAAGTCGCCACCTCCGTACGTACAGGGTACCGCAGCTCCTGTGGTCCCTGCTGTACCTGTTCTTCCACCGATTGTTCCTCCACCTGTTCCTCAACCTGCACCCGCTCTTCCGTCTGTTCCTGCTCCCTTGTCTGTTGCTATCCCTACTGCTCCTCCGCTTCCACATACTCCTGCTCCCGCTACTGCTCCTGTTTTGCTAACTCCTGTTGTCGCTACTGTTTCTACTCCTTCTCTTGTTAGTCCTGTGTCGTATCTTTCCCCCTCTACTCGTAGTCGTAATTCTCCTCTTGCAGCAAGTTTCTTTCAGTCGCTCGGACCTGTTCATGGGTCTGCTGGTTCCGATGGTCCTCAGCGACGTAGTCAGCTTCCTGGAAACAGGGAACGCGTGGCGCTATATAATATGGCAATGGGCTGGATGGTAAACCCTCTTAGAAATCCACCCCGTGTTGTCCTCGAAACGTTTAGTCAATTCAACATACCAACTCAGAGATATGTGTTTGACGAAATGTGCAAGTTCCTTCATGATCAGATAGCGGCCGACGCGCCTGACGAGGTGCTGACCGCCCTGTCTGAGCTTCGGCTTCAGTTCGCAACTGGACTGATAGTAGATACTAACGTTCGACGTGCTATTGAGCGGTTACTATCCTTCCGTCCCGCTCCAATACCTCATGCATTGTTTGTTGAGGATATTGAACACCAACCAGACGAGTCTGGCCAATATCCTATGCGTGAAGTTCCGCCGGTTTGGATACCAGCTGATACTAATGCTAATCCTCAGGTAGTGGCGCACTTTGAGAGAGTGTGGATACACCTCCCATGGAAACGATCGGAAGTGCTTCAGGTGAAACAATCCTTGCCCGATCCTCGGAAAAATCCTACTGGGTATTATAAGGAATTATCGCAGCTCGTAGATGCTACGGTAATGAACCTTGCCGATATCGACATGTTGTTTGGTAACGTCGTACCGCAACCGGTATGGGCTAAGATTCGTCACCAAGATCACGCAAATGAATTAGGCGGTGATTGGGCTGCCATTACAGCGGCAGATGCTGGACAAGTGGCTGCTGCTAAACCCGACCAATTGATTACTGCTCTTCCTCAGCGAATAATAACGCTAATGAAGACTCTTATGCCATCTATGAGGGTAAATTGGGACAAACTGTCCGCTTGCAAACAAAAGAAAGATGAGAGTGTTTCGGACTTCTTTACGAGGTTTGAAGAAGCATTCATTGACCACAGTGGACAGGATATGGGTACTGAGGGTGGACAGAGGTTGTTTGTGGATAAATTTGTGTCGAACTTGTTGCCCGATTTGAGCAATAAATTAAAGAATTCAGAGAGTGCATGGGCCGTTTCTACCTCAGCTCAGATATTGGCTACGGCACAATATTATGAGAATAGGGAGAAAGAGGAGAATGACCGTGCTGACAAAAAGACGAAAGAACTAAAAACTAAAGTGTTGTTGCAACAAGCGTATCCGCCGCGTTCTAATCAGAATGCGCCCCAACAGAATAGATCGCAGTCGCAATCGAATCGATCACAGCCACGTAATGATTCCTCCTTCCAAAGATCCTCGTTAGGGTACAATCAATGTGCTTATTGTAGACAGGAAGGACACATTAAATTTAATTGTCCTGCTTTGAATGAACGTAATAGTGGTAACTCGTCTAAAGGAGGCCGTGGTGGTTCACAGCACGCATCACGTGGTAGAGGTCGTGGTGCTCAGAACTATCGCTTTGACACCTCGTCAAATTCTAATAACTGTTTCGATCAACGTGGATCATCGCAAGGACGATCTGCGCAGTACAATGTAGACGATTATTACGTCGATCAGGGAACTGACGACAGTAATTACTAGGACAGCCAAAGACAAGGAGAGGGAGTGGTATCAGTTCCGGTTGATCAGAGAGGGCCTTACGTCGCAGTTGCTACATCGGGCGTCGTTGAGCCTTTTCTGTTGGACACTGGTGCAGCGAAAAGTTCTATCATGCATTCGAAACTCCCTGGCGCACCTTTGTCTGGCTTAACAAATGTTTCCGTTGGATTCTCTGGCGCCCCTGTTAGCAATCCAGTTTCACGCCCTTTGCCCCTTCAAATTGGGCCACGTGTGCTAGAAGCCCCGTTGATTTTAACCACGGGTTGTGGCGAAAATCTCTTGGGCCTGGATTTGCTTAAACGTTTGTATGCAACTTTGTATTGTTCTCCTGCGGGTGTAAAGCTTACGTTAGGAGAGAGGGTAGTCTCTCCCATGTATTTGTCCCTCGATAAGCTTCCACCGGAATTGAGTTCTCTTCCTGCGTCTTTGTGGGCGACGGGTCCAAATGATGTGGGCCTACTTGATATCTCTCCTTATGTTGTTCAGTTGAAATCGAATGTGCGATTGCCGCGTATTCCCCAATATCGTATCTCCCTTGATGGTGAACGAGCTTTGTTAGCGATCATCTATGACCTGATCGAGAAAGATGTTATTGAAGAAACCCGGGGAAACGTGTGCAATAGCCCTGTACTGCCCATTCTTAAACGTACAGATCCTACAAATCCGCCTGTTTATCGCTTTGTTATCGATTTACGGGAGGTAAATAAAATTGTGGTTCCTCAATTCCCCGTTGTGCCTGACATCACGGCGCTACTGACTCTGATTCCAGCTACTGCATCATGGTTTTCGGTGATTGATTTGAAAAATGCGTTTTTCAGCATCCCGATTGCCGAAGAGAGCAGGGACCTTTTTGGTTTCTCTCTCGGTGGACGTAGCTTCCGGTTCAAACGCGCTCCTCAGGGCTACTGTGAAAGTCCATCGATTTACAGTCAAGCCTTGAAGGGTCAACTGGATGCGTTTCGGTTGCCGGTTGGTGCGGCTTTAATCCAATACGTCGACGACTTATTGGTGGCTGCCGATACTCAGGACATTTGCAAAATTGCTACGGTGTCGTTGCTGCAACATCTCTGTGAGCTAAATCACAAGGTGTCACCTTCGAAACTCCAATATTGTTGTCAAGAAGTAACCTATCTAGGTCACTTATTGTCAAAGGAGGGAAGGAGATTGACCCCAGAGAGAATTGCAGCGATTGCGCGCATGGCTGTGCCAAAAACCCAAAGAGATGTGCGTGCCTTTCTAGGTATCACGTCGTACTGCAGGCAATGGATTCCTAATTTCTCATTGCTAGCGAAACCATTGGTGGCTCTTACGTGCAAGGATGTTTCAACTCCTTTACCATGGACGGATGAATGTCAGAAAAGTTTTTCTGAACTACGTGATTCATTGTGTTCGGCTCCTGTGTTAGGCACCCCTGACTACGGCAAGCCGTTCACGTTATATGTCCACGAGAGGGACGGTTGTGCTTTGAGTGTTTTAACGCAACCTTTTGGTGGTAAGCAGCGCCCATGTGCATATTTTTCCTCGACCTTGGACCCAGTAGCTAGAGCATTGCCGAGTTGTTTGAGAGCAACTGCGGCAGCTGCGGTCTCCATCCGACAATCAGCAGGATTGGTCATGGATAATATGCTTACGGTGATGGTTCCGCATGCAGTCGATACTCTTTTGAATCGGACGAAAACTCAGCACTTGACGAGTGCGAGGTTGTCTGGGTACGAATTGACGCTCTTGGCAAGCCATATTCAGATAAAACGTTGTAATGTCCTAAACCCGGCAACCTTGTTACCAATTAGTGCAGAGTCAGATGAAGTAACAGAACATGACTGCTACTTGAGGACTGAAGAAGAAACGAAAGGTCGAGTGGACCTTAAAAACACCCCATTGGAAGATCCGGATGGCACTCTGTATGTGGATGGGTCATGTTTTAAGTTGCCGAATGGCGATGTGACTACTGCTTATGCTGTTGTAACACTGAACACTGTTGTTGAAACTGCAAGATTGAATCAGAATTCTGCCCAAGCTGCGGAATTGATTGCTCTCACTAGAGCATGTGTGTTAGCAAAAGGGAAACGTGTGAATGTGTACACCGATAGCCAATACGCTTTTGGTGTAGCGCATAGTTTTGGACGATTGTGGCGAGAGCGTGGTTTCTTGACATCGCATGGTATGAAGATACAGCATGGCCAGCTTGTGAACGATCTTTTGGATGCATTGACTTTGCCTACACAAGTTGCGATTGTTAAGTGTAGTGCGCATCGTAAAGTGACGGATGATGTTGGTCGTGGTAATGCGTTTGCGGATGAGATTGCTAAGGAGACTGCCCGGAACCTTAGCACTCGAATGTATGTGACGAGTTCGGTTAGGTGGCCTACAGAATCAAGTATGTGTGAAGATACTGTTGAGAGCGTGAAAGCAATTCAGAATGAGGCCACCGAGACTGAAAAGATGAAGTGGAAAGAAAGTACGGGAAAGTTGGATGCGAATGGTTGTTGGATTGATTTGTCGGATCAGAAAAGATGGATGTTGCCTGATGCGTATGTGCTGGCCGTTGTGACAATGGCGCATGGGTTAGCACATATTAGCGCGAAAGGTATTTGTAAGTTGTTGTCCCCGGTGTGGAAGAATGATGGCATTACGAAATGTGCTGAACGTCTGGTGAAGAATTGTATGGTGTGTATGATGTACAATCCTGGCAAAGGAACCCCAACTCCCCCTGGCAGTTTTGCTCCTCCTTCGTATCCCTTTGAGGTGATTCAATTGGACTTCATCCATATGGAGCGATGCAATAACCTGAAATACGTTTTAGTTGTGGTTTGCGCATTCTCCCGATGGATCGAGGCCTATCCCCTCAAAGACAATACTGCTTTGTCTACTGCGAAAATCCTACTGAAGGAATACTTTCCTCGGTATGGAATGCCTAGAGTCGTGTGGTCAGATAACGGAAGTGAGTTTGTTGGAAGTGTGATGAAGAGTGTGTGTAAGGGCCTTGGAATAAATCAAAAATTCCACAGCGCCAATCATCCCCAGTCAGCTGGATTAGTTGAAGGGTACAATGGCACCCTTAAGCTAAAACTAGCGAAGATTCAGGCTACGACTGGTCTTTCGTGGCCTGACGCTTTACCCTTAGCATTACTGTCAACTAGGGCGACTGTACACTCCCGAGTAGGGCTTAGCCCCTATGAGATAGTGTTCGGCCGTCCTGCGAATGTGTGGGGGGTTCCTAGGCCAGGAATATTCACTGATCTTGAGTATCCAATGTTGATTGATTATTTACATGACTTGACTGCTAAACTGAGGTTAATTCACCAACAGGTTTACGACGCATTGCCGACGCAGACGGAGGGTCCAGGCCACCAGCTCCAGCCCGGAGACTGGGTGGTAACACGCAACTTTTCACGCAAGAATAATCTGGACCCAAGATTTACCGGACCTTACCAGGTGCTCCTGGCCACGAGGACTGCCGTTCGTCTTGAGGGGCGCAAAAATTGGGTGCACGCTACGCACACCAAGCGAGTCCCTATCCCTTTGCTGGCAGACCCGTGGGTAAGGAAAGGCATTGCGTCAACAGAAACAGAAACATTGCCGGCGTTTGTGCCTTTCAGCGACGCACAGCCCGTTGGAGAATCCTCAGCGCAGCAGAAAGCCACTGTTGAAAACTTGTTAGCAAAAGACTCAAGACCAGAACAATCAACTGATCAGCAGGACGCTGTCTCTTCAACGGATCCTTTGTTCGACGAGCAGACACGTCCCGGGAAACACAGATATTCTCTGCGATCTCGCACTAAGGACAAATAAAATTCTTTTTTGCTTTGCTGAAACTGACAACTGCATTATCCTCGTTTCCCGTGATCAGTTTTGAACATTCGTATCACTGTGAATTGTGTACATATATATATATATTGAGCTTCCTTCCTTGTATCTTTCTACTTCCACAGCCGAGAGACTTTGTGCTTGTATATACATATTGTGTATTGAAGGCCGTAGGGCCGCGCGCGTACTTCCTTCTGGACAGTAGGTCTTGACGCTAGGTTAAAGGCCGTCGGTTCCTAGGAACTCCTGGGGATTGACTATTGCTGCACAGAACGAAGTGCGTCAAGAAACGTTGCGGACGGTCATAGGGAATGGCATTCTCGAAGCTGAATGATTTGGAGGGGGCTCAAGTCTATAGATTCAAGCTGCAGCAACTTAGTCGTACTAAATGTTTCATATTTCAATTGTTTGTATTGTTTTTGACTGCTTCTGCATTATTGGCGGGTGGGGTGTATTATACGATGTCCTATTTCTTACCTGCTACACCTACTCCTACTCCTTACCCTAACCTTACCTCAACTGTTTCTCCCCATTCCTTTCACATGTTACCGGAACACGAGCAGGCTAGACGTGTAGAATTCCGCAACAATTCCTTTATTCAGCTCCTTCATCAGCATCAGTTAGTAGTTAACACTACCAATTGTTGGGTGTGTGGGTTGATGCCACATACTACGGATAAGGGAATTCCGTATCTGGTGTTACCGTATAGTTCCCAAGGGTCAGCTCGAGCATTTCAAACAATGTTTCGAAGCGCACTGGGTTTCCACCCCATTAGAGAACCACGTTCCCCCTACTCTGGCCCTACCTCGTATCAGAAGCCTTTATCGATAGCCATAGAGGACTTAGATAGTGAGATCTATGATCCTTCGCTTATCCCTGAAGAAGAGGTACAAGCCTATAAGGTCCTAAGTAGAGGTGAATATAGTGTGTTCACTAGTGAAAAGCAGCTTAAAAGCTCGCCTCCAATATGGGTTGTACCCCACACTGGTAATTTTTGTCTTATGGGTCGTGGCCGAAGATCGCAAGCCCGACTTGGAGCAAGTGCTTGCACTGAAAATTACATTCTGCCGATGTTCTCGTCCCCTGTGTTTCTGGCCGCCAAGGGTACATACTTTATCTGTTATGATCGTGCATACACATGGTTGCCCGCTGACTTCATGGGCTCATGTTTTATTGCAAATCTGTTGCCTCCGACATTCACTGTAGATGCCGATTATCATAAGACTAGAGTTGTGCGAGGCGTAATTAGCGAAGAGGATACTGCCGGTCAAGAGGCAGGAGACTTTTTCAAGGGTTTCCTCCCGTTTTGGGGACCTATGGTTAATAGTAGGAACCTGAGACAGTTGACTCGAGTGGTAGAATCGACAGCTAATATTACTGCCAGTGCCCTTGGTAATATCACCACAGAACTTCAGGCGGAGAGACTTATGACGTTACAAAACCGTATGGTTTTAGATGTCATCTTAGCAGATCGTGGTGGGGTATGTAAGGTGATCCATTCGAGCTGCTGCATTTTCATTCCAGATAATGCTCCCACTGTCTATCAAGCCATCTCGAGGTTGCATAAGATCTCCGAATCCATACACGTGGATGTAGGGGATTGGACGCTACTTGGATGGTTTTGGGGCCTGATGTCGACTTGGGGTTGGAAAATTCTGATGATCATCGGAGTCGTGGTAGTGTTCCTGTTCACGTGTTGCCTTTGTGTGCAGTGTGGTCCTGCCTTATGTGGCCTCTGTGCTGCAACGTGTATGAGACAACCATCTGTTACCAAGGGGACTCGGTCGGACAGAGCTATGCTACAGCAACATCTCGATGGTCTGATGAATATCGAATATGATTCCGACTAGTGCTTGCCTACATGAGGGCAAAAGGAGCGTCTGAGGTTCCGTGACAATTGTAAGTGGTGTTTTTTAACTCGCACGAATATGGTCGAGTCTGGTATCTATGAACCGCAAATGACGAGTTTAGTAAGTGTGCGCAGTTTCGCTGTGCTAACTTAAACCGTTCGTTTGTTATGTGGGTTTTTCATCTGTACCCACGGGTTCCATCTTAGATACGGCATCCATTTTGTCTCTTGCCCTCAAGTAGCCAGCGAACGGACGTAGTCCGCTTCGCGACCCTGGGACTCCCAAGATATTTGCGGAAGACACATGTTCTTTGAAAGTGTCTTTATGACGAGGGGGTTGCTACTGTAAGGCAGATGGCGCCGCTCGAGGCTCATCTTGCCGCACGGACTTATTGTCTCAGCCGTGCATCTCATTAGGCACGTCCCTTTGATGCCTGTATCTCGTGTTTCCCGATACCTCCCCTTTTACACCCTTTCCGATCTCCCCACTGTCTCCGTCTTCCTCTGCACCTGTCTTCGTTCCTATTTCGATCTATTTTACTGCTGATTGGAATTTACTAATGGTGGGAAGATGGTTTTTACAGTTGGGAACCACCAAATGTTTCCGCACTTATGTTCCGGACCTCGTGTGTTTCAAAGTGACCAAAGCGACCCCTCTGGGGGATAATTGTGGGAACCGGGTTGTAAACTTTTGTGTTCAATGTTATCCTATGGGTAAGAACTGTATAAAAGGAGCGATCCACAGAACCAATTTGAAGCAGTCTCCCCGAACTACACTCGATGTACTTCCTGTGATTTCTGTGTTCCCTGCAGCAAATAAACCTTGAATCTTTGACGCCGAAGGAAGTGTCCCGTGTCTCTGTGACTTGTACGCCGGAACAGGTTACCCACGAAGGTTTCAGGTGTTGTGCCCTGGCACCGCTGGGTCTTAAAGAACCCAGTCCTTCACAACCACCCAATCTCCCAGCTCAGAGGGTACAGCGATGAGAGCGCTCACCATATACTGGCTCCATACACGCTCGGAAAGGAGGACAGAAAGTGCTCACCCCGCGCTTATCTTTAAGACAATCAAAGGCCAAATGAAACACTCACCAAGTGCTAGTTGCGGGTGACTTGAGAGGCCGGACTCAGGGTCCCATAGCCAATTCTAGGCAGTCACAAGTTCGAGGAGAATATCTGGGGGAACCAAAGCAGGGAGTCAGGCAGCAGGTGTCAAGGACCCCACAAGTCTTACCTGTGACCTGTAAGGCAATCCTGCAGAGACGACATGGACCACCACTTCTGGCTCTGTATATGTACAACAAAATCAGCAAGGCAATTGGCAAAACAAACTATGCGCTCCTGCGCGTTGGCAAAGTAATTGGAAAACAAATTCAGCAAGGTATTTGGCAATGCGCTCCTGCGCGATGGCAATGTCAATGCACAACAAAATCAGCAAGGCAAATGGCAAAACTATGCGCCCCTGCGCGATGGCAATGTCAATGCACAACAAAATCAGCAAGGCAAATGACAAAACAAAGAATAGGCGCACCCAGGTAAGCCAGCAAGACTACCGGTGCAGGTAAGGCAGGTCGTCCTGAATATAGTGGTTCCAAGATGGCTCTAGCGAGAGCGCGTCTCGGAGCGGTCTGGTACTCACGCTTCCAGGAAAGACGGGCTTGAGAAGCTAAGCGTGGCAGCGTTATGAACATCTCGGTGAAATGCTGGCAGGAATGCTGGTTTGCGGCTTCAGGAATCCAGAATCCAAAGCGCAGAACGGGCGGAAACCACGGTTCTTAAGTGGTTTCCCCCGGAAGCGCTTAGACGATACCGGCGGCCTCCGGAGTACAGCTAGACCGCTGACTCCCTTAAACCAGAAACGATGAATGCCCACATCACCCGAGTACGGAGTTGAGCCTTCTCCGCCTGCAGCCAGGAAACGCTGCCTCAAGGTAAGGACGGAACATGACAGCAGGCCAGCACACTAGTTTGCTCAGTAAAGTGGCAGTCTCTCTAGCAGCCAAGCAGGCCAGCCTGTCAGCACAACAATGGAAGGTAGTCCAAGTGGTGATCTTCCTGGCAGCACCGTAGTCCTCTGGTGCAGTATGTAGAGCCAGCAGTGTCTGTTACAAGTCCCACGCAGTGTTTAAAACCATGGGGTCAAAGCCCCTGTACTCATACCCAAAATGTCTTTGATATAGGGGGAACTTCAAAAGAATCTTTAGAAGTGCACAACACCCCCTTTCAACTTAGCCCTTGGCTCCAGTCGTACAGTAGGGTGTAAATCAGCACTTTGTGTGATGTCAGGACACTGCCTAGACAAACGAAAGTGCGACCTCCTCCCTCTCACCCAGCCCAGGAAGACCATCAGTATACAAATGAATGCAGATGCAACCCTGTCACACCTATCCCTCCCTGTGTGATGGCTGTGTGGAAAGTATGCAGAATGTGTAGCTGTCAACCAGGCTCAGACGTGGATAGGAGTCAGGCTGCAGAGCACAGTCATAAGCGCAAAGTAATACCCACTTTGTAAAAGTCAGCAAGATAATCTAGTCATCACATTTGTCACAAATATTGGTTAAACAGCAAACCATGAAACAAATTATGATTTGGAGTATTTATTTACTCAGTTATTCTTATAGTTTCAAAAATGGTAATTTGTATCTTTTTAGGGTGTTCCGAAGAAGGGAAACATAAATATTTAGACAATTAAACAAACAATCAACACTGGTTTTAAAACGAACACATTACAATGCACATTTACAATACGTAAATTCAAAGCCAGTCATGGTTTCAACAAAGAAAAAGAAACCTAATGGTAATCCATTAACCACATTAAGATCCACGTTGAGGGGTTGCTGGCAGTGGGAACACATTTTATGTATCTAGGGATAGTCTTATTTAAACAGATAGATATTCCCTAAGATAAGATTCAAATCCAGTAAAGGAATCCCACTGTTGAAAAGGCGCCGACACGTTTCGAACCCCAACACCTTTGGTGAGGTTCTCATCAGGGCCGTGACTGAGTGTTAGCTAAAAAATGAAATAAAATGAAGTGCTAGCCCTCCCCTGTGTTTATAATGTGATTTTAGACCAAAACCTACTAATAGTACCTGTGATTAGTAATTTGAAGTAGCCTATGTTGATATTTCTGTAAACACGGCTTGAAATGTCTTTGTTCTACGAATTAAGGAGTAAAATGTGTTAAGAATACATCTGCCTAATGCAACTCGTTAGAATCAGAGGCAGAGCAACACTGCCGAGAGCTTCATGACTTAACTTAGCTTAACAATGGTAAATGTAGATGGAGGTTATAATTCCAAACAGAGTCAATGTCACTAAGTATTGTGATTTTCTGCAAAGAATAATGAGAGAGACTTGAGGCGTGTGCGCTAGTTTTCTAAACCACTGGGACAAAAGCCTCACAATAAATCGACTTACTCGCTCGTGTGTCTGTTGCAATTCATCGGCAGTACCCTGAACCCTGAAAAAAGGGCCAGGCCCAACACCTTCTATTACACCTGCTACTAGCTTTTGGAATAAAGCCAGATCTTTTTCACTTGAAAAACATTGAAAAATGATCAGCACATGCTTGGTGGTCTTGAGTTTGTTATGGCCATAGATGTGACATCATAATGTTGGGCAACTCTTACCTTAAGAATGGTAACTGAAACTGGCTATGAGATGAAATAGATTTGTATGTCCAGCAGTGTAATCCCCAACCCCCTTTAATAATATCACAGTTAATGTACTTGGTTAATAAGCTGAAGGTGAATTCATTTCAATTCTAACAATAAATTAAGGTATTCCAAAATCCGTAATAGGATATAGCAAGTACTGTTCGGGTTTGTTAAATTACATAGAAAATGACAGAATATAATAACCTTTTCTTAAATAACCAGTAGGACTGGTATTTGTAAATTACAGTATTTAGATACTTTTCATATCATAAAATTAAATTAAAATGTGTTTTTCTTTGGCAGGTAACCCAGGCTTAATTGGATTTTACAAGACATTCATGCAAACTCTGTACAATGGACTGAACCAGCAACATCCAGTATGGGGTGTAAGCCACGCTGGGCACTGTGGACCCCCAAGTGGCATGAGCATGACAGCAGGTATAGTATATTACTTTATAATTAATAAAATTATAAGTTCGCCAAATTAAATGTTTGGAAACAAAACGTGACAACTAAATCCAAGGTCAAACAAACTGCTACAAAGATGGATCAACAATAATGTTGGTTACTGTATTCACAGTACGGAGCAGAAGAGAATAATTACGTGGTCAAAAGGTCGTATCAATGAATTTCTACAGCATCCATATAGGATTGATTTTGAGTTATGTGTGTGGTCATACATTTGTTCTAAGATTAAAAATATAGGAAAGGAAGTATTTTTACAATCTGTTGTTAAATGTTACATATTAACTAATGTTTATACTTGTGATATAGTGCTGGTGAGAGTTGTCCAGTTCTACCATATATTTAGAGCTTTGCTATGTAAGTAAAGCTTTACATTGTTGGTACTGCATGGACCACATTTCTGGGATGAGCCTTCTAGAACAGGAACAAGCTCTCTTTCACAGGAGATCCCAAATTGGGACTCAACTGACAGAAACCTTGTATTGTATTATAGCACCTCAGTGGTACATTCCTACCTCTTCTCAAGGCCCCAAAGCACTTTGCAAATAGCCTTATCAGTATTTAATATTTCTGTAGTGCATGGGTGGAAAAAGGGTGTTGTTTGAAGTGAAATGTACTAAGGGTGAGTTTTGGTTTTGAGCCAGAGGCCCGACTTGTCAAGCTGGAAGTTACGTGTGTCTTACCCATGTGTCTGTAGGTGAAGGAGTGACAGTAGGTCTTCTTGTTGACGGTCCTTAAACGTCTCGCCATCATCTTACCTGCTGCCTGGGGGTCACAGAGGTTTGTTGCCACGAGGAGCTGAGTCACAGCACTGGTGCCTGCATAGCGTTTGGTGCTTGCACGCGGACGCCACATTCTGCTGCATTCTGTTGGGTCTGCTGCAAGGAAACTACAATACCCAGAAGCCCATGCGGTATTCTCGCTGTACATCGCAAGAGTGAGCACCGGGAGGTGCTCAAAACAGACACAGGGCTTCCGCAGCATGGGACGCACACGGGCCTCCCCGGGCAAAGCCCGGGCCAAGGGCGGGCCCATCCGCGCCCGTCAGAGCCCAGAAGAGGCCGGGCCACGTTACTGACATTTATTGAGGCGATTTGTAAGCTTGATACTCTTTGTTTGGGACCCTTTTATTGTAAGCTAGCTGGGGTTCTGCCACTGTGTGGCTCTGAGGTACTGAGTTCCCATACATATGAGCAAAAGAAAGGTGGGAGATAGGGTGGTGGGCACATTAGATGCTTTCCTAAATAGAGCCAAATCTGTTCTAATGCATCAGATCCAGGCAACCGAGCGTAGGCTCTCGCTGGAACCAGCACTATCTAGGGAGTCTCCTTGCCCAGCCCCCAAATACCCCAATCATTGCCTAGTACCGATTTAGCTTCCGACACAGCACCCCCCAGTTTGTTATGTGAGGTGTCTATGTCCCCCACCCCGGGTACCTCGCAACTCCAGCTATGGTAAAGACTAGGGGGAAGACATCTATGAGGGGATAAGGGGTTGAACCGCCTACTAAAAAAAAAGAAAGGTTGATGTACAGCTAAACAAAATCCATTGACCGCCAATAAAGAATCTAGTGGGGTATACGTCTTCGGGAAGCCGGGGGTTAATACCTTAGATGCTAATCTCGCTGTAAACACATCACCCACATTATTAGCTTCCCAATCTAAGCAGGCAACTTGCACAAACATTCAGTTCAATCCGGAAGATTTGTGCTTATTATTAAGAGAACAAATAGCTGCCCTTATTGATCCAATACTCAAAAGACTAGACTGAGTTAATGATGGGCTTGATAAGATCGAACAACGCCTATCTTGTAGTAATCAAAGGAATCTTGCCCAATCTACCATCCAGGTTAATGGGGGCGGGGGGTCCAACACGCAGCTGGGAACCATGGCAAATTCCCAAATAAGTGCTGACCAGGCACAACCGGTGATCAGTACAGACTGTCCTCCATCTAGTTTAAACAATGATGCTGCTGTACTGTTGGTGCAGCAGTGTGGGGTAGAAGGTAACAGGAGGCGGGCTGAGCAAGGTATAGAAGGGGGTTCTAACATGCTACCTAGTCTCCATCTCCCCCCTGAAGCCACGCCCTACACAGTTATCTTAGCCAACGTGCCCCCACTTCCCCCGGGAACTCGAGAGCATTGGTCAACACTTAAAAACAAGGCTCTCCATTTCCTGAGCAAAAAGACAGGCATTAGACAGGAATTATTCGACGAATTCAAAATGGTGCGACAAATTAACTGGGTAGGCCACTCATATAAATCTATGGCTGGCGATTATGTGGTACTGAATTTTAGGTCACCCTCTTTGGTACAATACATTTTAGAGATGGCTGGGCACTATCCCCCTGCAGTAGAGGAAATCAGATTACTTCCACTAGGGTTCTTCTACAACCCACGGACGATGCCTAGAAATAAGGAAGCGTGGGACTCTCGTAGGGTTCACAATTTGTTCGATAATCCGATTCAGACCAATAATCATTTTGAGTCACTATCAACTCTTGAAGAAATCGACTGACTGAGTGGGAGTGACACTATACAGTGGGTTGTAGGCAGTGAGGTTAAAAAGATGATAGATAGGAATCCAACAACTTGTACCTGTAATAAACTGGGAAGTGGGAGTGCTTCCCCCGGGTTACACAGATAGTTGGTACAGGGAATGCCTACATGGGTAGTGAACAGAGGAACAATCTCACTGATCTTGAGGTTCAACCTCTTAAGAACCCCTAGTACAGGTCAACCTTTAACAACTGATGTGAATATAAAGGAGGTTATGATCAGCACTGCGGGTGAGGTCCTAGTTCTTCGAGACCATTTATGACTCTATCCTCTTGGACTATAGCGGGATTAGAATCAAAATCAATGTCTGCAGATTGGTCATCATATATAGAGTGCACGGACTTATGGGCTTTCCAAGAGACATGGTCGGCAGAAGGAGTTTTTCATGTAGGTTATTTAAACTTCTTTAAAGCAGCGACCAAGGGACCAAGGGGTAGACCAGTTGGTGGGTTGACTTGTTGGGTGCGGCAACTTGAGGGGATTAGGGTGGATGAGGTAACTATCGATAGCCCAGATGTTTTGGCCATACGGGTCAGCTCACCAAAAGGCCTTGATATGATCATATACAATATATATTCGTGGGGGCCAACCGGGCGGCAGGAGTTCAAATGTTATCACAATTTCGGAAAGTTATTTGTCACAAGAGGCAAATATTAGTAACCATATTATTGCTGGTGATTTCAATACCTGTTTTGAACCCCTGGATTTTGAAGATGGAAGGCTCAGTGAAGATGTGGATGCATTTTGGGGCATCCCTCACTTGGACCTCCAACCCATAAGGAAATGGTCTGAGGCCGCACTTCAATTGAAGGGGTTGTGCTTGGAAAGGGGCCTAAGGGCGGTTAACGGAAGGACGCAGTCTGATAGGCAGGGTGCAATGACATTTGACAATGGTAGATTTGATAGTCGTATAGATTACATACTTGTCAATGTGGAACTGTGGCCCTCGGTTATAGACATAGAGGTTCAGAGTCGGCCAGAAAGTGACCACAACCCACTGGTTTTAAGAATTAACAATAGAAGCTTTTGTAGCCTTTTACAGAGGGAAGGTGATATTCATTTAGGAATGGTAACTATTACGAATGATTTAAGAAGGGTTCGGTGGGCAAGGATAGCTAACAACGATAGAAATGTCGCACAGATTAGGGCTATGGTTTCGGGTTCTCTGACAAAAATTCCCGATTGTGAGACCCAGGAGGCGTCAAATGCAAACCTATCGGGTGTTCATAATGAACTCTTCAAGGGCTTGTTTTTTATCAATGAAAATTCTCGCAAAAAAATTAGTCCATTGAAGCCAAGCTTGTGGTATAACAACTCCTGTAGACAGGCTTATAAAGCCCTGGTGGAAGCTATCAAATCAAGGTCACAGGTTAATATCAAGCAGTGTAGAGCTAAGTACAAAGCTTCACAGAGACAAGCTAAGAGAGAATGGGACGATGATCGATGGAAGGACTTGTTACAGGCATGTAATGGGAGAAGCATGACCCAATTCTGGCACCTATTTAAATGGGGGAACAGTCCTCAGTCACAGGCTCCGAGCAATCATGTTGAACCTCCGCAATGGTTGCCATATTTTGAAACACAGTTCAAGGCAGCCCTTGGTAGTGATGAAGCTGTCCCGTCTATCCTATCTGAAGAACCACTGAAGTTCACATGTAGAGAGGTGGAGTCTGTGTTATAAATAATCCCGAGTGGCAGGGCCCCGGGGCCAGACTGCATCCCTGCAGATCTGTTTAAGCAAGACCAAGATCTATGGGTCCCATATATAAAGTTACTAGCAAATGCCATACCCAGTGGAGCCCTACTCCCAGCATCCTGGTCTGGAGAATAGATCATACCGATTTATAAGAAGGAAGATTGCTCTGCTCCAGCACATTATAGACCCATCAGTCTAATCAATGCTGTTCAAAAGATCGTAGCGAGATTGGTACTGGGGAGGATACAGGGATGGATGACCGAAGCCGACATTTTAACACCTTTACAGGCAGGGTTTCGGTCACATACAGGGACCCTTGACCAGGCCTTCAGATTTGTATTAATATACTGGAAGGATGTGGTTTTAGGGGGGGGCATGCTCTTTGCGGCATATGTGGACTTAAAATCCGCTTTTGATCTCGTTCCAAGGGTAAAACTGTGGAAAGCATTACTGAAAATGGGGATGCCCAAAGAGTTGGTTACTATTTTGGTCAAAATCCATGAATATACTTATGCGCAGGTTCGTTGGGGCAAACCAGGTGAGGTTACAGAAAGGTTTGAGGTGAGCAAAGGCATTCGACAGGGGTGTGTGGTGGCTCCCACCTTGTTTTCTCTATTTATAAACGGGGTGGTCCAATACTTTGTAATTCACCCAAATGATGCGCCAATGTTAGCTGGCATGAAAGTGCCACTGCTCATGTTCGCGGACGACACTCTGCTTATATCCAAAACGAGACAGGGACTGCAGCTGGCACTGTCTCGTTTTGAGGTGTTTTGTCGCGAACATGAGCTCGTGGTCAATGTAGGGAAAACCAAGTTTATGGTGCTCCATGGGTCAAAGTCAGTTAAAGCACAAATTAACATGGATGGCGATCCATTAGAGCAAACAGATCTTTTTACCTACTTGGATGTTAAATTTTATTGATAAATTAAGTTGGAAGCCCCAAGTCGAAATGCTAGTGCTGAAACACGCTCAGCTAGCCGGTGCCCTGATTAAGGAGCACAGGTTATCCCTAACCAAGCCTATTGCCCCCATTGTCAAAATATACCCAACTAAATTCTGCCCAGCCATCTTATATGGTGCCGAAATTTGGGTTTTTTATAATTTATCTCCACTTTCTACAGCCCAGAACAAATTTATGAGATCGGTAGTAGGCTTGCCTCAATCATCCCATCGAATTCCATTGCTTCTTGATCTTGGTTGTGAGGCACTTGAAGAAGTTGCACGCTATAGACCGCTGGCATTCTGGAGGAGTCTCTGGATTACTCCGGACCTCTTCCTGTATGCCAAAGGCCTGATGGAAGTTAGGGGGCTAAGTCGATCTCACAATATCCCATGGTTGACCGAAATTAAGTCCCTGCTGACTGACATGGGGATGAGGAATCTTTGGGATCATCCTGAAACTGCGGAATTTCCATCCAAAAGGTCCTACAAAGCAGCGTACTGGGAGTTGGTCAAAGTTAAGAGATTCTCCTCCCATACCCACCAGTCACTGTCGAGTGATTTCCTTGACATTACGGATTAACTCCTTTTGGAAGGGTACCGGGACCTTATTACGAAGTCACACGATCGCAAACTTTACCATCAGTTTAGGGTAGGTACATTACCCCTACGATGGTTTACTAGCAAATGGAATCCTGCTAGTAGCGATAAGTGTGCATTCTACCAAGATCATATTGAGAATATTGCTCACTTTTTATTTGTATGCCCTGTTTATCACCAACCGAGGAGCACCTGGTTAAAATCAGTATGTTTGCGCATGGGAACTAGATCGGCGATGGTTGCAAGGAGAATATTGAAATCTGAAACTTCCCACCTCACTGTAATTGGAGTAGCAAAGTTCTTGAGCTGGGCGTGGGTCCTACGCAACAAATACAGGGGGGGGGGGCAAAGTAGCTATGTAAAGACCTAAGTTGGGCCCTTGAAGTCAGGGGTAGGAGTTGGTAATACTTTATATTTGAAGAGTACACACCCCTTGCAAAATTAACAGATGTATTAAGTCTCTATGCTGGTTTATACATTTAATCCTTTTTTAGAATTGGTTTTAAAATGTAAATATATATATTTATTTATTAACTGTTGTTGATGTGGTATAGTCATATGTTTTAGATTTCTGGAAATGATGGTGTATTTTAAAGTGAATTAAATTTGTATTAATGGATATTTACTGTCTTTTATGATGAAGAATCGCAATAAAGACTTAATGAAATGAAATGCAAGTTGCTTATGCAAGCCAAACAGGATTGTGACCTGAGAGTCACTTGAGCCCTGGTTTAGAGAAAAGCCAAATCCTTATTTCTCTTCTGAATTCTGAATGTATGTTGATGGCCCTTATCCTCTTCTGGAGTATATGCTAAATCTTGCGTGTCCATTAAGAAAGAGCTGCCGTCAATGCCATTTTTTTTGAAGAGGGACTTATTAGGTTAAGGAATTTGTTTTTGAGTTCTCCTTTGTTGCAAAACCTGAGTTTGGATTCTAAGAATGTTGGTCCCTCCCATGAATTGCCTGGTGTACAATGCAGAGCGCTTTGACAGACATTCTTCTTGCCACTGGCATCCAGAGTAGAGCTTTGCAATGTGAAAGTAATGTGGTCCCATCTGTTTAGGTTAAGGACGTGTCCCACTGCTGCACTCTGTATTCTTAAAGCTTGCTGATTAAGTCCTAGTGCATCCTATGGAAAGTGCAAATCTCTGGTCCAGACTGGACATTATTATGGCCAGTGATGCTTGTATCTTGTGTGAGAGCACTGGATAGGGGAATAATGTATCTATAATATACAGATTGAGTCTCCTCTCTCTTTGTTGACTTGCGATTTAAGTGAAAGTTTTGAATTTATGATCCATTTTTTCAGTTAACTTGATCAGGCTAGTATTTGTAAGGTTGAGCTTTTGACAGAAACCACAGATAATTATTTCAGTTTTTGGTGAGTTAAGTTTGAGGTGATTGTTTGATATCGGGAATTTAACAGGCACTAGCTGTTCGCCAAATATTGACTTTTGAAGGTTGTTTCACTTTTAATATGTTATGAACATCATTAGCATCAGTGGTCTGTGAGGTTGAATGACTTCTTATGGTCAGGTTGTTGGCCTTACGGCCTGCACTGCTACGTTGCTGAGGATAGGGAACTATTCTGATCAAGAGCCTCACAAATAGATAAGAAGTTAACCTTCAGTAGCATTCCTCCTCCTGCAGGCAGCTCATCTCTTGAAATAGCTTGCACCCACGGCCTGGAACTAGAAAGCTTTGTAGAGCTAGCAGGGGTTGTTGAATGCATGGTCCCATTAAAGTAGTCATTCAGTTCTCCATGATACAGGGTCCATTGAACTGTAGAACTGACTCACCTAACCAATATTATGAGAAAAGCAATAAAATGGAGAGGATGAGAAATTTGCTTGAGGAAGAACAGATTTATAGGAAATCCATTGCTGTAGGTGATCCACTTTTTCTTAAAAATTACATCTTCTGAGGAAGTCTTGTCTTTTGATTGGTATAAAGTGTCGGGAAGAACTCGAAATAAAGCAGGATTTTAAGAAGACGGTTTTGAAGGACCACTCGACCAATGCAAGCCTCACCCACCTAACATTCAAACAGCCTAGTTAGTGGTTAATAAAGGACAACTTTGCTGCTTGATATATGTCCACACAAGCAAACTCGCTCTATGGTTCTGATGTCACACTTTGGCCTTCTATGGAATGAACACCAATGCCTTCTATGAGCTTATAAATCATAAAAGAAATCATGTAAAATTCATTCACTGAGAGTTAATAATTGCTCTACAACAGACTGGAAGAACTTAAAGAGCCAGGAAAGGGGTGTAAAATAAGAGGAGCGTTTTTTACGGCCTTTATTAAGTGAACATGGTTTGCAGTGAGTCGAAGTGACAGTGTCAGAGTGTTCCGACGCTTTGGAGGAAATAATAAGAAACCTGACAACCATGGTGTGTAACCTTGGGATAGCTAGGAGGAGATTATGGGCCATATGTATCAAGCAAATTTTCATTCGCAAACGCCGAAATTTGCTGAATTTCGGCGTTTGCGAATGCAATTTTGCCAAATGGTATGTCTTAAGCAAAATAAGGAATCGCAAAATTTGCGATTGCATTTAAGAAATCCCAAATTTTGCAATTTGGCCTTAAGGAATCGCAAATTACCACCAACTTCAAGTTGGTGGTAATTTGCGATTTCTTTGAAAAATTCACTTTTTTGCATTTTTCAAAGTGCAATGTGAAGCACATACATGCCCTTAGGGCATGTATGTGCGCCACATGTGCACCCATGCTTATTTCAGTGGTGCAACAGGGTGTCCTTTTGATACCCCTGCACCCTTGAAATTGCATTCTCAATTTGCGATTCGCTAATTGCAAGTTGAGAATGTCTTCCCAGTCATTCCTATGTCCCTCTAGGCCCATAGGAATGAATGGGGAGGTATTCCTTAATTGCGAATCACAATTTGCGAATCGCAATTCAGGAATATGTAGGATTCGCAACATTTATTGCAATTCTTACATACATAGCATTTTGTGATTCTCAAATAGCGATTCGCAAAAAATCGCTATTTGAGAATCACAAAATGACTTTTTGATACATATTGCCCTAAATTCAGAATGATGTGAGTGGAAGGATGGCTTGGTACAAGTTTAACAGTGAGCTGAGACTGGGGACATACCGAGAGTGCCAAACATAATATTTTAAGCGGGGTGTGCTCTATGTGATGCCAATGCAAAGGTATAGGAGTCCTGGAAAAAAATCAGGCTTATTCTGGATGCAAACAGCCCTCACCAGAATGTTGTACATTCTTTGTAGATTTTCAGAATATCAGCATGGTTGATATAAATAGTACTGGCATAATAGAGTGTGGTTCAAAATAGAACTAGCCATAGTGGATACGTGATCAGATGACAATCAATCAATCAATCAATACATTTGTAGAGCACGCTACTCACCCGTGAGGGTATCCAGGCGCTGAAGGGAGGGGTGCCGCTACTGCTCGAATAGCCAGGTCTTGAGGTGTCTCCTGAAGGTGAGATGGCCCTGGGTCAGTTGTAGGTGTGCGGAGAGTGAGTTCTATATCTTGGCTGCCAGGTAGGAGAACGATCTTCCTCCGGTGGTGGCTCTGCGAATCCGTGGGACGGTGGCGAGGGCGAGGCTGGTGGAGCGGAGCTGGCGGGTGGGGGTGTAGAACGAGAGGCGGTTGTTGAGGTATTCGGGGCCCATGTTGTGGAGCGCTTTGTGTGCATGGGTGAGCAGCCTGAACGTGATCCTCTTGCTGACGGGGAGCCAGTGCAGGTTTCTCAGGTGGGAGGATATGTGGTTGTGGCGAGGGATGTCGAGGATGAGTCGTGCTGAGGCGTTCTGTATGCGCTGACTGAAGGCGTTTCTGGAGTTTGGCTGTGGTTTCTGCATATAGGGCGTTCCCGTAGTCCAGTCGGCTGGTGACTAGGGCCTGGGTGACCGTCTTTCTGGTTTCGGTGGGGATCCACCGGAAGATCTTTCGGAGCATGCGCAGGGTGTTGAAGCATGAGGACGAGACTGTGTTGACTTGCTTGGTCATCGTGAGGGAGGAGTACAGGATGAATCCTAGGTTGCGTGTGTGGTCCGTGGGTGTCGGTGCGGTGCCCAGCGTCGTGGGCCACCAGGAGTCGTCCAGGCGGGTGACATAAGAGAAAGATTTGTTTTGAGCATCCAAGAATAAATGTAGGTCGATTTATGGTAAAATCTAACTGAAACTTTTCTACCTGCTGTGATAGGAGTGAGTGACTTGTAAAATTTCTGTGGCCACTCTGTAGAGTTTGAGAGGACCTCAACACCACCAACCTACAAGATCTCAGTTGTTGGCATTACATTTCAGAAAAAAGTTAAGCCTATAGGAACGGATGATTAACAGTTGCTGAAAGGGGCCGTGGTTGTGGCACAATGATGATTACGATGAAAAAGGATTTCTGTATAGCCTGTGTAGCAACAGAAATTGAAAAGATAGGGGTAAATAAGTCAGACAAAAGACTGAATAATATATATTTGATAAAAAGCAGGTGAAAAACCTCACTCTGTCAGCTCTTATCACACTTTGAAGCACATAACTATTCAACTTAAAGTAGTTTATTTGGAAATGGCCTTGTCTTTTTCACACTGGCAAAGATCAAACAAGGGTCTGTTAACACTAAGCACCCTAGACGGGCACGTAAAATCTTGTGATCCTCTTATGTTAAAGATTTACCTTACTTTTTAATGAGATAAGGGGGTGGAGAGAGCATGATCATATTGATCTTTGAAGTATTATGAAGCTCTGAGACCACATTTGCAGAAAGGAAAATCAAACTTTTAGGTTTGATTGCCTTTGATAAAACTGAAACCAATTAGGTTTATCAGCCTAACCTCAGAATGTTAGCACTGAATATGTGTATTTGATCCAGAGAGGTCTCTCTGATATAAGTCTGTGCACCGCAGGTGTTGAAGATGTACCAAGATCAAACAGAGGCTGTGTTCTCTCAATTCTCTGAGGGTGGACCTGAAAAAGGACACAAAGGTCTTGGTAGGGAAGTCTGATTTGAGCAGTCTTGAATGAGAGACTTGCAGTAAAGTTAAAGAGGAAGTGCTACAAAGAGGGTTTAGGTTTGGTACTATTTCGGCCACAGTTGTGTCTAGGGAATTTTAAAATGACTGGCTAGTACACAGGATAAAACAGCATCTCACCACCAGCACATCAGAACATCCCTAGACACAAAAGCACATCTGAAGGAATAATTCTGGTTAATTGCTAAGGAAATGAACCTGAAGGACTCCTGATTTCCACTAGCACCAATAAACTGCAGCTGCTCTACAAGGGCCATCTGACTGGCCTCCTTCCCGCTCTACCTCCAGCAGCTAGGGACACATGCTCTTTTCATGCCCTTGACAGTAGAACATTTTTAAGTATGCACAAGATGATAACCTACCTTTCAAACTGCATTGGCTTCCAATACAGCAGCATATGGAATTCAAGGCTTTATGCCTGGTTCACAAGACACTATATGGCGGAGGGGCAGCCGACCTCCGTAAATTTTTCCATTGGTACATTCCTACAGGAAGCCTCAGATCCTCAAACACGGGACGCATCTGTATCATCAAAGTCTGTCGAGACAGATGGGGCGGTAGGAGTCTATCGCACTGTGCAGTCAGGCTATGAAACCAACTGCCTACCACCGTGAGACTTCAACCAAACAGGCTAATGTTCAGGAAACTGTTATAAACGTGGCTGTTCCCCGGAGCATAAAATGGACGGCATAGCTGTTTGTAATCTCTCTCTTGTATCACTTTATTTATTTATTTGTGACATTTGTAAAGCGCACTATTACCGTACGGTGTCATGGCACTATCTTGATAGCTCCTAAAGCTATATCCCCGCAATTAGTTTACAAAAAGCCATGTTTTTAGCTTTCTCCGAAAGGTCATCAACTCAGGGGACAGTCGGAGTGCCACAGGAAGAGCATTCCAGGCCACCGCCGCCCCTCGGCTAAAACTCCTGCCTCCCCAACACACTTTCCTGATGCGTGGGGTCTTGATCAATCCCAAAGTGTCTGACCTCAAAAGTCTACCTGGTTTGTACAGGGGAAAATGTTGCCCCAGGAATGCTGGGCCTATACCATGGGTCGCCTTATAGACAATACACATGCTTTTGAATAGGATCCGCTTCCTTACTGGCAACCAATGTAGTTTCACCAGTTCATGGGAGATAGATGCAAACTTAGGCAAGCCTGTAAGTAGACGCGCAGCTGCATTCTGCAGTATCTGTAACTTGTCAAGTATTCCCTGCTGGGCTTCAAGGAGCAAACTGTTGCAGTAATCCAATCGTGAGAGCACTAAGGCCGTCACAGCTGTTTTTTGCATTCCCCTGGGAGAAACGGAAGAACCTTCCGGAGGATTTTCAATGTCCAGTGGATAGATGAAGCCAAGGCATTTACCTGAGGTCCATAGGAGAGTCTATCGTCTATAATGACCCCCAGGTTCTTGACCTTATTGACAGGAATAGGAAGACTCCCCATTTCTTCTGGCCCCCAACTCGGGCCCCAAAAATTGACCGTAGAGCCAAACAGTATCACTTCGGTTTTAGCCGAATTGAGTTTTAAACAGTTTCCGGACATCCATTTGTTCACAGCCTTCATGCACTCCTGGAACCTGCTGGCCACATCAGTCTCCCTCCCTGGTAGCAGTGACACCACAATATGTGTGTCATCTGCGTACGATGTGAGTTCGAACCCATGGGAGCGGATGACTGGGGCCAGGGAGGAGACATAGACATTTTAGCCATATTTTAGACATAGACTTTAGCGCCAAGACGCCTCGGCATTCGAGGGCTCTATAAACTTTATTCTATCCTTTTGAATATTCACAAATTTTTAGGTATGTTGATCTTACCCTCCACCATGGAACACACATAATCAGTCCCTCTTAGGTGGGTTTGCTCAGGTGTTAATATAACAGTATAGAAGTAGGTTTTCTCTTGGTGTTATACTATGTTAAGAAAATCCACATATGAATGTGCATTTAAGATTGTGAATACCAAACATGGGATATACTTATTAAGAGACATAATTTCACTCCTAATTTCGACTTGGGGGTCACAAATATCTTTGTGAATTTAGCCCTGTGTGATTTACTGAAGATATGTAGCCAACTTTTATTCTAATTGTGTCGTTAATGAACCACAAATTAATCTTCTGCCTATTGAGAGGGCATTAAGGACCTTTTAAAATTTCCTGGTAGTTCCAGGGTCCATTGGGTATGTTTTATAAAGCCAACTCTGTGAAAATTGGGTCTTGAAAGATTTGGGTTACACCCAGAGGAACTAATGTCAACTTCAAGGGCAGTTTGAAAAGAGACCTATTGGAATGTTGTCCTTGAAGACATTTTTACAAAAGAGTGGGTGTCTGGTCGAAAACCTTCTGAATTTCAAATCCACCCCCATATACTAGGCCATCGTGGCCTTTGTTTCATCCCCAGGCCAAAATCCTTTTTTGCAATTCAGATATGGCACCCTTGACACTAGATCATTTTGCAAAATGTGGTCTTGTGTGGTGGATGTCTCGGACATTTGCCCTGCCTGCAAGCAAAGGGTTGATGAAACGTTGGTTGCATCTACTGGTTTATGTGGCACAATGCACATACATATTCATCCAGCACATTACTGCATTTATTCTTCGATTGTCAAATACTTGAACGCATTATGCCCCTGTGGTGCTGCATTGTGTTTTGCAAACATTCCTGTAATTAGCAATTGTGCCCGAGTGCATCCAAACTCAAATAAAATAAAGGGGGGCCTATGCGACCCAGCACTAGGTACAGAAATGAGTTATATTTCCAAACAGTAAACTTTAACTTTGCTAATGCAGCCAAGCACAGTGCGACATGGTCATGAGCAGACAGTCAATATTGCCCCCACCCCCCCCTCGCTTCCTGTACCCACTCCTGTCTCCCACTCCACCACCCGCTCAGGTGTCCTTCCCCCCCGTCCCCACACGCCTTCAGCTCCTGTCAATCCCCTGTCTTCAGCTTCACGCTTTGCATCCTGCAAGTTGCCATGTATGGTGACTGTAGCGCGCATCCCCTGGTTAGCTGAGGTCCCGCCTAGCCCTCTACCGTTCCTTCAGCAGCAGCCACCCTGCCCGACTGTAGATTATGAAGCATACACTCCCAGGTCTCTGCCATAGGCTCCCCATGGAATCCCACTGTTTCCTCCCGCCGTATAGCGGTCCATTCCGCCCTAGCCCGCACCTGAAGGGACAGGGTCCAAGCCTGCGCGCTGGGTGGGTCCTGTGCCTTCCATCTCTTAGTGAGGAGACGCACCGCCACCACCAACCCCAAGTCTAGGAACCGGGATAATGCTTTATCTTTCCGGGGCCTCTTAAATAGATGTAGAAGGAATTCAGGCCAGTTGCATGGGATGATGCGCCCGGTACATTGCGCAAGGAGCCTACCGATGTCCTTCCAGTAAGTGCCCAGCCCTGTACATCCCCACAGAAAGTGCAGTATGTCAGCATCCACAGCCTCGCATCTGGGGCAGGCCTCGTCCGCCCTGTGAAAATACCTATTAATTAAGGCTGGAGTTAGGTAGGCCCTGTGTAATATGTAGATCTGAATTTGGTGAAACCGCATGTTCCGGGGGATCCTCACAGGACTCTTGAGGACTTTCTCCCATTCTTTATCTTCAAAGGCCCGCCCCAGATCTTGCTTCCATTTGCCCCGTAAAGCGTCTAGGCTTATTGCTGTGTGCACTCTCAGCGACGCAGCGAACCACTTAACCAGGTGTCTCCCCCTTCCCATGACGTGCAAATATTGTATGGTAAGGTGCTGTTCGGGCTCCGTCGCAACATCCCCCCATCCCTTTGCCATGCGTGCCAGTAGGGAGCAATGCAGGAGGAACCCCCTGGTGGAAGCCCCTCGTCAGTGACCAGTGTCTTATATGGTGTCAGCTCCCCATCCCTGTATAGGTCGCTTAGCGTCTGTATCCTCATCATGCCACCTCTCTAGCATAGGACGCGTAAGGACCCCCCCTACTCCCGGTGAGCCCTCCAAGGGTACCGCCGGCGCGTATGGAAGGACTGCTCGTGTGAGTCTCAGCGTCCTGCGAAAGCACTGATATGCCACCGTCAGCAGTAGCGGGGTGGGGCGCGCCGGGGTGGTCAGTGGGTGAAACAGCACTTGTATTTGCTCCAGTGTGTATGGGGGGTCCCTGGTGGCCGTGTCCTCTCTTCCCCTGTCTGCTAACCAGTGAGCAACCCACTGAAGTTGTGCAGCGAGGTAGTAGTGTTCAAAGCAGGGGGCAGCGAATCCGCCCTTATCAGTGGGGAGGAACAGCTTCCGGAGCGCCAGCCAATGCCTGGAGGAGCCCCAGACGAAATCATGGAGGATCCTATTTAGCGTGGTAAAGAAAGAAGCCGGCAGAAACAGAGGTAAGTTAGTGAAGTAATAGAGCAAGCACGGGAGCATGACCATTTTGGCCAGCGCTACTCTACCCGTGGGCGTTAGCGGGACCGTGGACCAGAAGCTAATCGGTGACCTGAGCGCGGTCACTGCGTGGCCTAGGTTCCCGTCATATAGATCGGCCGGCTGGCGATAAATTTGTATTCCCAGATATTTAAATGTGTCCGCCATCCATTGAACTCTTGTGCCCGGCAGCCTTAATCCCGGGTCCGCCACTCCATTTCTAAACGCAAAGAGGCCCGACTTGCCTGCGTTGACCCGGGGGCCGGAGAACTCTGCGAAGTCGCTTAGGAGACGGTCCAGACTGCCCGAAATAGCTCTTACATCTCTGACAAAAACTAGTAGGTCGTCAGCATAAATCGACACCTGGTGCACACCGTCCCCCAGCGGAACCCCAACACCCAGTGTCTGTCGCAGGGCCGCAGCCAGGGGTTCCATGGCAAGCGCAAAGAGCAGCGGGGACAGCGGGCACCCCTGCCGGGTGCCCCTGCCCACCGCCTCCGATACATAAGGTCCCAATCTCACCCGGACCACCGGGTCTCGGTATAGAAGGCCCACCATCTGTAGGAAATCGGCGTCAAGCTCATACTTTTCCAGAACTGACTTCAGATACCCCCACTCCAGACTGTCGAGCGCCTTTTCTAGGTCTAATATTAGGCATCCTGCTTTAGGCCAGTCCTCCGTTGCTCCCGCCGCTACCCTGAAATACCGTCTAAGGTTCAGCAATGTGGATTGCGCCGGTACAAAGCCATTTTGGTCCGGATGCACCAAATGTGGGACAACCGGCGCCAACCGCTCCGCAAGGATTTTGGCGTAAATCTTGTAATCCACATTCAGCATAGCTAGTGGGCAGTACGAGCCTAACGCTGTGGGGTCTTTGCCAGGCTTGGGAAGTGACACTAGAAAGGCCTCTCGCAGAGACGGCGTGAGCCTATCCTCATCAATCGCTGTGTTATATAGTTGGAGAAGCCAGGGCGCCAGAATCTCTCTGTTGGCCTTGTAGTACTCAGCCGGTAGGCCGTCTGATTTCCCTGTTGCCAGGGCCTGAATCACTTCCCCGACCTCTTCTAAGGTGAGCAGGGCACAGAGTGTCCCGTTCTGGGTGTCAGTGGCATTGGGTAGCGCCACCAGGTCTAAGAACTCCTCCAGCACGTGTCTGGAGCCAACACCCCGGGACGTATACAGGTGCCTATAATGTGCAGTCATCGCTTGATGAATTTTGCGCTGCGTGTAGACCATTTCCCCTCCCCCCGCACAAATGGCTCCCACCAGTGCTCCCCTGTCTGATCTTTGCACCAGCCAAGCCAGCAGCCTCCCAGCCCTGTCCGCCTTGGCATCCGTCCTGGCCGTGTGTGCCGCATAATTATGGCACCTTAGCCGTTCCATTAAGGCTGCATGTTTCCCTCTCAGCTCCTCCAGCTTGATCGATTGCCTTCTGGCTCCTTCGCCCTCCCTCTCATATCGCAGGAGCTTTGACTCCAGCCTGGTCAGGGAATCGGACACTGTCTTGCGAATATTCCAGGTGGCTCCGATACAGTGCCCCCGGATGGTCGCCTTATGCGCGTCCCATTCCAGTAGTGGATCGGCAGTCGTCTCTGCATTATCCTCAAATTACAACAGAATGGCTGTGCCCAAGGAGGAGCGAAACTCAGCGTCCTCAAGGGCGGCCGGTTGCAACTTCCACATGGGTACTGGCGGCCTGCCCGCATTCCAACAAATCTGGAACAACAGAGGGTTATGTCCTACCTAGGTATGTCGTCTCGGCCAGGAGAGGAAGCCCACTATGCGGTCTAAGCGGACATGCAGGCCGTGAACCGCTGAATAATATGAGTATATTCGATCGGTGGGGTTTTGTACCCGCCAGAGGTCATATATCTCCCAATGGGCAAGCCAGTCCTGCAGCGCCTGCGCATTTGACGTCACCGGTGCAGAGTGTAGCGGGGGGAAGGACCGATCAATACCATGTTAAGATCTCCGCCTAATAACCATGGTAGTCCCGCGTATGAGTGGAGGACTCGATTCAGATTTTCCAGAAATGAGTGTTGGCCCGTGTTGGGGGCATACAAGGAGCCCAGTAGTACCAGCTGCCCGTTACTTTTCCCCTTCGCCAGGGAGTACCTGCCTTCCTGATCCACCTGTGCCTCTTCGCATACAAACGGGACTCCGGCCCTGACCCAGATTAGCGTGCCGCGTGCATGCGCTGAGTACTCCTTGCCGTATATCTGGCCTCTCCATCTCCTACGGAGCTTTCCCAAGTTCTGCTCGGGACAAGTGTCTCGTGTAACAGCTCGACCCCCACCAAAGAGAAAACAGAGTAACGGCACGCTGGGGTGTGCATACCGCAGATGTTCCACGTTATGATGTTAGTGTTTGCCATTGATAGTGTTGCGTTGCCTCCTTGTGTGGGTCAGAGGGTGGTAAGGGTACCAAGCGCGGCCGGCGGGCCGGTGCTCAGGGAGCTCGTCTGCATGTCGCTTCTGCATCTTTTAGCTACCTGTAAACAACAAAACATGTGGGGCGATTACCCAACGGGGCATTCGTTCAAACGAACAGTGTGCCTGTCCCTCAGTGGGTCGTGCTCTCAGCGCAGTGTTCGCTCAGTGGGTTGTGTAGCCAGCAATATGATGGTGTTGCTCTCGTGTGTAGGGTCTATGTGCGTCTGGGAGGTGCTCAAGGGTGGCCAACGCGCTGCTCATGCAGGACACCTGATGACCCACTCCCCCCTTTTGCTCAGGCCCGTGACGTGGTCAGTTGCTCGCCCCCCAGAGCCAGTCTTGCCTGTCCGCTTGCTGAGGCACTCTCCCCCAGCCCCGGATGCTGCCCCCATCCCCATGCAGCACCTGTGTCACTGTGGCAGCGTCCCACTCAGCAGCTCTCTGCGCAGCAGTCAGCCAAAGGATATGGTTTTCAATGTTCAATAGTTGACAGGCGATGGCCTCCAGTTCTGCCGCCAGTAGCTCTTTCATAATCACATCAGGAGGTCCGCTGGCTGTGGTGTCACCACTGGTAAGTTGGCGTCTTCCGACAGAACTGTGGACGGGGAGGATGCGCCGCTGACATCCAGATCACTCCGCTGCTGGGCTTTCACGCGTTCATTAGCCTTGGTCGCTCCCAGCGTCGCAACTGCCGCCAACGCCTCCTGCCTCTCCCGTCTCATCCGCTCCGGACTTGGGGCAGCCTGGCCCAGGTCCACACTCTGTCTGGCCCCTTTCCTCCGTCTCCATCTCCTGGACCGTTGTCCTTGCCAGCCTCCGACCTCTGGGCCAGTGGGCCTCGCCCCTGACCACTGCCCGGTCTGCTTCAGCCAGTCCCATACGTCAGATGGGGCCTCAAAGAAGCACGTACCCTCCTTGGTGACCACCCGGAGGCGCGAGGGGAACAGCAGGGAGTAAGGCAGGTCCAATTCCCGCAGCTGCCGCTTCACGGCCATGTATGTGCTACTTCGTTTCTGTACTGTCGCTGTGAAGTCCGGGAAGAACATCACTCGGCTGTTGCCCACCTTGAGATCTGTCAGCTTCCGGGTTTCGCGGAGTACCACGTCGCGGTCGCGGTAGTTAAGGAGCTTAAAGAGGAATGGGCGAGGCTGTGTCCCCAGGCGCTGCGCCTGTGCCGGCACTCTATGCCCTCTTTCTACTACAAAGTGCGCGGATAGCATTCCAGGCGGCAGGAGCTCCTACAGCCACCGTTCCGTATACTTCTCGGGGTTCTTCCCCTCCTCTCCCTCCGGCAGTCCAACCACCCTGACGTTGTTTCGCCGGGAGCGCACTTCCTCGTCATCAGCACGATCTTCTAGTGCCTGGACCCTCTCCACTAGATCTTGTAGCGCTGCAGCATGACTGCGCACCACGGGCTGCATTTCTTGGACCGACTGGCACTGGACGACGACCTCCTCTGACAGCTTATGATTATCTGCGTGCAGCAGCGTGAAGTCAGATGTGACTTTGTCTATCCTCTCTTCAAGGGACTTCTTGGTTGGCGCCAGGGTGGTTCCTATGCGTTCCACCGCCGCCTGTACCGTGTCCATCTTGGCATCGTGAGCTCCGAGTCCTCTCTGCTCCTTTCCTGTGCCGGGCCCACGTCTCTCGCCGCCTGCTGTTGCTGCTTCGGTTTGTCCCTTAACCTCCCCATCGCCAGCTGCTGCGCCATGGGCATTAATGTGCCGGTTCAGTGTGCCAGTCTGCGAAGAAGGGGGGGCGGGGGGGTTCTCCCGACCCGTCCTGGCTCCGCCGTCTCAGACGCCTGAAGGGATCCACCCAGGGCCAGTCGCCTCTGCCTACCGGTCAGCTCCAGTTGCCCGCTGTGGGTACTTCCGTCCTTGCCGGCACAGTCGTTAATATCTTACGCTGCCCCCGTTGCTCTGCGCTGCATGCCGGCACTCTTTCGTGTGGGACTCACGCCCGCCTCCGGGCCTGCGGCTGATGCTGCTGCAAGAGCCCCCCCCCTGGTTGTCGGCTCAGCCCTGGGTTAGGGGTGCGCGATGTTCTCTTGTGGCTCTGGGACTACGCGAGGCGCGGGGCAGAGCTAGCCAAGGCCGCTCACGGTTCGTCGTGCGAGGCGCTCCGAGTGTAGGTGGATCGCCGCCGCTCCTTTTGGGCCTTATGTTGCAGGCTTCTCCGCCATTCAGTTGGCCCCGGAGGGGCGCGGGACGTGTATCATCCGTTCCTCCCCGGCCTCGCGTGGGGGCACTAACATGGAGAAAGCCCAGGCCATTCTCTCTGACACTGTTGCAGACCAGAGGGATGGAGCTAGGTTCACCATTAGATGTGAATAAACACCACAGACTCACTAGGCAGAGCCTACTGGCTTTTCTGGGTCTGTCCAGTCCTTATGGACATGCACTTTGATAGCTCCCATCTCTTGGGAGACAAGGCGGATTCGCTGCAGCCAGGTCCTTGGGCCTTTCTATTACCCCTCATCACCCTCAATTCCCCTTTTGCTCTTTCGTGCCACGGAAGGGGCTTACAGGTGTTCCTTACCCACCCAGCCATCGCAGCCCATAAGTTTTCCAACATCATCGTGGCCATGGACATGGTTCCTCCTGCCCTTGTGAGAGAGGTAGCCAGTGGTTCCGCCAGCCCACCGCGCTCCCCCCGGTTGCCACAGCTTCCGAAACCCTCCTAGTCTGCCTGTTTATCATCATAGCTACCTAGTGGACTGCAGGATTCACCGTTACCTGCCCAGTGGCAGTTCATAACATTGGACAGGCAGGTTTTACAGATTGTCTGAAGGGGCTACTCCCTGCCCTTTGAGTCTACCTGCCCCTCAATGCCACCTGCTTACGACAGGCTGATGGAGGACCACATATCCCTTTACCGCCAGGTGATGGCTCATTTGGTCACAAGAGCCATAGAGAGAGTGCTGATGCCAGAAATAGGTCATGGTTGATATTCCCGCTACTTTTTGGTGTCCAAGAGGGACGGAGGCCTTCGTCCTCTCCTCGACTTCTGCTCTCTCAATTTCTTTGTCAATAAGAAGCTCAAGATGCTCACTCTTGCACAGGTCCTGCCTGCCCTGGACCCAGGAGATTGGATGGAGCAATGGACACATATTTTCACATTCCTGTCCTACCTGCCCACTGGCGTTACCTGCTGTCCAAGGGGCACTTTCAGTTTGCTGTGCTCCATTTTGGACTCACTAGTGCCCCTCGTGTGCACCAAGGTGATGGCGGTGGTTGCAGCGCATCTACGAAGATCAGGGGTGCCAGTCTTCCCTATCTCAATGACTGGCTGTTGAAGCCAGACATGCACCAGGCTGTCGTCTACCACCTCCAGACTACGGCAGACCTTCTCCGTTCGCTGTAGTTCACTATCAGCGTGCCAAAGTCACACCTGACTCCCTTTCATAGGCTCACTTTGATTGAAGCTGTTCTGGACCCAGTGTAGTTTCGAGTCCATCCTGCCGAACGGCGAGTTGAGGATATTCTGGCTATGATACTGATGTTTTATCCTCTTTCATGAATTTAGGTGAGGCTGACACTTAGGCTGTGGGCCTCATGGCTTCCTGCATCCTGCTTGTGACACATTGGCATATGCGGGCACTGCTGTAGGATCTGTAGTTCCAGTGGGCTCAGCATCCGGAGAATCTCTCCAACATTGTCCAGATCTCCAAGAAAACTGCAAAAAACCTGCAGTGGTGACTTGCAAACTGTGATTGGGTCTGCGGCAGACCCCTCTTCCTTCCCTAACCAGCTCTGACAGTAGTGACATATGCATAATTTCTGGGATAGGGTGGCTATCTGGGAGAGGTGTAGATCAGAGGGCTCTGGTCACTGGCAGAATCCGAACTCCATATCAACCCGTTGGAGCTCCGAGCGATCAGATTGGCATTGAAAGCCTTTCTACCCTTCATCCAGGAAAGGCTAGTGATGGTGTTCACGGTCAACACCACCACCAGGTGGTACTGCAACAAGCAGGGTTGGGTGGAGTCGTCGACCCTTTGTCAAGAGGCTGTGCATCTTTGAACATGGTTGGAACAGCAGGGCATATCCCTGGTGGTTCATCATCTGGCAGGATCTCTGAATGCCAGAGCGGACAAACTCAGTTGCAGATGCCTCACGGATCACGAATGGCTTCTCCATACAGAGGTGGAGCAAGGTCTGTTTTAGCAATGCGGAGAGCCTTGGTTAGATCTGTTTGCCACCACCAAGAACGCGCAATGGCAGCAATTCTGTGCACTGGAGTTTCCAAGACGACTCTCGTTCGGAGATGCTTTTCATCTCTAGTGGAGCTGTAGCTTCCTATATATTCTTTATCCCCATACCACTCCTGCCCAGAGTTCTGCAGAAGATCAGGAATGACCGGGCTCAAGTCATCTATGTGACTCCAGACTGGGCACAGAGAATCTGGTATCCCGAGTTGTTGAGCATGGCCATCAGCCCTCCAATCAAGCTGAAAATCTTCTGTCGCAGCAGCAGGGGAGGGCTCTCCACCCGAACCTGTCCAGGCTCCGCCTTCTTGTGGAGAGATTGAGCAGGGACAGTTGACAGGTTTCAACCTTCCTCCCAAACTCTGTGACATTAATCTTGGCAGCCAGGCGTCCCTCCACTAAGATGTTCTACGCCTGCCATTGGGCAAAATTTGAGACATGGTGTACAGAAAGACAAATCGGCTCCTTTTTACTGCCCCCCTTTCTCAGGTTCTCCTCTTCATCCTTTACCTTGCCCAGCAGGGCTCTGCTCTGGGCATTCTGAAGGGCTATCTCTCTGTTATTTCAGCTTTTCTGCAGTTGCCTGATCAACCATCCCTCTTTAAATACCCTATTGTATATAGGTTTCTGAAAGGTTTACAGCATTTATTTCCACCTTCTCCCTTTATTATGCCCCAGTAGGACCTCAGTCACGTCCTCACTTTCCTTAGGTGCGCTCCTTTGAGCCCTTGCACAATTGTCCTGCCAGGCTCCTTACCATCAAGACAGCCTTCCTGGTGGCAATAACATCTGCCTGAAGGCTCAATGAGCTTTAGGCCTTGTTCTCCAAGCCTACTTATCTGAATATCTACCCAGACAAACTGTTGATTCCTATGAGAGCTTTCTTTCTCCAGAAAGTGGTCATTGTATTTTAGCTAAGCCAATCCATCACTCTGCCTACTTTTTACGCTTTGCCTCAACCCTTCAAGTAAGCGAAGTCAGTGACTTCACCAAATGGACCCAAAAGAGCGTTGTCATTCTAACTTGATCGTGCACAAGAGGTCCGGGTGGATGACCAACTCATTGTGTGGTATGTCGAAGGGAAGAAAGGATGTGAGAAGAAGACCATCTCAGGATGGATTGTGATCTTTATTAAAATCTGCTATCCATTGCCTAAGAAGCAACCCCTTGAGGGTGTGCATGCTCATTCCTCGCGTAGAGTTTCAGTCCTAGACATTTGCCGGGCAGCAACGTGGGCTTCGAAGCACACTTTTAATAAGCACTACTGCCTGGACAGTCAGGTCCACAGTGATGGGCATTTTGCTAATATTAGTCGCAGAATTCTTACATACCCACCCATCCTCCCCACTCTGCAAATGGATTTCCAGGGACAGGGATTTCCCATTTCAGGCCCCTAGTATTCCACACCAGTGGTCAGTGTACTTCGTGGCCCCACAGTTGTGGTGTGGAAAGTCGCAAAAAGTAAGTGACGTCAGTGCACTAGGGTGGCCCCTATATAGGCATCGCACATGTCACTTCCGGCGCTGAAGACACCATGTGGAGCCAAACGATGCCACCTATCTGTGCCCAGGGGTACTGCTCAAGAAAGATTTCCGTATCCAGTCTGACGCCTGAGAATAATTCTAAGCTAAGGTATCTGTGGCTAGATAGAGTCTCTACAGATATGGCGTTACTGAAGGTAAGTAACTTGTTTAATGATGTATGTTTGTAAGGGAAGAAAATCCTGAATAAACTGTATTTGGATTGGGGGTGCTTTAATATTAATAGAATTGTAGTGTAGATTTGGACTGCTGGCCTTGTTTAAAAAAAGTTTACAGATTTCTGTTAGATGATCCAAATCTGCAGCAGCATCTTACAGAATTTGAATCGCCTTTATTAGTGGGTATGCACTCTTGTTAGTTATTGTTTACAAACACATTTCTAATGTAAACCTCTGCTTAGTTTTAATTTTCAGGCTGGAACCCTTTACACCCACTACAAGTATGGTAGCAAGATTTCAGGGGTTGTATGACGTTACAACGCATACCTTTACCCTGGCTTGCACCCTGACTTGCTGTCAGGGTGCACTGGAAGTTGGATTAGTATAATTTAGTATTCCAACTCCAGTGTGTGCAACAGTAGGGAAGGTGTTAGAGTTAACTCCAACACCTTCTACCCCTTGCAACAAGCATTTTGCGTTACAATGACATGCGTTGTAATGGCACGCGTTGTAACGCTTCCGTTGTAAAGGCTGTTTCCTGATTTCAGGTGCTGACTAACCACCAAGTGTTTGCTCAATACTCTAGTGATGAGCAAACATAGTAACAGGAGCAGTTTCTTTGGTTGGCTTTATTAATACTCATTTTTAACCCTGAGTGAGTCAACAATATTTCCACACAAGCCCTCTTCAAACCTTTCCTAGATTTACTACCCCTTCCCAATACAGACACCAGGTCTGGTGGATTAGTGCTAAAGCAGGGTGTTATACAATCACCTCTTAAAATATCCACAGAGCTTCTTCCTCGCACCTCATTGACATGCTCACCTGTAACACACCAGCCAAAAACCTGTGATTGTTCAACTACAATAGATATAAAACTGCAGTGAGCTACATGAAGATTCTGGTCTTTCAGCCAGTAGCAGCCGGTGTCTCGATAGAGTGGCAGGGGAGGGGGACGGACAGATGACAAGACAAATAAAGAGAAACAAAAAATCAATTACCTGCCGCATCGTGCTCCTCACCACTGAAGGCACAGGGTCCCAGAGTCCACTGCAGCCAATCCTGATGCTCCTTTCATGCTGCTGACAGCATCAGTATTGGCCTGAGTGCCCTTGATTTGTGCTCCCAGTTAGACTGGGAGCCTGTGCCGACTCTCTCCAACCCAGTAACGCAGCTCCGGAAGAAGAGACCTTCAGTGCGAATCACGGCTTGGCTGTCCTGAGACTGCCATGCACACTGATAACAGTACAAAACACTCCCCCTAGTGCCTGCCATCCCCCTGGCCCCGCCCCCAAGCCTTGACTCAGAGAGTAAAAATAAAACTATAATAAAAAAAGGGTTTATTATTGTTTTATTTGTCATTTTTTGGTTGCTGGTGGGGGGTAACGCTCCTCCACCATAGCGGAGAAGCCGCTGCTGCTTTCAGCCCCGTTTGCTTGTTGCTTTGGAATTCACACCCAGATGACCCGGATGAAGTCTCCTTTGTTTCAATATTCAAGATTCTGCAAGTTAGCAACTTGTCAAACTTGAGCACCCGTTTTATCCCCAATTGTATATGCTCAATGCCTGAGGCTGGCAATGGACACATGTGTAGAGTATTTAATATACTCTAGGTCTTAGGACCAGTTTCCCATTATGTTGAAAGCTAATGCCACATTCATTAAATACCACATCCGGCAGTAAAGAGATTACCTCACCACTCCCTTTTCTGCACCCCAAAATTGGAATAACATGGTAATAAAGCATCTTATTTCATGTTCCGAGCTCCAAAACACACAGCTTGTAGTATTTTATACACTCAAATTCTGCCAGGTTTTACTTGTATAATCTATGGAGGTCAAAGTGCAATATTAGTGCACATTTTGTACTCATGCGGAAGGCGCAAACTCTTGTTTGATGTTCTTCTGTTTTGGCATTAGTTCATCCTTGTCCTACCACCAATCACCAACAGTGGCAGCCGGCATGGCTCGTGGGTGGCGGGTGGTCGCGGGGAAGATATTGTGTGTGATCCAGCGCGGCTCTCAAACAACCTTCAATACTTATCTCACTTAACTGAGGAGCAATCTATTTTACTCATCAGTGGGGCCCATAACACTGAGAGTCGTACACTCACACTCCTGAATCAGTGACAAAGAAGGCGATCTGCCGGTTAGCGGGGTACCTAATGCTCATATTTTGTACATTATATACAGTTATAGAATTTATTTACATATGCTAATCTATTACTTGGAAAACTCTACACCAAGGAACTCCACTATTTGGTCAATAGATCATCTAGTAGAAGTTAGTTGATGGAGACTAAGGCCAGCTTAATCATAGTAATCCTATAACTTTAGCATTTTATTCATAACATTGTAATAAAATAAAACCACAACTCAAGTTTAAATTTAAATTTTGAATGTATCTACTTCATTTAAGATAACCGAACTTTAGTTTATTTAGACAAGCTAGAATGAAGTATTTTATTTAGTACATGTTAAAAGAAAATGAAATTTAGAAATCATATTACCAAGTTCTGTTATATGAAAATAACAAAATCGCACAAGTCTCAATCTGCCTCTCTATTCTCCTCTACGCCTCCTTTCCGAAACAAAATTTCTTTATTCGATCATCTTCATTGCTCCAAGAGTTAAAGTCCAAAAAATATTTCAAAGTCTCTAGCACCATAAAATTGGTTCAAATCAACAGCATGTCGTGGTGCAAAATAAATTCAAGGAACAAGCTTTTTTATCCTTTCAAACAAGCTCTTTTTATACCCTTTTTCACTAACTACCTAGCTTAAAATTGAAAATTTTAGGGTCCACAGTTTGTTCTGATTTGTCCATTAAAGGGGTGGCTATGATCACCTCATCCCATCCTTGCCCAAAACAGGTTTTCCAAAATGCGTAGTCATCCTTAACATGTTCTCATGGCATTCATCTCCGTTTATGCTTGTCATTCACTTTTTGTTACATGATTTGCTATTCTCTTCCATTCATTGATTCTGTTCCCACAGTCTTAGATGCAAACATCCCTTGGCACACTTCCGCACCCTAGACCAAGCTTACCTTGACATCACTTCGCTTTGCGTACCAGCCATTCTGCTTATTCAGCTTTTCATTTATGCGCATGCGTAGAGGCTCTTTCTCTCAAGCTGATGTCAACGCCGCAGTCAGCAGCCATTTTCAACAACCAGGTCGCATAGGCCTCAATGAGAACTAGTGCGAAAACAAACACAACAGACGTCAGATTAAGAATTATAGTTTTTCTGTTTACCTCCCACCATTCTAATATCCCAAATTAGTGATTACCTAGCAAAAGCGTGACATATAGCGTTATTTTACTTACCAAGTGCATTTCTTTTTCTCTTGCCACGATGAATACATACATTCTAATGAAGCCTAAACATACATGCTTTTTTGATTAATGTATATTATTATAGCACTATGTTAATATGACTCGTTCACAATTGTTAGTATATTATTTTTGCAAATGGCCATTAGTTTCCCATATGTAACTTATAATGTCCAAGTGCGTTTTGTTGATAAATTTTCATGCATCACACCATTAATTCAGTTATTGTTATACGAAATTAACTTTACAAGGGGTACACAAAAATGTTTGTCTCTCCCCTGCTCCATCATGTGGGGGAATAAAAATAAAATATATGTACCTAGCCGCCGTGTCTCGCGTTTCTGCTCCTGCTCTCCTGCCTCCGATTCCAGGAACAGGAAGCAGGCAGCCAGGCTCCCTCCCCTAAGGCAATCACAACGCTGCAGCGTTGGGTTTGGTCTGGGCGCTAAGCGAGGGGCAAGTTCTCCATGCAGGCTGTAATGCAGCCTGCATGGAGAATGGGGAAAGTGCGCATGACTGGTTTGGGCGGCCCAAAAGTTCCGACCAAACAGTCATTGCACACTTAGGAGGGTTCTACCACTCCTCCGAGAGCAGAGCAGCCCCGCCCACCCGCCCGCAAAGCAGCAGGACAGGATTCATAAAATAATAATAACTCTAAGTTATTATCATTTTATGTTTCTACTTGGCACTGCTTAAAAGAAGTGGGGCGACGCTCCTCCGCCATAGCGGATGGTCCGGCACTGCTCACCTATCACCCTCATCTTTCACTAAATGTGCTTCTGGTCATGGCCCCAAGCATCCCTTCTGTGACAGTTTTTACACAGTTTCTGAGCAAACGGCGCTAATAATTGTTTGACAGTAAAAAAGTAGATCTAACGTCATTAGGCTGGTAAACAACCAGTTCACACTAAAATGCGCAAGGAACATGATTTGTGTAGGTTTCCTCCGCCCTTACATATGAAATTCTGTGTGATCTGATTGGAGGTATGTGACGGTCATTAATTAGCGTGCGTAACCGAAACAGGAGAGGAACCGCGGTTATCGGGTGTGTAATCTACAGCTGATGGCCCGCAGATAGGGTGATTTCAATGTAAAATAAACAGCGAGACCACAAGTACAAGGTGTTTATTTTTAGAGGCCTGGGGGCGCCCTTTCGGATAGCTGCTTTACAGAGGCGAGCTGCCACCTTGGTGTCAAAGAATTTCATTCAGGTTTGGCGAGAACATGATCTCCTGCGTCTCACACACTGTGTGTGACAAGTTGGACACGAAGGGCGTTTATTTAACTTTGTGTAGCAGCTTCCTGACATGACCCGTTAAAGAGTGACTGCAGCTTAATGTGGCCTGGCTGTCTCATTAACAGCCCTTCGGTGTCTGTGTCTCTACATTACATTGTAGACATAAAACCAAGTGGGCTTTATGAGTTCTATAAACAGTTTAAGTATTGGTTTAATATTGCAACAACATTGTGGTAAATAAACACTTTTCAGGTAGATATGATGGAGGGTTAGTGGTGGTCTTTAGGCTTCTTCATACTCACTGACCTCTACCCTGGTTCTTTCTGGGTCCTGTAGTATTCTAAATCTAGCATTGAAAATGTTTGAAGTTACCATGTCAAGCTGCCCCGGATGCAGGGCTCAGAATTTCGGGGCTGGGTGGGAAGTGGTCAGTACTTCTCCTCGTAAATGTAACACCCTGGAATAATGAAATGTATTGGGTACCAAGTTAGCGCTCAATTAGTAGTCAAGTCCTAGTGAGGCCCATAGTGTTTAATCACATATATTTAATATTTTAATTTAGGAAGTACCTCGAAGATAAACGTACTGTATCAGTGCCATTTGTATGGGTGTGTATGAACTTTATTACACTGTTCCATTATGTTATCACACTTCTATCATAGTTCAGGATCTCTTACGGAGCTGTGGCTTTATGGTGTAATTGTTGTCTTTGGTCAGTGAAGGTTTGGCTAGTGCATTATTTTGCCATTTCTGTAAATGGGAAGAATCTGATTTGCCTGACCCTATTAGGGATCTTTGTAGTACTCTAAAGGTAGGGCTGCATGTGCTGAAGGATATGTGCCTCACATGGTGAAATGCTCTTATCCATTGCTGGACCCGGGGTGACTGGAAAAGTTAGCGCCACTGACAGTTATATAGTTTTGATGGAGTGATGTGTACGTGTGGACTTGTAATGGTAGCGCCACGGTATTCTGAATACTTGTGAGGTGTAAGGGGTGTTAAGAGGGACAGGTTATTGAGGAGGCAACACATTGTCAGCCTAATGGCTTTGGTGGCATGTTGGACACGAGAGCACGTGAGAGCATCGTAAGGTCTGCCTAATAATATGTTCTTAAAGGGTAGAGTATAGTTATCTGATAATTGTTGTGTTGTTGAGAGACCTTTCATAGCCAACCACATGGCAAATGTAAGACAATGCAGATTATAAACAATAATAATAATTCCCGATTTGTAAAGTGCAATTTATCACCCCTAAGAGTATCCAGTTGCTGGGGGCTGTCGGGGAGATTAAGTGAGCTACTGCCCAGAGTCACATGATGCTGAGGGGCCGACAGCGATCGAACTGTGAGCCCTGCGCTCTGGAATCAGCCATTCTGGCCACTGCAACACACCACTCCATCAATAAACACGACACCGTCTGTCTAGTGTGCTCTACCTTCTGTTTATACAGTATTATCTTGGTTTGGGTTCTGCAAAAAACTCCACAACAACGTTTCAGGAGGCACACCTTTCAGTCCTGGATGGATTGCAAAATCTTTCATCTGGTGTGCATTTCCTGGTGCCTCTCCCTCACCGAACTGACAAGCCTGAATGCGTTTGCCTAAGAATGCAACCTCAATGCGAATTCCCTGTATTGCAACTGTGTCATTCTTGTTGGTACGTGCGGGGTGAGTTTACGCTTGATTTTAGAGAGTTGTGTGCATATGGATTTTAGGACCAATGCTTGCTTAGAGATTGGCATGCCTCTACTATATACTTTAAATGCCTCCCAAAGTGTGGAGTGTGTGGAAACCGATACTTCGTTTAAGCTGAAATATTCCTGAGTTGCTTCGCATATTTCATCCCTGAAGAGCTCATCGGTTAGGGCTTCACTGAGGAATTGCCAAAGGAGGCAGCCGACTCTACGGGAGGGCATGTAAAGTATTAGTTTAATTGGCGAAGGGTCTGATAACTAAGGTACGTGGGAGGTATGTATCATCAGTGATGCACGGCTGGGTCAATGAAAAATAAAATGATAATAACTGTGATTATCATTTATTTTGTCATTTTCTGCCTCTAAGCAGTGGAGCGATGCTCCTTTGCCGAAGTGGAGGAGCTGTCCTGCCTAGGGCCAGGGATTCTTCCTCGACGCCTGCACAGCTCAGAGTTTAATATCACAGTTCTGTAAGGTTGTGGTTAGTCAGAAATATTTTCCATGTCGTGTAGCACTTGGAACCGCAAATAGACTTCTCATCTAAAAGGCAGCAGGAGTACGTGCTTTTTACCTGTGGGGAAAGAATAGTGACCAGCCCCCACTCCCATTAGTACATAACGATTTAGGGTAAAGGGTTTCTCTGTGAGGAAGAAATGGGTTCTCTTGCAGAAAATAAGTAGAAAAAATGTGAACATTACATTTATTTTCGCAGTATCCGTGCATACGCGTATGGGGTTTCATGAAACCCACCAAAAATGGAAATCCATGCAAGGTATAGGCAAACTTCGACGGAGTACAGTTTAAAAAAATTCTATCTTATTGAATTCTGCCCGGAAGCAGGTGCTCAATAGCTTTGCATCTTGACAAAATGGATATCGTTTTCCAAAGTATGGACACCAGAGTCTTCTGAGAGTGTTAATGTTGCGCAGGAGTTTATGCGGGTTCAAAACCTCAGAAAGTTTCCTTAAATAAAAAAAATCAGCATCTGCCTTCAATTAGAGATGATGGTATCAGCTGGAGAACATACCTATGTCATGGAGTGAGAAGCTGAAACCGAACCTTAAACTCTTTGATGACGTCCATCCGAAGCCCAGAAGGAATCTGGCGCGGAAGGATCTAAACCCAGAAGCGAGTGACGTCGAAGTCCGTTAGAGCCACCCTTCGATAACCAGGAGGCTAATTCCAGGTCTAATGATTGACTGTTCAGAAGGTTACGCTTTATTTATTTTGAATTTGCCTATTTGTAGGCCTGCCCACGCAGATTTAAATATATTGTATATCTTCCATTTCACATTTCTTAACGGCTCGTGAGCAGTTTTGAGTTTAGTTGTTCCTTGGTGCCTCGAGGCAAAGACACTTGGCAGTCTTTAGAAAATAACGTCTCTTCTTCCTCATGACAGTAATTGCAAAAATATTTTAAATGAATGCATATTGTTGGCAAAGAAACCGCAACGTCAATGCTACTTTAATTATAGGTGAACACACCGAGTACATAAAAAGTAATGATTTTTTTTCTAGAATTCGACGTATCTCTCGGTTGCACGGAAAATAAACCGAAGCACAGAACATTGTAATGCATCATCAATGATTTTCATATGACTTTTAATGCAGGGGCGTAGCTTAGGGGGGGAGGAGGGGTGGTAACAGCGCTCGAATAAATGCATTATTTTCTTAGCAGTTGGGTATGGAGGCCCTGATACGTCTGTGTTGGTTTTGATTGGTCTGAGCCACGAATAAAAGACAAGAGTGTTCATTTATATAAACGGGAGAGGGAGAGAGAGCTAAAAAGAGACAGAGATACCCATCTGGTGGGAGAATTTAAAAATCTGAAATGAGATAACCCGGAATCATTACCAGCTTTCCTGCTTGTCCAATTTGTATGGTGCTAGCCAAATATTTTTTTTAGAGCCACTTATTTTTCGTTTTTATGATCACATATGAACCCCATTTTAAATACTCGAGTTCAGTGTGCGCTGTGCGAGCAACTGGTATATTTGATTTACGAGACTGTAGGGTTGCTCCTTTTATAATAGGAATATATTAGGAATCTAGGCCAAGTTTAGTGTTTACATGACTACTGCCATGCCTCTTAGTTCACTAATGACATTGTTGTTGGGGGAGAGTGGGGGGGGGGGCACAAATGGTTTCGAAATAACTTTTAATTTGTGTCTTAATTTATGTCTGTTTAGTTATGTTTATTTTAACTTTCAATAACTTTCTATCCAATGGATCCTATACCTCCGATTATCCTGAGGTCCATATCCGATATTATTGCCCCATTATATCAGGAGTTATTTGCTATCTCTCTCCATATAGGTGTCCTACCAGAGGACTGGGAAAAAGCTAATGTAATTCCCCTGCTTTAAAAGGCCAATGCTGACCCTGATTCTCTGGCTAATTTTAGACCAGTCTCTCTGCCCTCAGTAGCCACAAATGTTTTAGAAAGGTGGGTGAGCCTACAACTTACCACCTTTCTGACTGAGAACAACTTGTCCATCCTTACAAATCAGGGTTTAGAGCCCATCCCAGCACCAGTACCACACTATTAGATGTCTCTTTTTTTGTGTGAAATTGTTTATTGAAAAAAAGGATAGAGCACAATACAAACACTGCAATAAAAATAAAACGTGGACATAACATAAATCAACATAATCATCTGTTCTTCCTGAAAAAGAAATCAATCAAACAAATAATGAGAGACAAAAGGGGGCTGTCATAATTCACAATAAGGTTACAGTTAGGGTATGTGCCGTGGTATTAGATCAAATTTCGGAGGTGGTGTTACTATGGCAAGTGCTCAAACAGCCTCAGGGACTGGTCTGATCTCTTCATTCTCGGGAGCTGCCCACAGGCCTGGTGAAGGAGCTTGAGAGGCATTGAGGGTCTGTTGCAGGTATGTACAATAGACGCACCATATATCTTTTGGTCTTGAGGTTGGAAGCTGAAGTGTGCCATATATCTCAGATTGTAAACTGCATTAGGCCATGCTGTTTACGTCCGGGTGGTACCAGTGATGTGCATATTGTGCTTGTGCCACTAAAAAATAAAGTTGGGGATCTGGGACCGCAAACCCTCTTCGGTAATACGGGAGCATCAGAGTATCCCAGGAGACTCTCTGCCTGCGTCCGGCCCACACTATTTTGATAAGTAGTCCCTGTAGCTGACTAAAAAACGTGTTGGTAAGCGGAATGGGTATAGTGCTGAACAGATTTAGGAACCGAGGCAGTACCTTCATGTTGATTAGTGCTATGCTGCCTGCCATAGATAGGGGCAGCTGTATCCACCTCTCAACCTGGGTAGTAAGTTGCTCAACCGCTGCCCCCTAATTTAAGCGCATGACTTGTCCTTTGTCTCTGTGGAGGTGGATCCTAAAGTATTTAGTGGTGTCATCTGCTCTCGGCAGGGGGAGTTTGGTCTGGTCGGCTAAGGCTGCGTCCGTGATGGGGAAGAGGAATGACTTTCCCCAGCTTATCTTGAAACCTGACATGGCCCCAAATCGGCCAATCTCCTCTGTAAGGGGTTGTAAATTATCTTTGGGATGTCGTTCGAAAAGCAGGATATCATCTGCATACATGGACATTAGTAAGGGGCCATCAGGAGACTGTAAGCCTCACTATTAGAGGTCTCTGAGACCATTAAAACCAGTCTGGCCTTAATGTGGCTGAGGTGCTGTTGGACCTATCAGCCGCATTTGATACAGTAGATTATAACATCTTGCTGCACAGGTTGAAACATTTTGGTGTGACAGGCTCTGCCCTAAGTTGTCAATAAGGAGACAGTTCCTTCTGGCTATACATAGGTTATTGGAATAAATTATCCAGGTTCCAGAGATAATGCACAAAAATTCACCAATGTATTAATAAAAAAATAAAAAAAAGTGATCGGGATGGCACAAGAAATTAACAGACACGTGTTTCGCCCATATGGCTATCTCACCACGGGCTTTCTCTGAGCATATATTGTAAATTTTATTTGTCTTGTTCCTATTACAAAAGAAGAAAAGCAGTGGTGTTCTTGCGTCTCTGCTGTCCTTGATAAATCTTTGCGCATCATCTCTGGAATCTGGAGAATTTATTCTCAAACCTATTTAAAACCAGCAGGAGCTGTCTCCTTATTGACGCTTTTCTTTCAATTTTGGTAGACCCGTCAGGTGTGACCACAGGACAGACTATCCTGCATTCACGCAACAATTTAGGGTCCTGTCTAGTTACAGGTGAACCCCTTCAGCTGTAAACCCCCCAAAAACTTTAGTCTGCCTTAAGTTGGCTGGGCTCTTTCCTTGAGAGATGTGTGCAGGTGGTTTGGATGAGACTGTATGCCCCAGGAGGGAAAAGGTTGAAGTGGAGAGTGCTGCAAGGCTCCCCCTAAGTCCAATACTCTTCAATATTTACATTACTCCTTTTGCCAATTTAGTTGAATCATTTAACATCAAGGTCATCTCGTTACTGTAGGATACCCAACTCCTGCTCACGTATGATAGGGATTCCATAAATGTAAAGACCATATTTGCCCACTGTATGGTAGCACTGCTCGACTGGCTGAAGGCCAATAAACACAGTGCAATCCTGATAAAACTGAAATCTTGAAGTTTGGCTGTAACCTCCTTCCAGGTTGAGTAGGAGCTTGGCCCAATATGATTCCCGCTCTTCCTCCTCCAAAAGCGGTATCCAGGAATTTAAGAGTCATGTTTGATTAAAATGCCAGATTTGTAAAGCGCACAGCTACCTCCGGAGAGGTGTCCCGGCGCTGGGGGCCGTCGGGAAGATTAAGCAAGCTATTGCCCAGAGTCACATGGTGCTGGGCTAACCTGCCGCCAGAGCCCGGGATCGAACCGTGAACCCTGTGGTCAAGAGTCAGGCACCCTGGCCGCTGCGCCACACCTCTAAATTTGAGGCACAGGTATCAGCAGTCGTGAAAATGTGCTTCTGGATTTTTCTGATGTTGAAGAACTTTCTTCACTTGCTTCCTCATGATGTCCACGTTACAGTAGTCAGAACATTGATTCTTTCATAACTGGACTATGCCAATGCTTTATATCCGGGCCTCCCAGAATATCTAATCCAGCCGTTACAAATTATGCAGAATATGGCTGTTCACCTTCTGTATAAAGTGCCAAAATATACATCAGTATCAGTATTTCAGGAGAGACTTTACTGATTGCCAGTTCGAAAATGTATAATGTACAAAGTATTGACCATGATGCAGCAAGTCCTCCACAACAAGGGGCCTAGTTACCTTAATGAAAAGAATTAGGGAATACAGTCCTGGAAGACCCTGGTGTTCTAGCAAAGCCAGATTGTGTTCCCCGTCTCCAAAGACAGGGGGAGCGCGTCTCTTCCTATGCTGTAAAAGCAGCAGGGATGTCGAATCTACTGCTTGAACATCTGAGGAACATTTCGGATGAAGCAAAATGTAAAAAAAAATCAGGCGAGGACAGGAGATCAGTGGTTCTTTCCTCTGGTCCGCTCTGAATCGCCTAAACCACACCGGTACACTCTTGAGTAGCCGTGCACTATAGAAGAAACCACCATTCATTCATATGAAGTGATATTTAATCTGATGGACTAAGATGAAACACTTCCACGTGTTAAAAAAAAATATATTTAACATTTTGCAAAGATTGTATCATATTTTTACATTGTTAGTTGCACGATATACATGTCAGTTGTTTTCATGGCTTGACTCTTGGAGCCAAGCAAGACCCATGGCTTGGCTCTGGCTTTGCCCACTCTATTAATTGGCCTGCACGCCCTCCTCCATTTGTCACTTGGGCTTACTTAGTACATGTGGCCATCATTTGTGTTGAACAGGAGCCAAGAGTTGAAAACTAGCGGGCCTATGTAGGACGTACAGGGGTGTAGCTTCAGTGGGTTGTATGGGGGTGTAAAACCTCTCAAATGCATTCTTAGTTTGATAGTTCCGTCTGGGGGCACTGAGTAGTGTGTGTTATTTCTGTGTCTGTTTTTTCATTGTTCTCATTTCACTAAAAATTTTTAACTTGTTAATTTTTTGGGATCAAGAACTTAAATATATATGTTGCCCGGTGTTCTAAAAAGTACTTAATCTGCAACTATAGAAGTACTCCTTGAATGTGTGCAAAAGTACTGCTTTTTGGAATTCACAAACATTGGCGTAGTAGACTTGGAAACTGCACCAGTCTCATCTTTCCAGAAATACTACTGGCCAGTTGCGGCCCGTATAAGGAGTTCCGTGGGGCAGATTGGCGGGGTGAGGGGTAGTAAACACCGGAATATGGATAATTGCAGGTAAGTAAACAATTAAATGAATAAAATGAATTTCGTAGTGCGCGCTGCATCGCATTTTGCAATGCAGGGCGCGCAACAAAATTCGTTTTATTCATTTAATTTTTTACTTACCTGCAATCATCCATATTCCGGTGTTTATTACCCCCCACCCTTCCCCTCCCCTGCCCCACCTTTCGCCTCATGGAACTCCCTCCATGGGCCGCAACTGCTACTGCTGCTACTGACAATCAAACATCCAAAAGGTAATGGGATAAACACTTGAACATAGTTTAACCAGTGGCAGTCACTCAGGATAGCATTCTAATCCATCGTTTTTCACCCATTGTGCTACCCTAGAGCGAGGCCCACCTAATGCACATCGCTATTGACTGTATTCCTCATGGAGACAGTCCATTCACCACATCCCTTCACCCTGTGGCCCACTGCTTTTGAGTTGAGATTCCCCTCCCCCCGAATCTTACTGACTATGCTACGTCTCTGTACCCCACATTACTATATGTTTGTGTTTTATGGTAAATGTCTATTTTGTATTTCGATAATTAACCTGATGGTGTATATGCATGCCATAGGAAATAATGTCTCAAAACACATGCATACCTTTTTACATTTAAATCCCTGATGAAATATAATCCATAATTACCTACTTACAAGTGCATTTGGTGGTAAATCTCTGAGGAACACTCTAAAACGGAATGGAAGAAGACTTGCTCACATGAAGATTTTAGCATCAGGGAACAGTTTCCGAGTGAATACATATAATTTTGCGCTGCCATATTCTTTTTTTTTTTTTTTGTTCACAAGAAATTTTTATTGAGAGAGATGAGCAAGCATTACATACATGTGCATATATCATGCATGGTTCCGGCATCAACAAGAGCAAGTACACAAGTATACAACAAACAAAGGAGGGGTAAATTAAATTAAGATAATATGAGATAAATCAATAAGCAATTCAAAACAAATCGTAAGGAAAAGAAAAATAACACAGGCAGTGCATCAGTACATTTTCAAGGTTACAGTCATAGGTGGAGCAAGATAACCACGTAAGTCAATGAGGTCAGTCGTTTGGACAGGTAGGCAACCCGGACTATGGGCAGGGTGTATATGTGCATGGCGCATCAGGTAATCATGGTGGTTTAAATAGGTCGAAGTGAGCGTCAAGCGAGGACCACAGGTTCCTATAGGGGGGGGGCGCCAAGGTGTAGCAGCCAGCGAAATATTGTCGGCTCCTCTGAGGTTCGAAACCCAATTGAGCCAGTGGGGGAAAGAAGCTTTGCCAGTGTCCTTCCAGTTATTCAGTATGAGTTTGACCGCTGCTGTCAAAAGTAAGTCAAGTAGGGCTTTATCATTTTCATTGAGGTTAACAGCTTTGGCAAAACCCATGACTAAGGTTGCAAATTCCCTCGGGAGCGAAATATGTAACACTTTGGTAATAAATGCAAAGATTCTATCCCAGTAGTCGGATACACAGGGGCATTTGAATATTAGGTGTTCAAGGTCCCCACCCTCTGCCGTGCAGTTCCAGCAGGAGTCATCTTCCTTGATGTTGTGCAGGAAGAGTCTCCTAGGAGTCCAAAAAGCTTTGTGGAGAAGCCAGAATTTAGATTGGGATAATGTAGGGCTGATTTTGTGTCGCGAGGTAGATTCCCATATTCTGGCCCATTCTGCTTCCGATGTTGGTGTGGAAGAGTATGAATCCCAGAAGGACTGTGTGGATGTTGTCAGCTTTGTGGACTGAGGGCGGATCAGTTTGTATATTCTGGACACCTGATGACCCTGTCTGTTAATCTTGTGTAGGTATCCAGGAAGGGAGGGGGTGACGTTGGATAAATCTGTTTTGGAGAGGGCCACTTTGATGTGTAAGAAGAAATAGAAGTCTATGTTCTGTAGTTGAAACTTTTTTTGTAGGTCGTTGAAAGTGAGTGGTAATGGACCATCAAACAGCTGATGAGGGAAGTGTATACCCTTCTCTATCCAAGCAGGATTATTCATTGGTTTCCCTTTGTATAGTAGTTTTGTATTGTTCCACAACGATTCCCATCGTGATTTACAAAATTGGTGTGGTAAGAATTTGCTTACATGAAGGAGGGCAGCCTTCGTGTTTCTGAGGATGGTACCTGAGGATACAGTGGGTTGTGGTTTGGTAGTGAGGAGGGTGGAGGGGGGAAGGCCACGGAGGATGGACTTTTCCACCGACAGCCACACTGGGGTGTAGTCTGAGTGTGGAGTGAGCCAAAAGGCCCCTTGTCTAGCTAAGAACGCAGTTTGATAGAGCTTAAAGTCAGCTAGATTGACGCCCCCTAAAGTTTTATCCAGCCTTAGGTTTTTCATGCTAATTCTGGCTTTTTTCCCTTGCCAAAGGAAAGATGAAATTATTTTATCCAGTTTGGAGAGAAAATCTTTGGAGAAGGTGAGGGGCAGCATAGTGCTCAGGTAGTTGATTAGCGGTGATATCATCATTTTTATAGCTTCAATTCTTCCCCACCAAGTAATAAATCGTGGGGACCAGCCGTCAAGGATTCTTTTAACTTTTGTCATTGTCAACGTTTCGTTGTGTGTGATGGTGCTCATTAATTTATCGGTGAACTCTATTCCTAAATATTTTATAACCCCTGTTTGCCAAGCTAGACCTGAGTTACCAAGAACTTCTTTGGTGGTGAAGATGTTTAGTGGTTTAACCTCGGACTTATCTTTGTGTAGCTTGTATCCCGATAGGTACGAGTACTTGCTGATTGAGGACATGAGTCCCTCGATCGATTTGGCTGGGTTTTCTGTCGCAATCAGTATATCGTCAGCATACGCTGCTAATTTTATCTGAGTATCTCCAAAGGAGACTCCCTGAATATCCTCATTCTTTTTGATGTCAGTTAGAAGGGGTTCAAGGGCCAAAAGGAAAAGTGCCGGCGAAAGTGGGCAGCCCTGTCTGGTGCCTTGGTATAGGCGAAAAGGGTCAGAGAGGGTGCCATTAATTGCTATCCGAGCCGAAGGGGAGGCGTACAGGGCCATCACCATTGTGATGAACGACTGTCCGAGATTGAATGAACGCATACAGTATTGAAGAAAAGACCATGAAACCTTATCGAAGGCCTTTTCAGCGTCCAGGGTAATCGAAACCATCGGGGATTGGGAGTTGTTAGCTTTCTCTAAGATATGGCATAGAAGTCTGGTGTTGTCATTTGACATCCTGTGTTTCAGAAAACCAACTTGGGACGGGCTTATTAGTTTGGGAAGAACAGCATTTAGTCGATTTGCTAGGATTTTGGCATATATCTTGCAATCAAGATTTATCAAAGAGATGGGGCGGTAGTTTTTGGTGAGGAGCGGGTCTTTTCCCTCTTTAGGGATCACGATTATGTTAGCTTCGCTCATAGAAGGTGAAATACATCCACTGGACGCCGTAGAGTTGAGAACAGTATGGAGCGTGGGGGTGAGTTGGGTTTCAAAGGCTTTATAAAAAGATGCAGTGAAGCCATCTGGGCCGGGGGTTTTGTTATTTTTTAAAGATTTGATGGCCTCTGCGATCTCTACTTTACTGATGGTGGAGCCTAACCGTGTTTTTTCTGCTTCCGATAGTTGCGGAAGGTCGAGAGACTCAAGATATTCGGTGCAAGCTGCTGTGTCCAGCGATTTGTCGTTCTTGTAAAGCTCTTCATAGAAGGATATAAATGTAGCTAGGATTTTAGTTTGATTGGTGTGGGTTGTATTTGTGGCGTCTTTTATTGAGGAAATGGTTGACAGCTTTTGCTTATGTTTGAGGTACGAAGCCAGCAGTTTACCTACTTTATTTCCTTCGCAGAGTTTTAGGGCTTTGAAACGGTTAATCCAGACGCCCACTCTTTTACTAGTTATGGTATTGTACTCATACTTCTTTTTAGTGAGAAGGTCGAGGGGTTTGAGGTCTAGAGGATTGGCCTTGTGCTGGTCTTCTAGGATTGTGATCTCTCGCTCCAATTGTTCTAGGTCTTTATTTAATTTTTTATTGGTCTTAGCTCATATATTTATAATGACTCCACGGATTGTGGCCTTAAGAGCGTCCCATAGAGTATTAGGTTTGGTATCAGCGGTATCGTTTAGGAGTAAGTATTCCTCGATGGCGTCCGCTATTTTGAGTTTGTCCTCTGGGTTGGTGAGAATTTCGTCATTAAAACGCCATCTTCTAGGCGGGCGAATCGACCGGGAGCCTGCAAGTTTGGTGTGAATACATGCATGATCGGACACCAGTTTGGGGGCAATACCAGTTTCTTCAATCAGGTGTGCGAAGGAGGTGGATAATAGGATGAAATCAATACGTGAATAGGAGTTATGTGGGGCAGAGTAGAAGGTGTAGTCTCTCCCATCGGGGTTCTGTAGTCGCCAAGAATCTTTGAGACAGTAGCGCTCACAGAGACGGAGAAGGGCCCCATGTGACCGTGAGTGGTGGAATGAGCACTTGGATTGCCTGTCTAGTAAGGGGTCTAGGGGAAGGTTAAAATCGCCCCCCACTATTAGTAATTCATCTTGGGAGATATGTTCGATGGAACGAGAGACTGAGTCCCAGAATGTGGGATCATCGGAGTTAGGTCCATATATATTCACTACGTGAATGGGATCATCTTCTCTGCGTAAGTGAGTCACTAGTAACCTACCATCTGTATCATGAGTGTGTGATAGCAGTGTCAGGTTGGCATTCTTAGATAGCAGTGTGATTACACCACCCTTCTTATTTAGCGCAGGAGAGGACAGGACGTGGGACGACCAATGTATGTTAAGGAAACGTAAGTCCTCTTCAGAAAGTTTGGTTTCCTGTAGAAGAACGATGTCTCCTTTTGTTTTTGCTAGATAGTCGAACACCGCTGCCATATTCTTAAGGTTCCTTTTTCTTTGCATCTGCATTGGATTTTGCCACTCATAAATTGCCCTTTGTGCATCTGTGTTGTGCTACTGTGAAGTAAAACTGTTGAAAATCTGGCCTTAAAAGAATAAGTAATGGTGTTTGGAACACTTTAGTTGGGCATATCAAAAGTGGGGAGCACATGCTATTAGGAAAGCAGTTATTCAGATGTGAGCATGGCTTGAAGAGGGAAAACACAAATGCTCTGTATCATCGAAATTAATCATAATAATTAATTTATTTTGAACTGTTTCGCTATCTTAATACATTCTCGCTGTTGTAGAAGTAAATAGCGAGAGGGATGGGTTGGACAAGAGTGCTTTTCTTGAAGTCTAAAAATACCTTGATCAGTCCCTAGAGCAGATTCATTTCCGGCACCTGGTCTGTCCCATCGCCCATGTAAGAGTCCCTTCATGGCTAAACTAGAGATTAAGGCTGGGACAACAAATGGAGACTGTCTTGACCAACAACATCACCACATGAGCATAATGAAGCGTCTTTGAGAGTATTAGACAAATGCAAGAATGCATTTGGAGTCATAAGACAAAAGACCTCTAACTAACTGAAAATGTCCAAATGTGTGAGTAGAAAAACCCTTTAAATAATGATAAAGTGGGGGCATGGGCAAGATGCGGGTCACGCTTTAGTGTAGCTCCTGTCGCCCAACTGCAATCCTTTCTCATGCTGCCTGACAACATTCGCCCCTCCAGGAATCGGTATGCGGGGGCATGTTGCTGTGCTCCCCTGCATCGTCTGACCCGCTCTGCAACCTGTGGGATGCCTTCCAGCTGGCCATTTCCGGATTGTGGCCTGCTGTGCTGTGGGTTGGGCGGCTCGCCATCGTGGGTGCACTGTGTTGGCTTGAGATGCTTGTCCACTCTGGTTGAAATTGGTGGGACCCTCTCCTCCTTGCTGTGAGCGATGGCTGGCAGAGCAGCAGACGTGAACCCCGCTTTGCGGTGTAGCCGCGCCATTGTAATGCGACCCATGCCCTGTGGCTGTGGTGGCCTGAGGTGGGGCCGCTCCACTTGAAGTCCCACAGCTGCTGCCGCGGGGGACCTGCTTTGCTAGTGTTGGCTGGTGCCGTAGGAGGCCTCTACTCGCGAGGAGACGCACATCGTTGGCCCACGGGCCTCCCTGGTGCCACATGTGGGGCCGTGGTGCGGAGACTGGGCCAAAGCGGAAGATGATGGGCTGCTCTCCCTAAATCCTTGGGCCCACAGAATTGGATTTCCTAGTTGCTGGCCTGGCGGCTACACGTGCAACCCCCTGCACCTCGCTGTCGGAGGGTGAGGTGAAAGACATCTGAAAGGGCGGAGTACGAGTGGCAACACACTGCCGGGGCTGGTGCTGAGGGGCATGCAGCAGCCTGTCCGGTTGGGCGTAGGTGCTGCAGCACTGAACTGACGATTGGGCCTCCCTTCTTTGATTGTGTAGAGATGCTGCCGCTGTGGAGAGACCTGCGGTGGGACACTTGAAGACACTCTTGGGGGCCGGAGGGGCCAAGATGGGCCTACCTGCTCCAGAGCTGTGGCGGTGGGTCTTTTGGGCCTGCTGACTCAGGCCTTGATGGGCCCACCCATGCCCAGAAATCTAGACTCCAACGTGTGGCACCACTGTTCATTTTTGAGAGACAGAGTCTGGTGTGGAACCCGGTTGGGGCATGGAGAAGGCCGTCTCAGAGTGCCGGAGAGTGGCGTGGCATACTGGCAGGCGAGGGCCCATTTGGTGACTGAAGTGAGGTCTGCATATATTCATTCACCGCTCCCCCTCACACACCCCAGCCATCTCGATGGTTCCCAGCAGACAAGTCTGCCTGGGCCTTCTCTCCTGCCCGTTAAGACTCCTTTTGACAGCTGGTGCACGGTGTGAGTCGTCGTTCACCTGTGCAGAGCCTTGGGCCCCTCAAGTCGAAGACGAGCCTCTCTACTCTCTGGCAGATCGCCTGACCCACTGCCTCCCTGGAGGATGGAGCACAGGAAGGTGCCACCACGTACCCCAGTCCAAACCAAGATGGACCAGTAGACAGTCCCACTGCCTGATCACAAAGGAGACACTGATGAGCTGGCAGCCCAAGCACGTGCTCCAGAACAGCAGGGGACATCTGATCCAGGGTTGCTCCTCAGGGCCATTCAAGACTCGAGGGAGGCAGTTGAAACTAAAGTTAATGGCCTTAGTGTGGACCTCTCTCTGCTGCAACATTATCTGCGCAACGTGGTGGATAGAATGACAGAGGTTGATACATGGGTGTCCAACGCGGAAGATATCTAAAATGTCCACGCCCTGTCAGTGCTTAGGGACCGAGCAGAAGATGCCGAAAATAAGCAAGGGCGCAATATTCTAAGACTCATTGGCCTCCCTGAATCTCTGGGGCAGAAGGGCCTTGCTGGGGCACAGGAAGACTGGCTCAAAAGATGGGTTCCTGCAAACAAGCTATCTGCTTTATTTGTCATCGAGAGAGTGCATCGCTTTCTGGCACCTAGGCCCCCACCTGGAGATCCCCCTAGGCCTGTGATCCTGCAGGCTCTTAACGTCAAAGATCATGATGCCATCCTGCAGGAGGCCTGATGTTAGTCAGACTTGCAGATCTCCAATTCTAGAGCCCTTATCTTTCCCGGCTAAACCAGGGCAGCGACCATTCGCCGAAGTGAAAGAAAAGCTCTGGGCACTCAGTCTGCGTTGCATGCTTCTCTTCCCTGCTCGCCTTAAAGTCATCTTTCAATCTAGTACCCCCTTTTTTGACACCCTGGACCAGGCTTGTGAATGGATGACAGAGCGGTGGCTGCTACAGCAGCCTTCTTCTGGGCAGCTCCACTCTAGTGACCCAGTGAAACATGCTCCGGCACAGTCTCAGTGTCGGCGGAAGGTTAATCGTTCCACCTCTCAGAGATCCCATGCTGAGCGGGAATTGACAGAGGAAGGTCCCAGCTTGGCCCCGGGTGATGTTGTCTCTCCTCCGCCCTCACCAACATTGAATGGCAACTTATTCGCACTCCTATGATTTTACAATCCACTGAAAGTGGCCTAGATGCCTCCTCCCAGCTTTCCATACTACATTGACTGACTGGTTGGCACAGCATTCCTTTGAAATTGCTTTCTCCTGCTCTCAGATAGTGACTGAATGTAACTGAGTATGGTAGCGAACAGCCTTGTGTCTCACTTCCTGGAGCCGTGGTGGGCCAGCCTCCTGGTGGCTCCTATCTACATTGCCTTATGTTGTCATGCATTACATCCTTCTTTGTGGCTGCCGTATGGCCCTGAGTTAACTTGTTGTGGGTAGTTATTCAAGGGTGACAGATGCTTCCTGGGGGAAGTGTTGGGTGGTGGGTGTTAGGGGGGTGGGTGATTCAAAATGCTTCTTTTGTGTATTTCCCTTTTAGGTTCATAATGGCAGACACAATCATCACCACTCTTGTGCCGACATGGCTTCACACAGTGTGTCCCCAGGTGACCCTATTTGATCCTGTTCTTTGGCGTAGGCCACCTCTTATTTTCCACAAATGCCATGACCACCCCAAGGTTAACGGTTCTCTCCTTGAATGCTAACGGCCTCTTTGACCGTATTAAGTGCTTGGTGGTACTACTTTACATCTGGCGCCATAGGCTTGCCTTGCATCATTCTCCTGCAGTAAACTCCCTTGTTGGGAACACAGACTCACAGGGGTGCTACATAGGTGTTGAGGGCCGCTTATTGCCCAAGCAATATACATTTGTATCCTGCTATGTCTCCCGACCTCTGATGCAGCCCTCCCTTCAAATACTGCGATTCCTCCTGACTGTCCCCCAAGTGGCTTCTGTGGTTGGAGATGACTTTAATGCAGTCCCAGATCCGGATCTCGATGCAAACTCATGCGCTGGTAGACTCACTTGGTCGGCCTGCTCCTCCTCCTGGGCCCATTCTGTTGGTCTCTGAAACTCCTGGCACTCTTGGCCCCCTGTTCAGGGTGTTTACACCCATCATTCGACAGCTCATGCTGCGGACTCCCTCATAGATTTGCTGTGCTTGCAGGCGGTGGATCTGCTCTCGACCCAGTTGGTGCGCGTTCTTCCGCGCGGCATCTGTGATCATGCTCCACTACTGTTGTCCTGGGCGCTTCAGGCTGATGGTCTACGCCCTGCTTGGAGATTTAGTACGTGGCATTTACAAAGTTCTGAATGCACTACCTACATCGCAGAAGAGTTAGAGGCATTCTTTAAACTTAATGTCGGTTGGGTTCATCAGCAGCGACTCTGTGGGCGTTCTGTAAGCCCTCCTTCAGAGACCATCTTAAGGGGTATGTCCGGCGAGCGAGGTACACCGCCTGTCATGCGTGACCGACCTTGATGCCCAAATATTGTGCTTGGAGACTGTCCTGTGCTATCACAATACCAAAGATACTTGCCAGCACCTGGACGTGGCCCACACGGAGCTACGACAATCCTCTCTTGAAGAGGCTAAACAATGTTTGATGGCCCCCACACAGAATGTTTATGCATCGGACAGGGTTGTCTAGGTGATTAAGGACTCCTCGATGTACCTCCCGGAGGTGTTACCCATCATTGCCCAAACCTTGGCTGTTTTTTTTTACCAGGAGCTGTACTCACGGCAGCCCCCCACCACCTGCAGAAGTCGCAAACCCGCTTCTGGATGGTATACCACTGCCATTCATACCAATTTTAGTAACTAGTATCTAGACCAAGACCTAGAACTAGAGGAGTTTTGCTCTGCAGTGACGGCATTGCAATCCTTGAAGACGGCCGGGCCAGATGGGTATCCAGTGGAATATTATAAGCGCTTCCGCAGTATTCTCTGTCCCCATCTTCTGAATTTTTACAATGCTGCTATACGACAGGGGTCTTTTACACCAGACCTTCTCTGTGCCACAATTGTGGTCCAACCCAAAGAGGGCCTCCCTAGAAACAATGTTCGGCCTACCAACTGATCTCCCTCATTAACATTGGCATTAAGATCTATGTCAAAATCCTGACGACCTGGCTGGCACAGGCCGTGCCCTATCTCATCCATTCGGATCAATGTGGGTTCATGTCAGTCCGCAAGTCACAAGACTGTATCAGGAGAGTCCATGCAGCACTATCTCGGGTGCAGGGCCTCGGAGGCCCAATGGCACTTCTGTTAGTGGATTTTACCAAGGCCTTTGACACCATCTCATGGGACTTTCTGGATGGAGTCCTACAACAGGCTGGATGGAGGGGGGGGGAGTGTTTTGCTGCATGGTGCATCTTCTCTACACAGCCTAACCGCCCAAGTTAGGTTACATGGAGTCTTGTCTTCTCCATTTCCTTTTGCAAGTGGGACACGCCAGGGCTATCCACTTTCCCCACTGCTATTTGCCCTAGCAATAGAGCCCCTGGCTAGACCTATATGCTGCGATGCTCAGATTTGGGGCTGGCGATGAAGGAACGGCTACGAAGATCGCTTTACGCAGATGACATTTTTCTATTTCTGAAAGCCCCACTGCTTTCTGTCCCCAGATCTCTGTTCCTCCTCCGGCTATAGGGCGATGCATCAGATCTCCAAGTCAACAAGTGATAATCCTGCCTGGTGGAGGCGAGGAGAGACGCCCATGGGCAGATCTGGTGTCCCAATATCCCCTTATAACGTAGTTCTTTAAAAAATCTAGGGATCCATGTGTCCCCTCTCCCTGGCTTGGCCTGGACCCTTAATTTTCTAGGGCTATTCCAAAGATTTGGGCGGATACAGACACGCCGAGGCTGCAGATTGATTCGCGGGCCTTTCTACAAGATGGAGACCGTTCCGCAGTGAAGGACTAACAGCCGTCGGGTATATCTCCGAGTGAAGCACATTACCATGGGCGCTGCAGGGCATCGCAAGTGCCTGGTTTTGAAAATTGAAATAAAAGAGCCAGCTCTTTTGACCTCACAGTGAGAACCCGGTTGGGTCCTCACGTGGGTCCCTTAAATTCCTTTTCACCACCCTGGGGTCACACCACTCATGCTTAAGCTGTGTTATATTACTACAGATGTCCCTATACTTACAGTCCTAAAGAGACCCCTCATACATAGTGGGTCGAAACGTCGTCGGCAACCTTACAGATCAGACCTTACTAAAGCTAGTGTAATCATACACTGAGGCTGCTTATAAATGAAAGAATTGAATGTTCGATTTCTGTTTCCATGAAAACCATACATTGCACTTTGTAAATAGTCAGAAATTCTCTTTGTTTTCATGTTTCACTTGGAGGCACAATGCACATAGTGTAGAGCTTTTTGAATGTAAGATAGTGTTTTATACTATTGATCTGTATATATTAAATTATCCAAGAATCAAACTGTGTAGATTGTCCCTTCTGCCCTCTGATGTTAATAGGGTCTTTACAAAATCTATCGCCATTGTGCTGACTTGTTATTATAACTGTGTTTGTATTAGCCACTAGAACCACTGTCTCTTTTTATAAACCCAATACCCTGGTTCCAAGTGAGTAGGGTTCCCCCTGTCCTTAGTTGATCCCAAAGATTTGAGAATGACCTAGGTCTCTGAGCTGCTCTTCCCTTGAATCCCATGGGACTTAGCACCTATTTTAAAATGATAAGTCTGCTGCGGTGGGAAACAGCGTTTACAATGCTGTCATTACATCGCTGTACCATTACAACGCAGTCGTTGTAATGACTTGCGATGAAAATGCATCGCGTACTAACAACAACGCGGTCATTGTCCTCAGAAGCACAGCCGTATTTGGGGACACTGGTGTGACTAGTATGGACTATCAATCTGATTAAGTGTTGCCTTGCCATGCTAATGTCAGTTATTGATGTCTTCCAATGTGCCCTCAACATTTACCTCGAGATACTATGTGTCTTGCCGCCAAATTTTCAATGAAGTTGGTTATTAAAAAAAGTGGTGGGTGTTTGCGCACCACTTGCAGTTTTCAAAACACATAAATAGAAGGTCATTTATAATTCCAACAGCTCAAACTCTCGCAAATGCGAGACCTATTGCATTGCAAATGCTTGTTTTTCCCCCTAGATAGTTTGTCAAATTTTCAGTTTATGCTAAAGTCTGGATCTTTTTCTTGTCGCTCAAGGTCATTAGAAGTCCAGGATGCGTAGCAGTGACACCTGTGAGAATACGATTACGGCATTCGTTGTCCGTGCAGGAAATTTGTGGTGGTTACAAACTTAACTGCCTCTGTTGTCTGCCATTTGGTATTAGGGCAAGTCTGCCTGCTGTAACTGACTACAGGCTGTCCTTGGGGTGCCTGTGTTCTGCTGGCCTTTGAGTTTGTCAGTAAATCTGTCTGCATGTCAAGTGTTGTAGTGTTTTGGTGACTTGGGAGCGAGGAGGGGAGCTCCTTGGTAGTGAGCTTTGCTGTCTACATCGCTGCTTCGCAGGCTGAGGAGCTAACTGCACCTCACACTTGGACTGAGCTGAGCCCCCCTCTGGGAAGGCGCGAATGGTTTTGCATGTAAATCCCTAGAGCAGGAAGTCAGATTGTGGTTTGCTTGCAAAAACTTCAGTTTGTTCCTTGAAACTTTGACTTTTTGTAGGGAACCTCACTTTTTTACCCTGAAACCTGAGTGTCTTGACTGAAACTGCTCTCCTGAAGGACAGGTTGACGGGTACTTGTTTAGATTTCAGAGCCCTGTAATGCGCCTCGCTGTGCAGGTGGCTGTGAGGCGTTATACCTACTTGGCTAGGTTAGCGGGTGCTAGGAGCACAGGGCCAAGGCGTGGTCACTGTTAGGCATGCACTAACTCCATTCTGCAATCAACGTGGTTGTTGCTGGCAGTTATGCTGTACTCTGGCATGCCCAGTGTTAGGGGGCGGAGGGAAAGCCATGTTACTCGTGCTTAATTGTGTTTGTGGGGCATGGACAGTGTTTGTGTTTATGGATCAGGCTGAAGTGTGAGCATGTTGTACAGAGGCAATTAGCAGCTGATTATGGTTTGACATGTTGGTGCAGTGTGAGTGTACTAAACACTGTTCTTGAATTGGTTGCTTGCAAAACAAAAACATTCAACCCATTTCTCTTGCTCGCTCCTCAAACACAAAAAACCCGGATGACCCACAAGTGGTGTGTAAACAAAAATTAAACTGAAAACACTGTGGAGGTGGTGTTGTCCCCCAATAAAGACAGGACTCTCTGCTGCTTCCAATGCTATTTATTTATGATAATTACACTACTCAGAGAGCGTCCAGCTTGCTGCCCTTCTGTAGAGCTCCGGCACCCGAATCTCGCGCTCTTCGCGCGCGACCTAAAATGGCCGTCGTTTACGCTACGTGGTGACGTAGCGTGAACACTAGAACGCCAACTCTACATATCTCCTCCTTTTTGTACCATTTGAATAAACACAGTCTTGGGGGGTTATCGTCCGTCACCCATCTCATAGTCCCGGAACCTGGAAGGTCTCACCACCAATCGCCCCTCCCCCCCTTGTGCATCTTACCGGGGTGGACGTCAGTTCTCTTCCGCCAGCCATCGGGGCCTCCCTCTCTCTACCTTCTTGGATACACGGACTCTCTCTGCAAGCCAGCTCTCTCCTCTCTCTACTCTGTGCCTCTGCTCTTGGAGTTTCACTGCCTCCTTGCTCCAACTCTGGGTCCGCACCTTCCATGTCTCCTTCCTGGGTGATGTGTTCATTCTCCGATGTACTCTGATCTGTCACTCCTTGTTCCCGATCTTCGGGAGCCCATTGTAATATCTTGTTGCATCGAGCCATGCGATCCTGGCACTACACATTCCCATTGCTCAACAGCGCTGCTCGATCATAAACCTCTTTGACTTGGAGGGGTCGGCTATATTTACTGTCCCCCTTTTTCTGTAACACTGCCAGCTTGACTCTCACCCATTCTCCTTCTTCCAATGACGTGTCCTTTACATTTTTTCTCTTGTTATAATGTTCAGTATATATGGTTTGAGCTTTTTTTAAATTTGCCTGTACGACAGCAGGAGACCATTTGCTGGTCACCGTCTTCTCCTTCCATGCCAAATTGTCTTTAGTGAAGGAATCTCTGCCTCTGAGAATCTGGAAGGGACTGTACCCCGTACTCGTGGGGGTGAAGCGGTAGGCCCAAATCATGTGTAAGATCTCCTTTTCCCAGTCCTTTCCAATCATGATGGCTGCCTGGATGGACCCCATTAGTACTCTATTAAACCGTTCCACTTGTCCATTCCCAGCAGGGTGATATATGGACGTGTGTTTAGTGATGATCCCATTCCTTTCCATGTATTTGAGCCATTTTTTTAAGTGAATTGGGGCCCATTATCGTTCAATATCGACTTGGGAATGCCTTCCCTGAGACATGTAGCTGTAAGGAACCTGAGTATGGTCTCCGTATCCACCTCTTCTTGGATGTGAACTTCAGGCCATTTAGAGTACCTGTCTACTAGGACACACAGATATTTCTGAGTCCCTTGTTCATCCAGAATTGGTCCCAATATGTCAATGGAGAGTTCCTCCCATGGATTCTTCGGGGTAGTGAATTTTCCTAAGGCCCGCCTCAATGGTGTCATCGTCTTGTCTGCACTTTGGCATTGGTCGCACTCTCTTACATGTCGTTCAGTTTGTAAGTCCACGCCTGGCCACCAGCATCCCTGTTTGGCCCTCAGTTTGGTTTTTCCAATGCCTAGATGACCCTCGTGCAGGATTGCTAGTAGTCTCTGGATTAGCCCCTCCGGGGGTATCACCTTATCCCCTCTGTACACAAACACACCCTTGTCGTCCAGGGGCAGTTCCTCTCTTACTTCATAAAACTTCCTTAGGTTTCCTCCTAAATGCTTTTTATCGGGCCATCCTCCTACTATGTGTTCCATCACCTCTTGGAGGTTCATGTCCTTCTTGTATGCCTCCTTCCATTCTTGATTGCTTATTACCTTCTCCGGGTCTTCCATCAGTGCCACCATCTCTTCATTCACTTCCTTCTCTTCCTCGGCTAATTCCATTGCTGCAGCCCTGCTCAGGTAGTCTGCCACCTTGTTCCTGCTTCCCGGGATGTATTCCACGTTGTATCAATACTCCAAAAGTTTGAGGGTCATTTTCACAATTCTGGGAGTGGCGCTAGCATGTCCACTAGACGTGAGAACTCTCACCAATGGTTTGTGGTCCATTTTAATTTGGAACCTCGTGCCCCATAAGAACTGGCGAAACCTGGCCATGGCCCACACTACTTCAAGCATTTCTTTTTCGATGACGCGAAACTTCTTTTCTTTGTCTGTCAGGGCTCTGGATGCAAAGCTCAATGTCTCCATAGTTCCTCTACCCCCTGTCTTGCATTAGGACTGCTCCCAGCCCTTTGTCAGCACCGTTTGACCCTGCGGATCGTACCCCTGGAGGGGTATGGCCTGAACCACATCCCTTTTGATGCATGCAAATTCCTTCTGCGCCTCTTCCGTCCATGCAAATGTCATTTTCTCTCTCGTGAGTTGCCTCATGTGGTGAGTTTTAGTCGCGAAGTGTTGGACAAACTTGCTGTAGTATTCAGCCATCCCTAGAAAGGACCTAACCTCTTCTTTACTGGAGGGGGGTGGAGCGTCACATATTGCTTTCACATTCTCCTTCTTTGGTGTAATACCCTGTTCACCAATTTCATGTCCCAGATAGGTGACTGAAGTCATCCCTAGGTCTCACTTCTCCCACTCTGTGGTTAGGCCTTTGTCTTCCAACACCTTCAGTACTCTGGACAACTTGAAGTCATGATCCCGTCGGTCTCAACCCATCACCAGGATATCATCTTGGAAGTATAGGATCCCTTCCATGTTCTTGAAGATTCGATGCATGAGTTTTCTGGAAGACGGCCGCTGCTGAGGCAAGTCCAAATGGCATTCTGCAGAATTTGTAACACCTGAAGGGAGTTATGAATGACGTCAGCTTCCTACTCTCCGGGTGTAATGCTATCTGGTGGTACGCCGATGTCAGGTCAATGGTGGAGTACCATTTTATTCCCTTTGTTTTTGCTAACATCTCTTCAATGCAGGGTATCGGGAACTTTTCCACCACAATGCTTTTGTTTAGTTCACGTAGGTCCACACACAACCGGACTTTGCCGTTGGGTTTCATCACCACTACCAGGGGCGCTAGCCACTCCGCACATGTGATGGGTTCTATTATCCCATTCTTTTCGAGCTCTCACAGTTCCAGTTGCACTGCTTCCCTCACTGCGATCGGCACATTCCTCACTTTGTGTGATACCGGCTTGGCATCCATCTTTAGGACGATCTTGTGAGAAAATGTTTCCAATTTCCCGACCTTTCCGCCGAACTCCTTTGGGAAGTCTCTTTTCCATTGTTCTAGGTCTGGCCATTGTTCCGGCGCTGTCATCAGCACCTGCACTGCTCCGCCAGGGTCCAGCTTGATGCCCAGGTCTCCTGGATCCATCCAGCCTAGGACCGACGGGCCTTTTTCTGCTACATATAATTTACAATTTACAAAAAGGGGGTGGTGATGAACAGAGTGTCTGAGTTAAACAGACCACTCTTACCCAGTCCAAAGATCAGGGCTTGATCCATCACCGTTATTTATCTCACTGCCCCATCCCAGCTCAGAACCTATTTTTGTCCACCCTAAGCGTGGAAGGGTATTCTCAGATGTGAGACCCTTGCTCATTGCACCATCAGGATTCAAGCAAACCGGGCCGAAGACGGCTGTAATGCCAGAAACCGGTCCCCGGGAGCTTGTTTCCTTCCCAGTGTAAGAATTGGCTTTTGTAGTTTGGTTTGCCCTGTTCCCATCATGCACTGGGACAGGAACAGACTAATTTGCATACAGCCAGGTTCTGAAACTGGGATGGTGCAGTGAGCTAAAAAACGGTGTTGGATCTAGCCCTGATCTCTTAACTGGGTGAGAGCTTTCTGCTTAATTCAGAGACTCTGTCCCTCACCACCCCTTGTTGTAAATATTTTTGTCCACCCTAAGCGTGGAAGGGTATTCTCAGATGTGAGACCCTTGCTCATTGCACCATCAGGATTCAAGCAAACCGGGCCGAAGACGGCTGTAATGCCAGAAACCGGTCCCCGGGAGCTTGTTTCCTTCCCAGTGTAAGAATTGGCTTTTGTAGTTTGGTTTGCCCTGTTCCCATCATGCACTGGGACAGGAACAGACTAATTTGCATACAGCCAGGTTCTGAAACTGGGATGGTGCAGTGAGCTAAAAAACGGTGTTGGATCTAGCCCTGATCTCTTGACTGGGTGAGAGCTTTCTGCTTAATTTAGAGACTCTGTCCCTCACCACCCCTTGTTGTAAATATTTTTGTCCACCCTAAGCGTGGAAGGGTATTCTCAGATGTGAGACCCTTGCTCATTGCACCATCAGGATTCAAGCAAACCGGGCCGAAGACGCTGTAATGCCAGAAACCGGTCCCCGGGAGCTTGTTTCCTTCCCAGTGTAAGAATTGGCTTTTGTAGTTTGGTTTGCCCTTCCCATCATGCACTGGGACAGGAACAGACTAATTTGCATACAGCCAGGTTCTGAAACTGGGATGGTGCAGTGAGCTAAAAAACGGTGTTGGATCTAGCCCTGATCTCTTGACTGGGTGAGAGCTTTCTGCTTAATTCAGAGACTCTGTCCCTCACCACCCCTTGTTGTAAATATTTTTGTCCACCCTAAGCGTGGAAGGGTATTCTCAGATGTGAGACCCTTGCTCATTGCACCATCAGGATTCAAGCAAACCGGGCCGAAGACGGCTGTAATGCCAGAAACCGGTCCCCGGGAGCTTGTTTCCTTCCCAGTGTAAGAATTGGCTTTTGTAGTTTGGTTTGCCCTGTTCCCATCATGCACTGGGACAGGAACAGACTAATTTGCATACAGCCAGGTTCTGAAACTGGGATGGTGCAGTGAGCTAAAAAACGGTGTTGGATCTAGCCCTGATCTCTTGACTGGGTGAGAGCTTTCTGCTTAATTCAGAGACTCTGTCCCTCACCACCCCTTGTTGTACATATAATTTACAAGCGGCACTGCTTCCTCTGAACTCAAATTTCAAAGGCCTAAACCCCACCCTTGGGATGCGTTTCTCCAAGGTACGTGGCAGGTCTGATGTCTAGCGGTTCCAACTGCGGACCCAAATGAGGCGTGAATTTCTCAGTCCATACTGCCCTCTGGACTATCGTGTATGGCAAACCTGAGTCCGCCACGATGCTTATCATCACACTGCCTATTAGCATGTGAACTAACCGTTTGTTCGACCTCCTGGCATTCACACTTAGAACTTGATCCTCTATACATAGCACCTCGTCCTCTTCCTCTTGACATCTTCCTTCTATGCCTTCTTGGTCTTGGTCCACATACTTCACCGTGTTGCGGCCTGCTTTCCTCCGGCATACCTTTTCGTAATGACCCATTATGCCGCAAAACATGCTCTTGGCGCGGAACGCTGGGCATCTCTTGTTGTGTGCTTCATGAGCCGAACTGCCATAACGGTAGCAGGGATTCTTAACTCCTTTCGTCTGCTTCCCTTGTTGTCCTGGCTTCCCCGGCCACCTGTTGGGTCCTCTGTAAGCCGCACCCATGTTCTTATTCTCTCCTTTGGGTTCTTCTTCATCTATCTTATTTACCATTGGCCTCGCTGCTGGTTCTTTTTTGGCTGCGTCTGTACATCTCAGCGCCAATTCCGCCTTCTTCACTATTGCGATCACTTCTTTCAACGACGCGTCTCCGCTCGCCCATAGTTTGTCTTGCACCGTTTTATTTGTTGTGTGCATCACAACTTGGTCCTTGATGAACTCATCATGGAGTGCGCCGTATTTGCATGTCGTCGCAAACTTTTTTAACGCCGCCACATACTTGTCGATAGATTCTCCAGTTTCTTGTTTTCGCTGCTGAAAGTTGTAGCGGTCTATTGACACGCACACTGCCGGCCGGTAGTGCTCATTGAGTTGTTCTATTGCATGGGCGAAGACGTCGTCATCTGCATCTTGCCGAGGCTTGGGTACTAGGTTCTTGAATACCCTGATCCCCTTTGTGCCTAGGTTGTGTATTAAAATTCTTCTTTTTCTTTTACTCGTGAACACCTCCTAATTTTTATCTTCCAGGACCCCAATGTAATTTATGATGTAGTCTCTCCAGTCATCCCACTTCATCAGGGGCTCTCCCGGTTTGGGCAGGAATGGTATCGGAGCCATCGCTGAGGATGTCTGCGCGCACATGGCTTCGCGCTGTTCCGGCGCTGTATTCTGGCTCTTGGGACTGCCTGGTGCACTGCTCTCCGCTCCTTGTCCGGGTGGAGCTGGGGAATTCCTGCGTCTCCTCTATCTCTGCCCCTTTATTCCGCCAGTGCTCCTGCTCAGTTGGAATCTTCCCACGCAGTGTAGCCCCCCTGCGCACTTCCTACTGCCTCACCCTTCCTGGGCGCGCTTCTTCCTGCCTCGCAGCCCTGGGTATGGGGTGCCCTTGTACCTGGACTCCTCGTGCTTTATTGTCGAAGTTGGTGCACAGCTGCTATTGCCACGCTCTCTGTGTTCATCTGGCTACCTCCTGTGGCCAAACTTGTAGTGCTGTCTTTTCTCCTGTGCTGCTGTGGGTACCTTCCCAGAATTTCAGTTTTTTTTCTTTCTCCTGTGTGTTTCCAGGTCCCACTGTCGTCGCCACTGTGGAGGTGGTGTTGTCCCCCAATAAAGACAGGAGTCTCTGCTGCTTCCAACCCTATTTATTTATGATAATTGCACTACTCAGAGAGCGTCCAGCTTGCTGCCCTTCTGTGGAGCTCCGGCACCCGAATCTCACGCGACCTAAAATGGCCGCCGTTCACACTACGTGGTGATGTAGCGTGAACACTAGAACGCCAACTCTACAAACACGCACGGAGTGCAGAAAATAGTTTCCTTTTATTGTGTTTGTGGGGCATGAGCAGTGTTTAGATAGATAGAATGAAGTACGAGCATGTTGTACTGAGGCGATGAGTGGCGGATTATGGTTTGAAATGTTGGTGCAGCGGGAGTGCACTACACAATGTTCTTTAATTGATGGTTTGCAGAAAAAAAAAACATTCGACCCACTTCTCTCACTCACTCCTCAAACATAAAAAACATGGGCGTGCCACGAGTAGTGTGATGGCGGCGACCGGCGGCATTGTTAAATAAAAATGAAACTGTAAGTGCGCACGACGCGCAGAAAATAATGTCCTTAATTGTGTTTGTGGGGCATGAGTAGTGTTTAGATAAGTAGGATGAAGTACAAACATATTGTAATGAGGCGATGAGCGGCGGATTATGGTTTGAAATGTTAATGCAGTGGGAGTTCACTAAACACGGTTTTTAATTGATGGCTTGCTAAAAAAAAAACATTCAACCCATTTCTCTCACTCACTCCTCAAACATAAAAAACCTGGGCGTGCCACGAGTAGTGTGGTGGCAGCGACCGGCGGCATTGTTAAATAAAAATGAAACTGAAAGTGCGCACGGCGCGCAGAAAATATTGTCCTTAATTGTGTTTGTGGGGCATGAGTAGTGTTTAGATAAGTAGGATGAAGTACAAACATATTGTAATGAGGCGATGAGCGGCGGATTATGGTTTGAAATTTTAATGCAGTGGGAGTTCACTTAATTGATTGCTTGCTAAAAAAAAAAACATTCAACTCATTTCTCTCGCTCACTTCTCTTTTTAAATTTTTTTTTTGATTTAACTTTATTTATCTTTCGCGTCTGTGTGCCTGATACAAAGCCAGGATAGCTGATAGAACACGTCCTTTTTTTTTCTTCCTATTTTTAATACATTTTACAAGCACAAATTATGGCAAAACAAAAATTACAATGATCAGCAAATTTAACACAGCATAGCACAAGAAAAAAAAAACCAGGAAAGGTGAGGAATATACTGGGCGGGCTAACTCAGTATCCCATAAAGGAAAAAACAGCAACCAAAGAAGAAAAACAGGAAGGCAGACAAAAGAAAATTCACCCTATCCTATCCAATCCGTGATCGGGGCCCAGATTTTCCAGCCCATTTCTTGTCTTCCATGTCCCTTTAATCTGTATACAGCTGATTCCATGTTATATATTGCCAGCAGCCGGGCCCCAGCAGCGGGGCCTTATAAAAGTAGGGGAGTCAGGGCTGATCCATTGAGAAGTGATACTCGATATTAGAATAGACATAGCTATGAATAAAAAGCATTTTTCGGGATTACTGTGCCCTTCCAAATTTTGCGACTGGTCAACCCCCAAGATCACTAAGGTAGGTGTTACCATCAGGGCTTTTCCAGTAATCTGGCAAGAAAGGTTTCAATATCTTGGAGATATTTGGCCAGCCTAGGGCAGGAAAAAAACATGTGGATCGTATCAGCAGCCAAGGTCCCACATTTGCTACACAAATTCCCACGATTATTGGACCATTTAGAAATCTTCCCAGGAGTATAATATAAATCAAAGGCTGCCATGTAGTGTTGGGCCCTCACACTACCAGTTATTAATGTCTGTCAGGCCAGCTCCAGAGAAGCTGACAAATCAGTACCTTCTTGTTCAAATTTCCTCTCCCACTTGTCATTTTGAGTCATTAAGTGATTAAGTCATCAGGCAGGTCAGAAATAAGTGTTTGGTGTATATATAAGCCCAATCTTTGATCTCTTCTCTATGATCCCCACCAAAAGAATTTTCCGAAACTTATCTACTCCTGCTGTTGCGAGCTTCAGCAAGTAGCTCCTGATTTGTAAGTGCTTAAAAAAATGTCTAGTGGGAAGCCCATATTTGTCTTGAAGATCGGAAAAGAGACAAATTGGCCCTCAGAAAAAAATCACGCAACACTTTAATTCCTAAATTAGCGCAACTGAAAGTAATCGCGTCGTGGAAGGTTAAGGGTAAAAGACCACAAGCCAGCAAAGGGGTGTGCTTATTATTAGTTGATATGCCGGACCGTCGCCAAATTTTTCTCCAAACAGAATAAACAGATTGTATAACTTTAAATTTAACTTTCTTATAATATCTTGGTTCAACATTGCTTACTAGGTAATTACGAGCATCTTCCCCAAGTAATGTCTCAAAAATTGAGGGTCTAGCAAATTCCGGCACTGCTGCACTTCCCCCCGATAATAATACTCCCATATGCTGTAGCAGTGCAGCCCAGTGGCATAGCATTAAAGAAGGCAGACCCCAGCCACCCCTTGAGCTAGGAAGTATTAGCCACTTCGATGCCCTTCTGGCTTTATGATACCCCCACAGAAATCTCGAGCAAGCCCTTTCAGCACTGGAGATACACTGCACTGGGAATTCGATAGGGATGGTCCAGAATAAGTATAAACATTTTGGGAATATTGACATTTTTATGACATTAGAGCAGCCGTGGAGTGAGAGGTACAGATCTAATCTCTCCAATGTCTGATTTACCTCTTTAATGATTGGCAAAATGTTGATTTCTGGTATCTTCTCTACTGCCGAGGTGATCTTAACCCCCAAATAAGTGGCAACTGAGGCAATTGGAAGCCCTTACGGTTTTGAAAAATCTGATTGTATGATTTGAGTTTTGTCAGCATTAAGACTATAACCAGAAACTGCACCAAATAGTTTGGCTGAGTCATAGACTGCCGGAAGAGCAGAGCAAGCGTCTTTTGTGAAGATAGCGACATCGTCAGCATAGGCAAATGTTTTATAGGCCACATCCTTAACCATAGCCGCCTGAATCCTTGGATTACTATCCAATTTGCTCAAGAAGGGGTCAATATAAATTGAAAGTAAAAGCGGAGTTCCTCTGCTAATAGAAAGGGGATGCGACTCTTGTCCGGAAAGACGGACAGAGGCCTCTGGGGACATATATAGGGCTTGTATAGCTGTAATGAACTCCTGTGGAAATCCCTTAATTTTTAACAGTTGCCAAAGAAAGCCCTAGGAGACCCTGTCAAATACCTTTTCGGCGTCCAACAGGATCATTGCCAAAGGTTGTTTGCAGACCAGAGCCCAATCGAATAATGCTATTGCCGCCTGACATGATCTGATGTGTCCCGGTCAGGTATAAAGCCATGCTTGCGAGTGGAGACCAGGGGGGCAATGGCATTTCCTAACCTGGATGCAATGATTTTAGCATAAAAAAATGGAGGATTGTCAACGGCAGATAGCAGTCCGCAGAAATAGAATACATCAATTCTTTGGGGAGGAGCTTGCTGCTAAGTTTATTCAATATAAAACTGACATTTATGAGTATGGCGAGAATACTGGTAGATTGCTGGCCAAAAGACTACAACATAAGGAGGTTTTAAAGCGGATCTGTCGCATGAAAGATAATAATGGCCAGACTCAGGATCGACCGGATAAAGTGCTTGAGGTGTTTCAAGAGATCTATAAGTCGCTGTATTCTCTAGATGAGGACGTTGAAGCTGCTTCGGGTGAGGAATTTTTAGGTGATTATATAACAGCCAAGGTCCCATCGGAACAGCTGAGTGCGCTCTCCTCCCCGATATCCAGGGAAGAGATGGAACTAGCGATAACCTCACTGGCAGCAGGGAAGGCCGCTGGCCCTGACTCACTGCCCCTTGATTTGTATCGAACATTTAGGTATACTCTTTATGGGGAGCTCGAATCCTTGTTTTCACTTGCTCAAAATGGCCGGACTCCTGATTCATGGCATAAAACCACTATTGTAGTCTTTAGGAAGAAGGGCAAACCAGAGCTCAGCCCTTCTTCCTATCGCCTGATTTCCCTTATCTGTGCTGACAGTAAAAAAAATTCACTCACTTCTCAAACACAAAAAATGTGGGCTGCCTGTGAGTGGTTAGCGGTGGCTGCTGCCATTTTTAAACAAAAAGGAAACTGAAAGCGCGCACGGTGGCCAGAAAATAATGATCACATGGGTGCCGTGCTACAAATCATGCGTGGTGCCTGTGCATTTTAAATTAAACGAGTCCTGTGATGAAGAGTGGCGCCCATGAATATTAAACTAGGTTGAGTGGGTATCAAGATAATGCTCTGCCACACATGGCTTACCTTGAGACTGATGGTGGCAAAAAGAAAGATTGCGAGATTGTGGAGGGCTCAGAGCTCACCGAGTATAGCAGAAGGGGGCAAGGACATGGACTGGTGTATAGTCACAGAACAATCCATATATGAAGCAAGGGGTTGCCCGAATAAATGGACTCAAATATGGGGGCAATGGAATGTTGAAAGGGGAGAGATATGTGAACCTCCAAGATTGAGAGAGGATATTATCAGTGGGACCTAATTATGTTAGATTGGAAAAGGTCACTTTTGTTTCGAGATAATTTTGTTTCAAGGTACCACTCGCAATGTAACACTATTGCTGATATGTGTGTAAATTGACTACTCATATGTCGTCCCTTTTTTCAATAAAAAGAGTTATAAAAAAAAGGATAATGAGCGGCACCTGTGCATATAAAAGTAACGAGGACGCCATGTTACTGATAAAGCGGGGTTAGGCAATTGTGAAAGAAAATAAAATGTTTTAAATACACATTCCCCATCACGTCCCATGCACCTTGTTGTGATCGTTTGGAAGGGTAAAACAAGGCTCAGTTAAAAAATAAAACGGTTGCGGGAGAGCATGTACTGCCTGCAAAGGCAGGCAGTAGAAAGCCCTTTAAGAAAATAGTCCTCAAATTCTGTAATTAAAATATCTTGAGTAACAACACAAATAACAGGCCTATTCCGGTGGGAGGTAACAACAGAAGATAGGGCGGTACTAAGGAGGGACTTACAAGCCTATTAGCAAATCAACAGCCAACATTTGCAAAGGACATTCACAGCAGCCAATTAAAAAGATACGCGGCGAGTGGGCGGTGCTTCAAGTCCATATCTGAATACAGCATGTCTCAAAGAGAAAGCGCAAGCGCTGCCTAAGCGAGACCTAAAAAAAGGAATGATAAAGTTGCCATGGTTGTAATTGTTCTGTGACACATGGAAGCCCTTGAGAATCACTGCATTAGTAAGCAGTGTGTGGTATCTTCCGCCTGCATCTCCCCCCGGCGACTCCGCATGTAATGGAGCTGCTCGCGGTGACATCACTTAGAATGTCACCGCGACCAGCGTTCCAAGGCGAGCGCCGGGGGTAACGGGAACAAGCTGTTCGTGAGGAAGCTGTGGCTGAGGTCGCAAGGTTGCTAATTGACTTAATAAAGTTCAAGAGTTAGAATCTACAAGGTGTCACGTACTTTTATGGCCATCACCACACTGGCGACGAGGGAAACTGAGGGAAAAGGGAAACTGCGACCTCAACACGCTGACGAGTTCCGTAACGCACAGCTGAGGAAAGGTGTAGAGGAATCTGATGTCCCCGAAGCAGAAGGAGCTGGGCAGGAATCAGCTTCCTGAATAAAAGAACGGAGTCGGGCGGAAAAGAAATTAAACGCTGCAGCCTTACGTTCAACCAAGTAAGTGCTGGTCGGACAGAAGAAACGTTCCCGTAACAATTGATCAATTAAGCAAGGTACAGAGAAAGGAAAATGCTGGGAGAATAAGAGAGGAGCATACACTCTCATGTGTGAATGATTGTCCCTTTGAGAGTAATTGGCGGGGGTGCTGTGCGATCCTGTACAGACTGCAGTGAAGAGGAAGCAGTAGGAACAGCTGTGTTTCTGTCCTAATTGAAGTGCCTGATTCCGCCGGTGAGAGAACAGTAACTTTCATCAGCTGCTCCGTGGTGCGTGGTGCTCACTCCCTGGTGACCGCTCTGTTTTGTCTGCGCCTGGATAAAAGGATTAGGGCTGCGGCAACTGTAGTGGCGGGCGGTTACTGAATGCACCTTCGCGTGTGAGGAGAACCTTGATGAGCAGCGGTGAGACAGAGGAGACCCATGCATCCATCTCTCCCCGACTAGCAGGAAAGGTCAGCTGTTTTGAGTTGCGCTGTGGGGACCACGCTACGCACAGTCTAGCCGTGTGAAGTCCGACATACCTGTAGAATGAGTGAGGCCTGCCGCCGTGGGTGTCTTTATACGTTCCTGTGGGCGCCAGATACTCCGTCTTGCCAGCCAGCCTGTGACGGTATTTTGAACTAAGGTAGTCTGGTGTGCTTGTGACAGGCCGTCACGGAAGTGCGGCGAGTGCATCGTATCCTTTCAACTTTCGTTTCCTTCAGTCAAGGCACGTCTTTAAAGGGACACGCACAGGTTGGCCTGAAGAACTGCAGTGTGGGCTTTGTATTTTGTTCTGTGACTAACAGCGTTTGGCATATTCATCTCCCCCCATCCTGCATTTACGTCCATAAGGGGAACTGTAACAGTGTTTTTCTTTTAAGGTGCCCCCTCAACTGCTAGGGAACCTGTTGTGCCCACCCTGAGGTGCCCCCCGACTACCTAGGGAACCAGCTGTTTCCACCCCACTTTGAATTGTGTACAAGGGGAAATTTGGTTAATCCTCGGGGCCCGCACATGTGAATCTAGCCGGTAGCAGTCGGAACCAAGGAGTGTTAGCAGTATTTACAAGACTAGGAAACATAACTGTGGATTGTGTTCTTGGGGTCCCTGCGGACTGGGGGTGGGCTGCGCAATTCGATGTATGTGGATGTTGTCCCATGGTACTCAGACCTGAGATCAGCTTTGACAGGCGCACCCACCACTGTACCCACTAAAGAGCTATATGCTCCCAAAATGAAAATATAGAATTGCATGCAAATGTGTTATATGTAAATAGCACCCTGCCCAAAATTTACACTGAGGAATAGAATATAACACTGTTTTTGGGTTCCCTGGTTGCACTTCGCACAGTGATCTTACGCCATGCAGAGTGTGACCCCTCCACCCTTTTTCCTGACTAATCCATGTGATCCCACTATACAATGGAAAAAGTGGAAAAAAGTGTTTTTGAATTACGCCACTGTGTGTGGGCCTAACCTTGGCCTGGAAAGGAAGGTAGCGTTGTTGGCATATTACCTAGGTGCAGAAGGAGAAGAGGTTCTAGACCACCTCCCAGAGTTAGGGACACAGGAAGCAAGGGGCCTCAATGAGTTAGAAGTGAGCTTAAAGAAATTGGACTTACACTATCTCCCCAAGACAAGCACAATTATGGAGAGGTACCACTTTGGGAGGAGGACACAGAAGGAGGGGGAGTCGATTGAAGATTTTGTCTCTGAATTGAGAAAGTTAGCAGCTACATGCAAGTTTGGTGGGGCAAGTGAGGAGAGGATCAGAGATCAGTT